>NW_027361708.1:15525833-16171666 GCF_039654945.1 Dendrobates tinctorius | reverse complement strand
ATTTTGTTTTCAAACCATATTATATTCAGTATGTAAAATAGGGGGCAGGTCACCTACCTTTTTATTTCGGTAGGTGCTCAGTGTTTCGTAGACGTAGTTCCAGATCTTAATGTGTGTGGTCAGATTCAAGTTCATCTCCTCAATGCTGCAGTGCAACTCTGCCATCACTGATCTATCTTTCAGCTGTCTTGAAAATTCCTCTTATAGGAGGTATTGTTCTGAAAGTCAGTGTTTGACTCTTTTGTGAACTATGCTATATGACTAGGACTATTAGCCAAGTCAGATGGCCATCTACAGACCACTGGTTTGAGCTACTTTCCCCTCATCCATGCAGAGCAGGTTCCTTAATTATGTTGCACGACTCATTAATGGGTCATACATTGACATACAAGGTAGTTACTTCTCTTTGAAGGCACCTCTGAGATGTAGATGGATTTTTTTCCTTACGTATAAATAATTTGCATGTTATTCACATGGAGCACTGCCAATACATGTGTGGTTTCCTTAAGGAGACTCCGTTTTCTCTTCCTAACCTACTTAAACAGAAATGACTTGAGTTTCAGAGAGCTGTGGAAATGTTCTTTTAAATTTATGGAAGGAAAATTTCATACATCATTTTATGTAGTCAATGTAATTCTTTTAAAATGCACTTTTATCGGCCTGGTGATGGGTGTAATGTCTCAGTGGAAGGCAGAGGTTTCAGCCAGCAGTCTTGTCCTTACTTGCAGATCAGAGGACACCATGCTGCAAGGTTGGATCCATTAGGAATTAATCAAGTCTTTTTTGGTGATTCTGTGGAGGAAGACTCAGTGGGGCACACAGACATTGGTAAGCTGCATACTAGGCCACTTGATGACCCTATTTTGTGATTTTTGTTTTCTTTGGCTTACCTCTTCAAATTGGACAGATCCGTGGACATCATGTGGCTCAACTGGACCCTCTTGGAATTTTGGATGCCGACTTGGACTCTTTTGTTCCGTCTGATCTTATCACTACTCTTGATAAACTTGGTGAGAGTTGAGGACTAAACTGTCTTGAAGGCAGTGATGCGAGTGCTGTTGGTGGTTTTGTGCCTTCTCTGTGACTTTGCTGTGTTTTGCCTCTGTGTGCTTCTACTGCATAGTTGTATAGATGATCACGCGGATTACACACATGCCATGTGTTTTTGATTTTGCTTAGTTTAGTGATTATGACAATATTTTTTGCCTTTGCTTATAGATGTAGCCATAACTTTTTTTTATTTTTTATGTACGGAAAATATCAAATTTTGTAAACCTAAAAATAGTATGCATTGAAACAAAAGTTATGTCCTAATTTATTTGAAATGAACAATGGCTACGTTTATAGGTAATAAAGCCTATGTTTTATGTTCACCATGTTGTTCTGTCAGTCAAGTGCGGCTTAAATGTGTAGTATCTTTTCCAGAAAAACACAATTTTTTTGGCGGTGCTTTTAGTAGTGTTTTTGTCCTGCAATCTTTTCCTTCATGCCTAATGTTAGCTTGTACTGAAGCCTATCTTGTTTTGTAGGGTTTTTTCCCCTCTTCAGTGGACAGTATGTTCTGAATATTTTTTTTTTTTTTTATGCTTATTCAAAATGTAACATAAAGCCACAAAATAAAACAATATAACCCTTGGAACACCAAGTTTTGCACAAAAAATGAACATGTCTTTGGTTTTATGTCATGCTTGCTATTTTTTGAAAAAGTGAATGGGACTTTGTTGAATAGCTGAGCCTCCCACTGCCTGACAGATTTGATATAATTTGCACCAGATCCTGATTTAAATTGAGGTGCAAATCTTTGCCTGGCGGAGTTTACCCTGCATAATGTTGATCAGTTGTAAACGGGAAGAAAAGTTCACTACCTCACTCCTTACTGTTCTCTACAACTAGTATATAGAGAAATAGCAGAGTTGAGTTATGTATCATTACAAACACTTCCAGATCTCTCACAATGCGCACAGCTCTCACCCTCCCACGTTCTTACCTTTCAGTTGAGATCTCGAAGTGTTTTCAATAATATATACGGTAACTCAGCTCTGTTGTGTGTCTGCACAAGAGATCAGTGAGGATAGGAGGGTGTTTTCTTTGCAGAGATCAGTGAGGATAGGAGGGTGTTTTCTTTGCAGAGATCAGTGAGGATAGGAGGGTGTTTTCTTTGCAGAGATCAGTGAGGATAGGAGGGCGTTTTCTTTTCTCCTCTGCATGACACTTCCTGCTTTATTATTGGTCAACTTTGTGCCAAGGAAGAAGTACATGCCTCCTGAAATAAACCTATGGTAAAGCATGATTGTAAAGTTTAGGTTAGAATTTGTTATAGTTCAATCTATCTGTGCAAACAAAAGGAAAAATTAAAGAAAAATCTGTATTACTGTGCTCTGCAGCCACTATATCAAAATGTGGCCAGTTTAACATGCTCAAACTTGGATAAGTGGAGCCATCGCAAAGTTACTTTTTAAGGCCTTCTTACTCTGCTAGACAGATTCTGTTGTACCCTGATGAGGGGCAGCCACTGCAGCTGTCTGTAGTTGGGGTCGGTCTCCAGCTTGGCCTTGAAGGGTTATACATTAACTTTTATGGAAAGTTATAAAGGGACAGATTTCTTATAAATCTAGTGCAGTTTAGAAAATGTAAAAAGTTTGGCCACTTTGTTGTCGCAATATTGTGGCCCTAACAAATGGGCTCTTTTCTTGTAATTGTTAGTACAGCCTTCCTTGTTGATTCACGACTATCAGGCGCACCATCTGAAAATCTGCTTTCCCATGTGTAGCATTTTTCAATTGGAGGACAATGATGGGCCGTAATTGTCATTTTGAGGACAGAAGCACTGTGTAGTCTGTGAGCAAGACTGCAGTAACAAGCTGGTGATGCTAAATATTAGTAACTAGCTGAATAGCCCGGCGCTGCTCGGGTATAGTAACTAACTACGGTTAGTTATAACAAAAAAAAAAAAAAAAAAAAAAAAAAATATATATATATATATATATATATATATATATATATATAATGTAAAGCTGAGTGTAGAGCCACACCAACTCCGCATAGCCACATTCACTATAATATCCCACATCATCTCGTCAGCCAGAGCCACCGGATTACTACCCCTAATATCTCACATCATCCCGTCACAGCCGCCGGACTACTACCCCTAATATCCCGCATCATCCCATCAGCCAGAGCCACCGGACAACTGTCACTAATATTCCACATCCCATCACAGCCGCCGGACTACTACCCATAATATCCCACATCATCCTGTCAGCCAGAGCCACCGGACTATTACCCCTAATATCCCACATCATCCTGTCAGCCAGAGCCACCGGACTACTCCCCCCTAATATCTCACATCATCCCATCAGCCAGAGCCACCGGACTACTACCCCTAATATCCCACATCATCCCGTCAGTCTGGGGTCAGAACTGCTATCAACCGCTCATTTCACATTACCTAATCCCGTTTCACGTGTAGGAATCGTAACCTTTATGTGAATGCCTTATTTTTACTCTTTAATAAAAAGAATTTTGAAAAGAAAAAGAACCAGAGCGCTGAGTGGAACGGTCCTAACTTCCATACCGGGGATCCCTTTAAGAGAGGCCTGGGGTCAGTACCAAAGCGCAGAGTGGATTTGCCCTCACTTCCATACCGCGGATCCCTTTAAGAGGGGCCTTGGGTCAGAACCAGATCGCTGAGTGGATTTGCCCCAACTGCCATACTGGGGATCCATTTAAGAGAGCCTGGGATCAGAACCAGAGCGCTGAGTGGATTTGCCCTTACTTGCATACCAATGATCCCTTTAATAGAACTCTGGGGTCAGAATCAGAGCCCTGAGGGATTTGCCGTATCTTCCATACAGGAGATCCCTTTAAGAGAGCCTGGGGTCAGTACCAGAGCACTTGAAGGCAATTGCCCTGACTTCCATACCGGGAATCCCTTTAAGAGAGGCCTGGGGTCAGAACCAAAGCGCTGGATGGATTTGCCTTGACTTCCATACCGGAGATCCCTTTAAGAAAGGCCTGGGTCAGTACCAAAGCGCAGTGTGGATTTGCCCTAACTTCCATACCAATGATCCTTTTAAGAGACCCTGGGGTCTCTCTCTCTCCTTTTCCAGAGTTCTGTTCCTTTAAATTTCATACACTGGCTGTTGCGACGGATCCGTCCAAAAGCCGGATCCAGTGCATCACTTTTTTGCAAATCTGCAACCGATCCGTTTTTTCACACTTTGACGGTTTGGTATGGAGGATGTGAGATGGGTATATAGGCACGGGAGGGGGGATTCATTTCTGTCATGTGCTCGCTGCTCCTTTATGGGGGGCAGATAATGGCTGGGAGCTTATGTTCCCAGTGATGCTAGATTTCTCCCACCATGTCAGTGTCTGCTGAGGTGTTGTCAAGTGGGCAAACTTGTTCATAGCAACCAATCACAGCTCAGCTTCTTTTAACCAGCTCTGGTGAAATGAGAGATGCTTAGTGATTGGTTGCAAGAAAAACTGTTGCTCATAGCAACCAATCACAGCTCAGCTTCATTTGAACAGCTCTGGTGAAATGAAAGATGCTTTGTGATTGGTTGGTGATACACACATACATACATTCAGTTATATATATATATATATATATATATATATATATATATATATATATATATATATATATATATATATATATATATATAGCCACAAAATCGTGTTCCGAACACAGTTGCTAACTGCCACTCCAGTTCTTGTCCATGAGGCTGCTGGGAAAAGCTGAGCGCTGCGCTAGGCAGCCGCTCCGGGAGTGAATGTTAATGGAGCGACGATCAAGCATACTGTCATGGTTAGGACATGGTTAATGTCCTGTTCTCACAGGGTTAACTTTTGCCGGCCTCTCTTTGGATCTGGGAGGGGTATTTATACTCACTCCAGACTAGGATTCCCTGTCAGCTATACTGTTATTCTGGCTGTGTGTCTGACCCCCCTGGTGTGCGTGGATACTGCATTGCTTGTTTGATTCCCGTGTATGACCCGGTCTGTCCCCTCACACTCAGTTTTCTGTCTCACGTTTCGGTATTATTGTCTTCTCCGGTTCTGACCTCCTGGCTTGGCTATTGTTACTCTGTTACAGTTTGTCCCTATTGTACCGTCCATTGCCCGTTCTGGTTTTCTGATCTATTGCTACGTCCTGACTATTCGCTCTGTCTAACCCTTTGGTACTGTCCTGCTATCTCGTGCTTTGACCCGGCTTGATCTGTTTTACGTCTCTGTCTATGTCCCTTGGTAACTTGTCCCGTAGTTACTTTTCTAGGAGTTTCCCTGCAGCTCCTAGCTCTGTGGAGCTTAGGTCACGCCCCTAGCAGTCATGTGCTTCAGGTCCTGATAGTCTGAAGCACGCATCGTCACCGCTGCTGCCCTGCTCCACATGTATCTTTGAGCACTGTTTTTGTACTTAGGACACGCGCACTGGCTCAGTGAGCAAGTGCAGTGCGGTGTTTCAGACATTATAGCTGACCATTTCAGTTTTTTTTCCCTCTGAATGAAAAAAAAAAAGTGTGTTATCCTCATGGATCCCATACAAGCTTTGGCTGATCAGGTCAAGCACCTGACCCAAATGTTCCACAAACTTAATGTGGAACAACGCACGATGGCCCATACCCAGCAACAGTTGGTGGTTACTGTGCAGGGGGCTGTCGCTGCAGGGGCTCCTAGTGCTGGGGATAGAGATGTGTCATTGGCATCCCCCGAATCTCCGGTCAAATTGCCAGACCCTTTCTCGGGATAAAAGGGAGTTCAGGTCGTCTGGCAGAGGATATGATGATGAGTGTGACACAGGGGAGCAACTCTGCTAAATGGTTCTGCTCAGAGTTTAGACGTTGGACCGCCGAAGTATCCTGGAACGACGCCGCCCTGAGTGGGTTGTTCCGCAGGGGCCTGTCTAACCGTCTGCAGGAAGCTCTAGCATTACATCCTCCTCCCGAAACCCTGGAGGATGCCATGATGCAGGTGGTCCGTATGGACCGGAGACTCCGTGCTAGAGGAATGATGCAACAAGAGTCTCCCTTGTACCATAAATTGTGTGACACCGCACCTGTATCTGAGCCCATGGAGGTTGGGTCAGTCTCGGTTAAGGAGAAAGAGAGAAGGCACCGTAGAGACAATCTACTAT
The DNA here is from genome assembly GCF_039654945.1 of Dendrobates tinctorius. Taxonomy (NCBI): domain Eukaryota; kingdom Metazoa; phylum Chordata; class Amphibia; order Anura; family Dendrobatidae; genus Dendrobates; species Dendrobates tinctorius. The sequence goes on along the minus strand of NW_027361708.1, from coordinate 16,165,527 downwards.
GCTTTTACTGTGGAGCCTCTGGACATTGGAAAAGGAATTGCCCCTCCTGCTCTTCTTCAGAGAAACCATCAGAGAAACGGCTGAGTCTGGGCAACAATCGAGGAGGTTGTCCAGACTCCCAGGTACATTTTTTTCTCATGTACAAAGATGGTGCTGTAGGTTGAATTGGAACTTGCTGGCGGTCCTGTTATGACCACCGCCTTTGTTGACTGTGGTTCCTCCATTAATCTGATTGATGCCCAAGTTGTGAATCTTAATAAGATAGGGCCAGTCAGGTTAAAAGACCCTGTTAAAATTGTGGCTGTGGATTTATCCCCTCTTACCCGGAATGGAATTTGCTTTATGTCTGAAGTTTTTTCTATGAAAATGGGTTCCACTCATGTGGAAAAGTTAAGTTGCTTTGTTATGAATAATCTGCCTGCAGGACTGGTATTGGGGATGCCCTGGTTGCAACGCCACAATCCTCTCATTGATTGGGTGAAGGGGGAGATCATCCGATGGGGATGTGATGATAATGGTCTGTGTTGTAACCCGGTTCCTTTTGTCAATCCGATAAGATCTGTATCTGTGTCGTCTGTCGGTCTGGAGGGTATTCTGGAGTACCTGAGAGACTTTGAAGACGTATTTTCCGAAAGCGAGGCTGAGGCGCTCCCACCACATAGACCATTTGATTGTGCTATCGATTTAGTACCTGGAGCCAAATTACCCAAGGCTCGTTTGTTTAATTTGTCCGGGCCTGAGCGCCAAGCTATGAAAGAGTACATCAAAGAGAGCCTTCGCAAGGGGCATATTCGGCCCTCGGTCTCACCCGTGGCAGCGGGATTTTTCTTTGTAAAGAAAAAAGATTGTGGGTTGCGACCGTGCCTCGACTTTCGGGAACTGAACAAAATTACTGTTAAAAACACATGCCCTCTCCCGTTGATTCCTGATTTATGCAACCAACTCACGGGGCCAAATGGTTTTCTAAGCTCGATCTACGGGGGCTTATAACCTTATAAGGATCCGGGAGGGGGACGAATGGGAAAACAGCGTTCCTGATAACTGAAGGGCTGTTTGAAAACCTGGTTATGACCTTCGGTCTCACTAACGCTCCTGCTGTTTTTCAGAACTTCATTAATGTTATTTTTTCTGACTTGATTGGGCGTTATGTAGTCATCTACTTGGATGACATCTTGATATACTCTGAGGACAGTCAGTCACACTTACACCATTTACGTATGGTTCTTATGAGACTCCGGGAGAACCATTTGTATGCTAAGCTGGAGAAGTGCTCATTTTTTATGCAAGAACTGTCTTTTCTGGGTGTAATTGTATCCGGGGAGGGATTCTGCATGGATCCAGGGAAGGTTCAGGCCATTACTTATTGGGTGCAGCCTCATGACCTGAAGGGGTTGCTGCGATTTCTGGGCTTCGCTAATTATTATAGGAAGTTCATTAAAGGGTTCTCGCAGGTGGTGAAACCCTTGACGGACCTCACTCTTAAATGGGCAGATGTAAACAATTGGTCCGTGGCCGCAAAAAATTCCTTCCTTACATTAAAGAAGTGTTTTACTTTTACCACAGCCCCTGTGTTGGTCCAACCCGATTCGTCAAGACCTTTTATTGTCGAGGTTGACGCTTCGGAGGTGGGGGTGGGGGCTGTATTGTCACAGGGCCCCTCTACCCTGACTAACCTCAAACCCTGTGCCTTTTTCTCTAAGAAGTTCTCTTCGGCCGAGAGAAACTATGATGTCGGTAACAGGGAATTGTTAGCGGTTAAATTGGCCTTCGAAGAATGGAGGCATTTTTTGGAGGGGGCCGCTCATCACTGATCATAAAAACCTGGCCTATATCGAGTCTGCTAAGAGATTGACCCCCAGACAGGCTCGATGGGCACTTTTTTTTTTTTTCCTCGATTTCATTTTACCATCACGTTTCGACCAGGGTCTAAAAATGTAAAGGCGGATGCCTTATCCCGAAGTTTTGATTCTTTGTCCCCTCTAGAACCTCCTTCCTCCATTCTTCAACCGGGAGTGGTTGTAGCCGAAATCTCCTTTGAGTTACAGAGAGAGATTCTGGAAGCACAAGCTCCCAGGAATAAACCCCCAGGTAAATTGTTTGTACCCGAACAATTCCGTCTCACACTCCTTCAAGAATTTCATGATTCTGTGTTAAGTGCACACCCTGGTATCGCAGCTACCTGGGGGGGCAGTAGCTAGGGGTTTTTGGTAGCCCTCTATGGGAACTGATATAAAAAGGTTTATAAATACTTGTGGGGTGTGCGCGCGCTCTAAAAGCTCTCAGGTTCGGCCGGCCGGGGAATTGGTGCCTTTGCCAGTTCCGGATAAACCATGGCAATGATAAAGGTTTAGCCGAAACGCGTCTTGCCGTGCGCTTTACAGCAGTAATTTTTCCAATCTCTGCCTATATTTATAATATGCTGCTATGGATAAATATTTTTAATCTACGTTTGAAATAAAGAAAAAGATTTTTTACGTACTTCAAACCTGGCTCGCTGGATTCATCTCCTTTTCGCATCTATTGTTGGCAAGAGCTCCTGTCATTTATCCGTTGCTGAGAGCCTATACAGTATAGCAGCTTATGGTTTGAACCAACTGGGTAAGCTGGCATTTTTTCCTTTTTTTGTTCTAAAAGCTCGCAGGTTCGGCCGGCTGGGGAATTGGTGCCTTTGCCAGTTCCGGATAAACCATGGACACACCTGTCCATGGACTTCATAACTAATCTTCCATCTTCCAAGGGCAACTCAGTGGTATGGGTAGAGGTTGATAGATTTTCTAAGCAAGCCCACTTTGTGCCATTACCTGCGTTACCATCTGCTGAAACCTTGGCCCGCTTGTTTATACAGCACATTGTTCGATTGCATGGAATGCCCATGAACGTGGTGTCGGACAGGGGTGTGCAATTTGTGGCCAGGTTTGGGAGAGCGTTTTGTATGAAGTTGGGGGTCACGTTGTCATTCTCCTCTGCCTATCACCCGGAATCCAATGGACAGACTGAACGCACCAACCAGTCGTTGGAGCAGATTCTGAGATGCCTGGCCTCCTCCAGACAGGAAGACTGGTGTGAGGTATTGCCCATGGCAGAATTTGCATTCAACTGTCGTATTAATCAGTCTACTGGAAAGTCTCCCTTTCAGGGCAATTATGGGTTTGTTCCGCAGTTTGGGGAATTTTCCCGTATGGTTTCGGATTGCCCTGGTGCCGAGGGGATGGTACAACAGTTAAAAACCCTCTGGAGGGAGGTGCAGGGGAACATCTCCAAAGCTCAGAAGAAGTCTAAACATTTTGCGGACAGGAGGAGGGGGTTGGGTCCTGCGTTAACAGTGGGGGAAAAAGTCTGGTTGTCCACCCTGTGATAAAACACTCCGGGATCGGCTTTGCTGGGGTCAAAGGTCACGTGCGTTCAGCATGAAACTCAGGCGCAGAGCTGGGATTCGGGTGTAACTGACCCTGGGTCAGGTTTATTAACGGTGAAAGCAATGCAAAAGGAAATAAAACATAAAACAAATCCTTGCCTGTCCGGCACTAACTAAACAATGGACAACCTAACTACCAACTGGCGGGCTTCTCCCGTCCAGCCAAACCACAGTTGCAGTGGGCACTGCTTTCACTCACGTGTGTCTCTCACACAGACAGGCTCTCTGTGTTCCCAGGCTGAGACACTCACACAACCACCTGGCATCCTTTTATATCCACCTCCCATTATTCATTAGCAAGCAGGTGCGATACTGACCAGACTAGGCCACATAGGAAAGGAATCTGGGCGAGATATACCTGCCCTCATCCACTATTCCCACATGATTCTCACAACCCGTAACATCAAACTTAAAATACCCTCCATGAAGTTGGGCCCAAAATTTATTGGCCCATACAAGATTGTAGAGGTGATCAACCCAGGTGGCATACAGATTACAGTTGCCCACCGCCTTCAAAATATCTAACGTCTTCCACAGGTCCTTATTAAAACCTGTGGGGACAGTTAGAGAAGATCCCTCATCTGTGGCTCCACCAGTGTTGGTAGCGGATCAACTGGAGTATGAAGTAAGGCGCATCATTGATTCACGGTGGGTACACCGGAGACTTAAGTACCTTATTCATTGGAAGGGGTATTCCGTTGAGGATCGGTCATGGGTTCCGGCCAGTTCGGTGTACGCTGATCGACTGGTGCAGGCTTTTCATGCCAGATACCCTGAGAAACCTGGGGGTCCAGTGGCCCCCCATTAAGAGGGGGGTACTGTCATGGTTAGGACATGGTTAATGTCCTGTTCTCACAGGGTTAACTTTTGCCGGCCTCTCTTTGGGTCTTGGAGGGGTATTTATACTCACTCCAGACTAGGATTCCCTGTCAGCTATACTGTTATTCTGGCTGTGTGTCTGACCCCCCCCCCCGGTGTGCGTGGATACTGCATTGCTTGTTTGATTCCCGTGTATGACCCGGTCTGTCCCCTCACTCAGTTTTCTGTCTCACGTTTTGGTATTATTGTCTTCTCCGGTTATGACCCCAAAGTGGTGCTTTAGCAGGGACAAATCACGTTTTGACGTTGTCTGGAAGTACATGAGGGCGTGATGATGCACATACATCTCCTTATCCTCCACTTTGTTCCTGAACTAGAAGCCTGGTTGATTAACAGATCAAGGGAGACTGCTTGCTAAGGAATACAATGGCGGCTGAGAAGCTGTAAGTGCATCGTCCCAACCCAATGCACTTCCAGACAACTTCAAAATGCAATTTATGCTAGCTGAACCAGCGCTTTGTGGTCATAAAGGGATCAACTGGCTTATCTTTTAAAGGGCTATGCAGTTATAGTTTTAGGGGGGAGGGGAACCTGTTAGTTGATACATGCTGCCTGTTCCACTGTCAGCATGTGTCAGACTGTGACTGCACAATTTCAGTCATATGGTTTTTAACTCTGAAATGCTGCAGCGTTTCAGAGAACAACATAGTTTTTCAATCACTGGTGACCAAGCCGTGCTGGAGACTTGTCGGACAGGAAGATCTCCTGGCTTATCCCCGCCCCCGATCCACAGCCAGCATGTATCAGCTGTCAGGTTCACTTTAAATGTTTTGACAGGTTCCCTTTAAGAGTGATGTGTGTCTATGTACTGTATATGGGTATAGTAAGCTGCTGGATTTCTTCTGTATGTGTCTGAACAATTTTGAATATTTATTAGGGATTGCATGCATTCTCCTGTGATTCATTATTTAGCAGCTTGGTCAACATGCTGACATTGGAGAGCTTGTTGGTATAACCTTTACATTCACATCTGTGCACAAATGAGCATCAGACTGTTCTGAGACAAGAGCAATATATGCAATAACGTTTCTTAGAAATGGGTGAGATGCAGAGATGTAACGGAGTCCTACGGGCCCCCGATCAAAAATTGGGGACAAGGATGCACATCAGCTGAAAACAGCACTGGCCGCCTTCTGCTAGGGGCTCGTTGTTAAAGGGTCCTGTCACTATGTCACAACTGGCTTACTTTATTCCCGCTGCTCTGCTAAATATTGTATGCTTTTATTTTTTCCTGTTAAATCAACGGTTCTAGAGATATGGGCTTTTTTATTTAGCACTGATTTTTAGGATTTCTACAAGGGCGCTTTGGTCTCAGAGTTCTCTGGGGTGACTGTAGGCTGCTCTGCATTACATGCATCTGTAAAGACCATAAGTATTACCACTAGATGTAAAGGCCCAGATCTCTAGAACCGTATGGTGGATTTACATTTTTTTTTTTTCACTAAGGAAGAGAGTGAATAAAATGGCAAAAAGTGGCTTCTTTTCACGTGGTGACATGTCCACTTTTAAGTTGTGGCCCCAAGCAATAACATTTGTGACCTCAAGTGTATTAGCTTTCTCTCACACGCCAAGATCATTTCTTGATACTGTAGTATCTGGCGTGTTTGCGCTGACCCCAAGAAGCAGATTGTACTTACTGAGGTTTAATTTACTTTTATTTTTTTCCAGGATTAGTTATTCAGACTGTCTCAAAAGCTTTTGTGTTTCCATCGCCTTCCTTGTATTATTTCTCGGGGCTATGAACTGTCTCGCTCTCAGAAGTCTGTGTGAGTGATTGATGGCTGTGTTTTTGAGTGTAAGGTATTGCATCTGTCATAAAGAGGTGGATGATCTGTAGCGGCTGAATGGTATTGTGCATAATAAACCTCTGGATTAATGAACTCCAGCTGCTTACAACGCTTCAACAAGCTTTGTTGTTTTTCATTTTACCCACTTCATTCTTTTTTTTTTTTTTTTCCCTTCTTTGAGTAGTTGATTTATGATTTTACTTTTTTTTTTTCATAGATTGCTGTCGTCATACAGATCTAGAACATGACCTTTTTCTGTGCGATTGAAATAAATGTCAATTATAGCTTTTCCTTTGTTTCCGACATTTTTACTTTGTGCCCTAGAAGATGTTTTTAAATAGGTGCTAACAACATTTTTTAGTAAAACCCATTTTTCTGTATACTTCTTTGTATCTAGAAGCTTCTAATTTGGTTACAGTATTTGCATAGTTTTTTTTTTTTCATGTGACGTAGAATACAGGCCACCTCATCTTTTCTTATCACTTACATTACGTACAGAGACTGTGAGCACAGTCGTTCTGGTATTGATCGTTTTGTGCCGGGTTTTAAGAGGACAGTAACTCATAGTGTATTTAAACTGACAGCTTAAGTTAGTTTCCATTAAGCGGTGACCTTATGCTTTTTTTTTTTTTAATATCCATTCCAGTAATTTATAAATCTAGAAAGCCAGTGTGAACTTCTGGAGTTCCTCCGTGCCCTTCATCCTCTGTGTGTTGCGATACACATTAGTATTCTAAGCAGGATCTGTACGGGGTTCAGCATTTTTCTTCAGCATCCTCTACACCGACATATCAATGTGCTCAGTCTGTGCTGTCCGATGGAGAACATCGACGGAGACAGATGTTTTAGTTTTCTCCCAATCTTCTAGAAATTTACCTTGAAATTAAACATTTGACAGATTTTGGGCAGAAAAAAAAGAAATCCCCTACTGTGATGTCTGGCGTGATTTTGTTTGTGCATTTTTTTTCTCCATCCGTTCCAACGTCCTTTTTTATGTGTATAACCGCCTTTAACAAGCATGTCTGTGATGAGCATGTTTCCTCTTCTATTAGGATCAATAAACCAGATTTGCATGGCTTAATTTAGATCCTTTTAGATCTCTAGCTTCTGATTGATGCTACTTTTTGTATCTTTTTGCATTCTTACATTTTGTCTTTATTTAAAAAAAAAAAAAAAAAATCTTAGGTTTTTATGGCTTGCATGAGGGTGATCTAGATAAGGTTTTTCGCCTTCCAACTACCACTTACATTGGAGGAAGTGAAACATCCCTGTCTTTGAGAGAAATCATTAGAAGACTGGAGGTAAGTTATTTTGTGAGTGCAATCTCCACATTCATCACGTTACATTCGTGTAATGGATGGTTACTTCTCTATGAACTTCTGTCCATCCCTCAAGGTTTATTACCCAACTCGCTCTAACTTCCCTGCTTTGCCTGGGACTGTCTTTCAGCATTCATACTGCCAGCACATCGGGTTGGAATTTATGTTTATCAATGATGTGGAACAGTGCCAGTGGATCAGACAAAAGTTTGAGACCCCCGGCATCATGAAATTTACATATGATGAAAAGAGAACGCTTCTAGCAAGACTAGTGCGTTCAACCAGGTATTGGTTGCATTCTTGGTCTACCCATACTTCTCTTTGGGTTTACAGTAAAGCAAAGCATCCTTTCTGTTGGCCTTTAGAAGACCTGTATTTCCTGGGCCTATAGGTTATCTTGAGAGAAATCCATCGGCTGAATAAGCTGTCGGTTTGTAGATGATGTATTGCATAGTATATTCTTTGCATACAGTGCTGTGGGACTGAGAGGACAACCCCCAGGCTCCAAAGAGAGGTAGACTGCATACCACAAAGTGGCCAATGCATGTAATGTGGGTGATAACGGACAAGTCTTGTGAAGCCAATGTGGTTTAGGCATCGCTTCCTTTATTTACCAGGAGTCTCTCTGTGCATTGCCATTCTTAATATGTAGACTATTCAGACTGTTGCATCCTCTTTTCTTTAGGTTTGAGGACTTTCTAGCTCGCAAGTGGTCATCAGAGAAGAGATTTGGCTTAGAAGGATGTGAAGTGATGATCCCAGCATTGAAAGCCATCATTGATAAGTCCAGTGAGATGGGTCTGGAGTACGTCATCCTGGGAATGCCCCATAGGTATTCAGACTACTAGCCTAGAGCATATTAAACCTAAAAGTTCCTGAAACGTAGTGAAGATTTACTTAGAGGGTATTGCTCAGATTATAATTGTTGGTTTCCATGAAATTGTTAAAGGGAATCTGTCATCTATTTTTTGGACTATCAGCTGCGGCCACCACCATCAGCGGCTTATCTGCTGCATTCTGTAATGCTGTAGATAAGCCCCCGATGTAACCTGAAAGAGAAGAAAAACGAGTGATATTCTACTCACCCAGGGGCGGTCCGGGCATCCCATCTTCTAGCGATGATGTCCTCTTCTTTGCTCCCCATCGCGGCTCTGGTGCAGGCACACTGTTGAGGGCAGAGCAGAGTACTGCAGTGTGCAAGAGTACTGCAAATCCCAGTGATCATACGTTTATTCTTTTCTTCTATATTGCTAAGAATGTTATGACTGTTTTCTTTCACAGAGGCAGACTAAATGTCTTGGCAAACGTAATTCGGAAAGATTTAGAACAGATCTTTTGCCAGTTTGACCCCAAGCTGGAAGCTTCGGATGAGGTAATTGTGGTCTTTTTCTTTATTTATTGAATGATAAATGTTCTGTGTGCATCTTTATTTATTTGTAATGATATATCGTAAATGTTCTTTTTCAAGGGATCTGGGGATGTGAAGTATCATTTGGGTATGTACCATGAGCGCATTAACCGAGCCACAAACAAGAAAATTACCTTATCTCTGGTTGCAAATCCATCTCATCTGGAGGCAGTAGATCCTGTTGTACAGGGAAAGACCAAAGCAGAGCAGTTCTACAGGGGTGACAATGAAGGTAAAAAGGTGAGTTCTCCGATATAAGACACACCAAAGTGAATGTGTGGTTGTATGCATATAATATAGTGCATAACATAAAGCAGTACACTTCTTCTGTAAAGTGTGTGTATAAAATATATATACACAATATAATCTACATTTACATCCGGTAGTGTTTCTTACTATTTCTGTAGGTCATGTCCATTCTTGTCCACGGGGATGCGGCATTTGCAGGGCAGGGCGTCGTGTATGAAACTTTCCATCTTAGTGATCTTCCTTCTTACACCACCAATGGAACCATTCATGTAGTGGTGAATAACCAGGTAACGTTACTATTTTTGAATGTCCACACTGTATATGATATATAGAGATTCAGATTATATCCAATTACACTTTTATAGATCGGATTCACCACTGACCCTCGCATGGCTCGTTCTTCTCCGTACCCTACTGATGTGGCTCGTGTTGTTAATGCTCCCATATTCCATGTGAATGCAGATGATCCAGAAGCGGTAATGTATGTGTGCAGTGTGGCAGCAGAGTGGAGGAACACTTTTAATAAAGATGTAGTGGTAGATTTGGTAAGTTTTTCTCGCTGACCTCTTTATAATAAGTATTCACTATTACTAACACCTTACTCTGGATTTATTGGCAGTGTGCTGCAGTCTTTTTATTTTATCCTTATAGCTGACTCCTTCTATGTTTATTTCTTTTCAGGTGTGCTACCGTCGTAGTGGACATAATGAAATGGACGAGCCCATGTTCACGCAACCGCTCATGTACAAGCAGATCCACAAGCAAGTTCCCGTTTTGAAGAAATATGCTGACAAGTTGATTTCCGAGGGCATCGTTTCTCTTCAGGAGTTTGAGGTGCAGGACGCTAATCTAAAAACAAATGCCTGACGAAAATCAACTGATGTCAATATTCATGGGCACCGAGGCTCAATCCCCCCCTTGCTCTTTCCCCTGTTTAAAGCTGAGGGCAGCTATTATGGTGCAGGACTTTGCAGTATAATTCTCATAAATCACTTCATTAGAGAATTTAGCTGTTAACAGACCACCCGAACTCTTTGCAGAGGCTGCGCTAACCTAGGCATCATTAGCTGAAGATGAAGCGAAGAGCAACTAGCAGGACACTGCCCAGTGTGGTGCAGCCCACAACACAGAATTGTTGCGGTCTGTGCTGCGAGTGAACGGCAGAAAACACTAAGCATTTTCTAAAAACTATTATACTGCAATGTCCTGCACTATACAGTAAATGTTTTCTTAAGAATGTGTAGGTATGCTTAAAGGAGCACTCCCATGAATATATATTATATATTTGTATATTGTATATGTAGTGTGAGTCCATTGATAAATTCTCCTACTGCCGATCTCTCTAGGATCCAGCTCCATTCGGTTTCGCTTCTCAATGGCATCACCGCTCTGCAGACTTAATGGGCCATGCGAAGAGCTATGCATAAGCCAGAAGTGGCTTTAACAATGTAGGTGTATGGAGTATCAGAATGAAGCCCCATGACTTGCCTTGTAAAAGAGACTTAAGCCCCCGTTACACACAGCGATCTCACTAGCGAGATCGCTGCTGAGTCACAAGTTTTGTGACGCAACAGCGATCTCACCAGCAAGATCGCTGCGTGTGACCCTTATCAGTGACCGGCCCCCCTGCCAGGTATCGCTGATTGTCCTCGCATGGCCAGGACATTTTTTTTGATCGCTGGTCTCCCGCTGGCCAGCACGCATCGCTGTGTGTGGCAGGCGGGAGACCAGCGATCAGCGAGCTGGTAACTAAGGTACACATCGGGTTTCTAAGCGCCGCACGGCGCTTAGAAACCCAATGTGTACGTTAGATACCAGCGCGCTGGTGCAGGGGGCTGGTAACCAAGGTACAGATCGGGTTTCTAAGCGCCGCGCGGGTGCCTGCAACTTTCGGCAGCATTTCCCTGAGGCAGTGAGACCCCAGTGGGGACCCATGATAAAACTGGTAGCCGCCAATCAATTACCGGTCCCTGTCGCCGGGGTGGTTTGGGTGCAGATGACGCTGTGTGGCAAATCCCTCGGCCACTGGGGAGTGGTCCTGACTCATGGAGAAGCCAATGACAGACATCCAGTTATCTTGGGCATGAACATCTTGCGGGAGTTTGGCAATTTACTCCTCAATGACCCCACGCAAGAGACTCTTAACCAGTGGATTTCCCGCACGCTCCAAGGGCAGGTCTTCCAGCAGTTGGTGCGGGAGGCGTGAGTTCTCCAGGACTGTCAGGAGGGCGAGGCACTGGGCAAAGTCATTGCGCCAGCGGCTCCCCCGCTCATACTGCCCCCCGGGCAGACAGTGGTAGCCCTGCCCATCCAGGCCCCGGTGCCTTTGGAGAGTGTGGAGATGCAGGTGGAGCCATGCCACTCGGAACACCTGCCTCCTGGCATACTGGTGGCCCGCTTCCTGGCCACTGTGCGGAGAGGGACCCTCCTGGTGCGCTGTGTCAACCTAGAAGACCAAGACATCGTCTTAAGGCCCCAGGTCGAGATGGCCAAGCTGGTGAGGCCGTTGGAAGAGGTGCTGCCAGCCCCTACGGTCCAATTGAAGGTGCAACCCGAGGACCCTTGGGCAGTGACTATTCGAACTCTGCAGGCTGCCGAGTCCTCGACTCAGGAAAAGGGCCAAAACATCCTGGAAAGAATGTGGGCTGAACTCTCTGGCCTGGCTCCCACCCAACTTCTCCAGGTAGAAACACTACTAGGACAGTATCACGGGGTATTCGCTAGCCACGAGGATGATTTTGGATGCACCACAGCCATCACGCACGGAATTCCCACTGCAGGAACGGCCGCCATACGGGAACGATGCAAATTCACCCACAACTATACCAGGAGGTAAAAATTTTACTGGCCCAAATGCTGTGGAAGGGGGTCATACGAGAGAGCCAGAGCCCCTTGGCGGCTCCCATCGTGTTGGTCAGCAAAAAGGATGGCACCCTGCGGTACTGCGTGGACTATAGAAAGCTGAATGCCTGTACCATCAAAGACTCTTACCCGTTACCTCGTATAGAAGAATCCCTGTCCGCCTTGGGGAAGGCGAAGTACTTTTCAACGCTAGATCTGGCCAGCAGGTATTGGCAGGTGCCAGTGTCAGAAGAAGACAGGGCTAAGACGGCGTTCATTCTTCCTATGGGACTGTTCGAGTTCAATCGAATGCCATTCGGGCTGGCCTATGCCCCGGGGACCTTTCAGCGGCTGATGGAGCGGTGTCTGGGGCATCTCAATTTCGAGGCCATGCTGATATACCTGGACGACATAATCATCTATGCCGCCACGTTTGAGGACCACCTGCGTCGGTTGGGGCAGGTGCTCGGCCGGCTGCAGAAGTACGGGTTTAAGGTGAAGCCCCAGAAATGCCACCTGTTTCGCACCCAGATTGAATATTTGGGGCATGTCGTTTCTGCCGAGGGTGTTAGACCGTCCCTAGAAAAGGTTGCTGCCATTCAGGGATGGCCTACCCCCGAGACGATAAAAGACTTCCTGGGGCTGGCTGGATACTACCGTCGTTTCGTAAAGAATTTTGCACGCCGGGCCCAAGCCCTGCAGGACCTGCTAAAGGCGGCTTCTGCCGGGGCGAGTGGACGGAAAATCCAGTGGCAACAACCGCAAGAAGAGGCCTTCCAAGACCTTAAGGTTGCGCTCTCGGGTGCCCCAGTGTTAGCTTATGCGGATTTCTTGCAACCTTTCATACTACACACCGATGGGAGCCTCCATGGGCTAGGGGCTGTATTGTCACAAGTTCAGGACGGCCGGGAGAGAGTGATTGCGTTTGGTAGCCGATCACTTCATGACTCTGAGCGAAACACTGACAATTACAGCTCCTTTAAGCTCGAGCTCCTCGCGGTAGTGTGGGCCATGACTACCTGGCGGGCTCCGAAGTGGTGGTGCGGACCGACAACAACCCGCTGGCCCACCTGGAAAATGCCAAATTGGGGGCTCTGGAGCAGCGATGGGTGGCCCGGATGGCCAAGTTCAACTACAAGATCATCTACAAAAGAGGAGCAGAAAATATGCACGCGGATGCTCTCTCCAGGATCCGGCACACAACGCCAGGGAAAAGTCGAGACGACTAATTGGAAGGAGAATAGACACCATATGCCCTCACCGCCGCCGTGCTCACGGCTGCCACGCAAGAAGGACCCCCAAGGGGTGTGCTGGAGCAATCACGATCACGTGACAGATGGATTCAACAGCAGCAAGAAGATGAAGAAATTGGGCTCCTACGCCGATGGGTGACCACCGGCAGACTGCCCACCGACGCCCAGAGACAGACTTCGTCTCAGGATATGTTGCTAATGCTACGCCAGTGGGAGAAACTAGTCATCAAGAAAGGACTGTTGTATCGTAAGACAGTATCACGGGCGATGTCTTCAACAACTTGGCAGGTAGTCGAGCCCAGAGCCCAACTCAGTGAACTGGCACGGGAAGCCCACGAAAAGGGGGCTCACTTCGGAGTCCAGAAAACCTTGCAGTGGTTGCAGCAGATAGTTTACCATCCGCGCTTGCACGCTGCTGTGGAAGAAACTTGCCGGGCTTACCGCCTATGCGAACTAGCTAAACCACCCGCACAACGGGCCCCGGTGCAAACAATAGTGACATCAGCACCCCTCAAGCTCTTGACGGTGGACTATGTGACCATTGGCCCTGCATACCAGGGGTATGAGCATTGTCTCGTCATGGTGGATCATTTCACCAAATTTGCCGTGGTAACCCCCACCCGAGATCTAACTGCGGTTTCAGCCGCCTATGCAATCTGCAAGAACTTTATCCAAGTTTACGGCTGCCCTCAACGGATTTATTCAGATCAGGGTGCCTGCTTCCTGGGTAGGTCATGGAGGAGCTACATCGTCTCTCTGGTATCAATAAGTCTCGGACCACACCATACCACCCACAGAGAAACGGGGCCTGCGAGCGCTCTAATCGGACACTAATTCAAATGTTGCGTACCCTGGAGAGTGACCGGAAGGCCCGCTGGCCTGAGTATGTCCCTGAACTAGTGTGGGTCTATAACAATCGGGTGCACCGGGTTACCGGCTATACCCCCTACTCACTGCTATTCGGGCGAGAAGGCAAAGGGATCACGGAGGTAGAACTAAACCCGGAGGAACCCCAACCCTGGTCTGGAGTGTCATCATGGGTCTGAAACCACCGACACCGGCTACAGACCCTTCACCGCATCATCCAGACAAAACTCCAGGACCTAGAGCACCCATGAGGGACTCTACCTGCACCCACCGACTTTCAGACTGGGGATCGAGTACTCGTACTAGACCAGCGCCCCCAGAACAAGCTCGAACTCCAGTGGAAAGAGAGTCCGTACCGAGTATTGCGCCGAATAAGCCCGATGGGCCTGTGTACGAGATACGGCCTGAAAGGGACGGGACACTTCCCACTCATACTGTGCACCGTAATATGTTGCGGCCCTGTACATCCAACGATCCCGTGCAACCCGAACCCACTCCTCAGGCCCCCGAACCAATGCAAACGGTCTGGGACTTAGATGACGAAGAAGATAGCCCAGCGGTACAAGCGGGCCATCCAAGGAACAATATCTCAGCAAGTCACGCCAGCCCACCAGAATCGGTCAGTCCACCGCCGGCCACCACCCCAGAAAGTTCCACCACAGTCGAACCAAGATGCTCCGAGCGGTCAACAGCCGGCAAACCCCCCGAACGCTATGAACAGGATCAGTTCGTATGGCAACAGGAACTTTTGTCTCAAAAGGCCAACCCGGGCGTACCAAGACCCTCGCCCGAGGACTGGCAAGTAGAGATGAGCGACTTTGCCTTTTTTCGGGTCGAGTCGGGTTTCATGAAACCCGACTTTCGCAAAAGTCGGGTCGAACACAATCGGCCGATTATCGTGAAAAGTTGAAGGCCAACTGAAACACGAAACCCAATGCAAGTTAATGGGGAAGAAAAGTGAGTGGAGGACAGGAAACAAACCTACAGTACCCATTTTAATGCCAAAAACATCAATTGTTATTACTTAAGCTTGTCAACCTTAATTTACTTTATAATAATAGTTAGGCATTGAAAACTGGGGGTTATTTGGCTAAAGTTGTGGGGGGGGTAGGGCTGGCTCCAGATTTCCGTGGGCCCAGGGCCGAAGAGTATCACTGGGCTCCTTTAACACATGCCACAATTCATGATCCTCTGATACGGCAGAGAAATAGCGGTATAGTACAATGAAAAATACTTCACTTCTTACATCACATGACTGATATCCATTTTAAATTCTCCAATAGCTCCAAAAACGGACAGTATATTACTCCTTACAGTATTATGGCCACCGCATAGTGCGCCATACAGAGTAATGAGGCCCATATATTTCTCCATACAGAATTATTGGTCCCATATAATGTTTGATACAGTATATGATGAGCTCCACATAATGCTACAGTATATGTTGGTCCCCATGGATGAAACTCCACTGTCTTATGGGCCCACATAATGCTCCATATATAATGGGCCCCATTTCTAATGCTCCAGTGTATAATGGGCCCTGTAAATGCTGCTCCAGTGTCTGATGTCTCCCATTTGGAAAGCTCCAGCATATGATGGGCCTCACGGATGATGCTCTAGTGTACGATTGGTCCAAATAATGCTCCATATATAATCTTCCCCATTTACAATGCTCCAGTATATGATGGGCCCCATGGATGATGCTGCAGTGTCTTATGGGCCCAAATAATGCTCCATACTGTATATAATGGGCCCCATTTCTAATGCTCCAGTGTATAATGAGCCCTGTAAATGCTGCTCCAGTGTCTGATGTCCACCTTTGGAATGCTCCAGTGTATGGTGGGCCCCATATATCATTCTCCATAGTATAGTGCTCCCCAAAAATTGCTCCCAACCTTTAAAACAATTAAATAAGTCTTCTTGCTAGGGAATCCCTGTACTCTGGACTCCTCGTCGTCCCCATCTTCCATCTCTCTGCACTTGGACTGTTTAGGCAGAGGGCGTACAGACGTGATGTCATCGCACTCTCTGACCTGAATGTCACTGTCAGGAAACGCGGAAGACGTCACGGCGGTGAAGCAGGGAGAGGTAAGTATTTCAACTTTGCAAGTGCTGTGATCCTGAGCAAGCAGGGGGGGCCCACTCGTTGGCGATGGCACTGGCACAGGGCCCCTCATAGAACGGTGGTGTGTCTGACGGCGGGTGGTCCCTCCCACCGGCAGAGACACTTTTGCGTACTATGAGGGGCCCTGTGCCAGGGCCGTCGCCCATGAGTATGCCCCCCCCCACCTGCTCAAGGAACCTGCACTTTCATCTGCACCTTCCTCTTTGTCACCGTGTAAGGTGGTATAGTATGCGGGAAGGGGAACCTGAGTTTCATCAGGGTCAGATTCTGGCTCAGTACACTGCGAGGACAATGTAGTGCTCTGAGTGAATGTACCAGCAGAAAAATCTAGCAGTGGCTGTGCATCAGTGCACTCCATGTCAGATTCATCTTGGACTGGGGAATTCACGATTTGACTTGATAACCCAGGCATGGTATTTGAAAAGAGCTCCATGGAGTGATCTGTAGTGTGGTCTGCCGCATCCTTCACTTTTGGTAGGGGTGAAGGACACAAGGAAAGGTGGTGTTCCTGACCAGGAGCCTCCACTGACGACTCAGTGCTTTTATTTTTTGAAACTTCAGAAGAGGAGGCGATAGAGCTGGAGGGTCAGCAATGTAAGCCAAAACTTGTTCCTGAAGCTCCGGCTTTAAAAGCGGTTTACCTACTCCCAGAAAAGGGAGCCTTCGAGGCCTTGTGGAGCCGGACGATGACGCAGGCTCAACACCTCCTGCCTTAGGTGCTATTGCCACTACCAGCAGATGCACCACCACCACCATCAGTACCAGCTGGCAACCCCTGCCCACTTCCACGGCCTCTTCCACCATACTTCCTCATTTTTGGGAAAATGTACCCAAAATACCACCAGCTATATGGTGCTGTAAATCAAGGTACAAGGTGTGTATATAGTATTGGGGAGAATTTGAATCTCCCTAGAGATTTTAGGAGACTGAATATTATCTCAGGCCCACTATAGATTACACCTCAATGTAACAGGCTGAAATTGGCTGGTGTATGGCAAGGTACAAGGTGTATATAGTATTGGGGAGAATTTGAATCTCCCTAGAGATTTTAGGAGGCTGAACTATTATCTGAGGCCCACTATAGATTACACCTCAATTTAACAGGCTGAAATAGGCTGGTGTAGGGGGCGTGGCCTTGGCGCAGGTGATGTAAGTCGCACTGCGTACGTGCTCCTGAGGTAACCCTCTACAGCTACTGACTACACAACTATATTTCTAAATTTTCGCTCTCATTCATACTTTTATTCAGCAAGTTGTTTGGCACGTTTTAAGACGTTTCCTGTCAAAATCAGATATACCTAGGACATTTTATCCTGTGGCGAAGACTGCGGCCTGCTAAAATGGCGTCGGTTGATGCCGTGTCACTGTGAGAGATCCTGTCTGAGGTAAAAAAGACTCAAAGACTGCCTCTTTTTTCTTTATAAATATTTTATTTTTCACCTTTCATCACATTGGTGTGGATTAATATTAATTTTCCCACAATTTTTTTTGACTTTTGGAGCTTTTATCAATTTTCAGTGACATTTTCGTTATTTTGATATTGCGCCAATTTATTGGAAGATTTCCTCTTGGACCCTCTCTGGATGTACCCCTGTTCAACCAGGCGGTTTTAGCCCCCTTTTGACTGTGTTATACCCTGGCACAGCGGGGGTGAAGATCCTGTCAGAAATTTCTCTGGGAGTATTTCTCGGTGGGTATCATAAAACATATCAAAACACCTTCTGGGACCTTCTGTGTGTGTGCCCCTACCCAATCCGGGGGGTTTTCGCCCCCTTTTAATTTTGTTTAGCCTGGGCACATCGCAGGTGAAGACTTGGACTGAGGACCGCTGCAGGCGCCATCTCCCTCACTCTCAGTGACGTCACCGCTATAAGCAGTTTTTTTCCTCTGATCAAATTTGAACTAGACTGGTTTTAACTCTTATTTTGGGGCTGCCCCTTGTGGACCGGGGGGTCGGGGATCTCTTTTGTGTGTGCTTTCATTGGACACACTGCTGTGGAAGTTCCCCCCACAGACCGCTGGGCTCTGCTGCGCTGCGGATCCTCCTCCTCTGCCAGTGACGTCACCGCTATTCGGGTGGCGTCACAAAATACATTGGAACCCCCCTGTGACCTTCTATAGATCTGCCCCTGTCTAACCGGGGGGTTTGCGCCCCCTTTTAACTTTATTTTGCCTGGGCACATCGCAGGTGAAGATTTGGATTGGGACTGCTGCAAGTGCCGCCTCCCTCCCAGTGACATCACCACTATATGCGGTTTTTTTCTGGGCTCAAAATTGAATAAAAATTTATCCCCATTTATGGGGTTGCCCCTGATGGACCGGGGGGCTTTGGATTTTTTTAAAATTTGTTTTACAGGGCACATTGCCCGAGAAGTTCCTTTGTCAGCTCGCACTGTTCCTTTATACTCCGGCTGCTCCTCCTCCTGTGACATCATCGATGGACCAGGGCCTTCTTCTGAATGAAGTGGAGCTCCCCAGCTACATTGTTCTGACGTGACTGGCTGTGACAGGCACGGATCGCTGTATATTCCTGCTCCACAGGCTTCCTCACCTCCGCCTGTGACATCGCAGTTGATTGCAGCCTGTCTGGAAGCTGTGGGGGACTGCAGTCGCCGCCTATGGTAGCGGCCATTTTATTGGTGGGTCGAGTGTCGCAGCTGCTGGGGGTGGCCATTTTCTTGGTGGGTTTGAACTCAATATTTGATGTTGCTTTATTTGCTGTTCTTGCATTGAAAAGTGTATACACATACTTCATCATATTGATTGGTATAGGGGATTGTTGCTCATTTAATATATAAATAACAAATATACTATATAATTAATATTAATTATTTAAAACTAAATAAGTTTATAAAGTATAATTATAATATTTAATATATAAATTGGAGGGAGAGGAGAGAGAGGAAACAGAAGAAACAATAATATTAGAAATAATTAATAAAACATAATAAAATACAAAAAAAAATAAAACAATAAATAAATAAAAATTTTTAGTAAAAATTGACGTTGGGTAGCGGTGGTCCCTAGCTGGTCACCTCAAAATAACACAACCCTATACACTTCTGTGACATTATCTCCCGGGTTAATTTATTTAATATAAAGTTACTTTTCTACTCTTTCTCAGTTCCTGGTTATATTACTTGGCAAAATGAGTCATTTCAACTCAAAATTACCTATGGCTAAAACTACAGGTGTCTCTAGAGGACAAAAGCAAAATAAAGAACCCAGTCTCCTTGTGGTTCTTCCAGGGACACGGTTAATCTATTGACTCCGCTTAAGTCCCGTTCTCCCATTGACAGAGACTGTTCGCAGCTTTCTACCGACAATGTGTCTCTCTCGTTGTCCACAAATGGTGCTTGTTTGACAACGTTAAGTGGAGATCTTCCTTCCTCAAATTCTCATACTGAGACAATGGATCTTTGTTCCTCTTCAAAGAGGAAGGGTCCCTCGGGTGGGGGGAGTACGCGGTCTTCCAGTGCCAATTCCTTGGGGGAGGATTGTAGTTCTTCTTCCCCCAACCCTACTCCAAAGAAATCCAGGCCGAAACCTGAGGAGTTGTCCGGGGCCTTCCCTGGTGCTTCAACCCTTGCAGGGGTGGGCTGGGCCGGGTGGCAGGAGGGCATATGCCCTCCCGGGCCGGTGCCTAAGCAGCTGCACAGGGCCGCTGGAGGATCGGCACGACAGGGCCAGACTGAGCATTGGGCACTTTTGTCAGTGTGGGTTATGTGCCTCCTCACTTCCGCCCTCCCCCTGCCCCACTTCCGTCCTGCACAGTGAGCGCTCTCTGCCACACTTCTAATGAATCGCAGCATGACATCATCTGCACGAGCGGCTTATTCAAAGTAAACCAGGCTTGTTGACACCTCATCCTCCTGCATTTTCAGCAGCAGATGGCCATCTGTCTCCCCTGCCTGCCTGGTGAGTGCTTGTGGCGCCTCCTCCCCCTGCTCGTTTACCAGGTCATGTAGACACTTCTCCATTCATTGCATTGCAGTCCTCATCTCTCCTCGCTCCTAGTTCCCTCCTGTTTGCCTCCATCTTCCATCATAATCATTTGCTGCATTACATATTTTAGCCTGTGCACTACATTTTATTGCTGGCTTTTTTGTTCTTTTTTTTTTCATTCTTACTTTTATTTACCCCTTCTGTTATAATTATTATTTATCACCCCGTTTTCTCACCTACTTTAATCCTTATGCGCCTTATCAATTACTCTTCTCCTCACCTTTACTGCCATTCCATGTTCATTGTAGTCCATATCATATTTGTTCCCACCTTCCTTGTCTTCTTTTTTTTTTCTGCATTTTTGGCTTTGTGCCCACGTTGCAGAAATGCTTCAGAATTTTCCTCAGCATTTCCGCAACTCCCCGCCACGGGTAAAACACATGCCGAATTCGCATGCATTTTCCTGCAAAACACAAGTGTTTTGCAAGCGTTTTTAGCTTGCGGAATGCTTGCGCTTTTCCAAGCGATTTGAAGCATCACTTGGAAAATGATTGACAGGTTGGTCACACACAAGCATAATGCTTGACTAGTGTGACCAACTTTTTACTATTGAGGCTGCCTATGCAGCATCAGTAGTAACAGACAGAATGTTAAAAATAATAAAAAAAAATAAAAAATACGGATATACTTACCCTCTGTTGGCCCCCGATCTCCTCTCGGTCCTCATTGGCGCTGCAGGCGAGTTCCGTTCCCAGTGATGCAGCAATGCAAGAATCACCTCTGATGACGTAGCGGTCATTTTGGCTTGAAGCACGCCTGGGAACAAAGCCGCCGCATGCACCGCTGAGGACTGGGAGGACTCCGGGGGCCAACAGAGGGTAAGTATATCCGTATTTTTTATTTTAATTCTATTTTTTACAGGGATATGGTACCCAGGGCATGGAGCAGAGTCTTCTCTCCTCCAGACCCTGTGTACCATCCGCACATGAAGCACTCACTTAATGCATGGTGGGCATAGCCACATGCGTAAAGTGAGCGGTTCAATGCAATCCTATGGCGGCGTAATCGCCGCGATTCCGCCAAATGAATGGACATGCTGCAGATTTTTCCGCAATGCGATTCAGCAGTGGAAAAATCCACAGCATTGGCACAGCAACTGCGGAATCCCATAGGATTGCATGGGAATGTGTTTTAACTAGCGTTTTTTAAGCGTTTGCGCGGTGGCCTTGCCGCTGCGGAAACGCTTAAAAAACGCAACGTGGGCACACAACCTTTTACTTATTCTTTTTCTCTATGGCTTATTTCCATGTATTTACTGATATATAACTATTATTACCGTATATACTCTCGTATAAGCTGAGATTTTCAGCCCATTTTTGGGGGCTGAAAGTCCCCCCCTCGGCTTATGCGCTAGTCATATACCAAGGGGTCGGCGGGGGAGGGGAGCGGGGGTTTCAGATCATACTAACCCCCCCCTGGCGTGGTCTCTGCAGCCCCCCCGCTTCTCCCACGGTCTTAGGCTACTTCCTTCAGCGGTCACTTGGTACCGCTCATTAACCCCTTCACCCCCAAGGGTGGTTTGCACATTCATGACCGGGCCAATTTTTACAATTCTGACCACTGTACCTTTATGAGGTCATAACTCTGGAACGCTTCTATGGATTCCGGTGATTCTGACATTGTTTTCTCGTGACATATTGTACTTCATGTTAGTGGTAAAATTTCATCAAATAACTTGCGTTTATTTGTGAAAAAAACGGAAATTTGGCAAAAATTTTGAAAATTTCGCAATTTTCCAACTTTGAATTTTTATGCCCTTAAATCACAGAGATACGGCACACAAAAAACTTGATAACTAACATTTCCCACATGTTTACTTTACATCAGCACAATTTTGGAACCAAAATTTTTTTTTGTTAGGAAGTTATGAGGGTTAAAAGTTGACCAGCGATTTCTCATTTTTACAACACCATTTTATTTTTAGGACCACATCACATTTGAAGCCACTTTGAGGGGTCTATATGATAGAAAATACCCAAAAGTGACACCATTCTAAAAACTGCACCCCTTAAGGTGCTCAAAACCACATTCAAGAAGTTTATTAACACTTTAGGTGCGTCACAGGAATTTTTTTGAATATTTAAAAAAAAATGAACATCTAACTTTTTTTGACCAAAAAAATACTTCAGGTTCAATTTTTTTTATTTTACCAAGGGTAACAGGAGAAATTGGACTGCAAAAGTTATTGTGCAATTTGTCCTGAGTACGGTGATACCTGATTTGTGGGGGGGAACGACTGTTTCGGCGCATGGCAGAGCTCAGAATGGAAGGAGCGCCGTTTGACTTTTTCAATGCAAAATTGGCTGGAATTCAGATCGGACGCCATGTCACGTTTGGAGAGTCCCTGATGTACCTAAACAGTGGAAACCCCCTACAAGTGACCCCATTTTGGAAACTAGACCCCCCAAGGAACTTATCTAGATATGTGGTGAGAACTTTGAACCCACAAGGGCTTTACAGAAGTTTTTAACGTACAGCGGTACAATTAAAAAATCATATTTTTTCCACAAAAATGATCTTTTCACCCCAATTTTTATTTTCCCAAGGGTAACAGCACCCTAAAAGTTATTGTGCAATTTGTCCTGAGTACGCTGATACCCCACATGTGGGGGTAAACCACTATTTGGGCGCATGGCAGAGCTCGGAAGGGAAGCAGCGCCATTTGACGTTTTTGGCTGGAATTGAGATCGGACACCATGTCGCGATTGGAAAACCCCTGATGTACCTAAACAGTGGAAACCCCCCACAAATGACACCATTTTGGAAACTAGACCCCCTAAGGAACTTATCTAGATGTGTGGTGAGAACTTTGAACCCCCAAGGGCTTCACAGAAGTTTATAACATAAAGCCGTACAATTAAAAAATCATATTTTTTCCACAAAAATGATCTTTTCACCCTCAATTCTTATTTTTCCAAGGGTAACAGCACCCTAAAAGTTATTGTGCAATTTGTCCTGAGTACGCTGATACCCCACATGTGGGGGTAAACCACTATTTGGGCGCATGGCAGAGCTCGGAAGGGAAGCAGCGCCATTTGACGTTTTTGGCTGGAATTGAGATCGGACACCATGTCGCGATTGGAAAACCCCTGATGTACCTAAACAGTGGAAACCCCCCACAAATGACACCATTTTGGAAACTAGACCCCCTAAGGAACTTATCTAGATGTGTGGTGAGAACTTTGAACCCCCAAGGGCTTCACAGAAGTTTATAACATAAAGCCGTACAATTAAAAAATCATATTTTTTCCACAAAAATGATCTTTTCACCCTCAATTCTTATTTTTCCAAGGGTAACAGCACCCTAAAAGTTATTGTGCAATTTGTCCTGAGTACGCTGATACCCCACATGTGGGGGTAAACCACTATTTGGGCGCATGGCAGAGCTCGGAAGGGAAGCAGCGCCATTTGACGTTTTTGGCTGGAATTGAGATCGGACACCATGTCGCGATTGGAAAACCCCTGATGTACCTAAACAGTGGACACCCCCCACAAATGACACCATTTTGGAAACTAGACCCCCCAAGGAACTTATCTAGATGTGTGGTGAGCACTTTGAACCCCCCAGTGCTTCACAGAAGTTTATAATGCCAGGGCATGAAAATAAAAAAATCGTATTTTTTCCACAAACATGATCAATTATTCCCCAATTTTTTTATTTTCCCAAGGGTAACAGGAGAAATTGAACCCCAAAAGTTGTCCAATTTGTCCTGAGTAAGCTGACACCCCATATGTGGGAGAAAACTACTGTATGGACACACGTCAGGGCTCGGAAGGGAAGTAGTGACGTTTTGGAATGCAGACATTGATGGAATGGTCTGCGGGTGTCATGTTGCCTTTGGAGAGCCCCTAATGTACCTAAACAGTGGAAACCCCCCACAAATGACCCCATTTTGAAAACTAGACCCCCTAAGGAACTTATCTAGATGTGAGGTGAGCACTTTGAACCCCCAAGGGCTTCACAGAAGTTTATAATGCCAGGGCATGAAAATAAAAAAATCGTATTTTTTCCACAAACATGATCAATTAGTCCCCGATTTTTTCATTTTCCCAAGGGTAACAGGAGAAATTGGACCGCAAAAGTTGTTGTCCAATTTGTCCTGAGTATACTGACACCCCATATGTGGGAGAAAACTACTGTATGGACACACGTCGGGGCTCGGAAGGGAAGCAGTGCCATTTTGGAATGCAGACTTTGATGGAATGGTCTGCGGGTGTCATGTGCGTTTGGAGAGCCCCTGATGTACCTAAACTATTGAAACTCCCAACAAGTGACCCCATTTTGGACACTAGACCCCCCACGGAACTTATCTAGATGTGTGGTGAGCACTTTGAACCCCCAAGTGCTTCACAGAAGTTTATAACGCTCGGACGTGAAAATAAAAAGATCATTTTTTTCCACAAAAATGATATTTTTGTCCCCAATTTTTTATTTTCCTAAGGGTAACAGGAGAAATTGGACCCCAAAAATTGTTTTGCAATTTGTCCTGAGTAGGCTGATACCCTACATGTGGGGGTAAAACACTGTTTGGGCGCATGGCAGAGCTTGGAAGGGAAGGAGCACCATATGACTTTTTCAACTCAGAATTGGCTGGAATTGAGATCAGACGCAATGTTGCATTTGGAGAGCCCCTGATGTGCCCAAACAGTGGAAACCCCCAATTCTAACTTCAACCCGAACCCCAACACACCCCTAACCCTAATCTCAGCCCTAACCGAAGCCCTAACCCTAGCCCTAACCCTAGCCCTAACCCTAGCCCTAACCCTAACCCTAATGGAAAAATGGAAATAAATACATTTTTTTAATTTTATTATTTTTCCCTAACTAAGGGGGTGATAACGGGGGGTTTGATTTCCTATTTATGGCGGTTTTTATTTTTGGCAGCTGTCGCACGCTAAAAGACGCTTTTTATTGTAAAAATAGTTTTTGCATCACCACATATTGAGAGCTATAATTTTTCCGTATTTTGACCCACCGAGTCATGTGAGGTCTTATTTTTTGCGGGACGAGTTGACGTGTTTATTGGTACCATTTTCGGGCACGTGACATTTTTTGATTGCTTTTTATTCCGATTTTTGTGACGGAGAATGAACAAAAACCAGCGTTTCATGAATTTCTTTTGGGGGAGTGCGTTTACACCGTTCCGCGTGCGGTAAAATTGATAAAGCGGTTTTATTCTTCGGGTCAGTACGGTTACAGCGATACCTCATTTAGGTCGTTTTTTTATGTTTTGTCGGTTTTATGCAATGAAAACTATTTTATATAAAAAATAATTATTTTTGCATCGCTTTATTCTGCGAGCTATAACTTTTTTATTTTTTCGCTGATGATGCTGTGTGGCGGCTCGTTTTTTGCGGGACAAGATGACGTTTTCAGCGGTACCATGGATATTTATATGTGTCTTTTTGATCGCCCGTTATTACACTTTTTGTTTGGCGGAATGATAATAAATCATTATTTTTTGCTTCGTTTTTTATTTTTATTTTTTAAGGGGTTCGCTAAAGGGGTTAACTAATGGGACAGTTTTATAGGGCGGGTCGTTACGGACGCGGCGATACCTAATATGTGTACTTTTATTGTTTTGGTTTTTTTTTATTTTCAAAAAATGAATTTATTGGGGAATATTTTTTTTTTTTTTTTACTAATTTATTTGGCGATTTTTTTAAAATTATTTTTACACTTTTTTTTAATTTTTTTTTTACTTTATTACATAGTCCCAGGTGGGACATCACTGTCCTGTGACAGATCGCTGATCTGTCACATCACAGATCACTGTGACAGATCAGCAATCTGTCATAGGCAGTGCACAAGGCTTCCTCATGCCTGCGCTTTGCAGGCACTGAGGAAGCCAGCTTCCTCCAGGCCCCCGAAGGCCCCCGTCGCCATCTTGGATCCGGGGGGCCTGGAGGAAAGGAGTCCCCCGTAGCAGCGCTGCACATTGCGCTGCCGTGGGGGGCTCATGGAAGCACGGAGGGAGCCCCCTCCCTGCCGATGCTTCCCTTTAACTCCCGGTACACCGCGATCATGTTTGATCGCGGTGTGCAAGGGGTTAACGTGTCGGGGGCGGTCCGTGACCGCCCCTGACACATAGTGCCGGGTGTCAGCTGTGATAATCAGCTGACACCCGGCCGCGATCAGCGGCGCTCACCACGTGGGCGCCGCTGATCGCGCTAGACGTACTATCCCGTCCATGGGCATAGGGGCCCGGGTCCTATGGACGGGATAGTACGTCTGATGTCAGGAAGGGGTTAAAGTCACACACTGTGTGTTGGTTTTGCTGAGGCACATTGTGGTATTAGTAAAGCATTGTTCATTGGTCTTAGTCAGGCAGTGTACTGTTCTGTTGAGAAACTGTATGGTGGACAAGGTGTTATGGAGGTATTGTATGGTACTGTTATGGAGGGACCGTATGGTGGTGTTATAAAGGGACTGTATGGTACTGTTATGGAGGGACTGTATGGGCAGCGGATGGCAGGAATCGTGAGCAGTGATCCACATAGGAGCTGAAGATTATATGGCCTGACAAGGGGAGAGGAGGGAAGGGAGTATTGCGCAAAGTGTTTTACTGCTAGCGCAGATTCAAGGACTGTGGTGTGTGTGTCACTGTACAATGGGGCTGTGCGTGTGTGTGTGTCATTGGTGCATTCACTCAGTGCCATTCTATGTGACTGCACACTTGTGAAACTTCACATTGCTCGCAGTGCTGTGGTTATTCGGCGGTTGTGTGACTGCAAGTTTGTGATTTGCATACATGCGCTCACATGCCGACTAGACTTGCCCGGCCTAATGCAACTGTATTGAGCAAGGACACAAGCAGTCTGGTAGGAATGTGGCTGTGAATATATATGCAGTGTATGTGTGTGTGTGTGTGTGTGTGTGTGTGTGTGTGTGTGTGTGTGTGTGTGTGTGTATATATATATATATATATATATATATATATATACACACAATGCTCAAAAAAATAAAGTGGTCACATAAACAACAGAATATAACTCCAAGTAAATCAAACTTCTGGGCATCCACAGATGGGGTTGTGCTCACAGCCCAACACCGTGCAGGGTGCTTGGCATTTACCACAGAACACCAGGATTGGCAAATTTGCCACTAGCACCCTGTGCTCTTCACAGATGAAAGGAGGTTCACACTGAGCACATGTGACAGACGTGACAGAGTCTGGAGACGCCGTGGAGAGCGATCTGCTGCCTGCAGCATCCTTCAGCATGACCGTTTTGGCAGTGGGTCAGTAATGGTGTGGGGTGGCATTTCTTTGGAGGGCTGCACAGTGTTGGGCTGTGAGCACAACCCCCATCTGTGGAAGTCGGGCTCTCAGACCATCCTCATGAAGTCGGTTTCTAACCGTTTATGCAAACGCATACACATTTATGGTCTGCTGGAGGTCATTTTGCAGGGCTCTGGCGTGCTCCTCCTGTTCCTCCTTGCACAAAGGCTGAGGTAGCGGTCCTGCTGCTGCGTTGTTGCCCTCCTACGGCTCCTTCCATGTCTCCTGGTGTACTGGCCTGTCTCCTGGTAGCGCTTCCAGCCTTGGACAATACGCTGACAGACACAGCAATCCTTCTTGCCACAGCTCGCATTGATGTGCCATCCTGTATGAGCTGCACTACCTGAGCCACTTGTGTGGGTTGTAGAGTCCGTCTCAAGCTACCACGAGTGTGAAAGCACAACCAACATTCAATAGACCAAAACATCAGCCAGAAAGCATTGGTACTGAGATGTGGTCTGTGGTCCCCACCTGCAGAACCACTCATTTATTGAGGGTATCTTGATAATTGGCAATTTTCATCTGTTATCTATTCCATTTGCATAACAGCATGTGAAATTGGATTGTCAATCAGTGTTGCTTCGTAAGTGGACAGTTTGATTTCACAGAAGTTTGATTTACTTGGAGTTATATTCTGTTGTTAAACTGTTCCCTTTATTTTTTTGAGCAGTGTATATATACAGTATATATATTCACACATAGTGACTGTAGACATGTAGATTAAAAGGAACATGTCACCTCTTTTGGACGCTATAACAAGCGGCCACTGCCTTTCAGGGTTTATCTACAGCATTCTATAACACTGTAGATAAGCCCCTGATTCGACCTGAAAGATAAGGAAAATAAGTTTTATTATTCTCACCCGGGGGGGCAGGATTATGCGGTCCGATGGGTGTCGCAGATCTGAGTCCGGCGCCTCCCATCTTC
Organism: Dendrobates tinctorius; assembly: GCF_039654945.1. Lineage (NCBI taxonomy): Eukaryota > Metazoa > Chordata > Amphibia > Anura > Dendrobatidae > Dendrobates > Dendrobates tinctorius. Next base: position 16,137,172 of record NW_027361708.1, on the reverse strand, counting down.
ATGCGATGTCGTCCTCCTCCTTCTGTCGTGGCTCCGGCGCAGGTGTCCTTTATCTGCCCTTTTGAGGGTAGAGCATAGTACTGCAGTGCGCAGGCACTGGGCCTCGCTGACTTTTCCCGGGGCCTGCGCACTGAAGTACTTTGCTCTACCCTCAACAGGGCAGAAAAGTACGCCTGCACCGGAAAGAGATGAGGAAGCAAGCAGGAGGCGGCATCGCAAGAACATGGGAGGCGCTGTACCTGCGACAACCATCGGACCGGACTCCCCCACCCCCCGGGTGAGTATAATAAAACTTATTTTTCTTATCTTGCAGGTCGGAGGGGGCCTGATCTACAGCATTATAGAATGCTGTAGATAAGTCCTGAAAGGCGGTGGGGTGGCTGCATCTTATAGTGGCCGAAACTGCTGAAAGGTTCCCTTTAAGATCTGACAACCCCTTTAAGGATGGGCCGCTACTCATGGGCCACTGCTGTGTGCTTGCCCCCAGGCTAAAATTTGCCAGCCAGCCCCTGAACCCTTGAGGCATGTATGAACAGATTAGTTGAAAAACTTAGTGCCAGGATGTGTATCGACATGGCTAACCAAACAAAACTTTTTCAAGACACTCTTGAACACTTTAGGCTGGGTTCACACGTAGCGGAAATTACCGCGAGAATTGCGGAATTCCGCGGGAAAATCGCATTTTAAATTCCCGCGATTTTCCCGTGGAAAAACTAGCATTTTGCAAGCGTAATTAGCTTACAGAATTGCTAGCGTTTTCCAAGCGATCTGGAGCATCGCTTGGAGAACTGATTGACCGGTTGGTCACACTCGTCAAGCATAGTGTTTGACGAGTGTGACCAACTTTTTACTATTGAGGCCACCTATGCGGCATCAATAGTAAAAGATAGAATGTAAAAAATAATAGTTAAAAAGTATATATTTTATTCTCGCCTTCTGACGTCCCGCGCAGCCTTCCCACCTCTCTCCACGCTCCCGGTCCCAGTAATCCTTTGCGACAATTATCGTGATGACGTCTGTTCTAGCGGGATCGCGACGTCTCGCGGTCATTCGCGATGACGTCGCGCGAATGACTGCGAGACTTTGCAATCCCGCGAGAATGGACGTCATCGCTCGCAAAGGCTTACTGGGACCGGGAGCGTGGAGAGAGGTGGGAAGGCTGCGGCGCGGGACGTCGGAAGGTGAGAATAACAATATTTTTTATTTTAAATTCTATTTTTTACAGGGATATGGTACCCAAAGCCTGGAGGACAGTGTCCTCTCCTCCGGACCGTGGGTACCATCCGCAAATGTTCTGCTTACTTTTCGCATGGTGTGGACAGCCACATGCGGAAAATAAGCAGAACAATGCATTCCTATGGGTGCGGGATCGCCTCGATTCCGCGAAATTAATGAGCATGCTGCGTTTTTTACTGTGAAGCGATTCCGCCGCGGTGAAAACCGCAGCATTAGCACAGTATTGCAGAATCCCATGGGACTGCATGGGATGCTTATTTTTTGCATTTTCGTGGCAAAATCGCGCGGTTAAAACTGCCGCGGAAATGCGAAAAAAACGCCACGTGTGAACTCAGCCTTACTGCTCGGTTGGATAACCATGAGTCTAGATTGAGGGAATTGGAAAAATCACAAATGATATCTCTAAAACACCATTTGGAGTCCAAGTCTGAGATACACCAGTTGCGACTGGAGGACCGCTCCCGCCGCAACAATATTAAAATCAGGGGTATATCGGAAGATATTTCACCTGTCAAGCTTTCTGACTATGTTAAGGGAGTTTTTAGGAGGATGATTCCCAAACTTTCGGATACGGATCTTATCATTGATCGTATTCATCGTCTTCCTAAGCCTCCTTCCATCGCTAAAGACCTACCCAGGGATGTAATTATGAAAATTCATTTCTACCACATAAAAGAGAAAATTCAGAATTTCTTCAGAATTACGGGAGGCTTCCCGGAACCATATCAGCATCTAAAGTTGTTTTCTGATCTATCTAAAGCAACTATAGACCGTCGGAAACACTTTCGATCACTGACCTCCATGTTGCGGGAGCGAGGCCTTCCTTATAAGTGGGGCTTTCCTCTACACCTCTTTTTTAATTACAAAGGGAAGAATGCAACTTTTCTTTCACCTGAAGAGGGGTTCCAATTTCTGAAATCTCAGGGTGTCTTGTCCTCTGTTCCTACAGTTTCTTCTGCTGGTCAAGGACATGTCACCTGAGCCTATTGTGATGTGTGTCTATGGGTTATATGATATTATATGATTTAATATTGTGCTTAGCTAGCTTGTATATTTGTCTATTTGATATAGGTGTTAATGAGGGTTTCCTTAGCCTTGCGCTGCACGGACTTTTCCCCCGGCGCAAGTAGGAGAACCATTTTCTGTGGTTTTCCTCTTAAAATTGTACAGTGTTAGAACTCTAAGTTTGTACTTATTCTTTGGTTATTTATTTTTGTAGTGTTTTCTTTTTTTGACACTTTCCAGCTGGTGATTGTTTTTTAACGCCAATTTTTCTCTTTTTTTTATGGTACTTACATTAGTTACTTATAACGTTAAGGGGCTTAATAGTCCAAATAGACGTTTTTCCTTTCAGAGAGAAATTAATAAATCTGCAGCAGATGTTGTGCGCCTCCAGGAGACTAAATTTAAAATTAATAATCATCCCACATTTTCCCTAAAAAATTACCCTCATGTTTTTGAGGCCTCGGGTCCCTCTAAAAAGGCAGGTGTCATGACCTTACTCAGGGACTCCTTGTCGTTTGAACTGCTGGAGGAATTGGTTGATGTGAACGGTCATTTTCATGTCCTTGTCTGTTCTATAGACTCCCAAATTTATACCATTGTCAATATCTGCGCTCCTACTAAAGGTCAAATTAGGTTTTTGAACAAATTACTAAAAAAACTTGAACCGCTAAAGAGAGGCATTCTTTTACTCTTAGGTGATTTTAACTTGGTACCCGATAATACGCTTGATGCCTCTTCTTCCAGTAGACTTAATTTCTTCTTTAAGGGTATGTGCACACGCTGCGGAATGCTCTGCGGATTTGGCCTCACGGATTTTGTAAAATCCGCAGGTAAAACTGCAGGTCAAAAGACCTGCGGTTTTACCTGCGGATTAGCCTGCGGTTTTGCCCTGCGGTTTTTCATCTCCACAATGGAGGAGATGGCAAACCGCAGCGGAATCCGCAGAAAGAATTGACATGTCAATTCTTTCTGCGGTTTTGAAACCGCAGCAAATCCGCGTGGAAAATTCCACAGCATCTGCACAGCGTTTTTTTTTTCCCATAGGATATGATGCTACTGTACACCGCAGCAAAAACTGCTGCGGATCCGCAGCGGCCAAATCCGCTGGGGATCTGCAGCAGAATCCGCAGCGTGTGCACACAGCCTAAATAATTCGCTTTTCACTAATGAATTTTTTGACGGTTTTTGTTGTCTCCATTCCACCTCAAAGGAATATACATTTTTTTCTGACTCTCATTTATATGCCTCTCGTATTGACCTCATTTTGTCAGACGTATTTTCTCTCCCTAGATTTTCCTCAGTTTCAATTGGAAATAAATCTATTTAAGATCATGCTCCTGTTATTGCCAAGTTGGATGAGGGGCACTCTGTTAATAATCAGAAGTTGTGGAAGTGTAATGCTTCTGTTTTAAAAAATCCTACTTACCATGAGGAAATATCTAAATCTCTCAATTTTTATTTTTCAGAAAATATATTTGATCCTTCCAAACCATTCCTCCAGTGGAATGCTCACAAGGCGGTTATACGAGGCACTCTTATTCGTATTTCCTCCCGTATAAAAAATTTTAACCGTCAAAAAATTAAAAATTTGCAGGCTTTGATTAAGGAGAAAGAGTTGGAATTGTCCTTATCTAAGAATCCTCCCTCTAGCTCCACATCTCTAGCTGATTTATCCCGTCTTCGAAATGAATTAAAGGCCACAATTTTTTCGTTCTGATTCAGCAGTAAAGCAATCAAAAGTTCATCATTACATGTCCCTTAATAAACCCACCCGTTTTATGTTTAATCGAATAAAGAAGCTTAGAGTACGCAACTGCATTGACAAAATTATTTCTGCTAAGGGATTATCCCTCACCCACCCACAAGACATTGCAAATGAATTTGCAAAATATTTCAATCAACTGTATAATTTGAGGTCTGATCCCTCTCTTCGTGCTCCAGATGCGGACTCTATTAATAATTTTCTATCTTCGGTTAACCTTCCAAATCTCAACTCTGTGGACGCAGACTTTTTATCTACTCCTTTTACTGCTGAAGAGATTGGTGACACCATTAGTCAATTAAAATCATATAAAGCCCCTGGTCCCGATGGTTATAGTAACAATTATTATAAGTCTTTCCGCGATATTCTTGTCCCGCATTTAGCTAAACTTTTTAATGCCGCTGCGTCCGTTGGTTTCTTCCCTAGAGAAAATTTAGATGCTATAATCGTACTGATTCCCAAACCCAATACTAATCCTGACCAAATTCTTAATTATCGTCCCATTTCATTAATAAATACTGACCTCAAAATTTATTCTAAAGTTTTAGCTAATCGTCTTAATATTATACTGCCTAAATTAATTTCCACGGACCAAATTGGCTTTATCAAACATCAGCAATCCATTGAAGGGACAAGACGGCTGATAAATATTATAAAGTTAATCAATTCCCAAAAACTTCCTTCTCTAATTTCATTACATGCAGAAAAAGCGTTTGATCGCTTGAATTGGACCTTTCTCCGATGCTCCCTACTAAAATTTGGATTTAATTTAGACTTTATCACCAAAATTATGGCCTTATATTCTGACCCTCAAGCAAAAATGTACATTAATAATGACTTTTCCTCCCCATTTCCAATTTCTAATGGTACCCGGCAGGGTTGTCCCCTCTCTCCATTGCTTTTTGGCCTTGCAATAGAACCGCTAGCCCAATTAATCAGAGATCATTCCTCCATAGAGGGTGTTCGAACAGTTCGTCAGGAGTTTAAGATCAGTCTATATGCTGATGATATCCTCCTGTCTCTCACTAATCCCTGCTCCTTTATTTCACATTTACAATCCCTTCTTCAAAAATGTTCCTCCCTTTCCTTTTTTAAGATTAATGAGTCCAAATCCAAAATTTTCCAATTTAATCTCACCAGTTCTCAAATCAGTAGTATAAAGGCTGTCTCTTCTTGGGGTTGGGCGGAGAGGGAAATTGTTTATTTAGGTCTGCGGTTTTCTAGAAACCTTGGATCTCTGATTTCCACTAACCTAGATTCCCTAATTGCCTCCATTTCTAAAGGCCTTAATTTTTACGCAAAGAATTATCCTGGTGGGGAAAATGTCTAGTAGCCAAATCAATATTTCTTCCCAAAATCCTTTGTTTTCAGATCCCTTCCCCTGCTTGTTTCCACTTCTTATTTAACTAGTCTGCAGACACGCCTTAATTTATTTATTTGGGGAAATAAAAAGGCCCGTATTGCTTCGAATCAGTTATACAAGCATAAGTTACGTGGAGGTATGGGACTGCCTAACATCTCAGCTTATTATTACTCTAATCTTATTAAGCAAAGTCTATGTTGGTGGTCAACTGGCCATATACCTTCATGGGCGGACTTGGAATTTTATTTTAATAAAAATTCCCCTCCTTGTTCTTATTTTGAATCTATTGACATGTAAGCATTTATCTCAGTCTAATCATCCAATTTTTATGGCTGCTATTGTGGTTTGGAGGAAGTTTTTTAAATTTAAGAGTGGTTTTTCTAGGATTCAGCTCCTGTTGAGGCTTCCTCTCTCTTTTCTGGCCTCTGTTTATTCATTTGATTTGCATTCTACTTGGGCTGACTGGGGTATTTCTAAATTAAATGACATCTTTGATGGTCATAAATTTGTATCTTTTTCTCATCTTAAGAATAGGTTTGGGATTCCCTTCTCTGCTTTTCTACACTTTACTATGTTGAAAGAATTTTTGACTCCACTGGTGACTCGTTGCCCTCCGCTATCGGAGCCAGCGGTCAATATTTTATGCAACTCAGGCCATAATATTTTTTGGTCCACTCGTTATATCTACCAGTGGTTCAACAACGATTCTGCATTTATAAAATCCGCATATATGAAAAAATGGGAATCGGTTTTGAATTTTTCTGTTACCCAGATGTTTGGGAACTGACCATGTCTCTAACCTATTCTGCTACCATGTCTATGGCTCTCCATGAGTCCTACTTTAAAATCATATCGAGATGGTACTATTCGCCATCTCGTCTAGCTTTTATCAACCCTGTCATCTCCCCTCTCTGTTGGAGGGATTGCGGGCATCATGGTAGCCTTTCCCATTTATTTTGGTTTTGTCCACGTCTTCGGCATTTTTGGGACGACATCTCCTCTCTTATTTCTCATATTTTAAATCAATCAGATTTTTTACTGACTCCTCAGTTCGCCCTGCTCTCGTTGGATGCAAGTCGTTTGAATCCTTCTGTTAGGAAATTGGTTATTCATTTACTTTTGGTTTCTAAAAATGAAATTGCGTTTTATTGGAAATCCACTCGAGTGCCCTCTTCACTCGATATTATTGCAAAGCTGACTTTACATAAGTCATATGAGCAAAAATTGGCGTTGCTGAATGGCTGTCTTCCTTCCTTTTATAAAGAAATGGTCTCGCTGGCTGGAAATGTTTCCATGAGTTCTTATTATTACTATTTATAGTCTGGTTGTGTTTTTTTATTTTTTCTTTCATGTGTCATGAATGCCTCATGATATTGCATTTATGTATGCTCTGTTATAAAATGTTAATAAAATTGTTTGGAAAAGAAATAGGCTGGTATATGAGAAGGTACAAGGTGTATATAGTTTTGGGGAGAATTTGAATCTCCCTAGAAATTTTAGGAGGCTGAACTATTATCTCAGGCCCACTATAGATTACATTTCAATTTAACAGGCTGAAATTGGCTGGTGTATGACAAAGTACAAGGTGGAGGCTGACAATGATGCTCTCAGTCCAAGTATGGACGCAGGCAGCATAATAAGCAGGACTGCTGCACACAAAAGTGTGGAAAAATGAACGCTTGGTAACTGTGCAGAAAAGAGGAAGAAAAGTATTTTTGCTTTTAAAAAAGCGGTTTGCACAGCAGTGTGGAAACAGCAATGCAACTATCAGGGAGCCTTATAAGGCAGCCTAATAACCAACAGAGCTGATGCACAAAAATATATCCTCCCCTGTCACTGCACACAAACTGTTGTGTTGTACAGTGAAAATCGCTACCAGCAGAAGCAGTTTTTTTTTTCTTCTTCCCTGGCTAGCGCTCTCCCTTATTCAGAATCAGTAGCAGCAACCTCTCCCTATTCTAAGATTGGCAGAAGTAAGATGGCAGTCGGTGTGCATGCCCTTTTATAGTCCCTGTGACGCCACACAAAGCAAGCCAATCACTTGCATGCCCTTCTCAAAGATGGTGGTGACCGCTGCTCATGTCATCGCGTTGCCCACAGTGTGCGTCCTCCATCATTGGCTGAAAAAGGGCGCTGGAAGCATCATTTGAAACGCGACGTGGGCGCTCTGGTCACCGACCTCACGCTATGGTCGGGTTTTGTTTCATGAAACCCGATTTTAGCGAAAGTCGGCGACTTATGAATTTGACCGACCCGTTTTGCTCAACTCTACTGGCGAGCATACAGGATGGGGGAGTGTAGGAGGGGAGGCCTCCACCGAGTACCCGGGCCGGGACCGAGGGGACTATCTTCCTGGTTCCTGGGGTATCTGTTTCCAGGGAACAGAACTAGGGGATGGACTGATGAGACTGACAGGGCAGTTGGGGGAGGAGTCCAGAGAAGAGGGGCGGAGTGGGCCAGACTGGGTGAGTCAGCAGAACGAGGGAGAAGGAGGTGGAGACTTGGGGAGGGCCAGAGAGTGAGAGCCACGAGCAGCTACCAGACAGGAGAACTGCGACAGGAGGGAGACTCTTGGTGGGCCGCAGGGAGACGGCGCCGAGCTTACTGACAAAAGAAGACTGCGGCCTCACTCCAGCTCTCAGCTGAGGCCTACTCGCAGCTGTCCGCGGCCGACGCCGCCTCACTCCAGCTCGCGGCTGCGGCCTCCTCGCTGCTGCCCGCAGCTGGCGCCGCTTCACTTCAGACCATGGCGGTGACTCCTCCTTTGTCGCCCGCAGCTGCCACCGCCCCGCTCCAGTCCGCGGTGGAGACTGGGCCTGTGCCCGCTGCGGATCCTCCAGTGCGACTTCATACTGCGCCTGTGGCCTATCAACCGCTACTTATCACCGCCGCTGCCAGTCCATGTCAGGGAGTTGCGGCCTCCACTCTCCCACTCCCAGGCGGTATCCCGCTGCCTCCGCCGGGGGACATCCAGCCAAAGGACTCTCCGTGGGCCTGTTGTGCTCCTGCTCCTCCTGGGTGTCGGAACGCCCAAAGACAACACCAGATCCTCAGCGGCTGGGCCCAGTGGCTACGACGCAGACATCCCGTGGAACCGAACGCCGAGGGACGTCAGGACGGATAAGTGATACATAGTGACTAAGGACCCGTAATCGGCCATATAGTGACCGGTCTTTGCCGGATTAGTCGTGTTCTCCCAATCCTTGTTTATGTGTTTTGACAACTACTGTTATTCTGCTGGTTGCGTAACAATAGCCTTAACGGCATTTATCTATAAAAGTTAACGTTTAAAGTCATATCTGTCTCGCGTCTCGTCACTGTATCCTGTGTACCTGCTATTACCACAAAGCTGCTTGTTTGGCAGCTCACCAGCGATCATGTAGCGACACACCAGCGATCCTGACAAGTTCATATCGTTGTCGGGATCGCTGGTGAGTCGCTATGTGTGACGGGCCCTTACAGCTCACACCTAGAGCTTAGTGTGATCTGTGTAGTCTCTAGTGCGGTGACGTCATTGAGAAGAAGAGCGGGATTGCGCTGGTTTGCGAAGAATGCGGCTTTAGAGGTGTATATTACTACACTACATACGCACATAATTAATGGAAAAAATTATTCACGGCAGTGCTTCTGTAAAATAAAACCAAGTTCTTATATATTATTTCATTATTATAAAGCTGAAGTAACCATACAAATTTATATAACTCAGCTTGTTACAAAATGTAAATGAAAACAAGCATTTACTCAACATAATTATCTAGTCCCTCAGTCAATCTATAGTAACCATGAATAAAAGACCAAATTAATATATATATTTTTTTGTTCATGTTGGATAGGAGTCTGTAATTGAGCATTCATACTATATTTTACTATAAAGATCAAGTGTGTGTGTTTGTTAATGTTACATTTAGTTACGTCAACTGGCAGTCAAGTCATGTGCAGGATGCATATTATAGGCTTATCTATAGATGTTGTGAGCATGGCCTTCACCTATGGTACATAAAGCCGTAATAGATCATTATTATGGTTCAAAGGTTATTCAGTCTGGGTATTTCATACAAGACTCACTTAGCATATTTTTACCAGAGCCCAGTGTGGAGCAGTAAGCAGCACGTGTGATTGAATTGGTGTATACCTACAGTGGCATGTAGTTTGGGCACCCCTGGTCAAAATTACTGTAATTGTGAACAGTTAAGCAAGTTGAAGATGAAATGATCTCTACAAGGGCTAAAGTTAAAGACAACACATTTCTTTTTGTATTGTAGGAAAGAAAGATGTATATTTTAATAATTTACATTTAAAAAATTACAAAAAGGAAAATGGGCTGATGCTAAAGTTTGGGCACCCATGGAGATTTGTGTTTTCAGATAAATTTGACCAAGATTTCAGGCCTTAATCCAACTGTTAGTGAACAAGTCCTAACCCTATCATCGTTGAGAAAGACCAGGTGATGCAAATTTCCTAGCTTTATAAAAACCCACCCTCTAACCTCGTACCCAAAAACAGTAGTTATGGGTTCTTCTAAGCGGCTGCCTAACTCTGAAAATGGTGGAGATCCGTAAAGCAAGAGCAGGCTATAAGAAGATGGCAAAGCGGTTTCAAGTTGCCCTTTCCTCAGTTTGAAATGTAATTAAAAAATGCTAGTTAACAGGACCTGTTGGAAGTCAAGATAAGGTCTGGAAGACCAAGCAAAATGTCAGTGAAAACTGCTCGTAGGATTGCTAGAGAGGCAAATCGGAACCCCCGCTTGACTGCAAAAGACCATCATAAAGATTTAACAGACACTAGAGTTGTGATGCATTGTTCTACAGTTCAGAGACATCTGCACAAATATGGCCTTCATGAATAGTCATCAGAAGAAAACCTCTCCTGCGTCCTCACGATACAATTCAGTGTCAGAAGAATGCAAAAGAACATATAAATAAGTCTGATGCATTTTGGAAACCAGTCCTATGGACTTATAGGGGTGAAATAGAACTCTTTGGCAACAATGATCAAAGGTATGTGTGGAGGTAAAACGGCACAGAATTTCAGGAAAATAACATCTCGCCAACCATTAAGCATGGGGGTGGATCAATTATGCATTGTGGTTGTGTTGCAGCCAATGGCACGGGGAACATTTCACAAGTAGAAGTAAGAATGGATTTAAGGACATTTTGACAAAACATAACACTATCTGTAAAAATGCTGACGTTGAAAAGAGGATGGCTTCTATAAATGGATAACACGCATTAAAATCCACATTAGAATGCTCCCAAAGGTGCCAGACAAAGGTTTTACAATTCCCTCACAGTTCTCTGATCTGAATTTCATTGAAAGTCTGTGGCTAGACCTCAGAATAGCAGTGCATGCAAGATGACCCAAGAATCTCCCAAGACTAGAAGGATTTCCCAAGGAAGAATGGATGAATATCCCTCAAACAAGAATTGAAAGACTTTTGGCTGCCTACAAAAAGTGTTTACAAGCTGGGATACTTTCAAATGGGGTACTAACCAAGCAGTGTGCCCAAACTTTGCATCTGCTCATTTTCCTTTTTGTAATTTTTAAAATGTAAAAGATGATATAGCTATACATAGATATTCATTTTATTTTTGCCTTAAATACAAAGGAAATGTGTCGTCTTTAACTTTAGGCCTTTTAGAGATAATTTCATATTCAACTTGCTAAACTGGTCACAATTTTGCTCTGTAATTTCACTATTTTGTTTGGGATATTCCACTAAAGTCTTTAAATCTGGAATACATGGGATTAATGAACACATGCGGTATTTACAAACGACCATCATGGAAAGGAAGTATGCAATGCATTGGTATCACCAGCATGATATTTATTTATTTTTTTTAATCAGAAATAGCTTGAAGGAAATACGAATATACGGTATATATAATTTATTTACCTATATACATTTACAACGCCAATAGGCTACGAATGATGTGTGTGTGGAATAAGGCCAGGTTCAGATTGCGTTAGGGCAGTCCATTCAACGTATGCGTTAAACCGACTGTGCTAGCGGAACTGCCTTTTATGGATCTCGTTATGCGATCGTGCTAGCGCAGATGCTTCATCTTCGCAAGCAGTGACGGACCATCGGACGCTGCAAACCGAGTCCGAAGGGCCGTCACAGAATGACGGCACATCGCTAAGGCTAGTTTCGCATTTGAATTTGGAGGTGCAGCGGATGCTTGCCGTGAAGCTCCGCCCCTGCCATGCCTCCTCCGGTCAGCTCCGCCTATCTTTAGCATTGGGTATGCAGGCCGTGCGCAGGTTTGCTTTTGCCGCCGCATGCGCCTTTTTGACGGTGCGGCTGTCGCACCAAAATGCAATACGGAGAAGGTGTGGCAGAGGGCGGAGCTTCACGGCGAGCGTCTGCTGCGCCTCCAAACGCAAATGTGAACCAGCCTAATGCATGCATATTATAACATGCGTTAGTGATGCGCTCATCTATAGCAGTGTATGGGTGCATTAATGCATCCTTTACATAGTGTTAATGCCGCTATGTAACGGATGCGTTAAACGCAGCCCACAAACGCAATCTTGAACCCAGCCTAAGACTACCATCTGTCCTCATCTGCCTGATGTATATCAGCTCACAGGACACCCAACCAAAAAATCATAAATCTGGAAGCTTACAAAACCTTATACAAATAATAATCAAGGAAATAAACACAATTTGAAATAGGAAAATGGCCAAAATTAATAAGATGGTACAAAAAATATGTCCACTATAAATGATGTTGAATAAAGTAATATAAATGTCATGAAATATCAGAAACTCTCGAAACGGCCCAAATAAATGACCAAGATGAGGCAGAAAATCTATCTAAGCTGTGAATAAACTTGAGTGTTCTGAAAACGAATGCATATGAACAGCCAAGAACATTGGTAAGCGATCATAAGAGTGACCAGCAAAGTAGATGAATAGCTAAGTGTGAAGAAGCTGAATGAATGAATATGGAGGGAACCTGTGGGATGAGGCAAAAAGGATAAGATGAGGAATAGACCTCACACGTTTCGCCACCTCTTTGTGGCTTTCTCAGGGGTAAAAGTGAATCATGGTGTCTAGTTATGCCCCCTATATACAGATGCAAATAATAACATAAAAATTTGGGGTCTAGTATATGAGATTTCATAACACTTTTATAATTCTTTATTCAACAATATTGTTGAGATTATAGTATCTAATATATTTTGGGTATGTTGTTTTTCCTTGATTATTTGTATTCGATTTTGAAAGCTTCTAGATTTCTGAATTCTTTAAGTATTCTGTGAACTGATACTTATCAGGCAGATGAGGATAGGTGGTAGTGTTGTTCCACACAAACTTTTTTTGTGTATACACAGCCTATTGACTTTAAATATAAAATATAAATTTTTATAGTTTTATGTTGTTTTTTTTTGTCTCCTTCATGCTATTTGTAATAAAGATTTTTTTCATATGGTGATCCCAATGCATCTGCATACTTGTTTTCCATGATGTTCATATTTAGAATCAAGGATACATCACTATGGGTAAAAAAAAAGCTCAGTCTGAATAATTGACGTTCTCCTGTGCCCAGTAATAACTGCATGTCTGAATTCAGATAAAGAGGAATTCCATCTTGGTTGAGGGCATATTAGTAGGGTGAGCCATTATTTCACGATTGCTAGGAATCTTACTTCATGGAATCCCAGCGAATGAGCCACAGTGCAAAGTTACCATTGCGTTCTCATCACAGTTTTTCCAAGCGCAACCCAGTTTCCCCACCCAAGGCTGTGTGCACACGCTGCGGATTAGGTGCAGATTCATCTGTGCGGATTTTATAAAATCCGCAGGTGAAACCGCAGGTCAAAAGACCTGCGGTTTTACCTGCGGATTGCTCTGCGGTTTTGCCCTGCGGTTTTTCATCTCAATGGAGGAGATGGCAAACCGCAGCGGAATCCGCAGAAAGAATTGACATGTCAATTCTTTCTGCGGATTGAAAATCGCAGATAATTCGCGCAGAAAATTCCGCACCGTCTGCACTGCGGTTTTTGATTCCCATAGGGAATCATGGTACTGTACAACGCAGCAGAAACTGCTGCGGGTCCGCAGCGGCCAAAACCGCTGCGGAACCGCAGCAAAATCCGCAGCGTGTGCACAGAGCCCAATAGAGCTGCTGTTCAGTGGGTGATCCTCAAATCACTCTCTGTGCAGAGAAAAAACTTAAGGGGGTTGTCTACCTTTTAGGGGGGCTTTTTTTTTTTTGTTCCTTGCCTCATTCTGCAGCCAGCAATAGGCAGTGTAATACAGTGGCCATGGGAGGCTAATGGTGAACTGTTTAAAAAGTTAAAAGACGTCCATTGGCGCTTCAGGCATATTAAGGTGTGCACATGTAGTATAAGGGGAGATCGGTGTTCAGATGAGGTCCCTGTAGATAGTCGCATAAGTAATTGCTCAGTAGATTGGTAGAACAGCTCTCATTCACGCATAATATATGTAAACATGTTTGACAAGATAGGTAAGAGTGCAGCAGCGCAGCCCCAGCCGGGGGTGTGCGCTGAGGGATCACTGCCGGTTGACCCGAGCGGTAATGCACCGCTTACAGATCATGGAGAGTGAAGACACTAAAGTCCTGACTCAGTCGAATTGGTAAGGAAGCCATATCCAACGCGTTTCAAAAGCTCCGGCCTTCTTCATCAGGGATGTTGCAGCCCGGATCGGGTGAACTTTAAATACCAGGATCGATCTGTAAAATTAATCATTGGACTGACAGTTGCACCAAGCTTCTCACACAGATAAAAGCTCTTTATAGGAGGAGGTGGTTGTGCAAAGTAGAAAGTTGGCTGTTTATTTGAAGTGATAATGGATGCGCAAATGAAGGATGTAAGCCAGATCGGATAAACTCCTAATTCCTGTTAGGAGGTACAGTATGGCCCATTTACATGTTTATGCTGTCAGTACCATGCTTGGTAGTTTTTGTAATGTATGGTCCAGGTACATTTTCAGCCCATTTTGTTTTCTTTTCTAGTCTGATGTTTTGCATGCTTGTCAATGATGGTACAGGCGTCTAGTGTCATTGTATAGATGTTGCATATGGAGTCCTAACTATCTAACAGTATATTTTATATTCTTTCATAATGTTTATGTCCCAGGAAGAGATTGCCAAGTATGACAAGATCTGCGAAGAGTCGTATACCCAGTCCAAAGACAAGAAAATACTGAACATAAAACATTGGTTGGACTCTCCGTGGCCTGGTAGGAGAAATTCTCCCATCTGAATAGAAGCTTTAAGTGATATTCTCATAACCGCAGTGTTGAATGTTTGTTGTGTTCCTTACAGGTTTTTTCACCTTAGAGGGTGAACCCAAAAGCATGACCTGTCCTCCCACTGGGATTTCTGAGGACATGCTTTCCCATATTGGAAACATAGCCAGTTCTGTGCCAGTGGACAACTTTAAGATTCATGCAGGTAAGCTGGTATCAAAAAATGCTCATATGTGGTCTCCATTTTAGTATTGGAGCAGCGTTGTTCTTTAGAACTCGAATAATCCATGTGAAGTGGTTTTAACTGAGCAATATTGTTTTATATACCTGCTATCTGGAGAATGCTTTAGGGTATGTGCATGTGTTGAGTATTTGTGTCAGACGTTGCTGTATATTTTAGATTTTTATTCTATTCCAAAGATTCAGTAACTGCAGATCCTTCACTTGTACTCCTTTTAAAGATAGAGTGTAGTGTAGTTCAGAGCTGCATTGATATTTCAGCTGATTGCTGCTTGACAGCCTGTCAGTAGATACATTTCTAGAATAGTGGATAAATATAACACTCTGCTGCATTGCATTATGGAAGAAACTGTTTTCTCTTAGGGTACCGTTACACCTAGCGATGCACCAGCGATCCCGACCAGCGATATGACGCGGTCAGGATCGCTGGTGCATCGCTAAGTGGTCGCTAGTGAGCTGCCACTCAGGCAGAGCTCACAAGCGACATCGCTGGGGACGGGGATCGCTACTTACCTGTCAGACGCGGCGATGCTGCGTCATCCCGCCCGGCTCCACGCGTCGCTCGTCGTCACAGCAGGAAGCGCCGCAGGAAGTGACCGACGAGAAATGGTCCAGCAGCTTCTCGCGCGATCAGCGATAACCAGCGGGGGAGCCGGTCAGAGGTAAGTATCACATGCAGCAATATCGCTAGCAATATCACTGCAACGTCACAAAATCGGTGACTTTACAGCGATATTGCTAACGATATTGCAGTGTGTAACGGGGGCTTAACTGTGTAGGAATAATGTGTAAAGAATGCATTTCTTATATAGTCCTACTGTGTACAGACCCTAAACAAGCAATGCAATGTTGGAAGAAGACAAGCTAGGGGCTAGCAGAACTGTGATTGGGCTGTAATACGGGCTGTGACTGGAGAGGAGTGCAAGATATGCCATACATTGTACTGGTTAGGCTGTGTGCACACGCTGCGGATTTTGCTGCGGTTCCGCAGCGGTTTTGGCCGCTGCGGACCCGCAGCAGTTTTTGCTGCGGTGTACAGTACCATGATTCCCTATGGGAATCAAAAACCGCAATGCAGACGGTGCGGAATTTTCCGCGCGGATTATCTGCGGTTTTCAATCCGCAGAAAGAATTGACATGTCAATTCTTTCTGCGGATTCCGCTGCGGTTTGCCATCTCCTCCATTGAGGAGATGAAAAACCGCAGGGCAAAACCGCAGAGCAATCCGCAGGTAAAACCGCAGGTATTTTGACCTGCGGTTTCACCTGCGGATTTTACAAAATCCGCGCGGATGAATCCGCACCTAATCCGCAGCGTGTGCACACAGCCTAAAGGTGCTCAGCTCCTTTATGCTGATAGTATTTATTAAAAGATAATTTATTTGCATCCAATTTATCACAATATATCCAGTCCTGTGAAATTCTGTTAATTTGCCAGTTTTTAATTCACCCACCTGATATGATCTGTTCTCATGTTATCCTATCTTTCTCCTTCGTCTCATTGGGGGACACAGAGACTGTGGGTGTATGCTACTGCCGTCTGGAGGCTGACACTAGGTATACAAAAAACAAGTTAGCTCCTCCGCCACATACACCCTCGCCCCGGTACCGGGCGGAAACCAGTTTTATGCTTAGTGTCTTTGGAGGCACACGCAGTCTGGAGTTCTCCAGACTATTTTTTTTTTTTTTTTAATTGCTTTTCGGTTCTCTCGCTATGAAGAGGAGACAGGGGCGACGGATCCTATAGAAAGGGTCCGATCTCCCCAAACCAACAACGGGCGAGCACGCGTTGAGCATCGCTCCGCGTATCCTTTCCCGCACCGAGGGACATCTCTGGGACTTTTCCCCAGACATCTATTTTTTCCGTGTTTATTATTTTTTGAAGATGAGACAGGGGCAACGCATCCTATTGAAAGGATCCGATTTCCCCAAACCAGCAACGGGCGACCACGTGCGAGTATCCCTCCACGTTTCCTCTCCCGCGACGTGGGACATTATGCCAGACTTAGCCCTGTCCACCCCTAGGTATGGAAACCATGGGCTTCCACAGTGGCACAAGACTAGTCTGTGCGCCCCCACTGCTCCACCAACGCTAGACGGCGGTGCTGCATGGCAGCGGACGGTCCCTCTCCTCGCCCCTGCTGGGCAGACGGAGTTAGGGTGCCTGCACCGTCCACGGAGCAAAATACCCGGTAAGTTTTTGCAGCTGGGGAGGGCTCTGGGCAAGGAGTAGGAGCCAGGTACCCCCCCCCTCCTCCTCGCGCCCCTCGTTCCTCGCTCGCCCCTCGCCTAAGATTACCTGCAGGAAGGGCGAGGGTGTAGGGCCGGAGTAGGCCAAGGGCGCCGTTGGGGGGTGAACTGGACTCATCAGGATGGCGTCGCGGTCGGCACCGCACCGCGGCGCGACGTCACGGTCGGCGCCGCCCACGGCGCGGCGTCACAGCGGCACCGCCCCGGCGTGACATCAGATCCGGCGCCGCCCCTCAGCCTAGGGCGGGCGCTGGCTTAAATCGAGGCCCCGGCTTCAGAGCAGGGTAGGCCGCATGCGGAAAAAGCACGGGCAACCTACCCAGAGGATCGGCACCATGCTGAGCATCCGCCAGTGCAAGGAGTCACGCTGGAAGGGGGGCACACAGACTGTGGGTAAGTGCGACCCTGTCCTGGACTGCCCGGGGCACATTTAAAAGTTACCCTCCTCCTCCTTTCCCCTTTAGCTTGTGATAGGAGTAAGCGGCATTATGTCTGGAAAAGGGAAAACGCACACGTTCCTTTATGCCGCATGCGTTTCCTGTGGGGTTATGTTCCCACGAGCACAGACTATCAAATTGTGTGAAGCCTGCGACTCCGAACGCGCCCAGGAGCCCTCCCCTGCGACAGAGCCCAGGGGTCTGGATCCCCCGGAATGGGCGTTATCACTGTCTCGGTCCATGGCTTCACTTACGAAAGCGATTGAGACCCTTCAGGCCCCGGATAGGGGTAGAAACGATGGCTCGCTTGTTTGGGAGGGGTCGTCCACCTCACAGGAGCCTCCGGCCTGCAGGGGCCGCACACTCTCTAGGCAGACGCACAGGAAAAGAACCCATACTGTGTCTCCAGGCCCCTCCGGTGCGTCAGCATCCGCGAGTGGCATCACGCTCACCGTCACCTTTTTCCGGGAACGAGCAGAGTTCGGGTGACGACGTAGAGGAACCCTTGAACCTGGATATACCGGGGTGTCGGGAGACGGTAGACAGTCTTATTGAAGCTGTTAATCAGACTCTGGGTATTGAGGATGATGTCTCCCCAGCTATAGGTCATAAGGTATCTTTTAAAAGGGCCAGGATACCACACAGAGTATTTAGCTCCCATCCTGAGTTCGAGGACATTGTGCAGCGGCACAGGCAACGTCCTGATAAGCGGTTTTCGGGACAGAAAACGCTAGAAGCGAAATATCCGTTCGCGTCAGAGCTCTGTAAAAAATGGGCGGAATCCCCGGTAGTGGATCCCCCAGTGTCTCGCCTAGCCTCAAGATCCCTGTTGTCAGTTCCCAGTGGCTCCGCCATTAAGGACCCCACGGATCGGCTCATAGAGGGCTTAGCCCGCTCGGTATATGAGGCATCAGGATCAGCGCTCCTCCCTTCTTTTGCAGCGACATGGGTAGCCAAGGCCATGATGTCGTGGTCGGAGTCTTTGAACAAAATCCTGCAGGATAGAGAGGTGCCGACAGAAGTAGGCGAGATAGCAAGTCAGATCGCAATGGCAGGGGACTATTTAATCAATGCATCTTTAGATGCAGCTAATGGCGCAGCGCTAGCGGCAGCAAACGCAATCGCCATTAGGAGAGCCTTATGGCTAAGGCTGTGGCGAGCTGATTCAATCTCTAAAAAGTCGTTGACTTCTCTGCCCTTTCAGGGGGACCGGTTATTTGGGGAGAAATTGGATAAGATTATTTCAGACGCCACGGGGGGAAAAAGCAGCTTTCTTCCACAACAGAGGAATAAAGTGCCGTTTCGTCAACCACAAACGCGCTTTCGAGCATTTCGTACCCCAGGGATGGCAGCGGCCGGTACTTCCGGACCAGCTCGCTATGGCCAAGACAAAGAGCGTCAGGTTACGTACAAGGCCAACCCCTTGGGCAGAATGCGGGGCCGGCCGCCCAGATCAAGGGGGGCCAGGTCTCAAAGGACCTCAACAAAATGACTCGAAACATCCAGTACCCGGGGACAGCAGGGTAGGCGGACGTCTGCTCAGGTTCTGCCACGTCTGGGTCGCAGTGGCGCGCGACGCATGGGTGGCAGAATTAGTGTCTTCCGGGTACAAAATAGAATTTATGAGGGATCCGCCAAAACGATTTTTTCTTTCTCGGCTTCCCAAGACGGAAGTTCGGGCACAGGCTTTGCTAGAGGCCATCAAAGTGCTGCAGCGCAACGAGGTCATTGTCCCGGTACCAGAGGGCGAGAAAACCCGGGGTTTTTGTTCCAACCTATTCGCGGTACCCAAGAAGGATGGAACAGTAAGGCCGGTTCTGGACTTAAAGCTCCTGAACAGGTTCATCAGGGTCAGGCATTTCCGCATGGAATCTCTCCGGTCGGTCATAGCGTCCATGGAGCAGGGAGAATATTTGGCCTCCATCGATGTCCAGGACGCCTACCTGCACATCCCTATTTTTCCCCCGCATCAAAAATTCCTGAGGTTCGCAATCAATGGGCGACATTTCCAGTTTGTGGCCCTACCTTTCGGGTTGGCCACAGCCCCCAGGATATTCACGAAAGTGATGGCGGTTGTTATGGCCACCCTACATTCTCGGGGCATAGTGGTTATGCCGTACCTGGACGACCTCCTGGTAAAGGGTTTGACCTTTCGAGCTTGCGAAGAGAATGTCAGCATTACTCTGGACACCCTAACTCGCCTAGGGTGGTTGATCAACGGGAAGAAGTCATCCCTTATTCCATCCCAGAGGATTCTATTTCTAGGGATGATTTTCGATACTTCCCGAGGGTTGGTGATTCTCCCTCAGGACAAGGCTTGAGCACTGCGGCAGGGAGTTCGAACCCTTCAACAGCCGGGGCCCCACACTATCCGGTTTGGGATGAGGGTTCTAGGGAAGATGGTGGCGGCGATGGAAGCAATTCCGTTTGCGCAATTTCATCTCCGCCCCCTGCAGCATGCTCTCTTAGCGACATGGGACAAAAGCCCGTTCTCGCTCGATCATAAGTGCAGGTTGTCCTCTCAGGTCCGAGGGGAGCTTCAGTGGTGGACGCGCGACTCCTCTCTCCGTCAGGGAAGGCCCTTTCCCCCGGATCAGTGGTTAGTGATCACGACCGATGCAAGTCTTTTCGGTTGGGGGGCAATCTTCCGCCACCACACGGCCCAGGGGCAATGGTCGCCTCAGGAGGCGCGTCTCCCTATCAACTTGTTGGAGATTCGAGCAGTGCGGTTGGCACTGCAGCAGTTTCAGCACTTGCTGGCAGGGCGCCCAGTCCGGATTCAGTCAGACAACGCCACGGCAGTAGCATATGTGAATCACCAGGGAGGCACGCGCAGCAAGGCAACCATGCGCGAGATAGAACATGTACTCCGCTGGGCCGAGAGGAACCACTCGATGATCTCAGCAGTCCACATACCAGGCGTGGAAAATTGGGCGGCAGGTTTCCTAAGCCGGCAGGGGATCGCGGCCGGGGAATGGTCTCTGCACCCTGATGTTTTTCAGCAAATTTGCCAGCGGTGGGAGACTCCAGACGTGGATCTGATGGCCTCCGGGGAAAATGCCAAGGTGGGCGTGTTTGTCGCCCGGTCTCGGGACCCGCGAGCGCTCGCAGTAGATGCGCTGGTCCTACCATGGAACCAGTTTCGGCTCCCGTACTTATTTCCCCCGCTGCCACTTCTCCCGAGGGTCATCAGAAAGATCAAGACCGAGGGGGTTCAGGCGATTCTGCTGGCCCCAGATTGGCCCCGTCGGGCATGGTATGCGGATCTGGTGCAGCTCCTCGCAGACGTACCCTGGCGGCTACCAGAACGTCCAGACTTGCTGTCTCAGGGGCCGATCTGCCACCCGAACTTAGGGGCCCTGTGTTTGACGGCATGGCCGTTGAATCTTGGGTTCTGACCCGGGCGGGGTTCGGGCGTGATGTGGTGGCTACAATGGTTAGCGCCCGGAAACCGGCCTCGGCGAGAATCTACCATAACACTTGGAAGGTTTTCTTTCAGTGGTGTCGAGAACGCGGAGTTGCGCCATTATCCTTCTCGGTCCCCAACATCCTGGCTTTTCTCCAGTCCGGCCTAGACGCAGGGTTGGCTCCGAGTTCTCTTAAGAGGCAGATATCGGCCTTGTCGGTCCTTTTTCAGCGAAAGATCGCTACCATCATGCAGGTCAGGACGTTCATTCAAGGGGTCTCTCATTTGGTACCCCCCTTTAGGGCACCCTTGGAGGCTTGGGACCTGAATCTGGTACTGGGTGTCCTGCAGGAGGCCCCGTTTGAGCTGCTACAGGAGGTTTCGTTGCCATATCTCTCCAGGAAGGTGGTGTTTCTGGTAGCCATAACTTCCATTAGGCGGGTCTCGGAATTGGGGGCATTGTCTTGCAGAGCTCCATTTTTGACTTTTTTTAAGGATAAGGTAGTCCTTAGACCGCCACCGCCTCTTTTGCCGAAGGTCGTGTCCTCTTTCCATATTAATGAGGACATTGTTCTGCCTTCGTTTTGTCCGGCACCAGTTCACAGAGTGGAGAGAGCGCTCCACACGTTGGACCTGGTAAGAGCTCTCAGGAGGTATGTGTCAAGGACAGCACCTTTCCGCCAGACAGACTCGCTGTTTGTGATCCCCGAAGGGCGCAGGAAGGGGCTCGCAGCTTCACGGTCAACCATAGCCAGATGGATTCGCCTAACTATTCAGGAGGCTTACCGTCTTAGAGGCACGCCGATTCCTACGGGAATAGGGGCGCACTCTACTCGGGCAGTGGGCGCCTCTTGGGCGCTTCGGCACCAGGCTTCGGCAGAGCAGGTATGCAAGGCAGCAACCTGGTCCAGCCTGCACACTTTTTGTAAACATTACAATGTGCATACTCAGGCTTCGTCTGATGCGAGCCTGGGTAGGAAAATTCTCCAGGCAGCAGTGGCACACCTTTAGTCAGGAGGGCATGCGGCTTGGAGCGGTGAGTTGTCTTCCCACCCAGGGACTGCTTTAGGAAGTCCCACAGTCTCTGTGTCCCCCAATGAGACGAAGGAGAAACAGGGATTTTTGTGAGTACTCACCGTAAAATCCTTTTCTCCGAGACGCTCATTGGGGGACACAGCACCCACCCTGATAGCCAGTTGGCTCTTATTTATTTAATTAGTATAATTCCTTATTTAAGGTAGGGTGGTCCTTTTTCAGACATATGTTTGGCATAAGTTAAAATTATGTTTATGTCCTCCTACTGCTTTTTGCACTAAACTGGTTTCCGCCCGGTACCGGAGCGAGGGTGTATGTGGCGGAGGAGGAGCTAACTTGTTTTTTGTATACCTAGTGTCAGCCTCCAGACGGCAGTAGCATACACCCACAGTCTCTGTGTCCCCCAATGAGCGTCTCGGAGAAAAGGATTTTACGGTGAGTACTCACAAAAATCCCTGTTTTTCTTTTCACCTGTCACTGCCTGTATCCTGTGATGTGCCACTTGACCTCTCACTGTACTTGGATGCTTTATTTTTCTCGCCTGACTTGTCATGTGTCTCTTTCATATCTTTATGTGCCACTGATATCTCGTATCTAGGTAATCTATTCTGGAAAGGCAAACATTGTGTAAAAACACCTCTGAAATATAATTTTCTACAAATACCGTATATACTCATGTATACGCCGAGTTTTTCGGCACACTTTTTGTGCGCTGACCCCCCCTTGGGCTTATACACGAGTCGGCCCGCTGCTAAAGAGAAATGGATTTTTACTGCACTGGCAATTAATATTAATTTCTCTTATAGCGCGCATAGTTGCAGCCTCTAGCTTCAAGTGCCTTTTGCGGCGGTCTGATCACGTGACCCCACTCATTAGGGTAATGAATATTCACCTATTTCCATTCTGATATGCGTGGAGTAAATATTCATTCCCTTAATGAGTGGGGACACGTGATTGTCCGGCCGCAGGAGCTGCTGGGACTGGAACTAGATGCTGCGAGGGCACGCAGGGAAGGAAGGTAAGTAGGATGTGTTTTTTGTTTTTGTTTTTTTTTTTAATGCTTTTCTCATGGGGGCCATGTGAGGAGCCATGCAGACAAGAATGGGGATGAGGGAAATATGCATACCTGGCTTATACTCGAGTCAATAAGTTTTCCCAGTTTTTTGTGGCAAAATTAGGTGCCTCAGCTTACACTTGGGTCGGCTTATACTCAAGCATATATAGGTACATTCAGTTTCTCAATTTTACAATCACCGCAAACTCTGTTGACAATAGTACTTCGCATCTCTGTCTCCATTGTCCATTATAATCAGCTGTCATTATCTTGCTAATCGTTTAATAATGAGATGACTCTGCTCCGCTTGACTCAGTTTGCACAGTCTCTGTAGCTCATTTGTCCGCATTGCTGCTAGTATCGGCCTATGGTGGTCTCTTGTATGGCTAGTGTTAAAACATAAATATTTTCAAAATGTTTTAAAATATATTCAGTTATGTTTTATGCCATAAATACACAGTAATGGTGCAATGTTTTAACGCACCTGCTCATGCCTTGTTCTTATTGATATGTGCAAATTCAGAATTAAGCAGCAAATTCATAAACTAACACATATGGAAACAAGGAGTAAACCATATGTGAAATAAGACAGAATATGTGTTAAACATTAGATTCCTCAAAGTCTGCTCCATTTTTCTCATATGGTAGCTGTACATACCCTTGGTGTTCTGTCAAGCAGCTTCATTAGGTTGTTACCTGGAATGGTTTCTAACAGCCTTGAAAAATTTGTGCTGAGCACTTGGCTATCCTTGATATGCTTTCACTCAGAGTTCCCACTCAAACAATCTCAGTTGGGTGATTGTGAAGGCAGTGTCATCTGACACAGCCTCCATTCTGCTCCTTGTTTACAGAAGCCTTGCATAACCTGGAGTTGTGGTAAGGGTCATTGTCTTGTTGCAACAGAAACAATGGTCCCACTATATGCAAATCTGACGGGATGGCATGTCATTGCAGAGTGCTGTGGTAGCCATGCTGGGTAAAGCCCCCGTTACACACTGCGATATCGCTAGCAATATCGCTGTAAAGTCACCGATTTTGTGACGTTACAGCGATCTGGCTAGCGATATCGCTGCATGTGATACTTACCTCCGACCGGCTCCCCCGCTGGTTATCGCTGATCGCGCGAGAAGCTGCTGGATCATTTCTCGTCGCTCACTTCCTGCGGCACTTCCTGCTGTGATGACGAGCGACGCGTGGAGGCGGGCGGGAGGACGCAGGATCGCCGCGTCTGACAGGTAAGTAGCGATCCCCGTCCCCAGCGATGTCGCTGGTGAGATCTGCCTGAGTGGCAGCTCACTAGCGACCACCCAGCGATTCACCAGCGATCCTGACCGCGTCATATCGCTGGTGAGTCGCTAGGTGTAGCGGTACCCTAAGATTGCTTTGAATTTGGAATAAATTGCTAGCAGTGTCACCAATAATGCAACCCCATACAATCACACATCCCCTTCCATGCTTATCTGTTGGCGCCACACATGTAGAAACTATCCGCTCACCTTTTTTCCCAAAGACACAGCAGTTGGTACCAACAATCTCTAAATTTTTACTCATTAGACCACAGTACAGAGTTCTGCCTCCTCTTCTTCTTTGCAGTCCTTAGCAGTGGTGTCTTTGCAGCAATTTAACCATTAAGCCTGCTTCTGTCTTCTCTGGGCAGTTAATATTAATGTGTCTGCTTGTTGATATCTGTGCCTCCATTTATGAGGGCGGGCTGTCATCTGAGGTTATAGCAATTTGAGGTTTCTGAGGCTGTGAACTCTGGTGAACTTATCCTCTGCAGCAGAGGTAATTCTTTGTCTTCTCTTCCTAGGTGGTCCTCTAGAGATAGTTTTCATCATGGCGATTATTGGGTTTTCATGACTTCACTTGAGAATACCTTCCATGTTCTAGCAATTTTTTGACTTTCATATCTTTGAATAATTGACTCTTTCTCTTTACTTAGTTGAATAGTTTTTGCCATTTTCTGTCTTAGTACAAAGTTCCATAAAGTGCTGAGACGTTACAAAACTGTTCTTACACTGAAATTCCAAATATTCCAGGCACCAGTCACTCTCCTCCAGAAATACCTTTATTGGTCACAGCATACACATAATAAAAAATGATAAATGCGACGTTTTGACTACATAGGGCCTTTTTCAAGGAAGATGCATGAATATTTTTTTAAATATCTCTTGAAAAAGGCCCCATGTGGCCGAAATGTCTCATTTGCTTTTTATCATATGTATGCTGTGACCGGTAAAGATATTTGTGGAGGAGAACATGTGCTTTGGATATTTTGGATTGTTATCAATTTGGCAACATTATGGGTAGTTACAGCAAGACTGCATGTACAATGGAATGGTGTCTGGGATCGCCTAATTTTGAACTGTGTGCCAACACTCTCTTCAAAACATATTTGATGGTCGCAAGCTCTTTCTGAAGGCCGGCGATTCCACAAATGACTTCTTGACAAAGCATATACCTGTTTGTTGGAAGCCATTCCTGGTGATGACCCGAGGAAGCTGCTAAGCAGGTATCAGAGTGGAAGGGGGGACAGTTGAGGAATCCTTACGTTTTTACCCACACTGTGGTTTTGTTTCACACGTGTTTCTTTAACTCCTTGTTACAAACTTTTGTCTGGTACTGCACATGCTATAGATTATTTTTGAATTTTCTTATAAATTGTTCTATACACTTCTCATTGGGCATGTGATAAATGTTTGGTTGTAAGATAGATTAATACATACCGGATTTAGATTTAAAAAAAAGAAAAAAACATTTTGATTCAATTGTTGCAAAGTTGTAATGCAATAAATATCTGCAGTCGCGTTTTATCAGGGATGTCCCGAGGCTTATGAAATAGACTGGAAATCACCATACATGTTTATTTAATGGAATGTTCCCTTTTTGTTATTAATTAAACGTTGTAAGTTTTGTGAACCTTTAACAGCTGTGGCCTTTTGCTAGTGATGAGGTATAATTTATATGCCTATCTTGGTGTTGAACACCACATTTGAGGTTTATTATAAATGAAGTTTTCAGTAATATCCATTTGTGGTCCAGCGTGGCTTCATTTGCGTAGTCATGCTTCCTTCATCCTGATCGGCAAATCCTTACACTTCACTTTTTAATTCTTGATCAGAATCTTTTATTGTCAGGGTCACTAAACCTGTAACCATACATTAACAACAATGCTCACCCCCCAAAATTTGTAACTTTTTTTTTTTTTTTTAATCCACAAAGTTTAACTTTTAATCCTTGATCAATATAAAAGCCTTCCTAAAACAGTTAATGGGATCTCTTGAACCCTACATCTTTTTGAAATAAAGACAGGCCAGCTGGAAGCCACCTCGAAACCACTGCTGTTTTGTCATTTTGTTTTTTTTGCTTTG
This sequence comes from Dendrobates tinctorius, assembly GCF_039654945.1. Lineage (NCBI taxonomy): Eukaryota > Metazoa > Chordata > Amphibia > Anura > Dendrobatidae > Dendrobates > Dendrobates tinctorius. Next base: position 16,110,794 of record NW_027361708.1, on the reverse strand, counting down.
GCTCATAAAGGGGGTTTTGAGTAGGGACCCCATCCAAGATGTCCATATTGCTCTAAAAGAGAAGCACAAATCAAGTGAAGGCCTTTCAGCATGATGGTTCCTGTTAGAGGAGGAGTGCGTCATGCAGGACCTTGTAAGAAATGCTATATTATTAATATATGTATTTGCAGTGCCCTTGCTAGAACATGATTCACTAATAAATTCTGCTAATTCTCCAGCTGCAGCACTTATATCAGAGTTGTAATTACTATATAATTGGATTGATTTTTTGGGACATTATTTTGAGGTGTCTGGAGAACGTTATCGGTAATTCTGTATGGTGGAAACAATGGTACAAGCATTTCTTTGTTGATTTTATTACATTTTAGTATATTCTATAGGTGCAGTTTGGAAATGGCTGCAAACTGACATCAGTGTGTAGTCACTATGTGTGTCTTGAAGACTTGGTATTCACAGGATAGGTGATGCTGTGGGAACCCCACTGACCCTAAGATTGGTGCTCAGCACGGAATATTTTGCAAGGTGCGGCGGTTAAGCATGCATGCCACCGCTCGATATGTTGTGTATGGGACTGCTGGAAATGTGGAGTACAACGCCTGATTATATCTGACAGTCCTTTTTAGACAATGAGTAGAGCACTCCATTCAGAAAGGGAATTGCGGAAGATCCCCAGCAATCTGCAACGTCCAATGCCTTTAAGCTTTAAAGGGAATCTGTCATGGTTTCTTATCTACAGGCAGAAGGAACTCTCTATTGATTATACATTTTTGGGGGAAATTTTTGAGTAAAACTTGCATTTTATTAATTGATATCCCTGGTGTTTGAATCCATAGAAGTCCAGTGGGCGGTACTATTCAGTGATTGACAGTTTTCCCAAAATGACTGTCGGCTACCTTTGTCACTAAATAGAACCGCCCACTGGACTCTTATTGATACAAATACCATGAATTTCAATGAAATACAAGCCTGCATATCATTCTGCTCAGCCTCTCCTTCTCCGTACCATGCTGTTCACAGATTGGACTGCATGTAGCACAATATATATATATTTTTGTAAGCGAGCCACTGTGCTAGTAGCCAGAATGCACTGACCTTTTGTGTTCTTGGTCAGTAGTTTTATCACCAGGCCAATAGGACCACATACGTGCTTGCACAAGTTTTGTAGCTGCCCTTGGATCTATGTTGTAATCTTCTATGGACCTACAGTCATGGCCAAAAGTTTTGAGAATGACACAAATATTAATTTTTACAAAGTCTACTGCTTCATTTTTTCTAATGGCAATTTGCATATACTCCAGAATGTTATAAAGAGTAATCAGCTTAACAGCAATTACTTGCAAAGTCAATATTTGCCTAGAAAATTAACTTTATCCCCCAAAACACATTTCAACATCATTGCAGCCCTGCCTTAAAAGGACCAGCTAACATCGTTTCAGTGATTGCTCCATTAACACAGGTGTGGGTGTTGATGAGGACAGGGCTGGAGATCAATCTGTCATGATTAAGTAAGAATGACACCACTGGACACTTTAAAAGGAGGCTGGTGCTTGGCATCATTGTTTCTCTTCTGTTAGCCATGGTTATCTCTAAAGAAACACGTGCAGTCATCATTGCACTGCACAAAAATGGCCTAACAGGGAAGAATATCGCAGCTAGGAAGATTGCACCTCAGTCAACAATCTATCGCATCATCAAGAACTTCAAGGAGAGAGGTTCCCTTGTTGCCAAAAAGGCTCCAGGGCGCCCAAGAAAGACCAGCAAGCGCCAGGACCGTCTCTTAAAAGTGTTTCAGCTGCGGATCGGGCTACCAGCAGTGCAGAGCTTGCTCAGGAATGGCAGCAGGCAGGTGTGAGTGCATCTGCACGCACTGTGAGGCGGAGACTCTTGGAGCAAGGCCTGGTCTCAAGGAGGGCAGCAAAGAAGCCACTTCTCTCCAGAAAAATCATCATGGACAGACTGATATTCTGCAAGAGGTACAGGGAGTGGACTGCTGAGGACTGGGGTAAAGTCATTTTCTCTGATGAATCCTCTTTTCGATTGTTTGGGACATCTGGAAAACAGCTTATTCGGAGAAGACCAGGTGAGCGCTACCACCAGTCTTGTCTCATGCCAACTGTCAAGCATCCTGAAACCATTCATGTGTGGGGTGGCTTCTCAGCCAAGGGAATGGGCTCTCTCTCAGTCTTGCCTAAAAACACAGCCATGAATAAAGAATGGTACCAGAATGTCCTCCAAGAGCAACTTCTCCCAACCGTCCAAGAGCAGTTTGGCGATCAACAATGCCTTTTTCAACATGATGGAGCACCTTGCCATAAAGCAAAGGTGATAACTAAATAGCTCAGGGAACAAAACATAGAGATTTTGGGACCATGGCCTGGAAACTCCCCAGATCTTAATCCCATTGAGAACTTGTGGTCAATCATCAAGAGACGGGTGGACAAATAAAAACCTTCAAATTCAGACAAAATAAAAGCATTGATTTTGCAAGAATGGACTGCTATCAGTCAGAATTTGATCCAGAAGTTGATTGAGAGCATGCCAGGGAGAATTGCTGAGGTCCTGAAGAAGAAAGGTCAATACTGCAAATATTGACTTGCTGCATTAACTCATTCTAACTGTCAATATAACCTTTTGTTACTCATAATATGATTGCAATTATATTTCTGTATGTGATAAAAACATCTGACAAACACACATAAAAACCAGAGGCCAGCAGATCATGTGAAAATATAATATTTGTGTCATTCTCAAAACTTTTGGCCATGACTGTACAAATCCATAGCGTTAATATTTGTATTTTTCACAATAGACATTGATAATTTAGTAGAAACTAATTGAATCTTGTGTTTCAGGACTCTCCAGAATTTTGAAGGGAAGATTGGAAATGACTATGAATTGCCTAGTAGATTGGGCCTTAGCTGAATACATGGCATTTGGTTCATTACTAAAAGAAGGAATTCATGTCCGTCTAAGTGGCCAAGACGTGGAAAGAGGAACATTTAGGTACTTTCTGTATTTTCTTTTAAGTATATACTTGCGCCTTGAATGAAGTTGATGTCAAAGTAGCAGTTGTGTGATAACGAATAAACTCCATAGAGGCTAGCTTTACAAATGTACACCAAGCATGATTTCTGGGCACTGTACAGTATATGCTGTATACCTGTACTTCAGTGCTTGCAACAAATGCAGAGACTTTGTGGTCCCTATTGTACTGTAATGGCCACAATATTATTGAGACGTGTAGAAGTTGTTCATTTACATACAGAATAAATGTGTGTATGTAAAATTCTGGTCAAAAGTTTGGACAAACCTCATGAATGGTTTTCATTGTTTGTATTGGAATGTGAATATTGTAAAATGTGCCTATTGTTTCCAGAATTTAGCACATGTGGAAACAATGAGTAAAGAAACACTTGTGAAACAAACCAGAAATTCTATTAAACCTTAGTTTTTCAAAGTTCTTCCTCCACTGCCTTTTCATTTTCTCAAGCTGCTTCATCTAGTAGTCACCTGGAGTGGCTTCCAATGAACAGGTATGCCTCATCAAGAATTCTGTCCTGGAACCACTGGACGTCAGAAAGTATGTGCGACCTTAAGGCGTGTTTTGTAGAGGCAGTGTGGATACCTGCCGTAGTTGCATACAGTGCTCAGGTTGATGTCATGTCATATTGTGGGTTAGAACAGTTGCGGCAAGAATCGCTTAACTAAGTATAGAGTAATTTCAGTCCATATGCAGCACTTCCAGCAGCCCTGCATACACATGCCTTCTGTGCGGCTCCCTTGATGAGTCTAAGGTGACGAAACTCGTCGGGAGATTATGACTGGGACATCCACCGCATGCTAATAGAGGAATAATGTGGTGATGTGAAACCTACCTCTCCCGGTGAGAATGTTCCTTTTTCTACTAATCTGACTGCAGGAAATATGGTCATTGTTGGTAGATTATATGCATTATATTCTGCTGCATTTTTTGTGTGGGGATACCAGTCAGACTATTGTTCTATGCTTTTGGTGTTGTTACGGTTTAATGAAGATTGCAGTAATTTGATGTTGCTTTCATAGCATTCTAAAGGGCCTGTCACACTAAGCGATATCGCTAGCAATATCGCTATAACTTGTGACGTTATAGCGATATTGCTAGCGACATCGCTGTGTCTGATACTTACCTCCGACCGGCTCCCCCGCTGATTATCGCTGATCGCGCGAGAACCTCCAGGACTGTTTCTCGTCGTCAGCTTCCTGCGGCGCTTCCTGCTGTGACGACGAGCAACGCGTGGAGCCGGGTGGGAGGACGCAGGATCGCCTAGTGTGACAGGTAAGTAGCGATCCCCGACCCCAGCGATGTCGCTAATGAGATCTGCCTATGTGGCAGCTCACTAGCGACCATTTAGCGATGTACCAGCAATCCTGACCGCGTCATATCGCTGGTCGGGATCGCTGGTACATCGCTAAGTGTGACAGTACCTTTAGTCTGGACCTGCAGTGATATGACCTTAACCTGCGCATGTCTATAGTGACAATAGGTCGTTTCTATTCCAGCAGGATACCCAATGCAAACACCTTAATTCTTGTATATGAGATACCATTTGTCCTAATTGTACCCTGGCTACAGTATGTGGATAGTGGATTTGGGTTATCTGTGTTACAAACTCATATACTATTAATGGTTGCATCCATTTATTGCACAGTATACGTTATTTGCACTCTAGCACTTTTTTTAATAAGTTATTAACCTTTTTACCGCTTTAATTTAATGAAAGTTATATTTTACCCTAATTGCTACTCCCTAATTTTCTCTGGTAAAATATCCTAGCTAAATATTACGACCTCAGACTGAAAGAAAATTGGCCAAAGGCTAAGCACCTCTGGGAAACCTTTCCAGATTGTTGGGAGCCATTCCAGTTGATAACCTATTGAAGCTGCTTGTCAGAATGCCAAAAGGGTGTAAAGCGGACATTAGAGTAAAAGAGGGGTATTTTATGGAATCTAAGTGTTAACACATCTGTTTTGTTTCCATGTGTTCTTTTGTGACTTTGCTGCCTTCAGTTTGACTCTACAATGTGCACATTCTAATAAGATCCAAAGAAAGTCATTACATGCACAGGTGTGTTCAAAGTGGTTAGGAGTTCCCTGCCGCAAGATGTAGTAATGGCAGACACTATACAAGCTTTTAAGCAAGGCTGGATGGATGATTTCCTCAGTACACATAACATGTTATTTATTTTATAACATAACAATTTAGTGACCATGTATAATTGGTGGAGAAAGGTTAAACTTGATGGACCTATGTCTTTGTTCAACCTATGTAACTGTAAAAAAAAAAAAACGCAAAAAGCCCGTAGTCAGACGACGTGTGTTGTAAGGCACGCTGCCACTGGACTCTATACACTTGTTTTTCGTAATGACAAATGGCTTCACTAGTGTCCGATGGACGAGTCTGGATTTGGGAAATGTCAGTAGAACGCTACCTTTCTGACTACATTGTGCCAACTGTTTGGAGGAATAATGCGTTGGGTTGTTTTTTTCAAGCGTTGTCTTTGGCCCCTTAGTTCGTCATGGGAAATCCTAATGGTTCAGCATAGTAATACATTTTGGACAATTGCAGCTTCTAACTTTGTGGAAAAAAAGTTGGTGGTAAAGGTCTTTCCTGTTACAGAATGTGTACCTCATTGCACAAAGCCTGGTCCATAAAGGCTTGCTTGGGAAGAACTTGTCTTGCCCGCACAGAGCCCTGATATAATCCCCATCTATCACCTTTGTGATGAACTATGGAGATTGTGAGCCTGGCCTCTCCTCCAACATTAGTGTCTGACCTTACAAATGCTCTTCTGGATGAAGAGTCAAAAATTCCCACAGACAACTCCAGAGTCGTTTAGAAATCCTTCCCAGAAGAGTGGAAGCCTTTTTGAATGCAAATGGACCAACTCCATATTCCAAGTATTACATGGAAAATATCTTTTGGTCACATACAGGAGCGTTTACAACCTCCCATTCTAAATCCATATACATGAATATGGAGCTTGTTTCTGCTTTGCAGCCATAACCGCTTCTCTCTTTCTACAATATTTGGCTGGTGTGTGTATGCCTACACAGTTTCCTTTTATTCTGTGCCCCAGCAACATCCATCTTGATGCACTAAGCCATCATAAACTAATTGGCTGGAGGACATGTTGCTTGGAAATAATTTTTCCTTGCTGCTCATTTATTGGAAGGCTGTAGACTTCTTTCAGTAAATTTGGAGGACATTTATTATGCTCATGTGCTTTCTGCCTAGTCACACGGGTCCTCTACAATAGTCACAGCACACATACTGGGGTTTTTAGATGACGTGGACACTTTCCAGTTTATTTAGGTTTATATTGATGTTATGAATTACAAATCCATTTGTTTATCTCAGCTGAGTCCGTTTTAAACTGCTCCAAATGAAATGTACTTAACCCTGTACCTAGCCAACTGTCTTTACTTATGATGGTAATTCACACATGTAAAGAGGGCAATTTCTCCCCGACGCGCGTTATGGCAGAGGTGGGGGCATCGCTTTCACTGTGTTTGACACTGGCAGCTACAGAGCAAGTAATACACATAATAGGTATTATCAGTGTAATAGTCCATTTTGCCTGGGTGCGTGTGGAGCTGAACATATTGGTGTGATGCACTCAGTTAGCCTCACTCATTACTCAGGGAGTTAATGGATTACAGTAATTGCTTCAGTCATCTCTGTTTTCATAATGTGCCTGTGCCTCCCATTCTAATGCTGATTAATGAACCCTCTAAGATCTGCAGAAAGGAGGTGGAGTGGAAATATCCCCCGCTCTAATATATCCCCACCAGGCACTTTAAAAGGCCATGCAGTATGCCTGTAATATTGGACTGCAGGTTGCTAAAATTCCAGTTTCTCTTGTAATAAGACATATATAGTTCATTCACCAGATTTATCAGTAATGGTGCAGCCCAAATGACCGACACGTGCTGCATATGTCACGAAATACATTATTGAGATTTATTTAGCAGGCAGTAATTTAAAGGTCATGGAAATGTTAACTAACAATGTAATTCTTGATAAATAATCGAAGGGAAATTATATTGTTGCCAAAATATAATTTTATAAAATTCTGAAACGTCTAATTTTAGTAGTAAAAAGTAAAATTCTGAAAATAAAAATATGTTGATAAGGATGAATATTTTTTTCAAAGGTATCCTTGCTGCATTTTGGCTATTTGCACACTAAGGGGCGGCTTGGACTGGCCATCTGATCTGCTGACCTGAGTGTGACTGCATGTATTTTTATGCAGACAGCCAGTCCGAGCATTGCGTTGCGATCCTCGTCCAAGTTATATAACAATGTAACTACTCCCTAAAGCTACCATAAGCCTTTCATCAGCAGTATAGTTTTGGCTTTCCCGACCAGTTGCCATTAAATTAATGCTTTAAAGAAATATATGTAGTGCCATACATTACCCAAATAGTCCCATTTTAAAGGGAACCTGTTACCGTGAACATGCAGCTTAGTCTGCAGGCATCATGTTATAGCGTAAGGGGACCTGAGCCGATTGATATATAGTTTTATGAGAACATATTCAGGATAACCTGTGATTTTACTTATTTAATCCTCTGCTCTTTTGGGATGTCTGCGTTTAGTGGGAGGTCCTATCAGTGATTGACAACAGTCTCTGTGTACATTCATACAAAAAAAGCTGCCAGTCACTGATGTGACCACCCACTGGACCCGAAAATCTCAAAATTCTCAACTTTTTAATCCACACTATGAAATTTTCATGCCATCTATATATATAAAAATGAATGTGTGTGTGTGTGTGTGTGTGTGTGTGTGTATCAAGCTCGCCCACTCCACATAGCCACACTCACTCCATACGCAAAGGCCCGTATAATAAATATCTAATATATACATATATAATAAATATCTAATCATATATATTACAAAATATCTATTATATCTATTTCATAGGTGCACCTTCTTGACCGCAACAGATTACACTGCATATGTTGCCTATAGCAACCAATCACTAAGCATCTTTCATTTCGCCAGAGCTGTTTAAAAGATTAAAGCTGAGCTGTGATTGGTTGCTATGAGCAACAGTTTTCCCGCTCCACAACACCTCAGCAGACACTAACCGGGTGGGAGAAATGTAGCTCCCAGCCATTGTCTGCCCCCTAGAAAGGAGCAGAGAGCACATGGCAGAAATGAATCACCCCCTCCTCTATTACTGTCGCGCTCTATTGTTACTGGTGTAGAAAATCAGTGTCCGCACACACTGCCAGGTTACATAGCAGCACATCTCCAGGAACTCCCTGCTCAGTGCCACCCAGCTCGGGATTATGGGATGGAGGATGTGTGATGGGTATATGGGCATGGGACTATGGGATGGAGGATGTGTGATGGGTTTATGGGCACGGGACTATGGGATGGAGGATATGTATGATGGGTTTATGGACACGGAGGATATGTATGATGGGTTTATGGGCATGGGACTATGGGATAGAGGATGTGCGATGGTACATGGGCACTGAACTATGGGATGGAGGATGTGTGATGGGTATATTGGCACAGGACTATGGGATGGAGGATGTGTGATGGGTATATCGGCACTAGACTATGGGATGGAGGATATGTATGATGGGTATATGGGCACTCGATTATGGGATGGAGGATAATCATTATAATTTGTTATAACTAACCACAGTTAGTTACTATGCCCGGGCAACGTCAGGCTCTTCAGCTAGTCTTTCTAAAAAATGCGCTCCACACTGGGTCAACTTTTAATTGGTTTAAAAAAAATAGTTTAATAAAAGATTATTTTTATGTAGTATTAAGGGTTCCACTTTATAATACAGTTGTCTGACCGAGCCTGAAGGTGAATGTGTTTGAAACCAGATGCAGATCTAGCAAAAGTAACTTTGACTTAGATAACACAGCACTGAGACATGATGGCATAAAAAATGTAACTTTACGCCAAATTTAATAAGCACTCTATTTAAACCATTAATTGGATGAACCTATGTAAATATGTATGTTGTGTAGTTTCATTAAAAGGGAATTTGTCATCTGAAAAAGCAATAATAACCTGCAGATATGTGGTTAATCTGCAGGTTAGTAGCGTTAACCTGCCATGCACGGGCACTTAGGCTGGCTTCACCTTTGCGTATGGAGGTTCTGCGGCCATCTGTGGATTTCCTCCGTGAAGCTCCGCCCACGGCCGCACCTCATCGGTCAGCTCCGCCTACGGCCACATACTTCTGCAAGCGCCTTGCTTACCCTATCCTTAGCATTGGGTACGCAGGTTGTGTGGATGTATGCGGGTGCCTCCGCATGCGTTGTTTTGACGATGCGGCGACCCGCGTCAAACACATCATGTTGGAATTTTATACGGGCGCCGCATTGCCAAAATGACACATGCGGAGGGCGGAGCTTCACGGAGGAAGTCCGCAGACGGCCGCAGATCCTCCATACGCAAATGTGAACCTAGCTTTAGACTGGTGCTGTTGGAAGGAGAAACTTTTAATTGCCCTTCCCGGCAATGATCACATTCCAGTCATATGGGTGGTTCCGGCATGGGTCCAACACTGACAAACAACTGCTCCGTATTAGGGCTGGCTGTCACTCCGTGCTGGGGGCAGGGTCTCGGCCATCGCTCTCAATGTACAGAGCAGTGACTGAGCCTGCGCAGATGCCCCCTATATCTGGAACCAGTACGCTAAACGGGTGAATAATGTTAATTTCCTCACAGCAATGTGGTTACAAGTATGGGTGCTGGGCAGGATCACAAAAGTATTAACCTGCAGGTCACCCCCATATCTGCAGGTTAATAGTGTCTTTCAGGTGACAGGTTCCCTTGAATATAGCCACCGATTGCAGTATAGGAATGTATGAGGCGGTCACGCTTGGGTCTGGAGACCCTCGGCCAGTCAGTGCATGCAGTCCAAACTCTGACAGATATGCACAGATGTCTGAATGTCCCCTAAAAGCGACTTCCAGCTCGCACATAGAGATGAGTGTGAGCCGGCAAGTCAGAATCGATATCGCGTGACTCGGGAGAGGACTTGTGCAGTGCTGAAAACCCAGGAAGACTGCAATCGCTGAGTACATTAATGAATCTACACCACACTACATATTCATTTACTCAGTGCCAGCCAAAGGGAGTACTTCTTTAACACTTGCACGTTTGGCTGATGTTAAATTACCAAGCTGATGGTCAGTGAGTCATGATAACCTTTCCTACAGTAGTTTAATGACTAAAGCAAATTATATGTATGTATCAGTGTTTCCCAAACTGTATTCCTCACGGCCTCCAACAGTTCATGTTTTGAGGATTTCCTAAGTATTGCCCAGGAGATGGAAGTATTATCAAGGCATTGGAAATTGCCACAGGTTCTTTCACTTAAGCAATACTATGAAAGTCCTGGAAACCGGATCTGTTGGGGGCCGTGAGGACTGGAGTTTGTGTTGCTATGGTTTACTGATCTAATTGAAAATGTATGCTGTTAATCCCATTTATTACATTTATTTCTACAAATATTATATACACGGGGTTTGTGTCGTCTTTTCTTAAGCCTCTTCCACCCCTATAACTGTCTTTACTTTATTTTTGTGCAACTTTTCCTCAACGCTAGTTCAGAAATGTTATGCCAGACATAAACCTCAATAAACCACAAGCTCCAGGCTTTCAAAAGTCAAATGACACTGAAGGGAGCCTAGTTTATTTAGCTAATGGCTGCAAAAAAAAATAGCCCATATAAAAATTTGTCATTTTCGAACTTTCCCTACTGGGGTTGCCATACTTCTATTCAGAGCTGATGGCACACTTGTTTCGCCCTTTAGTGTCTGGGATATTTTATGTCCTAATGATCAGACATTATTTAGCAAGTTCAATGAAGAGAACATAACCATAAAGAATCCTGGTTTTTACTTTACACCCCTGTATGGCTGTGTCCAATATATTGTGCTTGAATCTTTTGTGTTGAATTAATTTGTAAACCATCTATATGAAGTCCAACCACTGCCTGAATATGACCCAGTACCTCAGTCTCAGCATGGGCATACATTTTTTTTTTATCTTGGAGTTCTGGTTCCTAAACCTCTTCAGGTCAGGGGAACGCAAACCAACTTTACCAACTACTGTGGAATTTGTCTTCCATGGTGATGTCAACTTTTCAGACTTTAGCTAACCATGATGACAGGCTATGTGCCCACGTAAGCAGAAAATTTCTGCATGAAAACCGGACTCCTTCCCATAAAACTCGTGTTCTTTTTCTTCGCGTCCCCAGACACATAGAAAATAGCTAAAAACGCGGACTTTTCCGCAAAATTAATGAGCATGCTGCGTTTTTTTTACCACGAAGCGTTTTTTTCACGGAAAAAAACGCATTAATATGCACAAACAGTGCAAAATGCATTAAAATGAATGGGATGCTTCTTTTGAGCGATTTAAAGCGTTTTTGCCAGTAAAAACGCTTAAAAAACGCGAAAAAAACGCTTACGTGGGCACACAGCCTCAAGTGTCGTTAACATGGAAGACACGTCAACACTGGACCGATCACTGAGGCTTAAACTTTTTACCAATATGTGCCCAGCAGTTCTGTAGAAGCCACAAAACTCAAAACTGCCCCTCCTAGAATAGTGGATACGACTTAAAAAGGGGCAAACCCCAGAATACAGACGGTAGGTGGATGATCGCAGAATCCTTCCCTTGGTCAAGAAAAACCCCTTCACAACATCCACCCAAGTGAAGAGCACTCTGCAAGGAAGTAAATGTTTCGGTATCAAAGTCTACCATAAGAGAAGATTTTGAGAGCAAATACAGAAGGTTCATCACAAGGTTCAAACGATTACTCAGCCTTAAAAATAGAAAGGCCAGATTAGTCTTATGTGTTATGGCATTGTCACATAGATGATAACTAAAGACAGAAGCAGCCGGATGAACTCTGAAGTGTACAGGGCGATGCTTTCTGCTCCGATTCAGCCAAATGCAGCAAGGTTGATTGGACGGCGCTTCACAGTACAGATGGACAATGACCAAAACATAAGAGTTTTTATATTTTGCAATCACCTGGTCAGTCACCAGATCTCAACCCCATTGAGCATGCCTTTCACATGCTTAAGGCAAAACTTAACTTAATCCAGCAACAACTGAAGTCAGCTACACTCAAGAGGCCTGCAAGGCATCACAAGGGAGAAAACCCAGTGTTTAGTGATGTCCATGGCTTCCACACTTTAGACAGTCATCGTCTGCAAAGGATTCACTTCGAAGTATAAAAAAAAATGAACATTTTAGTTATGGTAAAGTAAACTCGTCCAATTGCTTTTGAGCCCCTGAAATGAGGAGACTTTGTAGAAAAATTGTTGCAATTCCTAAACGTTTCACAGAATACTTTTATTCATCCCCTTAAATTAGACCTGAAAATCTTCACTTCAATTGCTTCTCAGTTGTTTAATTTTAAATAAAAAAAAAAGTGGCCTGCAGAGTGAAGATTCGGTCATTGTTAAAATATTTCTGGACCCATCTGTATTATACACAACATTTATTGTGCATTACCAAGATGGCTAAAGATAAAGTAGAGAATTCTCTGGTGGGTTATACATGGTTTTTAAAGGGAATCGCTCATCAGGTATTTGCTACCTAATCTGAGAGCAGTGAGACCCTGAATCCGGTGATGGGTCACTTACTAGGCTGTGTGTTGTACTTTTCAATATAATCTATGATTTATCAGCAGGAGATTATCACTAGAGGACTGCTTGTCTTGTGCCATGTAGTCCTCCTGAGCTGTTTAACTCCACCCACACCAGAAAGCTGCCAATCCGTGGTGTGGGCGGGGTTATACAGAGCTCGGCATTGAGAGAGCTCTTGCAGAGAATACACTGGTGTGCTTGCTGCATTTTTGATAACATCACTAATTGACACATTGATGGAATCATGGTCTCTGTCCCTACATAATGCTTCTCTTAGATTAGATAGCAAAAGCCTGCTGACAGGTTCCCTTTTAAAGCACTAATCAAACTTGAAAGTAATTAGCTGAAGCTAAGATGTATGCTGTGTCGTTAGGGCTGCTTTTCTGTTTTAATTTGAAAATGGCTTGAAATGTCAATAAGGTTAAGTAAAGTAATTGTTTTCTTCCCTGAAAGCCATCGTCATCATGTTTTACATGACCAGGATGTTGATCGGCGAACCTGCGTTCCCATGAATCATCTGTGGCCGGACCAAGCTCCATACACTGTGTGTAACAGCTCTCTCTCGGAGTATGGGGTCCTGGGTAAGTCAACCACATGGCCCAGTTTCGCTGGTGTAATAATAATAATTTATTTCTATAATGCTAACATATTCTTCAGCACTTTACATTACAGACGATAAAGACATGAGAGGAAACCCATTATCCAACCTATACCCTGCTATCTAGGAGTTACTATTGAAATAGCAAGAAGGTTTTCGTTCTCCTACAATGCACAAACGTAAGGTTTGGTCACAACAGTCATTGGGGTCCATCTAAATTTCCACTATTTTTATGACTTAAAATTCAAAACACTTTTTTCTTTTTCTGTAAAAAAAAAAAAAAAAAAAAAAAATACAAGAACACAGACACAACCAACAACATTTCATTCTGGTTTTTAGATCAGTCTTTTGAAAGGAAACCATCATGAAGTGAATCGTAGTACTCCTGAATATTGCCAGAATTCTACTGCTATTGAGCTGCTTTACACACAAAATACACCCCAGGACTAAATTATCACCTAGAAATGATTACATCGATAACTGTGCCTAAATAAAGAACAACATATGTGCCGAAAAAGCCCCGGCAGATCTGTCATATTGCAAGCTCCTCAGCCATATCTCCCCCTCACCACAAATGGGCTCGTAACGCTGGAGATAAAATTAGACTTGGATTAAGAGCTGGCAGGGGAAATGTCTTGGTGTGCTCCCTCCGGAAAGCTCATTATGAAATTTTGCATTTCTTGTAAACATATATAAAATAGAGGTAGATAACAGGTCTGGATACAACTCTTGAATTCAGCTCAAGATGGAAATTGGGGCTTGATGGTTTTGCACATGGGGCAACGATTATCCAAACTTTCTATATGAACATTTATTTCTGATTGTCCAGCCAGCTTCTGACATGTGAGGTCCTACAAACTGCCATTACCCCATAAAAGGTTATTCAGGAAAACCAAAGGGCATCTTGAATGGATAGTTGGGGCCTAGGTTCCCTAGCCAGTGTGCCGGGGTGCCCATGTTAGGACAGGGACATCGTGGGATAAGACAAGTGAAATTCAGGACATATAAATCAATATCCAGGATTGGTAAAGCATTGTCTTGTTTGCACCTTTTCTCATTTTGGAGAGAATATACAATGGCTTTGAATTGATAATGAAATGTTGTGTTTTAATACCAGTATTTCTATCACTACATTAAGATTTGAAGAGGAAGTTCCCCATTATTGTACTTAACCTGTTTCTACATTGTCTTACATTGTAAGCTCAAGATCAGAATTATGACTAGCAGGATTTTTATATGGGATAATAATTACCTAAACAAATGTTTATGAACATGTTCGTTTTCGATCCGAGCCAAAGATTAAATATAGCCATACAAGTCCATGGGTCCATGAAAATCACGGATGGCATCAGTGTGCAATCTGTGACTTGTCCATGATAAACATTGCAAACATTCGTAGAAAAAGGTCTCCAAAGTGGAACAGCTCTGCTGCAATGATTGTTCACTGGTACTTGTGGTCCTCCAATGCAGCTTAACAAAAACTCCCTATTTTGATCTTGATAACCCTAGCGATATATTTAGCATAATACCGTAGTGCAGCTGGCCTTATACTTGGGTAATAAAGTTTATTTAGAATTATATTGTCAAAAGCAATTATATAAAAACCCCATGCATTATATAAAAGTATAGAGTTGCAGTGGCACACTAGAGAGCTACCTGACCCTCGGTTTCGCTTTTACAGCTTCTTCTGGGGCTTGTTATAATGCTGCACTTAACATCGATATTGTTATAAATGTATAGGAGAAGCCTTTGTATGTATGTATGTATGTATTTGTTTTTTTACATACATGAAAATTAAACACACTTTTCCTCAAAATGTGGAGGAAAATGGGGGTGCGTCTTATAGTTGTGGTGGGGAGTGGCATGGGCGTTGATGGCAATGAATATTCACTTCTCTTTTGGATCCTGGTATGATTGACCCCAATTCCTGTCCTGGTATGCATTGCCCCATCCTTATCCTGGTATGATTAGCCCCCACCCCCATCACCTTTTCGGCGCTCCTTTGCAGCATCCTGCTCTGTTGCCAGCAGCTGCTTAATGCTTGTAGGCAGCGCGTGGCAGGGACGTCATGCGCTGCTTGCAAGCTGAAGGGCAGTTGCCGGAATACTTACTGCTCTGCACGCGGGGACAGTTTGCGCGCAAAGCAGTGAGTATTCATTGCTCTTCAGTAGTGCGCACAGTTTCAGCCGGAGCCTTCCTGCAGCTGCCGGCGGTCATGGGTGCCACTACTTTAGAGAAATTAATATTCACCTCTCTCCACGCCCATGGGAGTGGAATGTGGCAAATATTCCTGTATACTAAGATAGGAATGGGGCCATACATACTAGGACGAGATGGGGCCCTTGCATACCAGGATAGGAATGAGGAGCCATGCATACTAGAATGAGATGGGGACCCTGCATACCAGGATAGGGATTGGGATCCTGCATACCAGGATAGGGATAGGGCCATGCATACTAGGACGAAATGGGGACCTTGCATGCCAGGATAGGGATGAGGGAGCCATGCATACCAGGATAGGGATGAGGGAGCCATGCATACCAGGGTAGGTATGAGGGAGCCATGCGTACCAGGGTAGGGATGAGGGTGCCACGCATACCAGGATAGGGATGGGGCCATGCATACTACGACAAGATGAGGACCCTGCATACCATCATGAGGATGAGGGGGACCATTCCTACCAGGGTAGGGATGAGGGGGCCACGCATACCAGGATAAGGGATGAGGGGGCATTGTTTATTAATATGGTGATGAGGGGACCATATTTACCAGGATAGGGGATATTAATTACAGAATTGACCATATTTTTGCTTCAATTTTTTTTCTCTCCTAATTTCCCCCTTTAAAACCTAGGTGCGTCTTTTGGTCCGGTGCGTCTTATATTCCAAAAAATACGGTAAACTCATATTATTTTTCCGTGTATGTGAAAATTGAAGGACATTTGAAAAAGGCCTAAGCAGGTGGTATGCTGCTGAAAATAATGTAAACCACAAGGTAAAGGTGGATGACCGCAAAAACAGTTCATGATTTTCACACATAAAAGTGAAAATAAAGCGTTCTGATTGCCCTATCAATAGCCAATAGACCATATAGCTAGTCAGAGTCAGACAGTCATATAAATCAGACTGATATCTGAATGCAGTGCATGAACTGGCCGATGGATGACCCAAGTGTGACAGCTTCCTGTATTTCTATGTAGCAGTCTCGCTCTGGTCAGAAGAGTCACCGGCCAGTCTGTGCACTACGTTCCGATCTCTGCGATTTATACAGCAGTTTGACTGCACTCTATATGGCTTACCTGCTCGTATAGAAGAGAACCCTAAGGCCTCAGACATTCGTATTTGTTCTTGTATGCAAAAAAAATGGTCCAAATGTCAATAGTATTTTGGTCCCGAGTTTCATCGGCGTTCAGTCTTGGTTAGTTTTTACCATCAGTGTTTCATCCATTATTTTTGTATGGATATAAAATTAAATTACAAAACATTTATACATTACAATGTTACTCACAAACTGTGCAGGGACTGTACACTAATTCCATCCATGTGCTGTGATTTTCATGAATCCATAGATCTATATTGCACTTTTCCCCAGTGATGCCGGTAACCGACATCTTGCTGTGATTTTTGCATGGACACATGGCCTATAAAACAGCACGGGCATGTGAACAGCCCCATGGACTATAATGGGTATGTGTTCTGTCTGTGAAAATCACAGGTCACATGCGTGAATTAGACTTAAACCTGTAGATTGGCACATTGGGTATAATATCATATATAAATATATATTATAAATACAGGTGCATCTCACAAAATTAGAATATCATCAAAAAGTTAATTTATTTCAGTTCTTCAATACAAAAAGTGAAACTCATATTTTATAGAGTCATTACAAGCAGAGTGATCTATTTCATGTATTTATTTCTGTTAATGTTGATGACTATGGCTTACAGCCTTCAAAGCCCAAAAGACATTGTCTCAGTAAATTAGAATACTTTAAAGCCAAAAAACTGAAGAAAAATGCAGCACTCGTGGAATCCGTTAAAAGAAAACCATAGTCCTTTATTTGAATTAGTTGGACAAGGTCAGCATGAGGGCTAGGTGCGTGAACAACATGCAGGGAAAAAGACTACAGCTGTTTCGCGTTACACACGTGAAACAGCTGTAGTCTTTTTCCCTACATGTTGTTCACGCACCTAGCCCTCATGCTGACCTTGTCCAACTAATTCAATAAAGGACTATGGTTTTTTTTAACGGATTCCACGAGTGCTGCATTTTTCTTCAATTTTTGGCTTTATACTACGTGTGGTGTCATGCAAGCACCGGATTAATCGTTTTGAATATCACCCAGACGCCCGGATTTCAGACATCCATATCTCCACCAGTGAGTAGACTTTGCTTGAGTGCCGTTTTGCTGTTTCTCTCTGTTTGCAAATTAGAATATTTTATAACACCAGCTTGAAAAATTATTTTAAAATCAGAAATGTTGGCCTACTGAAATGTATGTTCATTAAATGTACTCAATACTTGGTCAGGGCTCCTTTTCTATATATTACTGCATCAAAGTGGCGTGGCATGGATGCGATCAGCCTGTAGTACAGCAGCCTACAGCTTATCTGCATTGTTGGGTCTGGTGTCTCATCTTCCTTTTGACAATACCCCATAGACTCTCTATGGGGTTAAGGTCAGGCGAGTTTGCTGGCCAATCAAGCACAGTGATGCTGTTGTTTATAAAGCAGGTATTGGTACTTTTGGCAGTGTGGACAGGTGCCAAGTCCTGCTAGAGAATAAAATTTTCCATCTCCAAAAAGCTTGTTGGCAGAGGGAAGCATGAAGTGTTCTAAAATTTCCTTGTAGACGGCTGCGCTGACTGGTCTTGATAAAACACAGTGGACCTACACCAGCAGATGACATGGCTTCCCAAACATCACAGATTGTGGAAACTTCACACTAGACGTCAAGCAGCTTGGATTGTGTGCCTCTCCACTCTTCCTCTAGACTCTGGGACCTTGATTTCCAAATGAAATGCAAAATTTACTTTAATCTGAAAACGACACCTTGAACCACTGAGCAACAGTCCAGTTCTTTTTCTCCTTGATCCAGGTAAGATGCTTCTGGCATTATCTATTGGTCATGAGTGGCTTGACACAAGGAATGCGACACTTGTAGCCCATGTCCTGGATACATCTGTGTGGTGGCTCTTGAAACAATGACTCCAGCAGCAGTGCACTCCTTGTGAATCTCCCCCAAATTTTTGAATGGCCTTTTCTTAACAATCCTTTGAAGGCTGCGGTTATCCCGATTGCTTGTGCACCTTTTTCTACCACACTTTTTTTTCCACTCAACTTTTCATTAATATGCTAGGACACAGCACTCTGTGAACAGCCAGATTCTTTACCAATGACATTTTGTGGCTTACCCTTCTTGTGTAGTGTGTCATTGACTGCCTTCTGGACATCTGTCAAGTCAGCAGTCTTCCCCATGATTGTGGAGCCTACTGAAACTGACTAAGGGACCTTTTTAAATGATTAGGAAACATTTGCTGGTTTCTTTCTTAGTTATTCTAATTTACTGAGATAATGACTTTTGGGTTTTCATTGGCTGTAAGCCATAATCATCAACATTAACAGAAATAAACACTTGACATAGATCACTCTGTTTGTAATGACTCTATAATATGAGTTTCACTTTTTGTATTGAAGAACAGAAATAAATTCACTTTTGATGATATTCTAATTTTGTGAGAAGCACCTGTAAGTAACCTCTAATTCTCAGCCATGGCATATATGATGCAATAACTGATGAGGCCAGTGATCCACTATGATGGTCATTTACGCAAGGGCAGGATGTCATTGCTGCAGTGACAGGTGGGGATTGATGGAGCATTGCATGATGGGATTAAATATATCGGCATAGATTACGTCTATAATTCGTACCAATTTTTTCTTAAAATGTCGAAAAACCCCCTCCGTTTCAGGCTCATGGATTTTAGTAGACTGTTCTATTTTTTTTAGTAATTTCTTTGGAAAACTTCTCATTGTGATAACTTAAATGTTGCTGGGTCTTGTTGTGAATTTATTCTCTCTTCATACAGGAATATTAAAAAGAAAAAGCTGTTTGGTCCATTATTGTTTGGTGGCTTTTTGAACACCAATTAAAGGAGCACTAGACCTTAATATGTAAAGTTAGTAAAATGTGAATTTTACATTATGGAAATGAGACTAGTGATATGAGTCATGGTTCTGGGACCACACATTGCTTTTTCTGGCCCTACTTTAAAGGGGTTGTCCAGGCTTTTCACATAATCTCAGTACATATCTGGGCTGCAGAATTATGACAATAAGTAATTTACTTTCTGTCACTAGTTTGCACGGTTTTCTAGATATTCTGAACAGAACGTCCAAGGGGGGGTGTGTTATGGCATTGAAATGAGAACTGGTCGTAACCTCCTACTCTACTCCAAACATGCCCTCTATAGCAACAACCCCACCCTCCATAGCTACAGGCCCTCCCCGTCCACATGAAGCAGCCCTCATCACACAGTAAGGAATTCTTCCCCTCCAGCAGCCTCAGTGCAGAGAGCTGCTCCTCCCCTAGACACACACTGAACAGTTATCTATGGAAAGTGAAACTAGTGAGGAGGAGGGAAAATCGTCCTGTATTTTGGGCCACTCCATGATTACAATACATAACTCATTATCAGTAATTCCTTCCCTCACTGTCCCAGGCTGCTGGCAGCAGTGAGAACAGACTGTGTGATGGACAGTGATGGGGGTCTGCAGCTTCTAATCTGCACAGGGGATGGCAGTCACTGATGTAATCTGTTGTATGACAAAGCCTCTGCTGTGTGAATGAGACAACTCTGTGTCACTGATGTCTTCACACAGCAGCAGATTTGGTGCAGTGTATGTGCGAAGCTCCACCAAACTCCCAGCAAGCTCCAGTGTCCAGCACCACCCACTGTCCACTCATTGGCTGGCAGTAAACTGCACCAGCACTCATCTTTATCATTATTCCAGCATTGGAAAGAACACAGCAGTGATCCTGTATTTGTGAAAGCAGCACAATACATACATACTGTACATACACCCCTCAACACTTCACACTGTTACAGCTGCTGATTGGACAGGCTGCTCCCATCAGTATTTGTGTCATTAGAGACACAGTGCTCACACATACACTGCACCAAATCTGCTGCTGTGTGAAGACATCAGTGACACAGAGCTGTCTCATTATCACAGCAGAGGCTTTGTCACACAACAGATTACATCAGTGACTGCCATCCCCTGTGCAGATTAGAAGCTGCAGACCCCCATCACTGTCCATCACACAGTCTGTTCTCACTGCTGCCAGCAGCCTGGGACAACGAGGGACGGAATTACTGATAATAAGTTATGTATTGTAATCATGGAGTGGCCCAGAATACAGGACGATTTTCCCTCCTCCTCACTAGTTTCACTTTCCATAGATAACTGTTCAGTGTGTGTCTGGGGGAGGAGCAACTCTCTGCTCTCTGCACTGAGGCTGCTGGAGGGGAAGAATTCGTTACTGTGTGATGAGGGCTGCTTCATGTGGGCGGGGAGGGCCTGTAGCTATGGAGGTTGGGGTTGTTGCTATAGAGGGCATGTTTGGAGTAGAGTAGGAGGTTACGACTAGTTCTCATTTCAATGCCATAACACCCCCCCCCTTGGATGTTCTGTTCAGAATATCTAGAAAACCGTGCAAACAGAAAGTAAATTACTTATTGTCATAATTCTGCAGCCCAGATATGTACTGAGATTATGTGAAAAGCCCGGACAACCCCTTTAAGTTAAGAACACTGCAGTGAGTAAATGTTATGCTTTGCAAGAGCAATAAATGACATTTCTGCACATTCCTTTTATTACATAGATTCAAAAGTAGCTCTACGCCGCTAAATAAAAATCCCTGCACTATTTCTGCATTGGTAGTGAAGTGTCAGAATGTTAAATATTAGGCCGGGGTCACACTAACCAACGCAAAATACGGTCTGTAATTTACATGCGTAATATGGATGAATGACCCCTAAATAGTGCTCCGTATGTAATCCGTAAGCAAGGTGTGGTCACGTATTTTGCGCATGTAAACATCCGTATGTAATCCGTATGGCATCCGTATGGCGAGATTTTCTTGCAGGCTTGCAAAATGGACATTTAACGGTTTTGAGGCCTGCTAACTATTTAAATCATTAGCCTACACCCTATTTATTGGCTCTGGAACAGGTGGCTGCCTCCATTCTGTCCACTTGTGACCTTGCCTTCACTAGGTGTGTTGGTGTTGTATGTGCAACATGGCAGTCTGAGTTTCAACACAACTGAGGAGGTTCTCTTCAACTGGCTTTTGTCACGCCGCTTTGGTCACCCATACCCAGTGATAGTGGATCCGTGGAGGAGGAGACGCATGTGGGTCCATGCACTTTTGAGGCAACGACTCACAAGAGGTCATTTTCACTGCCTCTATTCTTCTCTGCGGGATCATCCGGAAAAATTTTACCAATACTGTCGCTTGAGCCTTGCAACATTTGATCTACTCTTGGAGACAGTGCGCCCTGGGATAACCTTTCAGGACACAAGGATGCGCAAAGCCATATCTGCAGAGGAGCGACTTCTACTCACATTATGGTATGTAGTACACAACCACATTCTCTATGATCATGATGTGTTGCCCAAAGTATGTGTATTTTCTGATTATTTTGGTTTGTTTTGGCCTCATCTTAGTCCAGATATATTTAAACTTACAGAGCAGAATGTTATGTGTAATATGTACTGAATATCATATAGTCCTTGTGCAAGCAAAAATATGTGTGTTAGTAGATATGAAACAATAAAAAGTTTGGTATGTATGTACCTGGTGTTTTGTTTATTTTTGCATTCTAAAATGTTCTATTTCTGTTGTTCTTCAGCTTCCTGTCCACTGGCCTGTCTTATGCTGCCCTCCACCATGAGTTTCTCATTGGAAGATCTACCATTTCTGGCATAGTCAGGTCGACATGTAGTGAAATATGGTCAAGACTACATCAACTCGTCATGCCCGAACCCAGGATGGAAGACTGGTTGAGGATATCAAGGGACTTTGAGGAGGAATGCCAGTTTCCTAATTGTATTGGAACCCTTGATGGCAAACATATCCGGGTGCGTAAGCCGCCGAACTCTGGCTCTCAATTCTTCAATTATAAGCAATACTTTTCTGTTGTATTGTTGACTCTGGCCGACCCTCAATACAAGTTTATAATTGTTGACATTGGGACCTATGGAAGAACGGGAGACTCTAGAGTCTTCAATACTTCCATTATGGGTCGGCGGCAACGCACCAACCAGTTAGATCTACCCCCACCATGCCACCTACCAGGATCCACTCAAGAATCAGTCCCTTATGTCCTTGTGGCAGATGAGGTGTTTCAGTTAACGCGCAGTGTCATGAGGCCTTATCCCCGGCGCAACCTGGACCACTGGCGCAGAATTTTTAACTTGCGCCTATCACGTGCTCGGCGACTGGTGGAGTGTTCCTTTGGCATTCTTTCTGCCAAATGGCGGGTACTCCAGTGTGCCATTCGCTGAGTGAACAAAATGTTAATGAAGTTATTAAAGCATGTGTCGTTATTCATAACTTCACCAGGATACATGATTGTTCCTCCTCTGCTGGTGTTGTGCGTGGGTCGGACAATGTGCGTAGGGCGAGATCACATATCAACCCTCAACGTAGACCGCTCTCTGGGCTCAAAGTGCGTGATATTTTCACAAATTACTTTGTCATCTGAGAGGGAAACTTCTTGGCAAGAGCAAGCTGTGTATGTTATAAATTTTTTATTTCTGTCTGTGTAAATATATATATTTCAAGGCCTTATGATTCTCTGACTGTTTAATTGCCTTGGTAAGCGTATGTTAGTATGCTGATACCTTTTTTTATAATTGAGACAGAGACGTAAAATGTAGTAGACAAATGTTTACTTTTGCCTTTTTTTTTTTTTCTGTTTGTTTTGAAAAACATTATTGCCATATGATAAATGTGGCAATGGCCCAAAGTGGCCTTTTTGCAGATGTGAAAATTTTGAAACAAAACGTTTGCAGAAAAACAAAAATACAACAAAACCATTATGCAAGACCAAAATGGCTATATTACAAATTTTGGTAGGTCGGGGGAGGAGAAGGCGGAAGACTAGCCTGTGTTTGCTGCAGGCTACTTTGCCCAACTTGGCCATCGCCCTGTGTGGGGGCATACTGTTGCCCATGATGTGGGTAGTGTACTGCCTCCTGGGATTGTGGTGGGTACTGGACTAACTGAAATTGTAGAGGGGCCTCTTGTTGGGGCTGGTAGGCCCTTGGCTAATACCCACCAAAATAGCCATGTCGTCCCCAACCAGGTTGGGACCAGCCTCTAACACTGGGTGGACAAGTGGCCATATTGGTGAGGTTGGCTAGAGGCAGACATATGTGGCTGCTATGGGAAAGGTTGGGTAGGGGGAGGAAGGGGGTGAGGTGTAGGCCCACGTATTTGAGGATCCTCAGAGCCTACTTGAGCAAGCATGTGTGTGGGGTGTCTAAGGCGCATCAGATTCCTTGGGTAAAGCTGCCACCTCTCCAGATGTTCAAACAACTCATATGAGGTATTGGGGTGTGTGCTTGCATCAAGCAGGATCCGAAAACATCCTCGAATACGTAGCCTCACCTCACGGGAAAGGCCCCGAAGATAAGGGGCCAGGCTGCGTGAGTACGCCTCCTCGCCATCATCATTATTGACTCTAGCCAGATAGTTCAGTACCCCTGTGTCAACTTTGGTACGGGTATCTTGGGCAGGGATCTGGCGCCTTCTTCCTCGCCGGGATGGTCCAGCAGGCTGCGGTGAGCCCTGGATCTGGGCAGTTGGGCTGCTGCTGATGTTGCCCTGCTCCTGTATGGCGGATGGTGCAGCAGCAGACAGTCCTGCTTGTGGATGTGGTCCTGGTGGTGGGGTTTGTGGTGCAGGCACTGGGTTTTCCGGAGAGGAATCTTCACCCATGCTTCTTTGAGGGGGAGAAGATGGGCCAGCCACCTCTTCCCCTACAGCCCCAGGATCTATGATGGGCTCGGTATCTGAGCCAGTTTCTCTCTCAGTAAGGTTGGACTGAGTTCTGTTATGAAATAGAACAGAGCCAAAATGAAATACATTTTTGTGGCCCTGTAAAGTATCTGTGTAATGTGGTGTGAGGTATCTACTTACAGTCTCAGATCCAGAATTGGACCGAGGAAGGAGTGGCGGTCATAATAGATATATTTCCTCTTTATGTGGCCCGCATCACCACTCCTGGCACGCTGTTGACGTTCCCGCCTGTATTGGTCGCGGATGCTGCGCCAGCGTCTCATCACATCTTCTACTGCAATGTGACAGGAAATATTCTCAATTTCACATATTTGCTAGGTCAAATTTGCTACCAGTAGCCTAGGCATGTGTCCTTCTAAGGTGTGCGTTCTACCCAGGGTGGCATATATAATTGGGGCATCCAGCCCAGATACACAGGGTCACAATAGTTCAGGGATCAAGTAACTACACTTAATAACTTAGTTGGCTAGGAGGATGAGGAGCTTGTGGCCTGGGCCAAATTATGTCAGTGTAAAACAATGGATCACATAAAAATCTACACGCCTCATGAGTCAAAAAGGCTAAGCACAGGAGGGGGGGGTCCTGATTCTAAATGCCTTTTTTGATGTGAGGCAATTTTAAACACTTTTTGGGTTGTACTTACTCATTTGCTGTTGCTCCTCACGTGGCTGATCACCAAAATCGTGGAACATCTGGCGACTTATGCGCCTCCATGACGCCTCCTTTCTTGCCCTGTTGGCATAATGGGCATCACGTTGGTCCCAGATTTCTGGCCGCTCCTGCACTAATACAATAAGCATCTCCACATTAAGGAAATATGGTGCCATGACGCTGCAGGACTCCGTGGAGGCGTACTTCCTGGATGTCTGGAGCGCTTTTTGAGCTAATTAGCATGTCTAAGCTTCCTGATGATGGATTGGCCAATTTCCTGTCACCTGCCAAAAGACCTGCGTATTTCTCGCAAGTCACACGTGTGGTCCATGTGTTATGCGTATTTTTTGCGCACCCATAGACTTGCATTGGCGTACTATGGGCGTAGTACACTGACAATCGCAGCATGCTGCGATTGGCACGGACCATAGAATACGGACGAGAAATTTACGGCTGTTGGGAGCAAACCCATAGACATTCATTTGTCTGTGTGTAATGCGTGGTTTTAACGCCTCTCACTCGTCCGTATTTCACTCTAGTGTGACCCCGGCCTTACCGCAAATATTGCATATCTTGTCAGCAATGCTATAATGGGGTATTTATTTCCATCTTTGGCTTTTCATGGTTGACAGAGACATACAGTATCTGATCCATGTCTATGCGCTGACCAGAGAAGTCAGGTCTCTGAAATTGGCCAATGTACACGGCATGAGCCGTTAAGCTCACTTGTCTCAGCTGTCCCTTGTGCTGTGCTTGTGATGTCTTCGCTTCAGCGGTGCAGATTCAGCGCTGGCTTTGGGGAGGGCCATTCTAACCATAGCTTAATACTTTAACCTAGCGATTGCTGATGGTGAGAGGTTTTTGCCGCAAAACCCTTTAGACCAATATTTGGAGAATCCAAGCGAAAAGAGCGTGGCTGGCAGCACTTACTGAGAGAGACGCTCGTTTAGTATTAGGAGAATGACAGCTGTCAACCTTTGGTCATGGGTATTGTTTGACAGATCAAGGCAGCAGCCAAATTATACATAGAATTTGTCTTGGTTTTGGGCTTTTTTTTACACTTGGATGTAAACTGTAAAACGCATTTTAGATAGTAATTAAAACATAATATTGTTGACATCTAAACTTTAGTACATTTTTTTCCCCCTAAATCTTAATATTTTTCATATTCATTTATAGTATTCCTTTCAGATGGCACAAGGTTTATTCAACACAATGAGAAAATAGACACTCGCAGGCTTCTTTCCCAGAGGGAATTTGACCTAGTAATGGTAGAAATGACAGATACATGACACCTGCCACTGAAAGCTTAGTGGTGGCTTCTGCTCTTCTCCACATGTGTAGAATAATAAGTCTGAGCCTGCCTGTCATCCTCCCCAGTATGCACAATACACTTGGCAAGAGAGGACTAATTAATTAAAAGCCACCATAAACTTATGGACATTACAGGAAAAGTTTGTCTAATATTCTCTAGTTGAAAGCAGTCCTTTAATTTCATACAGAGCGTGTCCTTAATTATAGCTATTTCAATAATCAATATGCCACTTTTTCTAGTGTGTGTGTGTATATATAAGTTGAAGCCAGAAGTTTACATCTAATATATAAAGCTCGATGTGGATGTGTGTGTGTGTGTGTGTGTGTGTGTGTATGTCCGGGATTGGCATCCGCACCGTCGCAGCTACAGCCACAAAATTTGGCACAGTCACACGTCTGGACCCCGAGAGTGTCATAAGCTATGTTGTGAGGAGAAATTTTAACCCCGTGCGTTCCAATTCACCAAACAATTTTGTCCCTATCTACATAATGGGGAAAAAGTGTGTGTATGTATTGGCATCTGCACCGTCGTAGCTACAGCCACAAAATTTTTGTGTCAGTAACACACGATAGGATTAGATACACAGCTCAGCAGAAAGTATCACACAGGAGAAGATACTTGGGTAATCGTTTAGTTAATTTGTGTTGCATATCTGTAGTGTTGAATATATGATGTGAAATGGTTTTATGTGCAATATAATCATTATAATTTGTTATAACTAACCACAGTTGGTTACTATGCCCAGGCAACGCCGGGCTCTTCAGCTAGTACACTATATAAGAAGACATATGCATGTTTTCTTAATATCTGACATGAGATCAGAGTAAATCTTTCCCATTTTGGGTCTTTTAGGATTACTATAATTACTGTAATATTTTCCAAATGCCAGAGTGAGAGAGAATGTTTTAAAGCATTTTTCTTTCTTACTGCAAAATCAAAAGTTTACATACATTTCATTAGTATTTGGTACCATTGCCCTTTCGAATATCCCTCCACAAGCGTCTCACAATATTTGGTCGGAATTTGGGCACATTCCTCCTGACAAAACTGGTGTAACTGATCCAGGTTTGTAGGTCGCTTTGCCCATAAATTTTCAATAGACTTGAGATCAGGGCTTTGTGATGGCCACTCCAAAACATTGACTTTATCTTTAAGCCACTTTGTTAACATTTTGGCATTGTGCTTTTAGTCATTGTCCATTTAAAAGACCCATTTCCGCCCAAGCTTTAACTTTCTGTTTGATGTTGCTTCAGTATTGCCACATAATCTTCTTTACTCATGATGCCATCTATTTTTGTGAAGTGCAGCCGTCCCTCCTGTGGCAAAACATCCCCACAACATGATGCTGCCACCGCTGTGTTTCACAGTTGGGATGGTGTTCTTAGGCTTTCAAGCTTCTCCCTTTTTCTACCAAGTGTAACGATGGTCATTATGCCCAAAACGTTCAATTTTAGTTTCATCAAACCACAAGACATGTCTCCAAAAATTAAGGTCTATCTCCCTGTGTGCGTTTGCACACATTAATCTTGCTTTTTTTGCTTCTTTTGGAGTAATGGCTTCTTCCTGGCAGAGTGGCTTTTCAGCCCATGTTAATATAGTACTCGTTTCAATGTGAATATTGACACAATTTTACCAGTTTCCACCACCATCTTCACAAGGTCTTTTGATATGCACATGTCAGACCAAAGCACGTTCATTTCTGGGACGCAGAACCCGTCTACTTCCTGATTGGTGATGGCAAATTGTGGCACTACCATGTAGGTGCACAAGTAGGGTCCCAAACAAAAAAGAAAATACAATAAACTTGGCACTCAACTTGAATGTTCAAAAGCTCACTTATGGGTGTAGCCCAATGTAAGATGATGGAGCTTAATTAGACCCGGTATGCACCAGAAGTCTTATCCCATGGCCAAACAATGGCGTCCTTGTGTGGTAATCTTCCGGCAGTCACTGGGCTACACTATCGCGTGGCCACTCACCTGATTTCTGGTGGATAACGGTCAGTTTCAACTTTATTATATCTTGGCTGTTCTCATCTATTAGTGACATTTAGGTACCACATGGCAGAAGAGATTATTTCCCTCTTACATGTCCATGTCCTTAGATGAGCAGTCGGTACACTGAGATAGGTCAAGATATGACCGAAACGTTTATGTAAGTGATGTACTAAACCTTTACTTCCTGATTGGTATGATGGCTGGGCATTTCCATCTTGTTTGTACTTGTGTATAATTGTTTGTACAGATAAACAAGACACCTTTAGGTATTTTGAAATTATGGCGGAGGTTCCCTGATGTTTTGGGGTTGCTTTGCTGCCTCTGGCAGTGGACTGCTTGACCGTGTGCATGGCATTATGAAGTCTGAAGACTACCAACAACTTTTGCAGCATAATGTAGGGCCCAGTGGGAGAAAGCTGGGTCTCCCTCAGAGGTCATGGGTCTTCCAGCAGGACAATGACCCAAAACACACTTCAAAAAGTACTAGAAAATGGTTTGAGAGAAAGCACTGGAGACTTCTAAGGTGGCCAGCAATGAGTCCAGACCTGAATCCCATAGAACACCTGTGGAGAGATCTAAAAATGGCAATTTGGAGAAGGCACCCTTCAAATATCAGGGACCTGGAGCAGTTTGCCAAAGAAGAATGGTCTAAAATTCCAGCAGAGCATTGTAACTCATTGATGGTTACCGGAAGCGGTTGGTCGCAGTTATTTTGGCTAAAGGTTGTGCAACCAGGTATTAAGCTGAGGCTGCCAATACTTTTGTCTGGCCCATTTTTGGAGTTTTGTGTGAAATGATCAATGTTTTGCTTTTTGCTTCATTCTCTTTTGTGTTTTTTCATTTAAGACAAATTAAATAAAGATAATAATACCAAAGAATTTGTGATTGCAATCAATTTCTGGAAGAAACTGAGTATTATCTGACAAAATTGCAGGGGTGTCAATACTTTTGGCCACAACGTAGCCTATGACGCTCTCGGGGTCCAGACGTGTGACTGCAAAATTTTGTGGCTGTAGCTACGATGGTGCAGATGCCAATACATACACTTTTTCTCCATTATGTAGATAGGGGCAAAATGGTTTGGTGAATTGGAACGTGTGGGGTTAAAATTTCGCCTCACAACATAGCTTATGACGCTCTCGGGGTCCAGACGTGTGACTGTGCCAAATTTTGTGGCTGTAGCTGCGACGGTGCGGATGCCAATCCCGGACATACGCACACACATACATACACATCCACATTGAGCTTTGTACATTAGATGTAAATTTTTGGCCTCAATTGTATGTATATGTGTGTATATGTGTGTGTATATATGTATGTATGTATATATATATATATATATATATATATATATATATATATATATATATGCTTCTCACTAAATTAGAATATCATCAAAAAGTTTATTTCGGTTCTTCAATTCAAAAAATGAATCTCATATAGTCATTGCAAACAGAGTGATAATTTCTGTTAGTGTTGATGATTATGGCTTACAGCCAATGCAAACCCAAAAGTCATTATCTCAGTAAATTAGAATAATTCACCAAAAACACCTGCAAAGGCTTCCTAAGAGTTTAAAAAAAAGTCCCTTAGTCAGTTTCAGTAGGCTCCACAATCATGGGGAAGACTGCTGACTTGACAGATGTCCAGAAAGCAGTCATTGACACATTCCACAAGGAAGGTAAGCCATAAAAGGTCATTGCTAAAGAAGCTGGCTGTTAACAGTGCTGTAACCAAGCATATTAATGGAAAGTTGAGTGGAAGGAAAAAGTGTGGTAGAAAAAGGTGCACAAGCAACCGGGATAACTGCAGCCTTGAAAGGATTGTTAAGAAAAGGCCATTCAAAATTTTGGGGGAGATTCACAAGGAGTGGACTGCTGCTGGAGTGATTGCTTCAAGAGCCACCACACACAGATGTATCCAGGACATGGGCTACAAGTGTCACATTCCTTGTGTCAAACCACTCATAACCAGTAGACAACACCAGAAGCGTCTTACCTGGGCCAAGGAGAAAAAGAACTGGACTGTTGCTTAGTGGTCTAAGGTAGTGTTTTCAGATGAAAGTAAATTTTGCATTTCATTTGGAAATCAAGGTCCCAGAGTCTGGAGGAAGAGTGGAGAAGCCACAATCCAAGCTGCTTGAGGTCTAGTGTGAAGTTTCTACAATCAGTGATGGTTTGGGGAGCCATGTCATCTGCTGGTGTAGGTCCACTGTGTTTTATCAAGACCAAAATCGGCACAGCCGTCTACCAGGAAATTTTAGAGCACTTCATGCTTCCCTATGCCGACAAGCTTTTTGGAGATGGAAATTTAATTCTCCAGCAGGACTTGGCACCTATCCACACTGCCAAAAGTATCAATACCTGGTTTAAAAACAGCAGTATCACTGTGCTTGATTTGCCAGCAAACTCGCCTGACCTCCCCATAGATTCTCTATGGGGTATTGTCTAAAGGAAGATTAGAGACAGCAAACCCAACAATGCAGACAAGCTGAAGGCTGCTATCAAAGCAACCTGGTCTTCCATAACACCTCAGTAGTGCCACAGGCTGACCGCCTCCCATGCCACGCCGCACTGATGCAGTAATTGATGCAAAAGGAGCCCCAACCAAGTATTGAGTGCATTTACTGAACATACATTTCAGTAGGTCAACATTTCGGATTTTAAAATAATTTTTGAAGCTGGTGTTATGAAGTATTCTTATTTACTGAGGTAATAACTCTTGGGTTTTCATTGTATTGAAGAAATGAAATAAATTAACTTTTTGATATTCTCTTTTATTGAGGAATGTATGTATGTACAGTACAGACCAAAAGTTTGGACACACCTTCTCATTCAAAGAGTTTTCTTTATTTTCATGACTATGAAAAATGTAGATTCACTCTGAAGGCATCAAAACTATGAATTAACACATGTGGAATTATATAATTAAGAAAAAAGTGTGAAACAACTGAAAATATGTCTTATAGTCTAGGTTCTTCAAAGTAGCCACCTTTTGCTTTGATTACTGCTTTGCACACTCTTGGCATTCTCTTGATGAGCTTCAAGAGGTAGTGACTGGAAATGGTTTTCACTTAACAGGTGTGCCGTTAGGTTTAATAAGTGGGATTTCTTGCCTTATAAATGCGGTTGGACCATCAGTTGTGTTGTGCAGAAGTCTGGTGGATACACAGCTGATAGTCCTACTGAATAGAATGTTAGAATTTGTATTATGGCAAGAAAAAAGCAGCTAAGTAGAGAAAAACGAGTGGCCATCACTACATCATTACTTTAAGAAATGAAGGTCAGTCAGTCCGAAAAATTGGGAAAACTTTGAAAGTGTCCCCAAGTGCAGTGGCAAAAACCATCAAGCGCTACAAAGAAACTAACTCACATGAGGACCGCCCCAGAATCACCTCTGCTGCGGAGGATAAGTTCATCCGAGTCATCAGCCTCAGAAATCGCGGGTTAACAGCAGCTCAGATTAGAGACCAGGTCAATGCCACACAGAGTTCTAGCAGCGGACACATCTCTACAACAACTGTTAAGAGGAGACTTTGTGCAGCAGGCCTTCATGGTAAAATAGCTGCTAGGAAACCACTGCTGAGGACAGGCAACAAGCAAAAGAGACTCGTTTGGGCTAAAGAACACAAGGAATGGACATTAGACCAGTGGAAATGTGTGCTTTGGTCTGATGAGTCCAAATTTGAGATCTTTGATTCCAACCACCGTGTCTTTGTGTGACGCAGAAAAGGTGAACGGATGGACTCTTCATGCCTGGTTCCCACCGTGAAGCATGGAGGAGGAGGTGTGATGGTGGGGGTGCTTTGCTGGTGACACTGTTTGGGATTTATTCAAAATTGAAGGCATACTGAACCAGCATGGCTACCACATCATCTTGCAGCGGCATGCTATTCCATCCGGTTTGCATTTAGTTGGACCATCATTTATTTTGCAACAGGACAATGACCCCAAACACACCTCCAGGCTGTGTAGGGGCTATTTGACCAAAAAGGAGAGTGATGGGGTGCTACGCCAGATGACCTGGCCTCCACAGTCACCAGACCTGAACCCAATCGAGATGGTTTGGGGTGAGCTGGACTGTAGAGTGAAGGCAAAAGGGCTAACAAGTGCTAATCATCTCTGGGAACTCCTTCAAGACTGTTGGAAGTCCATTTCCGGTGACTACCTCTTGAAGCTCATCAAGAGAATGCCAAGAGTGTGCAAAGCAGTAATCAAACCAAAAGGTGGCTACTTTGAAGAACCTAGAATATAAGACATATTTTCAGTTTCACACTTTTTTGTTAATTTTATAATTCCACATGTGTTAATTCATAGTTTTGATGCCTTCAGAGTGAATCTACAATTTTCATAGTCATGAAAATATAGGAAACTCTTTATGTATACTGATAATGGAGTTGGCTGACATGGAGAAATCCTACCAATGGCTGCAGAAAGCTGGACTCCGAGACAGCATGGAGGCACTAATCATAGCGGCACAAGAGCAAGCACTAAGTACCAGATCCATAGAAGCAGGAATCTTCCACACAAGACAAGACCCAAGGTGCAGACTATGCAAATAAACCTCAGAAACAGTCCAACACATAGTGGCAGGATGCAAAATGCAAGCAGGAATGACATATACCAAACGCCACAACCAAGTAGCTGGAATTGTATACAGGAACATCTGCGCAGCATATGGGCTAAGTCCAGATGGGAGACCCCAGAAAAAGTGGTGGAGCATGAAAGGACTAAAATCTTGTAGGGCTTCAAGATCCAGACAGATAAGCAGGTGTTGGTTAACCAACCAGACATTGTGTTAGTGGACTACGATCAGAAGACAGCAATGATAATAGATGTGGCAGTGCCAAGTGACAACATCATCAGAAAGAAATATGAGAAGCTGAAGAAATACCAGGGCCTCAAAGGAGAACTGGAGAAAATGTGGAAGGTGAAGGCAACAGTGATTCCAGTGGTGATAGGAGCACTTGGAGCAGTGACCCCTAAGTTGGGAAAATGGCTACAACAGATGCCATGAGCAACATCTGAACTCTCTGTCCAGAAATGCGCAATACTGGCAACAACCAAGATCCTACGCAGAACCCTCAAATTCCCAGGCCTCTGGTAGAGGATCCGAGAATGAGAGGATTATAAGATGTAAATGACCAAATATATGTTTTCTTGGTATTTTTGACTTCATTGTTTAATCACTTACTGACTGGAACAACTTTTGTTTTGTCAGCATAGCCATATGAATGCTTGTTTTTCTTGGGGGAAAGTTTTAAGTTTTGAATGACCATGTACATATCACCATATAATGTACTGAAAAACCCAGCACACCTGATTTGTAAGGAGTGGGCTGAACTGATGTCAGGAAGTGGATAAACTTTTTGAAAATGAAGAGGCAGAACACACACTTGGTGCATAAAATTTATGCTTTGTATTTATTGTATATTTTTCTGACGCCCTTTTGGATGGTCAGGACTATGCAGAATGATTTGCATTTACCGTAAATGGATTTTCCACCTTTTGAACTTCCCTTCACCGCCTGACGTTCCTTTAACATTGCCTGACATGTGACTGTTGCTGCTGTTGCCAGTATTTGGCTGCAGCGGTCACGCCTCCATATGGCCGGATCAGGAAGTACAGAGGCCCGATCTTCCAGGCTTCTGTCTTTTTGTACTAGTCTCTCAAGCATTGAGGGTTGACTGCATCACTGATTGTCTCCTAGAAAAAAAAAGGCTGGGTATTTGTTTTGTCGATTTTTATTTTATTTTTTAAAAATGTATAACTATTAATTTTTAACTCATTCTTGCCCAAAGTTTGTGGCATATGTCACATTCACAATATTGAAAATGTTATGTCATACTTAGAATTTAATGAACAAATGTAAACTAAAGAGTTACCATTTTGAGAAAATTTTTAGTCAAATGCTACCCTTAATATCCACTTATCTCTTGTAAGTGAGACCCCATGCATTAAAGAAATGAGAACCCCGACCCTAATAGAGGCATGACAGTATGGATGCCACTTTGTTACCAGATATCTGTTCAATCAAAAAATGTTGAGATTAAGGGAAACCTTTGTTAAAATGAATAAACGGGAAGCATAGGAACTCATGGGGAGATGAGAGCAAAGTAAATGGTCCTATAAATGCCAAAAACTTTCTAACACCTTTTTGACGTTCATAGAAATTCTATTAATAAGGTTTATGCTGATGACACTGCTAAATATGGGTATCGATTTTCAACTACAAATAGACTAAAAGGGGTTTTCTGGACATAAAACAAAGGTCTGCAGGCTACTGAATTGTGTCCATAATTGGTTAAAAGGGGTTTTACTGTCTGAAAGGAAAAGTCAACCATCAGTGTGCACAGTAAAGTTTATGTATTGCTTGCGCATGTGGTGACGTATATAGTTTTATTTCTGTAAATTCCGATACGCATGCAGTGTGTCAGTCTAGGACTGCTCCATAGACTATACCTGTCTAAGTTTTGAGTACAGCAGTGGGCTCAGACAGGTCCTGTACATGGACTGTTTGAATATATTGTTCAGATCTTGCTGATTGCCG
Source organism: Dendrobates tinctorius (assembly GCF_039654945.1). Taxonomy (NCBI): domain Eukaryota; kingdom Metazoa; phylum Chordata; class Amphibia; order Anura; family Dendrobatidae; genus Dendrobates; species Dendrobates tinctorius. The sequence continues at coordinate 16,075,909 of NW_027361708.1, read as the reverse complement.
GTTGAAAGGAGCATGAACTGGGCATTAAAATAGCACTGCAGCATGGTGTTAGGGACAGGAGGAAGCAAAAATAAGGTAATGAATTAAATTAGAAAAATTCCTAAATTTGCATGCAGGATAATTAACCAAGTACCGATTATATCTGACATGATAGCATGGATCGAGCTGAGTATACCCGGGAGACACAGGCTATGATTTGCAGCCGGAATCTTGCTGTAACTGACCAATGTTATCTGCGAGTAGTGCTGATTAGTCGTTTACATGCCTCTGTCAATCACTGATAGTGGCATTTAAATGGCGTGATCAAAGGTATGCGTGTGCACATCAGCTCTCATTGACCCTCTGTGACTTAATTGGTGGGGCAATGGATTGTGTTAGCATCCGAGGGCCTTCTGAAGGGATGCCATCTTTGTTTTCCTGTGAAGACAAGTGACTAGATGGGCAGCCATAAAGGAACAAAAGCGCAAAAACAAGCAATTGCCTAGGAGTGAATGGGTTATATTAAAGAAAATAATTTGTTAGGCTTTCGGTAACGTGGGGTCTCCAGATGTGGTGTGGTCCATCACGACGGCAGTCATATCCTTTGATCAGATGCAATAGAATGGCATGAAAGATATTCTATCAAGTGTATTATTATAATGTCACACAAGTGCCAGAGCTGGAAATATCCATAACCACGTAATTATCTAATAAGGTTTCTTTTGCTTTTAGGCTTTGAGCTTGGATTTGCCATGGCTAGTCCTAATGCCTTGGTATTGTGGGAAGCTCAGTTTGGCGACTTTCACAACACTGCACAATGTATAATTGACCAGTTTATCAGCCCTGGACAGGCCAAGTGGGTGCGTCACAACGGAATCGTGCTGCTCCTACCGCATGGCATGGAAGGAATGGTGAGGGAATGCTGATCTCACATCTGCTCATCATACAGAGTCACTGACTGATTTACACAGTGGGGAGGTTAATAAAGGCTAAGTGCCCCGGGAGGGTAAACTCATGAATAATTTATCCATCCGCAGTTGCTTTTTATCATGATTGCTTAGTTCCACCTATATTTTTTTTTCTTCTGAACAATGTATAATTAAACAGATGAAATAAAATTTATAGTGAAGCTTTGAGGCAGCCACCCAGAATTGCAGTTAGAGATGGTCTGTTAGAGTGTTCTCCTTAAAGAAAATTATAAATATATAACCAAAAATATGCTCCTAAAACTAAGCATGTAATCTATTCTTAGTAGCTCACATTATGAAAAACAGAAAATGTGAATTTGTTATATTGCGTAACATAGAACTAAAATGATAAAAAATTGATCACATTGTAACAATGTATAGAAGTAAGGGATTTTATAAAGATGGAGTACAAAGTGCTGTGCGCATTATGAATCATATGAGGCATACAGGCCACTGCAGATACGGTATGTAAGCTCCAATTACGGCACTGTACAGTATCACCGTGACCCCAGTGCGAGCATACCAAACCCTAACACGATTTTCACCATTAGCCCCGTGGGAAAAAACCCTGCAAAATGCGGATCAATGACATGTCCTCTACGTGCTGGGTATTCAGGATTGTCCTATATAGGCTCAAATGAAGACTGCCTGCTATAAGTTCTCCCACTCTGGAGGACTTGTCGGATCCCTGAATTACAGGATGCCGGTAATACATGGTTATATTAACTTAGGAGGGTGCCATAGTAAACTACATTTTGTGTAAAGTATAGCGTGGCACTACTACAAGGTGCACAGGTAGGTTACCCAGACCCAAGTGAATAATAAAGTAACTTGGCACTCAACTGAATGATCCTTTTTGAAAATAAGTTTTTATTGTGGCAGTCACAAAGGACGTTTCGGCCTACAATTGGCCTTCGTCAGTCTGCTGTAATTCATACAAAACAACATACAGAAGACAAAATAAAAATTATATCCTCAAATTGGTACCATAGAGTAACATGTGTTTACAATTCATATATACAGACTTAAAAAATAGTGAAACACAATAACCTGTGGAGGCATACACAGAAAACCAGGTGGGGGGAAAAAGAAAGAAATAGAAAATGGCGGCCTACCCGACTGCTGCAGGTGATGAAGTTAAAAGTGGAGAATTATATAAGATCCTATAGTGAAAGAAAGTGCTTTGAGATTGTGTAATTGAGTGAGCATGGCAATAGAGTGCAGTACTGGAGAAGTCATACCTATTACAAGGCAGTGATTTTGGAGGTTACTGCAATGACCAACTGTCTATAACACGTGTAGTGCTCTATCAAATATAAAGAGATGAGTGAATAATTAGTAGTAGCTCATTTTGGAAAGAGAGAAAGATAGAGTTAAAAAAAAATTACAGCAGACTGACGAAGGCCAATTGTAGGCCGAAACGTCCTTTGTGACTGCCACAATAAAAACTTATTTTCAAAAAGGATCATTCAGTTGAGTGCCAAGTTACTTTATTATAGTAAACTACATTTGACCTGTAGATGTATGTGACTGCCCACAGTTTTCCTCTGTGATACCAAGTGGTGGATGGGGTTTTAGCTCCGCAGCGATCATCTATATGATCTGTATAACATGTCAGTATACTGTCCTTATGAGACAGCCGTGTAGCTGTGGTTATAAGAGCTGTACACGCTTACTCTTTCCTTACCACTACAATGCTGGCCCTTCGTAGACGCCAAGACATCCGTTTTGCATTTTATAAGTGCATGTTCTATTTCTTTCATTACAACCAGTGTACCCTTTACGTTCCTTTCTAACCTCTCAATACATTAATGTCACTTGAGTATATATGATTCATCCTAAAGTGATTCTCCAATGTATTAACCAGTCTAGTGAATCTCAATGGTATACAAATTGAGTTTCATTTTTTCCTAATGATAACCTTGGCTACCCTTTCCAGCTGGTGGTTCATATTTCTTAAGGGACATCTCATATTGCACCAGAATAAATTGCTTCCTAGAAGGCTTTAATGCTGCTTCTTTTCCCTTGCTTTCAATAATGTGATTTTGAGACAAGCATTCTTAAACTCTTCTGCTTAATACTATTACCAGGGGCCAGAGCATTCTTCAGCCAGACCCGAGAGGTTCCTGCAGATGAGCAATGATGACTGTGATGCTTATCCTGTAAGTTGATTTGTCCAGAGCTATTCTGTATTCCATCGTGACCTCATTTTCTCAATGTACCAGCCTTCAAAAACCATTATTTTTTTTAGCTCTGCTATATTTTGTTTGTACAATGTTATTTTAATATCTATTTGGTTATTGTGTAATAAAATACATGTAGGTGACTTCTGATCATGAGATTCAGCTGAGGTGTGGGCAGGTTTTACCTACTCCAACAAATCAATTGTTGATTTATTTTATGTGTTTAGGCATTTATGTATTTATTTGCTTTTTCTTTCTTCTCGTAGGAATTTACCCAAGATTATGAGGTGACCCAACTGTATGACTGCAACTGGATTGTGGTGAACTGTTCAACACCTGCCAGTTACTTTCATGTCCTCAGGCGCCAAATTTTACTACCCTTTCGCAAGCCGGTAACTTACACAATTGTCTTCCGAACGTTAATCAGAAATGTGCAAGTGTTTATTACAGCTCACCAATATTCTGAATCTTCTTTTCAGCTCATTGTTTTTACACCAAAGTCTTTGCTGAGGCACCCAGAGGCAAAATCAAGTTTTGAAGAAATGAAAACAGGTTGGTAAAAAGTTAATTTAAATCTGAAGTTAAAATTATAGCAATAAAAAAGGATCTCCCAATCCATCAGCTCTGTCTTCAGATTAGTCTCTTAACTCTACATGTTTCTTTGCTATAAATATCAATCTGCTGCTTGAATCCTAAAAAAAACACAGCAAATTTTGACCTTCATGAACTTCTCCGCCCCACCTCACACAAACCATGGCATGTTTTCAAAGAATCAGAACTTTTTTGTTTGTATAGCTTTAGAAAGGTTTCTGGTTTTTTTTTGTTTTTTTTCTTTGTGGGATGAGGCTTCATTTTTCTAATGGGGTTACAAATAATTGAACACATGCTATTAAGCTATGAAAGAAAACAAAAAAACTGCTTTTTCCACATTTTATCCCAAGGAAATATTTTTTTTTACATAGGTACATAGATTGAAAAAAGACCAGGGTCCATCAAGTGCAGCCTTTCTCCACCAATTACACATTTTGTCACTAAGTTATCGAGAACCCACAATGTTATGTGTATTGAGGAAATCATCCAGCCCTTTTTTAAAAGCAGTTAGTGTCTGGCATTACTACCTCTTGTGGTTGGGCATTCCACAGTCTGACTCCTCTAAGTGTAACTGTAAAGAACCCTAACCACCTTCTTGAGTGCTCCCTAGTCCGAAGTATGGTCTTTGGAAAAATAAATCACTTGCCAGTCCTTTCTATTGACCACACATGTATTTTATACATATAAATAAGAATGGGAAAAGTGGAGGTGATTTTAACTTACCGTATATACTTGCATATAAGCCAAGATGTTCAGCCCATTTTTTTTGGGCTGAAAGTCCCCCCTCTCGGCTTATACGTGAGTCATATACTATACCAGGGGGTTGGCGGGGGTGTCAGATCATACTTACTGCCCCGGCGCATCTCTGCAGCCCCCCCGATTCTCCCACGGTCTCAGGCTCCTTCCTTCAGCGGTCATGTGGTACCACTCATTAAAGTCATGAATATGCTCATATTCATGACTTTAATGAGCGGTTCCACGTGACCGCTGAAGGAAGGAGTCTGAGACCTGGGAGAAGTGGGGCTGCAGAGACCGCGCCAGGAGGGGGTAAGTATATTCAATATTCACCTGTACCCGGTCCACCGCTGCAAGCCACTCTGTCCTCTGCGTCCTCTGGCTGTGATGTTCAGGTCAGAGGGCGCGGTGACGTAGTTAGTGTGCACCGCACCCTCTGTCTGAACAGTCACTGACAGAGGACCCGGAAGACAGAGCGGCAGCGGTGGAACGGGGACAGGTGAATATCTGAGGTGCCAGGGCCCTGAGCCAGCGGTGACACTGGCACCTGTCCCCCATAGCGCGTCGGTGTCCCTGCCTGCTCAGGTCACCGGCACCTGGCCCCCAGTGACAAGAGGTGAGTATGTCTTTTTTTAATTTGCAGCAGCAGCATATGGGGTATAATCTATGGAGCAGCTTATTGGGCCTATTCTATGGAACATCTTATGGGGCATAATCTATGGAGCATTTTATGGAGCATCTTATGGGGTATAATCTATGGAGCATTATATGGGGCAGCATATGGGAACATAATCTATGGAGCATCTTATGGGGCAGCATATGGGGCATAATCTATGGAGCATTTTATGGAGCATCTTATGGGGCATAATCTATGGAGCATGTTATGGGGGCATAATCTATGGAGCATTTTATGGAGCATCTTATGAGGGCATGCATCTATGGAGCAGTTTATGGGGCATAATCTATGGAACATCTTATGGGGCCATAACCTTTATGGAGCAGCATATGGGGCATAATCTATGGAGCATTTTATGGAGCATCTTAAGGGGGCTTACATCTATGGAGCATTTTATGGGGCAGCATATGGGGCATATTCTATAGAACATCTTATGGGGCCATAACCTTTATGGAGCATCTTATGGGGCATAATCTATGGAGCATTTTATGGAGCATGTTATGGGGCATAATCTATGGAGCATTTTATGGAGCATCTTATGGGGGCATACATCTATGAAGCATTTTATGGGGCAGCATATGGGGCATAAGCTATGGAACATCTTATGGGGCCATAACCTTTATGGAGCAGCATATGGGGCATATTCTATGGAGCATCTTATGGGGCCATTATTAACCTTTGTGCAGCAATATTTGGGGTGTATTTTGTATGGAGCATCTTATGGGGCCATCATGATCTGTATGGAGCATTATATGGGGCTCCTGATTCAATATAGTCAAGAACATTTAACCTACGGATGTCTCAATTAATTTTACTTTTATTGGTATCTTTTTTTGAAATTTACCAGTAGCTGCTGTATTTCCCACCCTTGGTTTATACACGAGTCAATAAGTTTTCCCAGTTTTTTGTGGCAAAATTAGGGAGGTCGGCTTATACTCGTGTCGGCTCGTACACGAGTATATACGGTATACGTAAAATAACTTTTTTTTTTTTTCATTTAAGCAATTTTTTACATTAATATTTTTGTAGTCCTAGGAACTGAGTGCTTGAAAAATACATAGCAATTCTTTAACCCCTTCACTACCAGAGCTTTTTTCGATTTTTCGTTTTTCGCTCCCCTTCTTTCCAGAGCCATAACTTTTTATTTTTCCATCTATATGGCCATGTGAGGGCTTATTTTTTGCGGGACGAGTTGTACTTTAAAACGACACCATTGGTTTGACCATGTCCTGTACTCGAAAACGGGAAAAAAATTCCAAGTGCGGTGAAATTGCAAAAAAAGTGCAATCCCACACTTGTTTTTTGCTTGGCTTTTTTTGCTAGGTTCACTAGATGCTAAATCTAACCTGCCATTATGATTCTCCAGGTCATTACGAGTTCATAGACACCAAACATGTCTATGTCCTCTTTTATCTAAGTGGTGAAAAAAAATTCCAAAGTTTGCTAAAAAAAGAAAAAAAAATTTGCACAATTTTCTGAGACCCGTAACGTCTCCATTTTTCGTGATCTGGGGTCGGGTGAGGCCTTATTTTTTGTGTGATACCACTTTTGTGCAGATACGTTCTTTTGATCGCCCGTTATTGCATTTTAATGCAATGTCGCGGCGACCAAAAAAGCGTAATTCTGGTGTTTTGAATTTTTTTCTCGCTACGCCGTTTAGCGATCGGGTTAATACTTTTTTTCTATTGATAGATTGGGCGATTCTGAACGCGGCGATACCTAATATGTGTATGTGTGATTTTTTTTTTTTACGGTTTTATTTTGATTGGGGCGAAAGGGGGGTGATTTTTTTTTATTTTTAAAATTTTTTTTTTAACTTTTGGCATGCTTCAATAGCCTCCATAGGAGGCTAGAAGCATGCACAACCCGATCGGCTCTGCTACATATGGGCGATGAGCAGATCGCCCATATGTAGCAGATTTACTGCTGTGCTTTGAGCGCCGACCACCGGGCGGTGCTCAAAGCCATCTGCCTAGAACAACCATAGAGGTCTTTATGAGACCTGTGGTTGTCCAGGCAACGTGATGCCGACCCCCGATCACGTGACGGGGGTCGGCGATGAGCTCACTTCCGGCCCGGTGGCCGGAAGTGCTATTTAAATGCCTGCTGTCAGCTTTGACAGTGGGATTTAACTAGTTAATAGGCGTGGGCGGACGGTGATTCTGCTCGCGCCTATTGCGGGCACATGTCAGCTGTTCATAACAGCGGGCACATGTCAGCTGTTCATAACAGCTGACATGTCGCGGCTTTGAGGTGGGCTCACCACCGGAGCCCACCTCAAAGCGGGGGACCTTACCGATGATGTACTATTACTTCATCGGTAGGGAAGGGGTTAATATTTTAGCCACATAGGCAGGTATTTTTGCAGAGGTTGTAATCTATCAGGCTGCCTGACAATATTGCCTCCCACCCATGATGATGCTGTGGGAGATGTTGGGGTGACAGAGGGGTGAGCCTTCAGTCTAACAACTAAAATGCTGTGGTGACTTTTGACCATGGCATCTAATGAGTTAAACTGTATTTTGGGTTGAGATCGGAGTATAGAATAAAAGAAAAGAAAATTCAAGGATTATTTTCATCTAATCAGGTTATAGCATTAAGACGTGCATTAACTTCCTGGGAAGGGCTCCGCATGTGTGGAGGGGGCTCAACAGTCCTGCCACGCTCTGGCCACACTCTGCCACCCTCTGGCCATGTTATATAGCCGCCCCCATCTGTCTCCAACTGCCGGAACCGACCTCCAGCCGGGAGCCTGCTGATGGGCCAAGTCACTATTATCTCTGTTCTCTTGTGAAGCTCACACTTAGCCTTTCTTGGTCTTTTAAAGGGTTAAAGTATTAATGGAAGTGTGTGAAATAAGTGGTTGTGGTAATATGTACAAGTATTTGATTCTTCAATGTCGTAATTTGTACAGTCAAGAAAACAGGACTTTATTCATTGTGACTGTATGAATGCGGCACCACGGGGGAGCGTGAGCGTCCATACTCTTTTACCGTATACTCTGCTTATTGCAGGATGCAGATTTTCCTTTATTTTCCCTTGTGCCGATTGTTTTCTTATTTTGGAGCATTAACTATTAGTTTCATTATTTAATGTGAAGGCACCGTCTTCCGCCGCGTGATTCCTGAAAGTGGAGCAGCTTGTCAGAATCCTCAGAATGTGAGACGGGTCATTTTCTGCACCGGGAAGGTTTATTATGAGCTTGTCAAGGAAAGACATCAAAAACAGTTGGAAAGCCAAGTAGCAATCACAAGGCTGGAGCAGGTAACATATTTCTCAGCCTTAATCTGTTTGGCATAGAATATTTTGACAGCAAGATTTGTTACAAATGAATTATCGGGCCACATGTGACAAGGAAATGGGATATTTTTCCTATCATGCTAATACAATTACGTACTTGATGCATCGACCCCGATTAGTTACATGGCAGGAATACCCAAATCAGAAGGTTAATTTTTTATTAGGTGGATAGCCTGTCAGCAAACATATACTCATGAAGAAGAGCTAAGAGGCGTGAGCCAAAAATACTGGAATGCAGATGCAATGGGAACATATGGAGAAAGCTGTTTAGGAAGAGAAGATGTCTGGGTGTCACTTTATGTCATTCAGATTTGTGATACTGTCCTTTGTTCTAAATATCAGGGAATTGTTGGTGAAGACTCGTAGCTCAGAAAAAGATTCTTGTTAGCAGCGTGTATAATGTTCCAGGGGCCTGGCTAGTCGGAATTAATACACAACTATCGAGTCATACAATGTTGATGAATTCAAGTGAAAAAAAGCCCTTATCCACATGCATGTCACTTGACAAATGTAAAGGCTTTTAATATTTTAGTTGGGACTATCCCAATTGAGATCACCGTGAAATGGTGGGATGGCTTTCACTTTTTTTTTTTTTTTTAATTTACTACAGTGTATTTAATCATTATGTTTTTGTCTGTGTGTTTTTTGTTTTTATTTTTTTATGAATTCAAATGTAGAAGATTTGTTCTTAGGGAAAACCCCTTGAAATGAATGGAATTAATCTGCAACATTTGAATTCATTAACATTGTACTACTTGACGTATGTGATCACATGCTGTAATGTCTGTATGCTCTTTTGCATTCTCCCCTGCTCAGGGGATGTGGTATGACCAGACCATGTCCCTGTACGGTCAGACACAGCCAGTACACAGTACACAGCAGGGGCACATTCATAAGATTATCTCCGCACAGGAACATTTTTTTTTTAACAGATTCAGTTGTAGAAATTTTTATTATTCCAAGATCTGTTGATTAAAATATACTTTTGTTCTTGGCACAACTACTTTAAATGGGGTGGTCTTGTTTCTTGCCCTTGGAAGTCTTTATGCCCTTGGATGTCTTTATGCCCTATTCAGATGACTGGGACAATCTGCCATATTAATAATACTCTTTAAAATGTTTGGTGATAACTTTTTATCTTGGTACAATCAGCTAGACAATTGATAACTTGTTGATTGCTAAGAGATCCACCATTGGGACCATCACCGATCCTGAGAACAGGGATCTTGCAGTGTCCTGCCTGAATGGAGGAGAAGCATTGTGCATCACTGCTCCATTCACTGTTTCTTCTAGTAAAGGAGATGGCCGAGTGCAGTCCAATTTACAGCGGTTGTCACAAGTAGTTAAACAGTTAATATTGCAAAGCTCTTGTAAACATAACTTGGCAATCTACTTATTGAAAATCCTCTCCATTCTCAAGAACAGATAGACTTTTCATTGCCTAGGTTACCGGTCACCCTGAAGTTGTGCTCCGCTTGCAAGTTTTAGGCCGTACAGCGTGTAAGTGCTGTTCTGAAGCTTGTCTTATCACTAGATCCATCCAGTCTCTGTCCCCTTGAAACTGCTCACATGGGAGAGCGCTCAGTTCGGACCACCTCCCCAGCACTGCCGCTGGTCTGACCTGACAGTATTCAGTATGGATGATTACCACACTCCTTTAACATTTATTTCTTTCACTTTTATATTGCAGATAGCTCCCTTTCCATTTGACTTGGTGAATCAAGAAGTTGAGAAGTATCACAATGCAGAATTGGTATGGTGCCAGGAGGAGCACAAAAATATGGGTTACTATGATTACATCCAACCCCGATTCCTCACCATTTTGAATCATACTAGACCAATTTGGTAAATATATGCATATAGATACTTTTCTTTTTTTTCCTTAATCAGATGTAAACCATAGTAAGTACTTTCACTTATTCTCCCCAGGTTGTTATTCTTAGATTATAGACTTCTGCTAAAATCTTTACAGTACAACTGCGCAGTTAGCACAACAATGTTCTATTGAGGAAAAACAAAATACACTTTTTTGAGTTGGGAGTGTAAAGGCCCCATTACACATAACGATGTCCCAGCAATCCCACCAACGATCCGACATGGATGGGATCGCTGGGACATCGTTAGGCTGATCGCTGGTGAGCTGTCACATAGACAGCCCCTCCAGCGATCAGGACCAGCGAGCAAGCTGGTTTCCAATGTAAACAGCGGGTATCTAAGAGCCACGCGGCTCTTGGATACCCGCTGTTTATCCTAGATACCAGTGCACGCTGGTATCCAACGTAAACATTGGGTAACTAAGAGCTGCGCAGCTCTTGGATACCCTCTGTTTACCCTAGATACCAGCGTGCACTGGTATCTAGGGTAAACAGCGGTTATCCAAGAGCCGCGCGGCTCTTAGTTACCCGATGTTTACGTTGGAAACCAGCGTCGCTGATCGCTGGTCTCTCATTGCCACAAGCAGCGAGGCATGCTGGCCAGCGGGAGACCAACAATGAAAAAAATGACCCAGGACGATCTGGCACGATCAGCGATACCCGGGGGGGGGGGGGGGGGGAGGTCGCTGACCCCCATCACACACGGCGATATCACTGGAGAGATCGCTGATGCGTCACAAAATCAGCGATCTTGCTAGCGATCTCGCTGTGTGTGACGGGGCCCTAAGTGGTCTGTAAATTTTTATTGTGCTTTCACTAAAACGCACATCATTATCTGTTTCCTGATTATGGCTATTTTTCATTTTTGTGTTCCCCTCCTCTTTTCTTTTTCAAGAGCCATAACTTTTTTTTTTCTCCATCGCCTTAGCTAGATGAGGGCTTGTTTTCACTGGACATATTGTAGTTTTGAATGATGCCATTCATTTTAATATTCACTGAACTGGAAGTAATAATATACAGTTCTGGCAAAAAATTAAGAGACCTCTTTCAAATGTTCAGTTTGTCTGATTTTTCTCTTTATAGGTATTGTCAGGACCCTGTCAGTGTCGGCAAACTGCCACAGCTGAGCAGGGTGACTTACCCACACTACGGGAGGGCCCGGGGTCCGATACTGCAGTGAAAGTTTAAGCAGACAGGACCTGCGACACTGAAAGTAGAAAGGAGTACAAGGACCTACGATCATGTGACTGCAGGGGGCGGGGCTTAGCGTCCTACTGCTGCAGATGATGTAATATACTTACTGCAGAGATACTGTAGTAGAGGAGAGGGAAACGCAGGTCAGACAAGCAGAGGTCATACACGGAGAAGGCAGTGCGGTACCAGAGGGACGAGCAGAGAATAGTCAAGCCACAGGCAGAGAGTCATACACAGAGAGGGTAGCGCAGTACAAGAGGGACAGGCAGAACTCGTAACAGGGACGGAACCGGATCAAAACCAAACAAACAACAAGTTAACAGGTACAAGGCACACGTACGCAAGAGGTCAACTAACTCAGCCGAGGGCAGGAGTATAACTGACACCGGACCTAGGTCGAGTGGCCACTAAATAGCCGCCCTCTGCCAGAGAGAGGCAGAAACAATTAACCCCTGTCTGACTAGGACGGGCCAAAGACAAAACCCCGTCCTGGATCATGACAGGTATATTTTTGAGTAAAATGTAAATTGTACTTTTAGTTTACAAACTTCTAACAACATGTCTTCAAATTTCCAAGCAATAAATTTTGTATTTTTTTTTTGACAAAGAAAAATGGTCAAAATTAAAAAAGCCCAGCTTTCAGACCTCAAATAATGCTAAGAAAACAAGTTCATAATCATTTAGAAACAATAATACTAATGTTTTAACTCAGGAAGAGCTCTGAACTCAATATTTTGTGGAATAACCATGATTTTTAATCACAGCTTTCATGCGTCTTGGCATGCTTTCCACAAGTCTTTCACACTGTTTCTGGCGCAACAATTTAAGCAGTTCTTCTTTGTTTCATGGCTTGTGACTATCCATCATCCTCTTGATTACATTCCAGAGGTTTTCATTGGGGTTCAGGTCTGGAGAATTGGCTGCCCATGTCAGGGTTTTGATGTGATGGTCTCTTATTTTTTTGCCAGAGCTGTATTTCCACAGCCATTACACAGTACACAGCAGGGACACATTTATAAGATTATCTCCGCACAGGAACATTTTTTTTTTTAAACACATCCAATTTTGGAAGTTATTATTCCAAGATCTATTAATTAAAATGTGCTTTGTTCGTGGGAAAACCCCTCTAATGGTTAATCTGTTGAGTTTTGTTGAATGTTTCAAGAGTAGAATATCGTTTTCAATCTTTGATTTTAATGTAGTCTCTTTTTCTAGGTATGTTGGTCGTGACCCGGCTGCTGCACCTGCCACAGGCAATAAAAACACCCATCATGTTGAACTAAGAAGATTTTTGGATAGTGCTTTTAATCTGCAGTGTTTTGAAGGAATGATATTTTAATACTTTAAATCACTATTAGTATTATAGTATTTTAGTTTGTGAATACCTCTTTGCCCAAATGAAGACATTTTGGGTTGATTCTTGTAGTATCCAACCATACTTGTGTAATTTATTTGCTCCTTTTCTGTTTCTTTTGTTCACACTTAAACAAGCCTGGTCTTCTAATTAAATGCAGGATTTGGGGATATTTCTCCAGTGGCATGGACCTCCTATAGGTCCTTCATACCCAGGAACTTACTAGTCATGTGTATGGGGTCGAAACGTCATTAACACTGTTCACTGCCAAGCAAATTAAATGATAAACTATTTGGGCACTTCCATTGAGGAAAAGCAAAATAATAATAAAAATAAAACCTGATAAGTATATTTGCACTGGACATTTATTTATTACCTTTAATTCTTGATATTGGTCGTCTGGTGAATGTGAAATGGCTGGTGGATGTTGATAGCTGGCTTACTACATCCAGTCAGCTCTCTGATCATCTCGATGACAATAGTTATGTACATTTGTAGTAAAAATTCTATTATCATTTGTAAGATGTACAAGTGCCTCTTCTGGCAGAATGTTCATCCAGTTTTTGTTTTATTTTAATATTAATCCCTGTATCGGATGTTTTTCAGTTAATAAATCTACATCTATTCCTCACTGTTGTTGTTGTTTTCCAGACTGACTTTGTGTTTTTTTTTTTTTTTGCAAACTGGCCTCTTGGTTGAAAACATACTTGTGAATAAAGAATTGCCTGGGTCTTCCTGTAGTTTCTCTGTATCTGTTTGTTCAGGATGAGTGAGTAATTAAAAAGAAAAAATGCTAGAATGATGCCAATAAAAATGTGAATTTACCCTACAATAAACTGGTTCTCACACAAGTTCCACTGGTAGAAAATTGGCTCTGGCAACAGAAAATGTTTTATGGTGCAGAATTAGTAAAATGTAAAATAAACATTATCTCTATAATCAAGTTAAATGACAAAATAAAGTGAATGTAATATTACCACACAGTGAACACTTCCAAAAAAAATTATTAAATAGTAGTGATACATTTAAAAACCATAAGGTTTTTAAACCTTATGATTAATCCCTTATGGGATGATTTAGCGAATCCTGCTTTGAGCAGGGGGTTGGACCAGATGGCCCAGGAGGTCCCTTCCAACTCTACGATTCTATGATTCTATGATTCTAAGGTACTTAGTTGACACTATTTTAATCAAAAGTTCATAAAAGCCATCCCACCATAACAAGGTGAACCCAATCGGGATGGTTCCTACCTCTAGTATATCACCTCTCTATGTCCCAGCAGGCCTCAAAATAGACGGGGCAGAGCAGAAACTGGATGTGATTGTTTTGGGGGGTTTTTTGCACCTACCTCTGGAATAAGTGAAATGTGTAGGTGCACACTCACACCACAGCCATTAACAGACAAAACCTAGATTAAAAACAGTAAATAAATTGATAGTAATAAATTTACAAAACAAAACATGCTCAGGTCCTGCCCTTCCCTATCTATTTTGAGGCTTGTTGGCAGATAGCGAGGTGAGATACTAGAGTTAGGGACCATTCTGATTGGGTACACTTTGTCTCGTTTGGATGGAATGCTGGCTTGCAATTTAACAGCTGGGATCAGAAATGGCTCCTTCATATTTATTCATATTAGTGGACACCAAAAAGACCAACTGTAGTAGCCACAATACAGTATTAAAAAAAAGTTTATTTGGAAATATTGAAGATTCTAGACATGCAGGTCTAGAGCGAAAATGATGGGAATACATAAGTATCCAAAATTATACACAAATACCAGCATTCTCCACGTGTACAGTTCTTATAGACAATCATTCTGCTACAGCATTAAAGAGACCATAACCTGAAGTGAAACTGAAAACTGCATATGGTCTTTAATATAAGATTCATTGCCTACCCATAATAAGTGAGGATAGATGGGCACACCACGCTACCCCGACGCTCGTTTCATGTAATTGCTTTCTAATTGAGAAGGCAGTTAGATGAAACTGGCGTTGGCAGCGTGGTGATTAGCACAGAAAGAAGGGAGCAGAATTTCCTGACCTATGGACCTTGGATGCCACCTTCGGAAGCTAGGCTGGATCTGATTTCAAAACTACCGTCTTCTAGAATTCGTGTAAATGGAGAATTAATGTACAAGACCTTTAATGTCACTAACTCTACGTGCCAAATTCAGAACCACCATAATTATAGGTTTAACCCCTTGGTGACGGAGCCAATTTGCAGCTTTAATGACCAGGCCAATTTTTAATAATAATAATAATCTTTATTTTTATATAGCGCTAACATATTCCGCAGTGCTTTACAGTTTGCACACATTATCATCATCACTGTCCCCGATGGGGCTCACAGTCTAAGGCCTGTTTCACATTTCAGTTATTTGACGCAAGTCAAAATCCGCCAGAGTGTGAAAAAATGGATTCGTTTCCGTTTTGTCACAAACGGGTGCCACAGGATCCGTTTTTTGATGGATCCGTTATAGCTGCTAAGTTAATGAAATTTAAAGTGACATGAGTGAGAGAGATTGATTTTACGCTGCTTCCAGAACGGCGTATAGGGTTAAAAAGCATTGCCGATAAATTCTCCCGGGCAGGCGCAGTCAGAAAAAGCGGTCCACCAGTGTAAAAAAACATTTCATTGTCCGTCTATTCCGCCCGGGAACCGCTAAAATTTTAGCGGATCTGTGAAAAAACAAGCAACGGATGACCATCAGTCAAAATTCGCAGCTAAGGCTAGTTTCACACTTGCTTTTTTTTGCAGCGCGTTTTTCCCGCAAAAAAAACGCATTGAAAAAACGCATACAAAAGCATACAACTGCTGCGTCTTTTTCAAGCATTTTTATGAGCATGCATGAAAAAAAGCAGCGTTTTTATGCGTTTGTATGCGTTTTTAGTGCGTTTTTACCGCGTTTGCGGTTTTTCCAAACATTAGGTGGCCCCTCACACTAACCCAAACCATGACTTTACTAACCCTAACCCTGACCCTAACCCTAACCCTTAACCAAACCATACCCTGATCCTAACCCTGACCCTAACCCTTAACCAAACCATACCCTAACCCTGACCCTAACCCTTAACCAAACCATACCCTGACCCTAACCTTGACCCTAACCCTGACCCTTAACCAAACCATACCCTGATCCTAACCTTGACCCTGACCCTAACCCTTAACCAAACCATACCCTGATCCTAACCCTAACCTTGACCCTGACCCTAACCCTGACCCTAACCCTTAACCAAACCATACCCTGATCCTAACCTTGACCCTGACCCTAACCCTGACCCTAACCCTTAACCAAACCATACCCTGATCCTAACCCTAACCCTTAACCAAACCATACCCTAACCCTAAACCCCCTTAACTAACCCTAACTCTAACCCAAACCCCTAAATTCCATTGTCTAACCTAATGGTAAAAAAAAAACGCATGTGCAAAAAAACGCATACATAAGCATGCCAATGCGCACATATGCTCACCATAGACTTAATGGGTGTCTTGCTGTAAAAAAACGCATTGCGCGTGCATGCTTTTTTTGAGGCAAGTCGGACGCCCAAAAAATGCAACAGGTTGCATTTTGTGCGCCCGAGCGCATACCGCAAAAAAACGCATGCGCGGAAAAACGCGTACAAACGCTTGTGTATGCGCACATAAGCGCATCCCATGCAAAGTATAGGAAAAAAAAACGCATGCGCTATTTAGCGCTAAAATACCGCGAAAAAAAACGCAAATGTGAAACCAGCCTAATGTAAGTCTATGGGGAAAAAAACGGATCCGCCAAAAAAGGGGCGGATCTTGACTGACATAAAAAAACTGAAGTGTGAAACAGGCCTAAATTGCCTATCAGTATATCTTTGGAATGGTACCCGGAGGAAACCCATTATTTTACAATTTTGACTACTGTCACTTTGAGGTTATAACTCTGGAATGCTTTAGCGGATCCCGCTGATTCTGAGATTGTTTTTTCATGACATATTGTACTTCATGTTAGTGGTAAAATTTCTTTTGATATGATTTGCTTTTATTTATGAAAAAAAAACAGAAATATGGCAAATTTTTAAAATTTAGCAATTTTCAAACATTGTTTTTATGTGCTTAATTCAGAGAGATGTCGCACAAAATACTTAATAAATAACATTTCCCACAAGTATACTTTACATCATCACAATTCTGGAATTTTTTGGTAGGAAGTTGTAAGGGTTAAAAGTTGACCAGCGATTTCTCATTTTTACAACAAAATTTACAAAACGATTTTTTCAGGGACCATCTCACGTTTGAAGTCACTTTGAGGGATCAATATGACAGAAAATACCCAAAGGTGACACCATTCTAAAAATTGCACCCCTCAAGGTGCTCAAAACCACATTCAAGAAGTTTATTAACCCTTTACGTGCTTCACAGAAAATGAAACAATGTGGAAGGAAAAAATTAACATTTAAATTTTTTGTTTACAAGCATTTTAATTCAGAACCATTTTTTTTATTTTCACAAGTGTAAAAAGAGAAAATGAACCACAAAATGCGTTGCGCAATTTATCCTGAATACGACAATACCCCATATGTGGGGGTAACCCACTGTTTGGGCGCAAAGCAGGGTTTGGAAGGGAAGGAGCACCGTTTGAATTTTTCAATACAGAATTGGCTGGAATTGAGATTGGACGCCATGTTGCGTTTGGAGAGCACCTGATGTACCTAAACAGTGGAAACCCCCTACAAGTAACATAATTTTGGAAACTAGACCCCTTAAGGAACTTATCTAGATGTGTGATGAGCACTTTGAACCCCCAAGTGCTTCACAGAAGATTATAACGTTGAGCCGTGAATATAAAAAATATTTTTTCCACTAAAATGATCTTTTCGGCCCAAATTTTTATTTCCACAAGGGTAACTGGAGAAATTCGACCCCCAAAGTTGTTGGGCAATTTGTCCTGCGTACGCCAATACCCCATATGTTGGGGTAAACCACTGGGCGCACGGCAGAGCTCTAAAGGGAAGGAGTGCCGTTTGACTTTCAGTGCAGAAAAGTGACTCCGGGAGGGACATCGGGACTCAGGAGGTACTGGGGGAGGGAGGGTGGATCAGAAGGTGGAGGGGAGGGGCAGCAAATACTGACAGTGGCAGATCGCCCCCGTCAGTCATGGGGGGGTCAGATCGAGGTCTCCAGCCATGGCAGATGATATTCCAAGTTTCATTGGGGAAATATTACAAGCGCTCTGATTGGCTGTTTCACTTTCAACAGCCAATCAGAGCGATCGTAGCCATGGGGGGGCAAAGCCACTCCCCCAGGGTGAAGTGCAAGGCCTCCTGAACCTGCGGGTCAGGTGTCCTTTCAGTGACCCCGATCACCCGACCAACAGGAATGCGAGTTATACCATGACGCCTACGTAGGCGTCATGGGTCGGGAAAGGATTAAAGAGACACTATGGTTACACTGTTGAGAGAGATCCTTGAATGGTGGATCCTTGAGTAGACAGTATTTATTGGCTCATAGTCTGAAGAAGCAATTTCATCACAAAAATCAGATTCTGAAGAAGATGCTTTTTTACTAACAGAGCCTTTAGGAAACTTCCTTAGTGAGGCCACACTATGAGGAGGGGGGAGTACACTGCCCTCCTACCTGATGTGTTTCATGTGTTGGATATTGTTATAGCTATTGCTAAAGGCAAATCTAATATCTGAATTGTGTCATACTTACGTAACAAGCAAAAAAACGGTCACCCCGCCTAAATATCTTTTAAAAGCAGGGACACTGCTCTAAAAACAATCGCCTTAACTACTAGGTTGTCTGTAGCAGGCAGGGCTGTGGAGTCGGAGTCGGTATGAAATGGACCGACTCCGACTCCTAAAATATATAATAAATTGGGTACAGTAGTTCAATGCAGAATATTTTTTCATAAGAATTTGGGAAAGTTATGAAATGTCCTATAAATGGCTGTTCTATTCCTGATCTAAGGCTACATTCACACACAGCATTTTTGCTGCCATTTTTGAGGATCTGGTTTTCAGCTGCAAAAGCAGATCGGCTTTTTAAAAACCGCATCACCTGAAAGGTTTTTGAGCTCATAGATAACGTTTTCAATAGCAAAATCAGATTAGAAATCTGCTCTATCTAGCCATTGGTGTTTCTCTTGAAAGAGAAAGTATTAGAAAATTAGGGATTGAAGAAGACCTTAACCAAAAGGAAGATCTTAAAGACTCTCAAAAGATGCTTCATGTTTCTTAAAATGGATGCCTGCACACATCACAGAGTGAACTATTTTGCCATCAATGCTCGATATGTTTGTGACAACAAAGAAATTATTACCAAGACGCTGGCAGTAAAAGATACTAAAGCTCATCACAGCAGCCAGTTTCTCCAGGCCGTAGTGGAAAAAGTCCTGCAAGATTATGAACTCAAAAAAGAACAGGTTCTTGCTATTGTAAGGGACAATGCTTCAAACATGATAAGTACAATTAAACTGAGAGAGTAATGAACAACAGCTAGAAGAAAATTTTTAGGATTCAGTATGTTTGATGGAAGGCCACAGTGTTCATGTAACTGAGGAACAATCAGATATTATAACAGAAGAACAGCAAAATTATACTGTAGAAATAGATGATCTTGTTGAAGCTGCTTCAAAACATTTTCATATTCTTCACATGCGCTGTGTTGTGCACACGCTGCAGCTGGCAATAAGAGATAGTCTGCAAGAAGGACATGCTGGAAATCTGATTGGAAAAGTGAGGAAATTGGTTATTGCTGCCGGAACCCCCTAAAATTGATTCCATCTTGAAGAGATGTGCAGGGAAAGGGGCAATTGTCGATCAAGCCACTCGGTGGGGCAGCACTTATGTAATGATTGAGCGATTGCTTGAAATAAAACCGTTTCTTATTGATATGGCGAACCCTCAGGTAACCCTAAATGAACGTTAATGGACACAGGTGGCTGAATTGAAGGAATTGCTTAATCACCCATTTACCGTGACTAAAAAATTACAAGCTGAGGATTTAACTCCTGGCATTTTCATAAGGGAGTGGAAGAACTTGCTATTTTGCCTGTCCCAAAGAGGAGGTTTAATCGCACGTGGCATTTCTGCTTCAATGAAGCGGAGATAGACACAGCTATTGGAAAATAAAATTTTTCTGGCAGCTGTTTATGTGGACTCAAGTCATTGTATATGTCTGGATGATCAACAGCTTACTAAAGGAAAAGAAGCTCTGACTGAGGTAGCAGTTAGGATGAGTGGCCTACAGGAGGACCTCCAGGCGCAAGAGGACTTGGGTCCTGACAGTGCTACTGCTGCCATATCATCTTCATCCTCATCAGATGAGGAGTTTGACTTTGACAAGTATTTGGATGACCTGGATCAGCCAAAGCGTTGCCGCAAGAAAAAACATTTCACGCCGTCTCCTATAGCAACCAGAGATTGACCATATTTCAGTAAAATGTTTCACTTGCTCTCAAAGAAATAGAAAAATTCAACCGTTCATCAAAACTGACTGCATGAGGCAATTCCTTTATACCCGCAAATTGTTAGAGATGTTGCCCATGTGGTTACGGCTTTGCCTCCAACCCAAGTTAGTGTAGAGAGGTTGTTCTCTAGCCTTAAAATTATTAGGTCAGATTTGAGGTCATCTATGAAGGAGGATCTGATGGAGGCAATTCTCTTTCTTACAACCAATTCATAGACTGCACAAATGTTATTTAGTATGTTTTTGGTGAAAACTGTTTTTTGCCACTTACATAGTTTATTATATGTATATATATTCGATATTACATAGTGTATTACATATTTACAATTTATTACAGTTTTTTGTGTTCTAAAGTTGTATTCCAATAAATATATAATGTTCTATCTAAATATCTTGATTATTGCATCATAAAAATGATTCAATGTCTGATGTTCACATTGTACTACAATAAATCTTTCACTTAAATATAAGCAAAATATGTCGGAGTCGTGGAGTCGGAGTCGCAGGTTTGGCTTACCGACTCCACAGCCCTGGTAGCAGGTATGCATTGCTGTGTAGTGTGGAAATTTGTAACTTTAAGCAGCTGCTTTTTTCTTGATGGGTAGCTACGTAATTAATTATGGTGCTTGAACCTCTAGTTTCAAGCAACATATTGTAATCCACTTTCTTATTATAGTGGTTTGAAAAAACCACTATATTGTAATCCGAACGCTGCTAACTTATTCTTCTTCTTATTATTAAGTTGATTTCCGCAATTAATGCGGCCCGAACCGCTACACGCACAGACTCCGTTGAGGTGTCGTTTCGAAGCCAGCGTCCATGAGAGGTGTGCTAAGTATTTTTCGTGTCGATCGGATTTGTAGTTTTTGCGCAATTTGCGTTTGAAAATTTTTTTTTCCCGTCATTGGAATGCACTGTGTCAATGCTTTTCAATGGGAAGCTTAAAACGTGCCCTGAGGCGATTGAAATGGCAGTTGAGCTCATTGATATGCGCAGGCAGACCCAGTTACTATGCCAACGCCTACGAACGTCACATGACATCTCCAGAACATAGTTTCTGCCACATAATATCAGCTCTTAAAGCTAAACCCACAGCACAAATGCAAATCTAGCTTCATCACATGACGCATGCCCCTGAGAGAGAATGTGTGCGCCAAAGTGGATTTAGAAGCCCAGTGAGCCACCCTGGCTCTTAAAGGGCCGACGCGCCAAAATGAGTCTTAAAGGGCCGGGCACGCCAAATCGAAAGCTGAGTGACCCAAGGCTCCAAATCGGAGGCTGATAGACCCTGGCCTACAAAAAGGAGGCTGAGCAACCCTGGCATCCAAATCGGAGCCAGAGTGGCCCCGCCCATCAAATCGGACCCAGAGTGGCCTCGCCCACCAAATCAGACCCAGAGTGGCCCCGCCCACCAAATTGGACCCTGAGGAGCCCCATCCACAAAATTGGACCCTGAGGGGCCCCACCCACAAAATCGGACCCTGAGGGGCCCCAACCACAAAATCGGACCCTGAGGGGCCCCAACCACAAAATCGGACCCTGAGTAGACCCGGCCACAAAATCAGACCCTGAGGGGCCCCAACCACAAAATCGGACCCTGAGGGGCCCCGGCCACAAAATCGGACCCTGAGGGGCCCCACCCACAAAATCGGACCCTGAGGAGCCCCGGCCACAAAATGGGAACCTGAGCGGCCCATCCACAAAATCGGACCCTGAGGGGCCCCAGCCACAAAATCGGACACTGAGGGGCCCCGGCCACGAAATCGGACCCTTAGGGACCCCGGCCACGAAATCGGACACTGAGGGGCGCTGGCCACAAAATCGGACCCTGAGGGGCCCCAACCACGAAATCAGACCCTGAGGGGCCCCGGCCACAAAATCGGACCCTGAGGGCCCCCAACCACAAAACCGGACCCTGAGGGGCCCCAACCACAAAATCGGACCCTGAGGGGCCCCACCCACAAAATTGGACCCTGAGGGGCCCCGCCCACCAAATTGGACCCTCAGGGGCCCCGCCCACAAAATCGGACCCTGAGGAGCCCCGTCCTCAAAATCGGACCCTGAGAGGCCCCGCCCACCAAATCGGACCCTGATGGGCCCCGCCAAACAAATCGGACCCTGAGGGGCCCCGGCCACAAAATCGGACCCTGAGGGGCCCCACCCTCAAAATCTGACCCTGAGTAGACCCGGCCACAAAATCAGACCCTGAGGGGCCCCAACCAAAAAATCGGACCCTGAGGGGCCCCGGCCACAAAATCGCACCCTGAGGGGCCCCACCCTCAAAATCGGATCCTGAGGGGCCCAACCAACAAAATCGGACCCTGAGGGGCCCCAGCCACAAAATCGGACCCTGAGGGGCCCCAGCCACAAAATCAGACTTGGAGGAGCCCCGGCCACAAAATCGGACCCAGAGCGGCCTAACCACAAAATCGGACACTGAGGGGCCCCGGCCACAAAATCGGACCCTGAGGGTCCCCAGCCACAAAATCGGACCCTGAGGGGCCCCAGCCACGAAATCGGACCCTGAGGGGCCCCAACCACAAAACCGGACCCTGAGGGGCCCCAACCACAAAATCGGACCCTGAGGGGCCCGAACCACAAAATCGGACCCTGAGGGGCCCCGCCCTCAAAATCGGACCCTGAGAGGCCCCGCCCACCAAATCGGACCCTGAGGGGCCCCGCCAACCATATCGGACTCTGAGGGTCCCCACCCACAAAATCGGACCCTGAGGGCCCCCAACCACAAAATCGGACCCTAAGGGGCCCCGGCCACAAAATCAGACCTTGAGAGACCCCGGCCACAAAATCGAACCCAGAGGGGCCTCGCCCACCAAATCGTACCCTCAGGGGCCCCACCCACAAAATCGGACCCTGAGGGGCCCCACCCACAAAATCAGACCCTGAGCGCCCCCAACCACAAAATCGGACCCTGAGGGGCCCCAACCCCAAAATCGGACCCTGAGGGGCCCCGGCCACAAAATTGGACCCTCAGGGGCCCCGCCCTCAAAATCGGACCCTGAGGGGCCCCGCCCTCAAAATCGGACCCTGAGAGGCCCCGCCCACCAAATCAGACCCTGAGGGGCCCCGCCAACCAAATCGGACTCTGAGGGGCCCCACCCAGAAAATCGGACCCTGAGGGCCCCGCCCACCAAATCAGACCCTGAGGGGCCCCGCCAACCAAATCGGACTCTGAGGGGCCCCACCCACAAAATCGGACCCTGAGGGCCCCCAACCACAAAATAGGACCCTAAGGGGCCCCGCCCTCAAAATCGGACTCAGAGGGGCCTCGCCCACCAAATCGGACCCTCAGGGGCCCCGCCCACAAAATCGGACCCTAAGGGGCCCCGCCAACCAAATCGGACTCTGAGGGGCCCCACCCACAAAATCGGACCCTGAGGGCCCCCAACAACAAAATAGGACCCTAAGGGGCCCCGCCCTCAAAATCGGACCCTGAGTAGACCCGGCCACAAAATCAGACCCTGAGGGGCCCCAACCACAAAATCGGATCCTGAGGGGCCCAGGCCACAAAATCGGACCCTGAGGGGCCCCGGCCACAAAATCGGAACCTGAGGGGCCCCGGCCACAAAATTGGACCCTGAGCGGTCCAACCACAAAATCGGACCCTGAGGGGCCCCGGCCACAAAATCGGACCCTGAGGGACCCAGCCACGAAATCAGACCCTGAGGGGCGCCGGCCACAAAATCGGACCCTGAGGGGCCCCAACCACAAAATCAGACCCTGAGGGGCCCCGTCCACAAAATCGGACCCTGAGGGCCCCCAACCACAAAACCGGACTCTGAGGGGCCCCAACCACAAAATCGGACCCTGAGGGGCCCCGGCCACAAAATCGGACCCTGAGAGACCCCGGCCACAAAATCGAACCCAGAGGGGCCCCACCCACAAAATTGGACCCTGAGGGGCCCCGCCCACCAAATCAGACCCTGAGGGTCCCCGCCCACAAAATCGGACCCTGAGGGGCCCTGCCCTCAAAATCAGACCCTGAGGGGCCCCGCCCACCAATAATAAGATAATAAGGCCTCCAAATCGTAGGCTGATAGACCCCGGCCTCCAAATCGGAGGCTGATCGACCCCGGCCTCCAAATCCAAGGCTGAGCCACCCCGGCCTCCAAATCGGAGGCTGAGCCACCCCGGCCTCCAAATCGGAGGCTGAGCCACCCCGGCCTCCAAATCGGAGGCTGAGCCACCCCGGCCTCCAAATCGGAGGCTGAGCCACCCCGGCCTCCAAATCGGAGGCTGAGCCACCCCGGCCTCCAAATTGGACCCAGCGTGGCCCCACTCAAAAAATTGGACCCAGAGTGGCCCCGCCCACCAAAACGGACCCAGAGTGGCACAGCCCACCAAATCGGACCCTGAGGAGCCCCGCCCACCAAATCAGACTCAGTGTCCCTGCCCACCAAATCGGACCCTGAAGGGCCCCGCCCACCAAATTGGACCCTGAAGGGCCCCGCCCACCAAATCGGACCCAGAGGGGCCCCACACATCAAATCGGACCCTGAAGGGCCCCGGCCACCAATTCAAGCCCCGAGGAGCCCAGGCCACCGAATTGGATCCTGAGGGGCCCCACAGGCCAAAGTGGCCCCTGAAGGGTCCCCGCTCGCCAAATCAGACCCTGAGGGGCCCCGCTCACCAAATCGGACTCTGAAAGGCCCTGCCCACCAAATCGGACCCTTAAGGGCCCCGCCCACCAAATCGGACCATTAGGGGCCCCACCCACCAAATAGGACCCTGAGGGGCTCCGCCCACAAAATTGGACCCAGAGTGGCACCGCCCACCAAATCGGACCCTGAGGGGCCCCGCTCACCAAATCGGACTCTGAAAGGCCCTGCCCACCAAATCGGACCCTGAGGGGCCCCGCCCACCAAATCGGACTCTGAAAGGCCCTGCCCACCAAATCGGACCCTGAGGGGCCCCGCCCACCAAATCGGACCATTAGGGGCCCCACCCACCAAATAGGACCCTGAGGGGCTCCACCCACAAAATTGGACCCAGAGTGGCACCGCCCACCAAATCGGACCCTGAGGGGCCCCGCTCACCAAAGTGGACCCTGAAGGGCCCCGCCCACCAAATTAGACCCTGAGTGGCCTCACCCATCAAATCGGACCCTGAGGGGCCCCACTCACCAAATCGGACCCTGAGGGACCCCGGCCACCAAATCGGACCCTGAGGGGCCCCACCCACCAAATCGGACCCTGAGGGGCCCAGGCCACCAAATCGGACCCTGAGGGGCCCCACCCACAAAATCAGACCCTGAGGGGCCCCACCCACCAAATCGGATCCTGAGGCCAAAGTGGCCCCTGAGAAGCACCCACAGTTAAAACGGATCCTGAGTTGAAAGTCTTGCAGGGGCAGCAGGCAAGTCTCTCTTAAAAGGGGCAGCCCAGGCACCATTTCAAACCACTATCTGTACTTCCTTCAGGAAATACACATCTAGTTATAGTGGTTTGAAAAAAACACTATATTGTAATCCGAACGCTGCTAACTTATTCTTATTATTATTAAGTTGATTTCCGCAATTAATGCGGCCCGAACCGCTACATGCACAGACTCACGCTGAGGTGTCGTTTCGAAGCCAGCGTCCACGAGATGTGTGTTAAGTATTTTTCGTGTCGATCGGATTTGTAGTTTTTGCGCAATTTGCATCTGAAAATTTTTTTTCCCGTCATTGGAATGCACTGTCTCAATGCTTTTCAATGGGAAACTTAAAACGTGCCCTGAGGCAATTCAAATGGCAGTAAAGCTCATTGATATGCGCAGGCACACCAGTTACTATGCCAACGCCAATGAACGTCACATGACGCCCCCAGGACAGAGCTTCTGCCACATAATATCAGCATTAAAGCGAAACCCTCAGCACAAATGCAAATCTAGCTTCATCACATGACGCATGCCCCTGAGAGAGAATATGCGCCAAAGTGGATTTAGAAGCCCAGTGCGCCAAACTTGCTCTTAAACGGCCGACGCGCCTAAGTAATTCTTAAAGGGCCGACGCACCAAAATGAGTCTTAAAGGGCCGTCGCGCCAAATCGAAAGCTGAGTGACCCCAGGCTCCAAATCGGAGGCTGATTGACCATGGCCTACAAATCAGAGGCTGAGCCACCCTGGCCTCCAAATTGGACCCAGAGTGGCCCTGCCCACCAAATCGGACCCAGAGTGGCCTTGCCCACCAAATCAGACCCAGTGTGGCCCCGCCCACCAAATCAGACCCAGAGAGGCCCCGCCCACCAAATCGGACCCTGAGGGGCCCCGGCCACAAAATCGGACCCTGAGGGGCCCCGGCCACAAAATCGGACCCTGAGGGGCCCCACCCACAAAATCGGACCCTGAGGGGCCCTGGCCACAAAATCGGACCCTGAGGGGCCCCTGTCACAAAATCGGACCCTGAGGGGCCCCACCCACAAAATCAGACCCTGAGGGGCCCCACCCACAAAATTGGACCCTGAGGGGCCCCTGCCACAAAATCGGACCCTGAGGGTTTCCGCCCACTAAATCGGACCCTGAGGGGCCCCGCCCACCAAATCGGACCCTGAGGGGCCCCGCCCTCCAAATTGGACCCAGAGGGGCCCCGCCCTCCAAATTGGACCCAGAGGGGCTCTGCCCACAAAATCAGACCTTAAGGGGCCCCACCCACAAAATCAGACCTTTAGGGGCCCCAGCCACAAAATCGGACCCTGAGGGGTCCCACCCACAAAATCAGACCCTGAGGGGCCCCACCCACAAAATTGGACCCTGAGGGGCCCCTGCCACAAAATCGGACCCTGAGGGTTTCCGCCCACTAAATCGGACCCTGAGCGGCCCCGCCCACCAAATCGGACCCTGAGGGGCCCCGCCCTCCAAATTGGACCCAGAGGGGCTCTGCCCACAAAATCAGACCTTAAGGGGCCCCACCCACAAAATCAGACCTTTAGGGGCCCCAGCCACAAAATCGGACCCTGAGGGGCCCCAACCACAAAATCGGACCCTGAGGGGCCCCGGCCACAAAATTGGACCCTGAGGGGCCACGCCCACAAAAAAATCGGACCCTGGGGGGCCATGCCCACAAAATCGGACCCTGAGGGGCCACGGCCACAAAATCAGACCCTGAGGGGCCACGCCCACAAAATCGGACCCTGAGTGTCCCCGCCCACAAAATCGGACCCTTAAAGGCCACGCCCACAAAATCGGACCCTGAGGGGCCCTGCCCACTAAATCGGACCCTAAGGGGCCACACCCACAAAATCGGACCCTGAAGGGCCACGCCCACAAAAATGGACCCTGAAAGGCCACGCCCATGATTTGGTGGGCGGGGATCCACAGGGTCCGATTTGGTGGGCGGGGCCCCTCAGAGTCCGATTTGGTGTGGGCGGAGCCCCTCTGGGTCCAATTTGGTGGGTGGGGCCACTCTGGGTCCAATTTGGTGGGTGGGGCCCCTCAGGGTCCGATTTGGTGGTTGGGGCCCCTCAGGGTTCAATTTGGTGGGCGTGGCCCCTCAGGGTCTGATTTGGTGGGCGGGGCCCCTCAGGGTCCAATTTTGTGGCAGGGGCCCCTCAGGGTCCAATTTTGTGGCAGGGGCTCCTCAGGGTCTGATTTTGTGATTGGGGCCCCTCAGGGTCCGAGATTGTGGGTGGGACCCCTCAGGGTCCGATTTTGTGGCTGGGGCCCCTCTGGTCTGATTTTGTGGCTGGGGTCCCTTGGTCTGATTTTGTGGTTGGGGCCACTCTGGGTCTGATTTGGTGGGCAGGGCCCCTCAGGGTCTGATTTGGTGGGCGGGGCCACTGTGGGTCCGATTTGGTGGGTGGGTCCCCTCAGGGTCCGATTTTGTGGGCGGGGCCCCTCAGGGTCCGATTTGGTGGGTGGGGCCACTCAGGGTCCGATTTAGTGGGCGTGGCCCCTCAGGGTCCGATTTTGTGGGTGTGGCCTTTCAGGGTCCGTTTTTGTGGGCGTGGCTCCTCAGGGTCAGATTTTGTGGGTGTGGCCCCTCAGGGTCCGATTTAGTGGGCAGGGCTCCTCAGGGTCTGATTTTGTGGGCATGGCCTTTCAGGGTCCGATTTTGTGGGCAGGGCCAGTCAGGGTCCGATTTTGTGGGTGCAGCCCCTCAGGGTCTGATTTTGTGGGCGTGGCCCCTCAGGGTCCAATTTTGTGGCGCAGGCCGCACCCATGGCAGTGCCACGCCTCTGCAAGAAAAAACGATCTTTGAAAACAAAATAATTGTGGTATAAAACGAATTCCAAAAGTTCCACAAGAAACTCGCACCAATGACCATCCTGATAAGTCATCTCCAAATAGAATTGTACTGCTGCCAAACTGTCCACATGGTTAATCGATGTATACAAGGATTCTATATCAATGGCCACAAGGATCATGTCATCTTCCAGGGTAATCCCATTAATCTTGTTGAGTAAATCAGTAGTGTCCCTGACATAGGAGGGCAATGTCTTGACGATTGATTTCAGATAATAATCAATAAATTTGCACGTCATATCACACAGCCCTCTTATGCCAGCAACAATGGGACGACCCGGGGGATTGACCAGATCCTTGTGGACCTTGGGCAACAAGTAAAACGTTGGCACCCTGGGATTCCTGGTCATGAGCCCATCAAAGATTTTCTTAGGGATCAAAACAGCCTCTAGAGCATTATACAAAATCCTTTCCAAAGACTGGGTAAATGTTATAGTAGGATCACCCGCCAACTGCTGATATGTATCCTTATTCCTCAGCTGCTTGAAGGCTTCCCTTTCATACTTATCAATCGGCCAGATCACGACATTCCCGCCCTTGTCTGCTGCCTTGATCACCACATCATCGATTTGTTGTAACTCCTTCAGCGCTTTTCTCTGCTTGAATGACAAATTGTCCCCACAAATATTTGTGGGGATCTTTTTAAATTCATCAATTATCATTTTGCAGAATATCTCAATTTGTGGGCAAACAGACAAGGCAGGGAACGTCATAGATCTGGGCAAGACACTATCAGGGAACTTACCTGTGGGCTCAGCCTGCTGCTCTCTCAACAGGTCCTCAAGGGCCATAAGTGCTTGGTGCTCAGTAACATCATCCAGATTCATATGAGATCTCCGTGCATTGTGCAACTTAGTGAGTACTAATTTTCGGCAAAATAAATGTATATCTTTCACGGCTGTAAAAAAATTAAAGCCGTTACTTGGTGCAAAAGACAAGCCCAAACTCAGGAGGTCAAGTTGATCATCAGAGATGACATGGTTGGAAAGATTGATTACCTCCATATTTTTGGGCTTGGAATTGGCCACATGGGAGGGTGATGAATTCACCCTTCTCCTCCCTGCGTGCCAACTTCTGGTGTTGCGTGTACTCCTACTATAGATATTCCTATCCTTAGTATTTACTCTGGATTTGGACGTCTGTCTTGATTCCTCCACCAAAGTAAAGGAGGACATAGACTCGGACCTCACGGCAGATGGTGACCGGCCACGTTTAGGTGTCGCCTTCCACCTGTATACCCTGTTGTCCTGGAAATCCTGGACAACCCTCTGAAACTTCTTGGATTTATTGTTACATATATCTTGTTCCCAATTAGTAAAGTCTCCATCCAATTCCTCCTGAAGTTTAATAAGGTCCTCAGGGGATAGATTCTTTTTCAGTTCAGACTGGAGAGTCTCAATCTCAGTCTCAAGTGCATTCAATTTTGTACTATCAAGTTTAATTAATAGCTCCATATATTCCCTGGAGGATCTTGTCGAGATCCTTTCCCAATTTTCTTTAAAGGAAACATCGTCTACAGGGAAAGCAGGGAATAACTGAATCCGCAATCCCCTGGGTATAAAGGGGGTTTTACACTAAGCGAGATCGCTAATGATATCGCTCAAGCGATACCGATATTGTGACGCGACAGCGATCACGCTAGCGATCTCGTTAAGTGTGAAAGGTAGCAGCGACCGGACCCCCCGTCGGCTATCGCTGATCGTGCTCGAATGTGCAGGTACATTTTTCCATCGCTGACGTCCCGCTGTCCAGTAATTATCGTAATTACTTGATGCCATCTGTAATAAAAAAGAAAGGAAATGGTGAGAACTCTTTCATTTAGGTACGGACATACATTTTATAAAAAATAGTTTGTATCGCATAAGCTTGGTCGCTGTCCTAGAAAGGTATCCCGTTCAACAATTCCAAAAATGGGGGCGGGCGCGGTTTCAAAATTAAAATGGTTGCTCGGACATGTGCATATGGACAAAATGAACATAGACACAATAAAAAAGAGTTTGAATCGCATAAGCTATGTCGCTGTCCTAGAAAGGTATCCCGTTCAACAATTACAAAAATGGGGGCGGGCGCGGTTTCAAAACTAAAATGGCTGCTCGGACATGTGCATATGGACAAAATGAACATAGACACAATAAAAAAGAGTTTGAATCGCATAAGCTTGGTCGCTGTCCTAGAAAGGTATCCCGTTCAACAATTACAAACATGGGGGCGGGCGCGGTTTCAAAACTAAAATGGCTGCTCGGACATGTGCATATGGACAAAATGAACATAGACACAATAAAAAAGAGTTTGAATCGCATAAGCTTGGTCGCTGTCCTAGAAAGGTATCCCGTTCAACAATTACAAAAATGGGGGCGGGCGCGGTTTCAAAACTAAAATGGCTGCTCGGACATGTGCATATGGACAAAATGAACATAGACACAATAAAAAAGAGTTTGAATCGCATAAGCTATGTCGCTGTCCTAGAAAGGTATCCCGTTCAACAATTCCAAAAATGGGGGCGGGCACGGTTTCAAAACTAAAATGGCTGCTCGGACATGTGCATATGGACAAAATGAACATAGACACAATAAAAAAGAGTTTGAATCGCATAAGCTATGTCGCTGTCCTAGAAAGGTATCCCGTTCAACAATTCCAAAAATGGGGGCGGGCGCGGTTTCAAAACTAAAATGGCTGCTCGGACATGTGCATATGGACAAAATGAACATAGACACAATAAAAAAGAGTTTGAATCGCATAAGCTATGTCGCTGTCCTAGAAAGGTATCCCGTTCAACAATTACAAAAATGGGGGCGGGCGCGGTTTCAAAACTAAAATGGCTGCTCGGACATGTGCATATGGACAAAATGAACATAGACACAATAAAAAAGAGTTTGAATCGCATAAGCTTGGTCGCTGTCCTAGAAAGGTATCCCGTTCAACAATTACAAAAATGGGGGCGGGCGCGGTTTCAAAACTAAAATGGCTGCTCGGACATGTGCATATGGACAAAATGAACATAGACACAATAAAAAAGAGTTTGAATCGCATAAGCTATGTCGCTGTCCTAGAAAGGTATCCCGTTCAACAATTCCAAAAATGGGGGCGGGCGCGGTTTCAAAACTAAAATGGCTGCTCGGACATGTGCATATGGACAAAATGAACATAGACACAATAAAAAAGAGTTTGAATCGCATAAGCTATGTCGCTGTCCTAGAAAGGTATCCCGTTCAACAATTCCAAAAATGGGGGCGGGCGCGGTTTCAAAACTAAAATGGCTGCTCGGACATGTGCATATGGACAAAATGAACATAGACACAATAAAAAAGAGTTTGAATCGCATAAGCTATGTCGCTGTCCTAGAAAGGTATCCCGTTCAACAATTACAAAAATGGGGGCGGGCGCGGTTTCAAAACTAAAATGGCTGCTCGGACATGTGCATATGGACAAAATGAACATAGACACAATAAAAAAGAGTTTGAATCGCATAAGCTATGTCGCTGTCCTAGAAAGGTATCCCGTTCAACAATTCCAAAAATGGGGGCGGGCACGGTTTCAAAACTAAAATGGCTGCTCGGACATGTGCATATGGACAAAATGAACATAGACACAATAAAAAAGAGTTTGAATCGCATAAGCTATGTCGCTGTCCTAGAAAGGTATCCCGTTCAACAATTCCAAAAATGGGGGCGGGCGCGGTTTCAAAACTAAAATGGCTGCTCGGACATGTGCATATGGACAAAATGAACATAGACACAATAAAAAAGAGTTTGAATCGCATAAGCTATGTCGCTGTCCTAGAAAGGTATCCCGTTCAACAATTACAAAAATGGGGGCGGGCGCGGTTTCAAAACTAAAATGGCTGCTCGGACATGTGCATATGGACAAAATGAACATAGACACAATAAAAAAGAGTTTGAATCGCATAAGCTTGGTCGCTGTCCTAGAAAGGTATCCCGTTCAACAATTACAAAAATGGGGGCGGGCGCGGTTTCAAAACTAAAATGGCTGCTCGGACATGTGCATATGGACAAAATGAACATAGACACAATAAAAAAGAGTTTGAATCGCATAAGCTATGTCGCTGTCCTAGAAAGGTATCCCGTTCAACAATTCCAAAAATGGGGGCGGGCGCGGTTTCAAAACTAAAATGGCTGCTCGGACATGTGCATATGGACAAAATGAACATAGACACAATAAAAAAGAGTTTGAATCGCATAAGCTATGTCGCTGTCCTAGAAAGGTATCCCGTTCAACAATTCCAAAAATGGGGGCGGGCGCGGTTTCAAAACTAAAATGGCTGCTCGGACATGTGCATATGGACAAAATGAACATAGACACAATAAAAAAGAGTTTGAATCGCATAAGCTATGTCGCTGTCCTAGAAAGGTATCCCGTTCAACAATTACAAAAATGGGGGCGGGCGCGGTTTCAAAACTAAAATGGCTGCTCGGACATGTGCATATGGACAAAATGAACATAGACACAATAAAAAAGAGTTTGAATCGCATAAGCTATGTCGCTGTCCTAGAAAGGTATCCCGTTCAACAATTACAAACATGGGGGCGGGCGCGGTTTCAAAACTAAAATGGCTGCTCGGACATGTGCATATGGACAAAATGAACATAGACACAATAAAAAAGAGTTTGAATCGCATAAGCTTGGTCGCTGTCCTAGAAAGGTATCCCGTTCAACAATTACAAACATGGGGGCGGGCGCGGTTTCAAAACTAAAATGGCTGCTCGGACATGTGCATATGGACAAAATGAACATAGACACAATAAAAAAGAGTTTGAATCGCATAAGCTTGGTCGCTGTCCTAGAAAGGTATCCCGTTCAACAATTACAAAAATGGGGGCGGGCGCGGTTTCAAAACTAAAATGGCTGCTCGGACATGTGCATATGGACAAAATGAACATAGACACAATAAAAAAGAGTTTGAATCGCATAAGCTATGTCGCTGTCCTAGAAAGGTATCCCGTTCAACAATTACAAAAATGGGGGCGGGCGCGGTTTCAAAACTAAAATGGCTGCTCGGACATGTGCATATGGACAAAATGAACATAGACACAATAAAAAAGAGTTTGAATCGCATAAGCCATGTCACTGTCCTAGAAAGGTATCCCGTTCAACAATTACAAAAATGGGGGCGGGCGCGGTTTCTACACTAAACTAAAATAAAACGATAAAATAAAACAAAAAAAAAAAAAGGGCATAAAAAAAAAAATAAAACTTTGGAACCAAAATAAACTTACCTTTGACGTTGCGAAAATTCCGAAAGTTAGGGAGAAAAAATATAAAAAAATTTGCACTGTTGAGATGATATTCAAAATGGAGGTATTTGAAAATAACCAACGATGATGATTCTTCAAGAGGGTTGCTGAAGGTCGAATAGCGAAATCTAACCAAAAATGCACTTTTGTCTCTAGGGAGAAAAATGCTGGTTTAGAAGCTAACCACGGCGCTCCAGAGATTTAAACTGTAACGCTATTACGTCCTCTTTAATGACGCCGCCGGCCAATGACAGCGCAGCGGTGACCACCAATCGGCGCTTTGGGTGGCGTTGTAAATTAAATGCTGAAGCACCACCACCATCGAGGGCTGAATCGTTTTTTGTTTAGTAATGTGAAAGGTACTCAACGAGCAACGAGGTCGCTATGCAGATCGCTGATCTCTCTAGAGTCGTTGACGAGAGTGGACTGTTTGAAAGCTATCTAGCGATCACGTAACGACACAACAGCGATCTATGCCTGGTCGGATCGCTATCGTTATCGCTGGTGCGTTGCTTAGTGTAAAAGGCCCTTAAGCCCCTTACTAAGATATTTCTCCAGAAAGGCTCTATTCCACCATAACTTAGTTCTTTTCAATAAGAGACCTTTTAAACGTGTTGTTTGTTCTTTGGTGTCCTTAAATTGTTCAAAGTTCAAAGATTTATAGATGTCAATGATTTGATTCAGTATTTATTGAGGAAGCCTGAGAGTCTTGCTCCTCCCAAACGGTGTAAGTTGTCAATCACTGGCTGGGTGGAGCAAGGACTCCCACATTCTCTATTAATCCTAAAATAAATAGTATTAATTAAGTCACAGAAAAATAGATCTTCTCAAGCTCAGCTTGTCGTCTATGCAATGCTGCTGTGAATAGGGGGCAGGGTGAGTCCTCTAAAGTTGGCCAAGTGGTCTGCATTTCACTCAATAACGGACCAGATACCTCGCGTTCCCTCCGAGCTTCAGAGTCTCCTTCCCCAGAGACTTGTCCAGTTCATCATGCAGTAGATAGATATTCTCAGGGGTCAGGCGGAACTTTCCAGCTGGGGAAAAAAAATCCATATAAAGATTATCCAACAGTAATTATCCCAAATAATAATAATAATAATAGTAATAATAATAATAAACTTTGCAACCAAAAAACGTCAGTGCTTATTGAGACCATAGATCAGAAATCATAGAAATTGAAGATGGTAAACGGGATGCTGCAGAACATCAACACTTACACTGAGCCAGAACCGAGCCAGCCTATAACAGGAACCCCATAACAAGGCCAGCAAGTCCCTCTATGAAAACCAACAGTGATGGATTAAAGACAAAAAAGCAAAAAACACAGGATGCAGAGTTCCCTCATTACAAACCCAACGTGCAACAAGACCTCACTATCCAAGGCAGCTGGTACAAGTGTCCCTGTAACTGTCACCAAAGGATGCAGAACTAGGGGACTTATGTACATCCTAGATCTATGCCCAAAAGGGGTCTGCTGGTTTGGTTAGGGGGTCCCATATGATGGCTTAATCTGCCATGAAGGGGGTGCCAGATTCCAGCTCGACCTGCCATGGGGGGGCAGAAAACAGCTCAATCTCCCATGGGGGAGGACGCTGATTCATCATAAGTTGCAATGGTGACGGTTATGTCAGAACGGTTGCCATGGTGATGATGTCATAATGGGTATATGGGCACAGGACTATCGGATGGAGGATGTGTGATGAGTATATGGGCACTGGACTATGGGATGGAGGATATGTATGACGGGTATAAGGGCACGGGACTATGGGATGAAGGATATGTATGATGGGTATATGGGCACAGGACTATGGGATGGAGGATATGTATGATGGGTATATGGGCATTGGACTGTGAGATAAAGGATGTGTGATGGGTATATGGGCACTCGACTATGGGATGGCAAATTTGTATGATGGGTATATGGGCATGGGACTATGGGATGGCGAATATGTATGATGGGGATATGGGCATGGGACTATGGGAAGGAGGATGTGTGATGGGTATAGGGGCATGGGACTATGGGATGGAGGATGTGTGATGGGTATATGGGCACTCGACTATGGGATCGTGGATATGAATGATGGGTATATGGGCACGGGTCTATGGGATGGAGGATAATTATAATTTTCTATAACCACAGTTAGTTACTATGCCCGGGCAGCGCGATGGGTATATGGGCACTCGACTATGGGTTGGAGGATATGTATGATGGGTATATGGGCACGGGCCTATGGGATCGTGGATATGTATGATGGGTATATGGGCACGGGACTATGAGATGGAGGATGTGTGATGGGTATATGGGCACTCGACTATGGGATGGAGGATATGTATGATGGGTATATGGGCACTCGACTATGGGATGGAGGATGTATGATGGGTATATGGGCACGGGACTATGGGATGGAGGATATGTATGATGGGTATATGGGCATGGGACTATGAG
Source organism: Dendrobates tinctorius (assembly GCF_039654945.1). NCBI lineage: Eukaryota > Metazoa > Chordata > Amphibia > Anura > Dendrobatidae > Dendrobates > Dendrobates tinctorius. The sequence continues at coordinate 16,039,670 of NW_027361708.1, read as the reverse complement.
ATGGAGAATATGTATGATGGGTTTATGGACATGGGACTATGGGATGGAGGATGTGTGATGGGTATATGGGCACTCGACTATGGGATGGAGGATATGTATGATGGGTATATGGGCATGGGCCTATAGGATCGTGGATATGTATGATGGGTATATGGGCACGGGCCTATAGGATCGTGGATATGTATGATGGGTATATGGGCACGGGACTATGGGATGGAGAATATGTATGATGGGTATATGGGCACTCGACTATGGGATGAAGGATGTATGATGGGTATATGGGCACGGGACTATGGGATGGGGGATATGTATGATGGGTATATGGGCATGGGACTATGAGATGGAGAATATGTATGATGGGTATATGGGCATGGGACTATGGGATGGAGAATATGTATGATGGGTATATGGGCACTCGACTATGGGATGGAGGATGTATGATGGGTATATGGGCACGGGACTATGGGATGGAGGATATGTATGATGGGTATATGGGCATGGGACTATGAGATGGAGAATATGTATGATGGGTATATGGACATGGGACTATGGGATGGAGGATGTGTGATGGGTATATGGGCACTCGACTATGGGATGGAGGATATGTATGATGGGTATATGGGCACGGGCCTATGGGATCGTGGATATGTATGATGGGTATATGGGCACGGGACTATGGGATGGAAGATAATTATAATTTTCTATAACCACAGTTAGTTACTATGCCCGGGCAGTGCCGGGCTCTTCAGCTAGTCTAATATATAAAGCTCAAGTGTGTGTATGTATGTATGTATGTATGTGTGTATGTGTGTATATCCGGGATAGGCATCCGCACCGCCGCAGCTGCAGCCACAAAATTTGGCACAGTCACACGTCTGGACCCCGAGAGCGTCCTAGGCTATGTTGTGAGGCGAAATTTTAACCCCGCGCGTTCCAATTCACCAACCAATTTTGCCCCTGTCTACATACTGGGGAAAAAGTGTGTGCGTGTCAAGCCCCGCCCCTCATTATGTCATAATGCCACTATTAACATACTGGGGAAACAGCGTGTGCGCGTCAAGCCCCGCCCCTCATTATGATGTCATAATGGTTGCCATGGCGCATGGTGACGCTGATGTCATCATAGGTTGCAAGCCCTGCCGCTCATTATGATGTCATAATGGTTTACTATGGAATGGAGGATGTGTGATGGGTATATGGGCACTGGACTATGGGATGGAGGATATGTATGACGGGTATATGGGCACGGGACTATGGGACGGCGGATATGTATGATGGGTATATGGGCATGGGACTATGGGATGGTGGATATGTATGATGGGTATATGGGCACGGGACTATGGGATGGAGGATATGTGATGGGTATATGGGCACTGGACTATGGGATGGAGGATATGTATGACGGGTATATGTGCACGGGAATATGGGATGGCGGATATGTATGATGGGTATATGGGCACGGGACTATGGGATGGCGGATATGTATGATGGGTATATGGGCACGGGACTATGGGATGGAGGATATGTATGATGGGTATATGGGCATGGGCCTATGGGATGGAGGATGTGTGATGGATATATGAGCATGGGACTATGGGATGAAGGATGTGTGATGGGTATATGGACATAGGACTATAGGATGAAGGATGTGTGATGGGTATATGGGCATGGGACTATGGGATGGAGGATGTGTGATGGGTATATGGGCACTCGACTATGGGATGGAGGATATGTATGCTGTGTATATGGGCACGGGCCTATGGGATCGTGGATATGTATGATGGGTATATGGGCACGGGACTATGGGATGGAGGATAATTATAATTTGCTATAACTAACCACAGTTAGTTACTATGCCCGGGCAGTGCCGGGCTCTTCAGCTAGTTAACTAATATTTCTGTATTTTCAAAGGATCTACAGCAACTTCCCATTATCACAAACTGGTCAAGCGATGCTGGAATAAAGGTAAATATTGTTTGTCTGCAATCTTCATCTTTTTATAGTGCCATATACTCAACGGTTTATTATGTCATTGCATCCAATATGTCTGACTATGATTGAAACTTCTAGGCCCAGCTTACACCTGAAAGGGAAGTTATAGACCAGGGCAGCACCTGGCAACCTCAGGAAAGTGCAGGGGCCACTGCGCCTGGGGAGCTCCGTCTCCCCCAAGTCTCAGTTTGCAGCATCCGACATGCATGTGTATCCGGACGGCTGTCGGCTGTGTTTTACAGCCAGCTCCTGAGTTGTACTGCTGGGACTGCAGCAAGCTCTGATCATTGCAGTTTAAACTTTTAGGCAATTGTGACAAATGTATTTAAGAGGTTAGAAATGGTGGGAAGGTGATTGTGGAGTGCAGATGGCACTGAAGACATCTACTGTATGTCTGCCATGTTTGTACAACCATGTCTGCCTAGCTTGTGTCTAGGCTTTATAGTAGTTTGGTGATTTTACAATACACTGCAATATTACAATATTAAAGCACAAGTGAAAGTGATCACAGGTTCAGTTCCCCAAGGAGGACCAATAATAATGTAGAAAGAAAAATATTGAGTTCATATATAGCCATTTTTTGCGTAAAACAGATAAACTAAACTATTTTTTAAATATTTTATTTGGCATCTCTGAATGCATAAGTTTGTATGGGCTCTTTTTAATTTTAATGCTAATTTTTATGGTCTTTACCAAGGGGGCGTGGTTCACAGGTTAATATAATGCAGAGCAGCCTGAAGACACGCCCCTGAGGTCCATGCAAAACACTTTACCTCTGTAAAGACTATAAAAAAGACCATATGGTAGATTTACAGAAAAAGAATCAGCGATATACCAAGGGGAACAGTGGGAACAAAATAAAAAAAAAAGAGGCCTTTTTTTTTACCTGGTGACAGGTCCTCTTTGTGAAAAAAAAAAGGAAAAGGTAAGAGACTGATATACCAATTATGATGCTGGTGACCAGGAGTCCAGTTTGTCCACCACACCCAATGCACATTTCGCCAAGCTTGGGGTTAGTCTGATTTTTGTATATACCCCATGTAGAATTCATGAAAGACTGTTTTCCAGGTCATGGATTCTGCTTCTCTTACCCCAATTACACGGTTTTTCTCTTGCAGTGATCCCCGGACATCCAACCTTGGCCCGAGTGGTTGTTGCAGGAACGTTCTTCATATTGGCGGCTGTGATTGCTGGACTGTTTCTTTTCTTTTATATCTAGTAAGTTCTTCTCAGTGCAGTGTCTGATGGCAATAGCCATCATGCTTTATGACGGGGCATCTCACCACTTTTACAATTTAGTTGCAGACACAAGGATGAATATGCCGATCTCGAAGAAGGTCTGTTGTCACGAAGACGATGTTTTAAGCCACAGTTAGAAGATGTGGAGGCTGGTTTACCTACATACAAGACAACTCCAGGTAACATTAGGACACCATGGTTCTAAAAACGGTTGTGTGAAATTAGAAAAAAAAAATCCATATAGGACTGGGTGATTAAGCAAATTAATTTGATTCAATTTTATTTTGCACAATTCTACTTTTGCTTGCACCCAGTGGATGCGGCAACAATATATAGAACAGGAACGGTAAGGCTTTTGGGCTCGGGATGGTCATAGAATGGATTATTCTTCTGTCTGTAAAGGGAGGAGGGGACATGGTGGGACATGGTCACCGCCACATCAGTCCAGTACAAGCAGCTCGATCTTTCATTTAAAAAGAATCAAGCTGAACCCGATTAACTGACAGTGATGAAAGATGAAAAGCCACAGTAGATATAACAATCAGGAGGCCATTGCCTATGAGGAATTAGATTCCTCTGGAACGCTGCCAGAAGCCGGTGTCTTGCTATGTACAAGTGCTTCTCACTAAATTAGAATATCATCAAAAAGTTAATTTATTTCAGTTCTTCAATACAAAAAGTGAAACTCATTATATATAGTCATTACAAACAGTGATCTATTTCATGTGTTTATTTCTGTTAATGTTGATGATTATGGCTTACAGCCAATAAAAACCCAAAAGTAATTATCTCAGTATATTAGAATAAATAACTAAAAAAAAACTACAAAGGCTTCCTAAACGTTTAAAAAGGCCTCTTAGTCTGTTTCAGTAGGCTCCACAATCATGGGGAAGACTGCTGACTTGACAGATGCTCAGAAGGCAGTCATTGACACACTCCACAAGGAGGGTAAGCCACAAAAGGTCATTGCTAAAGAAGCTGGCTGTTCACAGAGTGCTGTATCCAAGCATATTAATGGAAAGTTGAGTGGAAGAAGGTGCACAAGCAACTGGGATAACCGCAGCATTGAAAGGATTGTTAAGAAAAGGCCATTCAAAAATCTGGGGGAGATTCACAAGGAGTGGACTGCTGCTGGGGTCATTGCTTCAAGAGCCACCACATAAAGATGTATCCAGGACATGGGCTACAAGTGTCACATTCCTTGTGTCAAGCCACTCATGACCAATAGACTACGCCAGAAGCCTCTTACCTGGGCCAAGGAGAAAAAGAACTGGACTGTGGCTCAGTGGTCCAAGGTGTTGTTTTCAGATGAAAGTAAATTTTGAATTCCATATGGAAATCAAGGTCCCAGAGTCTGGAGGAAGAGATGAGAGGCACACAATCCATGTTGCTTGAGGTTTATTGTGAACTTTCCACAATCAGTGATGGTTTGGGGAGCCATGTCATCTGTTGGTGTAGGTCCACTGTGTGTTATCAGGACCAAAGTCAGCACAGCCGTCTACCAGGAAATTTTAGAGCACTTCATGATTCCCCTGCCGACAAGCCTTTTGTAGATGGAAATTTCATTCTCCAGCAGGACTTGGCACCTGTCCATACTGCCTAAAGTACCACTACCTGGTTTACAAACAAACAGTATTACTGTTCTTGATTGGCCAGCAAACTCGCCTGACCTTAACCCCATAGAGAATCTATGGGGTATTGTCAAGAGGAAGATGAGAGACACCAGACCCAACAAAGCAGACGAGCTGAAGGCTGTTATCAAAGCAACCTGGGCTTCCATAACACCTCAGCAGTGCCACAAGCTGATCATCCCCATGCCACGCCACATTGATGCAGTAATTGCTGCAAAAGGAGCCCCAACCAGGTATTGAGTGCATTTACTGAACATGCATTTCAGTAGGCCAACATTTCGGATTTTAAAATAATTTTTCAAGCTGGTGTTATAAAAGTATTCTAATTTACTGAGATAATGACTTTTGGGTTTTCATTGGCTGTAAGCCATAATCATCAACAGTAATAGAAATAAACACTTGAAATAGATCACTCTCTAATGACTACATAATATATGAGTTTCACTTTTTGTATTGAAGAACTGAATTTAACTTTTTGACGATATTCTAATTTAATTGAGAAGCACTTGTACCGTGTCTGCCGCAGGTTATAACAGCCAGAGGGGCTCTGCTACTAAAGGGGAGAATAATCCTGAGAATGGAGTAGTCAGTAAAAGTGGCATTTTATACTGAATTTTGGAGAAACCACTTGTTCTATTAATTATTTTGAGCTAATTACATTGTATTATTAGTTAATTGTTAGTTTGAGAGATACCTCTCCTGATTCCTCCATATACACGAGCACTCGGCTTAGCAATCTTGTTTTTTCAATGGAGAGAGCTGTCAACAGCCTCCTTTGGCAGCGGCTAATCTACGCTGAAAACAAAAGGATGGGCGTGCAATCATCAGAAGTGAAGTGATTGCATAAGTTGGGAATTTCATAAAATCATGAAGGGCTGAGAACATCTGACAACCCGGCCCACGGGACGTCATCACTGGGGAATGATGTAATTCAGGTGCTGAAAAAAAGTCAAGACATATTATGATCTGTGTCCAATGTAGAGAGATACAGTTGGAACCAGAAGTCTACATACACTATATAAAAATACACATCTGCATGTTTTTCTCAATATCTGACATGAAATCAGAATAAACCTTTCCCATTTTAGGTCAATTAGGATTACCATAATTATTAATATTTGCCAAATGCCAGAATAATGAGAAATAGAATGTTTTAAGGCATTTTTCTCACTGCAAGGTCAAAAGTTTACATATACATTTCATTAGTATTTGGTACCATTGCCCTTAAAATGAATGACTTGGGTGAAACAATTGGGATATCCTTCCTGAAGCTTCTCACAATAGTTGGTCCAAATTTGGGTCCATTCCTCCTGACAAAACGGGTAACTGATCCAGATTTGCAGGCCGCCTTGCTCGCACCGGCCTTTTCAGCTTTGCCCAAAAATTTTAAATAGGATTGAGATCAGGGCTTTTTGACGTTCGCTCCGAAACATTGACTTTGTTATCCTTAAGCCATTTTGTTACCATTTTGGCAGTATGCTTCGGGTCATTGTCCATTTGGAAGACCCATTTCCGCCCAAGCTTTAACTTCCTGGCTGATGTCTTGAGATGTTGCTTCAGTATTGCCACATAATCTTTTCTTATGATGTCATCTATTTTGTGAAGTGCACCAGTCCCTCCTGCAGCAAAACAACCCCACAACATAATGCGGCCACCCCCGTGTCTCACAGTTGGGATGGTGTTCTTTGTCTTCTAAGCTTCTCCCTTTTTCCTCCAAACATAATGAAGGTCATTATGCCCAAAAAGTTCCACTTTAGTTTCATCAGACGACAGGACATGTCTGAAAAAATTAAGGTATTTGTTCCTGTGTGCATTTGCAAACATTAGTCTGGCTTTTTTATGTTTCTTTTGGAGTAATGGCTTCTTTCTGGCAGAGTGGCCTTCATTCCATGTTGATACAGTACTCGTTTCACTGTGGATATTGACACAATCTTACATGCTTCCGCCATCATCATGCACATGTCAGACCAAAGCACATTCATCTCTGGGACACAGAACCCATCTCCTTCCTGAGCGGTATGATGGCTGGACATTCCCATCTTGTTTGTACTTGCATATAATTATTTATACAGATGAACAAGGCACCTTCAGGTATCTTAAAATTTGCACCCAGGGATGAGCCAGACTTGTGCAAGTCCACAATTCTCTTCCTGGTATCTTGGATGATTTCTTGAGACTTTCCCATGAAGCTAAACAAAGATGCATTGTGTTTTAGATGTGCATTAAAATGCATCCACACGTGTGTATCTAACTCAGATGTTGCCAAAAGCTTCCATAAACATGATGCCATCATATGGGTGGTCCAGAATCGTTTAAAGACATAGTAATCTTAGCGTTTGTAAACATTTGACTTTGCAGTAATAAAAATGAATTACAACATTTTCTCTCTCATTATTGTGGAATTTATCAAATATTAACCCCTTCACGACCTTCACCGTACTAGTACTGCTCTGCGGGAATTGTATTTCTGCCCGAAGCAGTTCTAGTGTACGGCAGCACGATCATCGCGGCGATCAGGTGCGAGTATCAGCTGTATGTGACAGCAGACACCCCTCATCAATGCTCACGATCTGCACTAGCACCAATCGTGAGCATTTAAACTCTCTGATGCTGCTGTCAGTGACAGCAGCATAGAGAAGCATCGTGCAGGGAGGGGGCTCCCTGCGCGCTTCCATCAGAACAACACAATGTGATTGCGTCATTCTGGTGGTCTCCATGGAGACCCCCAGCACCAAGATGGCCACGGGGACCAACCGGGTCCTGCAGGGAGGTGGATTGCGTCGGCATGCCTCCTTCCCAGCCTGTCAGATCACTGCTCTGACACTCAGCAGTGCTAAGTGTCAGATCAGTGATCTGACATTATATAGTAATGTCCCATACTGGGACAATGTAACTAAATTAAAAAAAAAAAAACTTTTATAATGTAAATTTTTTTGTGAAAAATCCCCAAATAAAAAAAATAAAACAGTTTATCAATAAATACATGTAAATAAAAAATAAATAAATAAAAGTACACATATTTGGTACCAACGCGTCCATTACGACCCGCTCTATAAAACTAGCTAACACCTTCTGTAAACACAGTAAATAATAAAAAACATCATACCAAATAAAAAGTGCAATAAAACGCAATCAAGAAGACGGATGTAAATAAAAATGATGGTACCGCTGAAAACGTCATCTTGTCCCGAAAAAAAACAAACCGCCATACAGCTCCATCAGAAAAATAGTTTTAGCTCTCAGAATAAAGTGATACAAAAATAATATTTTTTCCAATAAAATAGTTTTAATTGTGTAAAAGCACCAAAACATTAAAAATGATATAAATTAGGCATCACTGTAATCATCGTACTGTTTCATCGTACTGACCCAAAGAATAAAGCTGCATGCTCAGGAGAAATTGCACAACAAAATGTATAGTCCATTTTCTCCTGTTACCCTTGCGAAAGTAAAAAAAAATTAGGTCTAAATTAAAGTTTTTGTGAAAGAAAAGTAAATGTTTATTTTTTTCTTCCACATTCCAAAAATTCCTGTGAAGCACCAGAAGGGTTCATTCTTGAATATGGTTTCGAGCACCTCGAGGAGTGGAGTTTTTAGAATGGTGTCACTTTTGGGTATTTTCTTTCATATAGACCCATCAAAGTGACTTCAAATGTGAGGTGGTCCCTAAAAAAATGGTTTTGTAAAATTTGTTGAAAAAAATGAGAAATCGCAGGTCAACTCTTAACCCCTATAACTCCCCAACGAAAAAAAAATTTGGTTCCAAAATTGTGCTGATGTAAAGTAGACATGTGGGAAATGTTACCTATTAACTATTTTGCGTGATAGGACACTCCAATTTAAGGGCATATAAATGAAAAGTTGTAAAATTGCGAAATTTTTGCCAAATTTCAGTTTTTTTCACAAATGAACGCCAGTCATATCGAAGAAATTTTACTGCTACCATAAAGTACAATATGCCACAAGAAAATCTCAGAATCAGTGGGATCCGTTGAAGCATTTCAGAGTTATAACTTCATAAAGGGACAAAGAATTGTAAAAATTGGCCTGGTCAGAAAGGTGAAAACAGGCTGGGTCGCGAAGGGGTTAATAATTATGGTAATCCTAATTGACCTAAAACGGGAAAGGTTTATTCTGACTTCATGTCAGAGATTGAGAGAAACATGCAGATGTGTCTTTTTATATAGTATATGGAAACTTCTGGTTTCAACTGTACATATCAGTGCATGCGTGATTTTCACTCGCTGGATGTCTTTCATTTGAAGCGTTCTCCTTCACTAGGCCAAATCAAATCTTTGATCAGCGCAGTAAGTTTCTTATGTTTTATTCATTTTATGTAACTGTATATGCTGTATTGTTTTGTCCCCTTTATATAAATTTTAATAGTTCTGTTCCTTTTGTTCTGTAACCCGCTTACCAAAGCCTTACACTACCAGAACCAGGCCTCCAGTCAGCCTGTAAAACACGACTGGTGGTGGCAGCGAGTTGTCGTGGGGTTCACAGTGACCGTAACAAGGGTAAATACATATATTCCATGAGTTGGAGTCGGAGGTATATATACACCATATGCTCACTGTCAGCTTCCCATTAGTGGAAACAGCCTGCGGCCTCCTCTGTTGATTGCCGGTCAGTCGCATAATTGTCCAAGCGATAGGGGACAGCATAGAGCTGTTTGCTCCAAAGATAACAGCGGGTGGATCTGCGGGACCTCCCAGACTGCGATCCTTGACAGTCATGTATATAGCTCAGCTATCTTCATCCATCACAAAGACACTAGTGTAGCAGCAACCAAATGCAAACAGGTCACACATGACACCCATCTCCCTAACCAGTGGATTCCCACTTATCAGACACTTATCTTAAGTTGTGATTATGGACCAATCCTTTAAAACAAAGGTGGGGGGCTCTGCTTTACATATACCTGTAAAACTAACCACTGTACTTTATATAGCAGTTCCTTTCAGAAGAGCACCACTAAGAACATTTTGGAGAACAGAAAAAGAGGATGAGGATAGTGATAACAGCGAAGATGATGACAGCTATACTCGGTGTAAAAAGACATTTCAAGGCCTGGCAAACATATTGGGGAGGAAGACGAGAGGAAAAATGAGAGACGACGACGAAGATGACAGGCAGTTCGATGATGGAGACCTAAGAAAGCTGGGCAAAGATCGGAATATGACGGAGGTTAAGGAAAAACTGAAAACAGAACAGAAGAGAAGCTCTGACATGTCAGATCCATTAAAAAAGAAAGATAAAGGTGACCACAAGAAGAAAGAAGATGGCGAGACATCGAAAAAAGACAATAAATCAGCACGAAAGACAGAGAAACTTCTGAAGACAACTGAAGGGACCTCCAAAAGAAAGGATAAAAATGTGACAAAGTCAGAAGAGTATAAGCAAGCGAAACCAGCAAAACAAGAAAGGAAGCAGAAAATTCTAAAGGAAATAAAGATGGCCAAGCGTCCCAAACTGAAGAAACTGAAGACCACAATGCTGAAGAAAAATATAAAGACCAAAATTCGCAGGAAGAAAAGATGAGGCTTCCTCTGCTTTTATTAATTTCTTATTGCTTTTCTAAGCATTTCAATAAAAGTGGTTCTGATCCGTCCGGCCACATTACAACCTTAGAAAGGTTACATCATTTTACTCTGTGCATGTTTATGGAGAGGTCATAATTATTTCTGTGGGGCAGCTACAATGTCCAATCACTTTCAGATTGTGGGAGCAGCGCTTGGCTCATTTACAAATGTGACCTCCACAAAGATAATCCTAGCCAAGTACTGTGCAGGGGAACTAGAACATAGCAGGTAGCCAGCCGCAGCAGAAGCCACACGCAGAACGGAACCGAGCATCTAAGTTTTTGTAATCATTAACAACCTCTTCTTAACTGGAGTCCAAGCATGGGGTCTCTCTTCTACTGGTGGAGTCACACTGTGGTTTACTAAATAGATATTAATGCTGAGGTGGTGAGATACATAAAATCAGCGGAGCCCATCAGACTCGTATTACAAAACCACACATATCTGGTACCGTCCAGGAGATGCGGACTTCTACCCATGAAGCAATGCTTTTGTAGGCAATCATTTCTAGAATATAGTGTGCTATGGAAGAAGCAGAACGTAGAGCGCCACGAACAAAGAGAAAAGACGATTGCTCCAATCTAGCTGGCTCACTAATGACTAGTATGGAGAAGATGTATGGAGGCTCATGATTTCTGTGCACACAGTGGTGTCTATAGGACGTCCTCCATTCAGCAACTCCAATCTAGCGGTATCACTATAGGAATGACTAGAATGGAGAAGATGTATGGAAGCTCATGATTTCTGTGCACACAGTGGTGTCTATAGTACGCCTTCCATGCAGCAACTCTAATCTAGCGGTATCACTATAGGAATGACTAGAATGGAGATAATGTATGGAAGCTTATGATTTCTGTGCACACAGTGGTGTCTGTAGGACATCCTCTATACAGCACCTCCAATCTAGCGGTATCACTATAGGAATGACTAGAATGGAGAAGATGTATGGAAGCTCATGATTTCTGGGCACACAGTGGTGTCTGTAGTACACCTTCCATACAGCAACTCTAATCTAGCGGTATCAGTATAGGAATGACTAGAATGGAGATAATGTATGGAGGCTCATGATTTCTGTGCACACAGTAGTGTCTATAGGACATCCTCCATACAGCACCTCCAATTTAGCGGTATCACTATAGGAATGACTAGAATGGAGATAATGTATGGAGGCTCATGATTTCTGTGCACACAGTGGTGTCTATAGGACATCCTCCATACAGCACCTCCAATCTAGCGGTATTACTAAAGGATTGACTAGAATGGAGATAATGTATGCAAACTTATGATTTCGATACAGATGTTTTCCATACAGCAACTCCATCATGGCTGGCTTACTACAGAAATAACTACAAAAGAGTTGCTTTGCTACGTTGAAGTTCATTACTTTCTTGCACACAGTAGTGTTTGATAAAGCCATCCCCAAATTAAAAGTACCTGGAAGAGACGCAAAAATAAAAAAAATTAAAACAAAAATGCAAAATCATTCCCATAAGAAATAAAAAAAAAGTGCAGATATTTAAAATCGTAGAGTCTCGAAAAAGTCAGGTCTATCAAAATATAAATTTAATTATCCCATACACAAGATGCTGTAATGAAAAGCAAAAAAATTTTTTTCGGTCACTCCTACCTACAAAAATGCAATAAAGAAAAATTAAAAACATTGAGTGTGCCAAGCAGTAATCAAAGCAAAAGGTGGCTACTTTGAAAAACCTAGAATATAAGACATATTTTCAGTTGTTTCACACTTTTTTGGTAATTATATAATTCCACATGTGTTAATTCATAGTTTTGATGCCTTCAGAGTGACTCTACAATTTTCATAGTCATGAAAATAAAGAAAACACTTTGAATGAGAAGGTGTGTCCAAACTTTTGGTCTGTACTGTATATATTACCTGTAGTAGTTCATGAAATGTATGAGAAAAAAACATATATATATCCCCAAAACAAGTTTATCCCACAGAAAGAGTGCCATATTCTACATTCTCTTGCTTTTCAGTGGAAATGTGCAGCATCCAATCCGTAAAAATCCGTTATTACGCATATATCAAAATTTTATATATATTAACAAGTTCCTGATTATAATGTTTAGGTAGAACATAATCTGAAATGTAGTGACACCCAAAGTCATGCGATAATGGCATCTATAGGATACAGGATTCGGTCATGCCACTAGGAGTGCAACTTAGAGGGGCTGTCCTCTTCCTCTGGTTCCTACTGGGATATATGGAGTTGTTAAAGGATTGAAGGGCACCCCATTATACAGCTTTAATAGACCTGGCCTGTTCACAAGTTCAATTTAGGCGGCAGCTTGTATTGCTTCTATATTGATATCCCCCACACTCATTACTGGTGGTGGGGGGGCTGTAAGATAAAAAGTGCAGGGAACCATTTAATAAAAAACAAGCTGCACTACCCACTGGAATCCAGCATCACAAGGCTGGATGGCAGAGGTCAAGCAATGGATAAGAAGATTGTGTTGAGTAGGAAGCAAACTATCCATTAAATGGTAGTGGTATACATAAGTGGTTATTGATGCCAACCCAGATCACTCCTGTCCACTGGTGCCGGCTCTAGTTGAGGTGCTGTAGAGGATTACAGGACAAGTGTACAGGTAATGCCAATCATGCCCACCCAGCCATTGTGGATCTAAAGCCATAAACGTTAAATCAGTGCGGATCCCACCTATCTCCAGAACGGGGGAAGCCTTCACCCCTTCATTCACAGCTGGAGCTTATGTGAATAGAGAGGTGGCTGCACAGAAATGCTCTCTGGTCACTTTTATGGGAGTCCCTCCAAAAAAGTCAAGCTCTACTTTTTGCAGCTCTAATAACAGTGACTAGAGAGTGTCATATGCACGACCACCTCTCCATTCACAGCCGCAGGCAGGGGACCTCATCTGTTATACATTCATGGCATATCTGATGGTTATGCCTTAAATATCTGATAGGAACAACCCTTGAAGCACTGGTAGGGTGGTCCTTGGATGTCCTGCACATGAGCTGGGCAAGGAAAGGGGAAGTCGTCCAGTAATCGCTCCTCTGCTCCTTCAGCGCTGTATCTAGGTGGCATTCACCAGGGTACCAGAATGCTTCTGCTGTAAGTCCAAAGGGGCAACGGAGGAGCCATCAAAAACTCATTAAATCACTGAAGCAAATGGTAACTAATGATACCCACAATAAGTGTAGTGTTTTCTGAGATCTGTAGGTATAAAATGCCATTCAATGTGAATAAAACCCTCCTCAATTCCTGCCATTCATAAACAGAACAGAGGGAGGTGAAGTGTTGGGGCACAGTAAAGTTCTGCAAGTTTGAGGCAGCACGGGTCAGTGCAGCTAAATTATGAAGTCCAGCTTGGTGGACGCGGTTTTACTGCCTTTGTCAGCAAACAGCTTTGTTTCTTTTGGTAAATATGTCATTTCCTTAGCGACCCGAGATGCCAACGTTTCATCCTCGTAAAAGCCCCTAAGTCTGAGCTCCGCCAAAACACATTTCTTCACATGAAGGAACTCCAGTGACAGAAACAGGACAAAGTAATCTATCAGGTTCTTCTCAATGAGGCCACTATGCCGGAAGCCACCTGGGCAAGGAAGTTAACACAATTAGTCCCACTTATACCCGGGTACAGTGGAGATCTGTGCACTTGCATGACATGACTGAAGACCCCCATTAGGTAAGTGCTCTTGTACACCATGGCACACAGGTGGTCAGATTGTAAACAGTTAAAGTTGGCCACCTGTTGGATTGTAGACAGGTCAATGACAGCGGCATGGTGCACCAGAAGGTTAATGGGGGTTTTCTTCTTTCAGCTTTTAATTGCACAGGCATGTTCTGTTTAAAAAGAAAAATATGCTTGACACTGCCCCAGATCGCTCCATCGCTGCCCCCAATCTATGCTGACAATCCCGCAGAGTGCTCAACTAATGGGATCAGGGGTAATACCAAGGTAGATGTCTCATGCCGTCTTCCTCCAATTAGCAGCAGCAGTCACCTGCTACAGTCATGAAGTCACCACTAGTGTTGAGCGACTTTTGTTTTTTTAGGGTCGAGTTTCGTTTCATGAAACCTGACTTTTCCAAAAGTCGGGTCGAGCAAAATCGGCCGACTATAGGGAAAAGTCGGGGTCGTCCCGAAACACGAAACCCAATGTAAGTCAATGGAGAATTAAAGTCGGCAGTGAGAGGAGGACAGGAAACACACAACAGTGCCCATTTGAATGCCAAAAGCATAAATTCTTGTTACTGAAGCTTGTCAACCTTAATTAACTTCGTAATACTAGTTACGCACTGAAAAATGGGGGTTATTTGGCTACAGTTGTGGGGAGGGGGGAGGGCTGGCTCCAGGTTTTCGTGGGCCCAGGGCCAAAGAGCGCCCCTTTAACACATACCACAACTCATGATGCTCCGATACGGCAGAGAAATAGCAGTATAGTACAATGAAAAATACTTCACTTCTTACATCTCATGACTGATATCCATTTTAAATTCTCCAATACCTCCAAAAACGGACAGTATATAACTCCATACAGTATTATGGCCAGCGCTTAGTACGCTATACAGAGTAATGAGGCCCATATATTTCTCCATACGGAATCATTATTCCCATATAATGTTTCAAACCGTATATGATGAGCTCCACATAATGCTACAGTATATGTTGGTCCCAATGGATGAAGCTCCACTGTCTTATGGGCCCAAATAATGCTCCATATATAATGAGCCCCATTTCTACTGCTCTAGTGTATAATGGACCCTGTAAATGCTGCTCCAGTGTCTGATCCACCTTTGGAATGCTCCAGTGTATGGTGGGCCCCATATATCATTCACCAGAGTATAGTGCTCCCCAAAAATTGCTGTCCCAACATTGAAAACAATTACATAAGTCTCCTTGCTAGGGAATCCCTGCACTACTCTGAACTCCTTGTCGTCCCCATCTTCCATCTCACTGCACTTGGCTGTTTAGGCCCTCCCACCGGCAGAGACACTTCTGCGTACTATGCGGTGCCCTGTGCCAGTGCCATCACCCATGAGTATGCCCCCCCACCTGCTCAAGGAAACTGCACTTTCATCTGCACCTTCCTCTTTGTCACTGTGTAAGGTGGTATAGTATGCGGGAAGGGAACCTGAGTTTCCTCTGGGTCAGATTCTGACTGTGTAGAGTGCGAGGGGAATGTAGTGGTCTGGGTCAATGTACCAGCAGCATCATCCAGCAGTGGCTGGGCCTCAGTGCACTTGTGGCGTCCCCAAGAGTACGGTCGCCACTGTGGCATTGCCTTCCTCCTAGGGAGTGTGTTGTCAAGCTTGGGAGCAACGAAGGATCTCTCTAGCAGTGAAACCAACACACAACACATTTCCACTCCAGGCCAGCAGGGAGACCTCTGAACCTGACTGCTGAGGAGCTGCTCTCTGTGGTCGGGAGGAGGTAAGTTAGGGCACTCTGTGCAGGGAAGGGGAAGTGTGTGGACGTGAGAAGGGGAGCTGGAGGATGAGCAGAGTTAAGGCTCACTCCTAGCTGGAGCGCATGGTCCGGATTCCGGTCTTCGAGTTTGTAGGGACACTGACGTTCCTGCAGCAGAGACCGGGGGAAGTAGCAGCTATAAATGCTCTGTACCCAACTAAGGCTTGGAGGCCCCAGCATCGACGTGTGCGAGGCAGAAGGAAAAGGCTACAGCTGTCTGCCATACAAGTAAAGTCTGAGGAACATCTGTTAGACAGGAGGCATTTCAGTGAACCACGGTCCTGTGAGTGCTTCCCCCACAAGCGCTAGAAAGGAGACGTTCAGGAAGGTACATGTTGGCGGAGTGTTGGAAAGGAGCTTTCCATTCTGGTCCTGGAGGTTGGCAGAGGTCCTGACCCGGAGGACACAGCACGGAGGCAGGCATCTGTGTAACCTGCTGCAGACTGTGAGTAAAGCTTTGGAACTGCACGCTCTGGTGTCCTACAGTTATTCCAGCACCGCTACATCTGGGTACCAGCACCTACACCGCCTGTGCCTTTCCCCCATCACTACATCTACACTTCCCTGGGACTCCAGCTCCACCTGTGGGGAGCTTCACCATCTTTGCTGCACAACACCATCAGTCCCAGAGGATCTGCATGCAGTGTCGGCCTAACATCTATGTTGCCGAACACCACAGGTGGCGTCAAACTATCTATATAAACTCTTTACCATTATACCACGCCATTTACATGGGCGCACAGGGCCACCGTCTGGGTCACCGCTGCTGTGACACATCCCACTGACACCAGCCCGGTACCGAGTACCCCACAGCCCTGGGAGGGCGACCCATATGTCGACTGCTGATCGGGCGGCGTTATTCCCACGGACCTCCAAACAGCATCCCTGAAGGCAAAGTTTTTGGTTTCCGGGGGCAGTATGATTGCAAAGCTGAACCTTAAAGGAATGTCCAAAAGGGCACCACCAGGAGTGGAGCCTGTGGCTTAATTGGACTGCACCCGGGAAACCACTACCATACAAGCTACAGAAAAGATGGACAGATTGCAAGCTTTGTCGATTCTGTGTGTGGTGTGGTATGTCCGTTAGTAGTTGTGCTAGCGATTTCTCAGCTTTATTCCGTTAACGACCGAGACTCCGGCATGGCCCCGCGGTACGCGTCAAGGTTACTAGAGGGATACGCGAGGCTGTGGCACGTGAGATCAAGCAATAACAGGTCTAGCATTCCAGTACATGTCCGGGGCTGCATGCACGCTACACTGAAAGGACCTGCTTTTGTCGCTTACAGGTGCAGATAACCTGCTGAACTCCGTTAGTGATGGGGATCTGGGATTCAGATTATTCCCCGCAGACGATGATTTCCCAGTAAGTTCAGGTCAACCGCAATTCCGGAGTTAGGACTAACCGTCATTCCTGAAAAAATTACGTGTCCAAACCACAGGTGCTGTAGCTTGCTTAACAGCTCGGCAGCCGTTCTCAGGCCCAGTATGGATTCAACAACATTGTAGAAAGTTGATAAAGGGTATAGTTTCACCGGATAACATGTATATATGTAGCCTAGTTTACACATTAAAAATATATGTCTATAGATCAGGAGGCAGACTCAGATGTTCTCAGGCCCAGTATGGATTTGACCAGATTGTACAAAGTTGAGAAAGGGTACTTTATCACTGGATAGCAGGTATATATAGCATAGTTTAAACATGTAAAATCTCCGTGTTCTCAGTATGGATTACACAGCAATCTAAAAAGTGGAAAAAAGGAAATGCATTTAAGGCTGGTTTCACACTTGCTTTTTTTTGCAGCGCGTTTTCCCGCAAAAAAACGCATTGAAAAAACGCATACAAAGGCATACAACTGCTGCGTTTTTTTCAAGCATTTTTATGAGCATGCATGAAAAAAACACAGCGTTTTTATGCGTTTGTATGCATTTTTAGTGCGTTTTTACCGCGTTTGCGTTTTTTTCCAACATTAGGTGGCCCCTCACACTAACCCAAACCATGACTTTACTAACCCTAACCCTGACCCTAACCCTAACCCTAACCCTAACCCTGACCCTAACCCTGACCCTAACCCTTAACCAAACCATACTTAACCCTAACCCTAAACCCTAACTAACCCTAACCCTGACCCTGACCCTAACCCTAACCCTAAACCCCCTTAACTAACCCTAACTCTAACCCAAACCCCTAAATTCCATGGTTAACAAAAAAAAACGCATGTGCAAAAAAACGCATACATAAGCATGCCAATGCGCACATATGCGCACCCATAGACTATAATGGGTGTCTTGCTGTAAAAAAACGCATTGCGCGCGCATGCGTTTTTTTGAGGCAAGTCGGACGCACCAAAAAATGCAACAGGTTGCATTTTGTGCGCCCGAGCGCATACCGCAAAAAAACGCATGCGCGGTAAAACGCGTACAAACGCATGTGTATGCGCACATAAGCGCATCCCATGCAAAGTATAGGAAAAAAAACGCATGCGCTAAAATACCGCGAAAAAAACGCAAGTGTGAAACCAGCCTAAGGCGTACACAACTATATACTTTTGGTGTTATTTTTACATTTTCATATATATCTCAGTAATACAGTACAGCCTCTCCGCAATAGGAAATGAGATGCATACAATTAGTGACATAAAGGCTATTGATTGCAGAAATCTAGGAATTATTATTCACGGGAAAAACTTCCGTCACAATTCTCATAGGCGATGCTGACCCTCAATTAATTTGTGTGTTGAGATAGTGAAAACATTTTTTTGTGAATAAAGTCTTGCTGTATCGCACTTCTGTTGATTCCATCAATGTTACTCATCTCAATCCAATTTTTATCACAGGGAGTGATGTAAACATGGTGCTCACTGGCTATCATGATCTGTCACGTAACTTTGGAGTGCAAAAGACAGAAGCCACAGGCCGTAGGCGATTCTATTTGATTGGCATGAGAGGGCACATTTTGAAATGTGCGCTGGAATGTCACACGTTTGTGAGTAGGAAAACTGTGAAAGCTGATGATAAACCACCACTGCATGTAATTGTGAGTCGACGTCCATAAGAAATGGAAGCCACTGATCATCTGGAGCTAGAGCCCGGCCAGCAGGACAGGGCATAGCTACATCTTAACCATCATCTTTCAGTTCAATCAATTTGTAGTGGCAGTCCCAGTGAAGGATTTGACAGCCCAGACTACACAGCGGAGGAGCAGGGAGAGGTGAACATTGCAAATGCTGGGGCCCTGCCCAAGCAAGGGGCGCACTCTCGTGGGCGTCGGTACTGGCACTGGGCCACTCATAGTACGGCGGTGTGTCTGACGGCGGGTGTGCACCACCACTGTCAGAGACACTTGATTGCACTATGAGGTACCCTATGCCAGTGCCCGCGCCCAAGAGTCGGCCTACCCACCTGTCCAGGGCAACGGCACTCGCACGGTTTTGTGCGCTAGGTGGTGACCCAGGCCATGGGGGGGCCGCCCACTTAGGGAGGTTTACAAAGTGGCATATGTAGATGTGGGTCATTCAGCTGCTGCAAAAGGCGAAATAGGTCAAGTTCGCTGAATAGGAGGAGGACCAAAGAAAGCCATTTTTCTGGCAACCTATGTGTCATCAAGGGAAGGTGGGACAAAATCCTTGGAAACCCATGCATGGTTCATTTCAATGAAGGTTAGATCATCCACATTTTGGGTTGACAGACGGGTCCTTTTTTCTGTCAGGATTGATCCAGCTGCACTGAAGACTCTTTCCGATAGCACACTTGCAGCTGGGCAAGCGAGCTCCTGTAAGGCATATTGTGCCAATTCAGGCCAGGTGTCCAGTTTAGCGG
Organism: Dendrobates tinctorius; assembly: GCF_039654945.1. Classification (NCBI taxonomy): domain Eukaryota; kingdom Metazoa; phylum Chordata; class Amphibia; order Anura; family Dendrobatidae; genus Dendrobates; species Dendrobates tinctorius. Next base: position 16,019,953 of record NW_027361708.1, on the reverse strand, counting down.
CCCAATAGTCAAAGGGGAATGACCTGTGCGGGAGAACATCGATATGGGAGGAAAAGTAGTTGTTAACCATAGTTGACAACTGCTGTCTCCTGTCACTTTCCATCGATGCAGTATTACCAGTTGTGTGAGCAGTCCATGAAAAATCAGTCCACAACATTGTCATGAAACCCCTGTCTCCAACGCCACTTCTGCTGTGTGCACCACAAACACCTCTGCCAAGCTGCCCCCGGCCCGTACGGCTCGTGTGAGAACCATCACCGCTGCTGTGTGCTGGGAATGCCTCAACCAACCGGTTAACCAGAGTTGCTTGTTTAGTAGCCAATATTAGTTCAAGGTTCTCCTGTAACATGATGTTTTGTAATTTGCCTTTATAGCGTGGATCCAGGATGCTGGCCAACCAGTAGTCGTCATCGTTCATCATTTTGGCAATGCGTGGGTCCCTTTTTAGGATCTGCAAGGCATAATCTGACATGTGGGCCAATGTTCCCGGTGTCAATGATGCACTGCGAGTGCTGGGTGGAGGAGCACTTTCTGGCAAATCCACATCCCTCCAGTCACGCACAAACCCTGTACCAGACCTTGCCACGCCAACATTTTCACTTGCCCCACGAGATGCATCCTCCTCCCCTAAGTAATCATCCCCATCATCATCCTCCTCCTCCTCTTCTTCCTCCACCTCGTCCAGGAGAGGTCCCTGAGCAGACAATGGCTGAATGTCATCAAAGATTCCCTCCACCTCTTCCTCCTCGTCAACATTGGCTGCAGACGCCTCCTCTTTAAGGTGCGTCAAAGTTTGCATGAGCAGACGCATAAGTGGGATGCTCATGCTTAGGATGGCGTCGTCTGCGCTTACCAGCCATGTGCATTCCTCAAAACACTGAAGGACTTTAGGCTAGTTTCACACTTGCTTTTTTTTGCAGCGCGTTTTTCCCGCAAAAAAACGCATTAAAAAAACGCATACAAAAGCATACAACTGCTGCGTTTTTTTCAAGCATTTTTATGAGCATGCATGAAAAAAACGCAGCGTTTTTATGCGTTTGTATGCGTTTTTAGTGCGTTTTTACCGCGTTTGCGTTTTTTTCCAACATTAGGTGGCCCCTCACACTAACCCAAACCATGACTTTACTAACCCTAACCCTAACCCTAACCCTAACCCTGACCCTAACCCTAACCCTAACCCTGACCCTAACCCTTAACCAAACCATACTTAACCCTAACCCTGACCCTAACCCTAACCCTAACTAACCCTAACCCTAACTAACCCTAACCCTGACCCTAACCCTTAACCAAACCATACTTAACCCTAACCCAAACCCTAAACCCTAACTAACCCTAACCCTAACCCTGACCCTAACCCTAACCCTAACCCTAACCCTAACTAACCCTAACCCTAACCCTAACCCTAACCCTGACCCTAACCCTAACCCTAACCCTAACCCTGACCCTAACCCTTAACCAAACCATACTTAACCCTAACCCTGACCCTAACCCTAACCCTAACCCTGACCCTAACCCTTAACCAAACCATACTTAACCCTAACCCTGACCCTAACCCCAACCCTAACCCTGACCCTGACCCTAACCCTAACCCTAAACCCCTTTAACTAACCCTAACTCTAACCCAAACCCCTAAATTCCATGGTTAAAAAAAAAACGCTTGTGCAAAAAAACGCATACATAAGCATGCCAATGCGCACATATGCGCACCCATAGGCTATAATGGCCTTTTTTAGCGCAAAACGTGCGCATATGTGCGCATGCGCTTTTTTGCAGGGCCAAAAAATGCAACATGCTGCGTCTGGAAAATACCAACGCACACCCCAAAAAAACGCAGCGCATGAAAATCGCATACATGCGCATGCCAGTGCGCAGGTATGCGCACCCATGTTAAATATAGGGGAAAAACGCATGCGCAGGTATGAGTTTTTTTCCAGCGCTAAAAAACGCAAATGTGAAACCAGCCTTACAGAGGTCTTTCAGCTTCGACCACTGCACACCTGTCAACTCCATGTCTGCTCTCAAAGTGCCTGGCCGTGTATCCTCCCACAAATGCATTATGGCCTGCCTCTGCTCGCACAGCCACTCCACCATGTGCAGGGTGGAGTTCCACCTTGTTGCAATGTTGATAATGAGGCGGTGGTTGGGAAGGTGGAGCAATCGCTGCAGCTTCTGCATACGAATGGAGTGTACAGGCGACCGGCGGATGTATGCGTACAGTCTTCGCACCTTCTGGAGCAGGGCTGTTAACTCTGGATAATTATTGAGGAAGCACTGCATCACCAGGTTCAAGGTGTGAGCCAAGCAAGGTATGTGGCTGAGTTTTGAGAGGGCTATGGCTGCCACAAAATTACGGCCGTTATCACTAACTACCTTGCCTGCCTCAAGATGTACACTGCCCAGCCATGACTCAGTTTGTCACTGAAAGTACTCGGCCAGCACCTCGGTGTTGTGTCTGTCGTCCAAACACATCATCTGCAACACAGCCTGCTGACGCTTTCCACTAGCTGCTCAATAGGGGGACACCTCGTGTGCAACAGTGGCAGCTGCAGATGGAGTGCTCGTACGACTGCGCTCTGTGGACGAGCTTTCGCTTCTGGAAGAGGAGGAGGAGGAGGGTCGAACGCCTACAGCCAACTGTTTCCTATACCGTGGGCTAGGCAGCACTGTCCCACCACCGCTGGCCCCTGTGGACCCTGCATCCACCACATTAACCCAGTGCGCAGTGATGGACACGTAATGGCCCTGGCCATGCCGACTGGACTATGCATCAGTTGTGAGGTGCACCTTTCCACTCACTGACTGCTTGAGTGCATGGACAATGCGGTCTTTCACATGATGGTGGAGGGCTGGGATGGCTTTGCGAGAGAAGAAGTGGCGACTGGGTAGGTCATAGCGTAGTACTGCATAGGCCATGAGTTCGCGGAAAGCTACGCTTTCCACCAACCGATAGGGCATCATCTCTAACGAGATGAGTTTGGCAATGTGGGCGTTCAAACCCAGTGTACGGAGATGAGAGACTGAGTACTTTCTTGACCTACTCATAGTGTCTGGGAGGGTGAGCTGGACTTGAGAGCTACATATGGTGGAAGTAGCGGTGGACAGGGCAGACTGAGAGAGGGTTGATGATGGTGATGTAGTTGGTGTTCTTTCTGATGGCCTAGATTCAGTCTTTCGTTGATATAACAGTGGGATTCCCTGACTGCTGTGGCCTTGCAACGACACTTCAACATTTGCTGCTGTGCTAACCGGCGGGCTTACAGTGGGGGAAACAATGTAGCGTTGCTGACTACCTTCTTTGTGATCAGTTGCACATGTGGTACTTGAGGTTTGGTGTTGTGTCCACGCTTGCAAGTGCATGCTGGTTAAATGTCTAAGCATGCAACTGGTATTCAAATTTTTCAGATTTTTCCCTCGGCTAAAGGTCTTTGCGCACTTCTTACAGATAACTTTGGCCTGATCATGAGGATTTTGTTCAAAAAAGTGCCACACTGCACTCTTCCTACTTTGGCAAACATTTTGCGGCCTAGCACGCTGTGATATTTTGACCCACTGAACAAGCTGTCCAGCAACTTTTGATTTTTGGAACCTGTCTTTGGAGTGCTCCGGGCCTGCCAGATAACAGCTGTTGCGATGTCGATGTCTGCTGTGGATGCTCCTCCTCCTCATCTGAGCTATTGGAAGCAGCACCCTCTTCCCCCAATGGATGCCAATCTGGGTCAACAACTGGGTCATCCATCACCTCCTCTTCAATGTCATGTGCACCTTCCTCTGTGTCACCGTGTATGGTGGTATAGTGTGCGGGAAGGGGCACCTGAGTCTCATCAGGGTCAGAATCTGGCTCTGTACACTGCGAGGACAATGTAGTGCTCTGAGTGAATGTACCAGCAGAATCATCTATCAGTGGCTGTGCATCAGTGCACTCCGTGTCAGATTCATCTTGGCCTGGGTAATTCACCATTTCACTTGATAATCCAGGCATGGTATGTGAAAACAGCTCCATGGAGTAATCAGTAGTATGGCCTGTGTCATCCTTCAATCTTGGTTGGGGTGAAGGACACAAGGAAAGGTGTGGTTCATGAACATGAGCCTCCAATGACGACTCAGTGCTTTTATTTTTTACAACTTCAGAAGAGGAGGCGATAGAGCTGGAGGCTGAGTCAGCAATGTAAGACAAAACTTTTTCCTGAAGCTCTGGCTTTAAAAGTGGTTTGCCAACTCCTAGAAAACTAAGCCTTCGAGGCCTTGTGGAGCCAGACGATGACGCAGGCTCAACACCTCCTGCATTCGGTCCTATTTTGCTTTTGCCACTACCATCAGATCCACCACCAACACCATCATTACCAGCTGCCAACCCCCGCCCAATTCCACGGCCTCTTCCACCAGCCTTCCTCATTTTTGGTAGAAATGTAGACAAAATCCAACAAACTATATAGTAATGTAAAACAGGGTACAAAGTGTCTATAGGACAGGGGAGATTTTGAATTTCTGCACACACTTGTGGACACTGGACACTTTTGGATTGTGTGAGGCCCACTGAATATCACAGCACTATGTCACAGGCTCGATGTCGCAGGTGTGAAAAATGTCACTAGAGGATAACGGAGATTTTGAATTTCTGCACACACTTGTGGACACTGGCCACTTTTGGATTGTGTGAGGCCCACTGAATATCACAGCGCTATGTCACAGGCTCGATGTCGCAGGTGTGAAAAATGTCACTAGAGGATAACGGAGATTTTGAATTTCTGCACACACTTGTGGACACTGGACACTTTTGGATTGTGTGAGGCCCAGTGAATATCACAGCGCTATGTCACAGGCAGAAATTGGCTAGTGTATGACAAACTACAAGGTGTATATAGAATTGGGCAGAATAGGAATCTCCCTAGAGTGTAGGTCTGTAAGAACGGAACAAGTCCTCGACTTATCCTTCCACAGTGACACACAGATAGCTTCACTGTGGCCGTGATAACAGCCGTTACACGGTACTGAGAGAGGAGCGTGCACGTACACGGCTCTCGGTGTACGTAAAATTGTCAAGCTCCGTGTTTTTTAAGTATATGGACAGACACACGCTGTCTCTCTATAGCTTTGAATGTGATCAAACAGCAAATATATTTAACTGTTTGAAAACTAGACAAAACTAGAAGGTGCAGGTCTGTAAGAATGGAACATGTCCTCGACTTATCCTTACAGAGCGACACACAGATAGCTTCACTGTGGCCGTGATAACAGCCGTTACACGGTACTGAGAGAGGAGCGTGCACGTACACGGCTGTGCGGTGTACGCAAAATTGTCAAGCTCTGTGTTTTTTAAGTATACGGACTGACACACGCTGTCTCTCTATAGTTTTGAATGTGATCAAACAGCAAATATATTTAACTGTTTGAAAACTAGACAAAACTAGAAGGTGCAGGTCTGTAAGAATGGAACATGTCCTCGACTTATCCTTACAGAGCGACACACAGATAGCTTCACTGTGGCCGTGATAACAGCCGTTACACGGTACTGAGAGAGGAGCGTGCATGTACACGGCTGTGCGGTGTACGTAAAATTGTCAAGCTCCGTGTTTTTTAAGTATACGGACTGACAAACGCTGTCTCTCTATAGTTTTGAATGTGATCAAACAGCAAATATATTTAACTGTTTGAAAACTGTTGTGAGTTCAATTTCCCCTTCGTCACTGAGGTCTGGTGAACTCCCTATTCTGGTAAAGGAAGGTAATGAGCCTGATTATCAGGCACCTGAGCCTAATGATGATGACTGGCTGAGTGGAGTCACGGACTGGATATAAGGCTGCCGACGCCCTTCTGCCCTGCTGGTGATTTCTCTGACTTCTAGGAGACCAGTCTGATTCCTGCTCCTCTAAAGCTAAGTTTTCTGCTTTGCCTGTTAGCATTTTTGTTTTGTTTTTGTTTGCCTTGCTTTTCTGGATTCTGCATTTCCCTGCTGGGGTGAGCTGAATCTCCTTTTGCCAGTTGCTCTGTCTTCAGAATATTCCTGAGTACTGACATAGCCTTTTTGAAGCCTAGCGTCTTCAGGGCCTTTTTCACTGTCAGTTTGGGGGCTCTTATTTTCATAGGGTTTTTCACGTATTGCAGACAGCAGCCTTCCTGTCCTTTCCTATCTAGTTAGCTTGGGCCCCGTCTTTGCTCAGTCTATCTTTCTGTCTGTGTTAGTGTTCTTTCTTCTTGCTTCACCGTCATTATATGTTGGGGGCTGCCTTTTGCTTTGGGGTCTGCTCTGGGGCAGTTTAGATTTCCCTTTCTGTCTTTAGGCTATATAGTCCTCCGGCTGTGATCGAGGGGTCTAGGGCATCGTAGGAACCCCCCACGGCTACTGCTAGTTGTGTTGATAGGTTCAGGGGTCTGCAATCCGATAGCTGCCAACTTCTCTGGTTTTCTGGACTTAGCTAGCATTTCTGTTTTTGCCTCCTACGGTGATTCATTCATAACAGAAAACTAGACAAAACTAGAAGGTGCAGGTCTGTAAGAACGGAACATGTCCTCGACTTATCCTTACAGAGCGACACACAGATAGCTTCACTGTGGCCGTGATAACAGCCGTTACACGGTACCGAGAGAGGAGCCTGCACGTACACGGCTGTCCGGTGTACGTAAAATTGTCAAGCTCCGTGTTTTTTAAGTATACAGACTGACACACGCTGTCTCTCTATAGTTTGGAATGTGATCAAACAGCAAATATATTTAACTGTTTGAAAGCTAGACAAAACTAGAAGGTGCAGGTCTGTAAGAACGGAACATGTCCTCGACTTATCCTTACAGAGTGATACACAGATAGCTTCACTGTGGCTGTGATAACAGCCGTTACACGGTACTGGGTGAGGAGTGTGCACCGCTGTATGGTGTGAAAAAATGCATGCTCAGTACCTCACCAGGACAAAAAAAAAATTGGGATTGCTTTTAAAAAAGCAGTTTGTAGAGCAGTGGGTAAACAGCAATGCAGCCGTCAGGAAGCCTTAGAAGGCAGCCTAACAACCAACACCGCTGATCCAGCAAAATACAGCCTCCACTTGCACTGCACACACAGTGACTGGTGTGTTGTACAGGCAAAATCGCTAGCAGCAGAAGCAGTTTTTGGTGTCTTCTTCCCTGCCTAACGCTCTCCCTACAAAATCAGCAGCAGCAGTAGCTCTCCCTATTCTGAGATCAGCATGAGTAACAATGCCGTTGGCATGCACACCCTTTTATACCCCCTGTGACGCCCACCAAAGCAAGCCAATCACTTGCATGCCCTTCTGAAAGATGGTGGTGACCCCTGCCTATGTCATGACGTTGCCCACAGTGTCCGTGGATCCTGGTTGGCTGAAAAAGATCGCTGTTATGAATGAGTCCCCATAGGAGGCAAAAGCAGAAATACAAGCTAAGTCCAGAAAACCAGAGAAGTTGGAAACTATCAGATTGCAGAACCCTGAACCTATCAACACAACTAGCAGTAGCCGTGGGGTGTTCCTACGATGCCCTAGACCCCTCGATCACGGCCGGAGAATTAAATAGGCCTAAAGAAAGAAAGGGGAAATCTAAACTGCCCCAGAGCAGACCCCAAAGCAATAGGCAGCCCCCAACATATAATGACGGTGAAGCAAGATGAAAACACTAACACAGACAGAAAGATAGACTGAGCAAAGACGGGGCCCAAAACTACCTAGATAGGAAAGGACAGGAAGGCTGCTGTCTGCAATCTGCCAAAACCCTATCAAAGACATAAGCCAACAAGCTGATATGAAAAAGGCCCTGAAGCAGCTAGGCTTCAAAAACTAAATCAGCACTCAGGGATTTTCAGAAGACAGAGCTAAAGGAATTCAGCACACCCCAGCAGGGAAAGGCAGAAATCCAGAAAAACAAAGCAAAACAAAGTCAAGCACCAATGCAAAAGGCCGAGCAGCAAACTTAGCTTTAGAGGAGCAGGAATTCAGACTGGTCTCCAAGGATCCCACAGAGAAATCACCCGCAGGGCAGAAGTGCGTCAGCAGCCTTATATCCAGTCAGTAACTCCACTCAGCCAGTCATCATCATCAGTCTCAGGTGTTTGATAATCAGGCTCACTACCTTTCTTTACCAGAAGAGGGAGTTCCTCGGGCCTCAGTAATGAAGGGGAAAATGAACTCACAACAGTACCTCCCCCTTGAGGAGGGGTCACCGAACCCTCAACTACGCCACCAGGGCGATCTGGGTGAGCCCGATGAAAGGCACGTACCAATCTTTTGGCATGAATATCAGAGGCAGAGACCCAGGAATTATCCTCCTGACCATAACCCTTCCACTTAACCAAATACTGGAGTCTCCGTCTAGCCAGACGGGAATCCAGTACTTTCTCTACCTCATATTCCATGTTACCTTCAACCAATACAGGGTCTGGAGGTGCCACCCCCGGAACAACAGGTTCAACAAACCTCTTCAACAAAGATTTATGGAACACATTATGGATTTTAAATGTGACAGGAAGAGCCAAACGAAAAGAGACCGGATTAATAATCTCCACATTCTTGTAAGGTCCAATAAATCTAGGCTTAAACTTAGGAGAAGCCACCTTCATAGCAATATTTTTTGATGATAACCACACTATATCACCAACCTTAAACTGGGGACCAATGGTCCTATGTCGATTGGAAAACCGCTGGGCCTTTTCCTGGGAGAGAGATAACTTATCCACCACTTGGTCCCAGATCTGGTGCATTCTCTCCACCACAGTGTCAACACCTGGGCAGGCAGAGGGCTCCACCTGCCCTGAAGAAAATCAAGGATGAAACCCAAAGTTACAAAAAAAAGATGACATCAAAGTGGCAGAACTAGCTCTATTATTTAAAGCAAATTCAGCCAAGGGCAAATATGAAACCCAATCATCCTGATCAGCAGAAATAAAACATCTCAAATATGACTCCAAGGTCTGGTTTCTTCTCTCTGTCTGCCCATTGGTCTGAGGGTGAAAAGCAGAGGAGAAGGACAACTGAATTCCCAGCCTGGAACAGAAAGTTCTCCAAAATCTAGACACAAACTGGACTCCTCTGTCAGATACAATGTTCTCAGGAATCCCGTGCAAACGAACCACCTGTTGTAAAAACTGGGGCACCAACTCAGAGGAAGACGGCAACTTAGGGAGTGGTACAAGATGAACCATATTAGAGAACCTATCACAAATCACCCAAATAACAGTCATCCTTTGAGAGACTGGCATATCAGAGATGAAATCCATTGAAATATGGGTCCATGGCCTCTTGGGGACAGGCAAAGGCATCAACAACCCACTAGAGCGAGAACACGATTTAGACCGGGAGCACGTCCCACAGGACTGCACAAAATTCCTGACATCACGAGACAAGGAGGGCCACCAAAAAAACCGACTCACCAGATCTCTAGTACCAAAAATACCTGGATGACCAGCCAAAGCAGAGCAATGAACTTCACTCATCACTCTCTTCTTCCACTGGTCAGGAACATACAACTTTCCACTGGGACAACGCTCAGGTTTGTCCTCCTGGAACTCTTCCAGAGCACGTCTCAAATCAGGCGAGATGGCAGAAAGAACTACCCCTTCGCCTAAGATGGTAGCAGGCTTGGCCACCACAGGAGAATCAGCACAGAAGCTCCTAGAGAGGGCGTCTGCCTTGACATTCTTCATTCCAGGAAGAAAAGAAATCAAAAAATCAAAACGTGTAAAAAACAAGGCCCACCTAGCCTGTCTAGGGTTCAAGCGCTTAGCCGACTCTAGGTAAATCAAATTCTTGTGGTCAGTGAGGACCACAACTTGATGCTTAGCTCCCTCCAACCAATGTCTCCACTCCTCAAATGCCCATTTCATGGCCAACAGTTCCCTATTCCCCACATCATAGTTACGTTCAGATGGAGAGAACTTTCGGGAAAAGAAAGCACAGGGATTCATTTTAGATGTTACAGGATCCTTTTGGGACAAAACAGTTCCTGCACCAATCTCAGAAGCATCCACCTCTACCTGGAATGGAAGTGAGACATCAGGTTGCCGCAAAACCGGGGCGGAGGTGAATCTTCGCTTCAGCTCCTGAAAGGAAGAAACAGCCTCCGGAGACCGATTTAACACATCAGCACCCTTCTTAGTCAAATCAGTCAATGGCTTGGCAATACTAGAAAATTTTGCTATAAATTTCCGATAAAAATTAGCAAAACCCAAAAACTTCTGGAGGGCCTTCAAAGAAGTGGGCTGAACCCAATCGTAAATGGCCTGTACCTTGGCCGGGTCCATTTCAATAGTTGACGGGGACAAAATAAATCCCAAAAAAGAAATCCTCTGTACTCCAAAAAGGCATTTAGATCCTTTGACATACAGGGAATTCTCCCTCAAGATCCGGAACACAGTCCGAATATGTTTCACATGAGAATCCCAATCCTTGGAGAAGATCAAAATATCATCCAGATAGATAATCAAAAATTTATCGACAAAATCTCGGAAAATATCGTTCATGAAGCACTGGAAGACAGAAGGGGCATTAGTGAGCCCAAAAGGCATCACCAGGTACTCAAAATGTCCCTCCGGAGTATTAAACGCCGTCTTCCATTCATCCCCATGCTTAATGCGAATAAGATTATACGCCCCCCTGAGGTCAAGCTTGGTAAACCAGCAAGCACCTTTAACTCTGGAGAATAGATCCGAAATCAGGGGTAACGGATACTGATATTTAACAGTAATTTTGTTGAGGGCACGATAATCAATACAAGGTCTTAATGATCCATCCTTTTTGGCTACAAAAAAAAAAAACGGCACCTAAGGGTGAAGAGGATGGTCTAATATGACCCTTCTCCAACGCCTCCTTAATATAGGATTGCATAGCCTCGTGCTCGGGTACAGATAAATTGAAGAGCCGACCCTTGGGAAATTTACACCCCGGGCTCAGTTCAATTGCACAGTCATAACTCCTATGAGGAGGCAGAGACGCAGACTCATTCTCACTAAATACATCATAAAAGTCCGCCAAATAATCAGGAACATCATGCGACTGAGGAGAGGTGGAAAACACCGGAGCCTCACTAAAGGCACACCGACAACCCCAACTCACCACAGACACAGATTTCCAATCCAAAACTGGATTATGAATTTGTAACCAGGGAAACTCCAGAACAATAGTATCATGCAGATTATGCAACACCAAAAATCTGCAATTTTCTTGATGGTCTGGGGCGACCCGCATTACCACCTGGGTCCAAAACTGAGGTTTATTTTTAGCCAAAGGAGTAGCATCAATCCCTCTCAAAGGGATAGGCGTCTGCAGAGGTGTCATCGGAAATCCACAACGTTTAGCAAAATCCAAGTCCATTAGGTTTAGGGCTGCTCCCGAATCCACAAAAGCCTTGGCGGAAAATGTGGACAGGGAGCAGATCAGAGTAATAGCCAGAAGAAACTTAGGTTGAACACCCCCAACAGAAAACGTATGTGCAAAGCGTTTCTCTCGTTTAGGACAGACAGAAATAATATGCGAGGCATCTCCACAGGAAAAACACAACTTATTATGCCTTCTGTACTCCTGACGCTGCTCTCTGGAAAAAACTCTATCACATTGCATAGGTTCAGACATTTGTTCAACAGGTGGCAACACCTCTCGTGCAGCTATGCGTTCGCGCAAACGCCGATCAACCTGAAAGGCTAATGACATAGAATCGTCAAGACCAGAGGGAACAGGAAATCCCACCATAGTATCTTTTACGGCTTCTGACAACCCCTTCCGAAAGAGAGCAGCCAAGGCATTATCATTCCAGGTAGTAAGTACTGCCCACTTTCGGAATTTTTGACAGTACAATTCTGCAGAATCACGACCCTGGTTCAATGCCAGCAGGGTCTTTTCAGCCTGATCAATGGCATTAGGTTCGTCATACAACAACCCCAAGGCCTGAAAAAATGCGTTCACATTAGTCAGAATAGGATCATCTGGTTTCAAAGAAAATGCCCAATCCTGGGGATCGCCACGCAGCAAAGAGATGACAATTTTAACCTGCTGCGCGGAGCTCCCTGACGAGTTAGGCTTCAAGGCAAAAAATAATTTACAATTATTTTTGAAATTCAAAAATTTAGACCGATCCCCAAAAAATACATCAAGTGTAGGAATCTTTGGTTCAACAGCATGTGAATGAGCAAGGTAGGTGGAAATTCCCTGCACTTCCGCAGCGAGCTGCTCCACACGATCAGACAATTGCTTTATCTCCATTGAGAGAAAAAAAAATTCCCCCTACGGCCTCAGAGATATAGAGGAAAAAATAAACACACTTTTTTTTTTTTTTAACAATTCTTTCCTGCTATTGAGTACCCTAGGATCTGCGGTATGGCGGGTGATTCTGTTATGAATGAGTCACCGTAGGAGGCAAAAGCAGAAATACAAGCTAAGTCCAGAAAACCAGAGAAGTTGGAAACTATCAGATTGCAGACCCCTGAACCTATCAACACAACTAGCAGTAGCCGTGGGGGGTTCCTACGATGCCCTAGACCCCTCGATCATGGCCGGAGAATTAAATAGGCCTAATGAAAGAAAGGGGAAATCTAAACTGCCTCAGAGCAGACCCCAAAGCAATAGGCAGCCCCCAACATATAATGACGGTGAAGCAAGATGAAAACACCAACACAGACAGAAAGATAGACTGAGCAAAGCCGGGGCCCAAAACTACCTAGATAGGAAAGGACAGGAAGGCTGCTGTCTGCAATCTGCAAAAACCCTATCAAAGACATAAGCCAACAAGCTGATATGAAAAAGGCCCTGAAGCAGCTAGGCTTCAAAAACTAAATCAGCACTCAGGGATTTTCAGAAAACAGAGCTAAAGGAATTCAGCACACCCCAGCAGGGAAAGGCAGAAATCCAGAAAAACAAAGCAAAACAAAGTCAAGCACCAATGCAAAAGGCCGAGCAGCAAACTTAGCTTTAGAGGAGCAGGAATTCAGACTGGTCTCCAAGGATCCCACAGAGAAATCACCCGCAGGGCAGAAGGGCGTCGGCAGCCTTATATCCAGTCAGTAACTCCACTCAGCCAGTCATCATCATCAGCCTCAGGTGTTTGATAATCAGGCTCACTACCTTTCTTTACCAGAAGAGGGAGTTCCTCGGGCCTCAGTAATGAAGGGGAAAATGAACTCACAACAGATCGCAAAACAAACTTTTGAAACGCGACTTTGGCGCTTAAGTCGCCGACCTCGTGGCCGACCTCATCCTAGGGTCAGGTTTCGTTTCATGAAACCCGACTTTGCAAAAAGTCGGCGACTTTTGAAATTTTTCGACCAGTTTCGCTCAACTCTAGTCACCACTGCAGCAGTATCTGAGAAATTCTAATGCATCAGGTATTCTAGAATAAGTATGTAGGGAGTCTGTCACCCCATTTTTGCCCCATAAGCTGGGGCCACTGCCATCAGGGTCTTATCTACAGCATTCTCTAATGCTGTATATAAGCCCCCGATGAAACCTGCAAGATTTGAAAAAAGAGTTAGATTATACTCACCCCGGCGTTCGGTTCGGTCCGATGGGTGTCACCGTCCCGTCAGGCACTTTCCATCTTCATACGATGATGTCCTCCTCCTTGCTTCTCCCTCAGCTCCTGCGCAGGCGTACCGTACTTTCTCTGTCCTATTGAGGGCAGAGCAGAGTACTGCAGTGCGCAGGCGCCGGACCTCTCTAACCTTTCCTGGCGCCTGCGCCCTGCAGTACTTTACTCTGCCCTCAACAGGGCAGATAAAGTACGCATGCGCATGAGCCGAAGGAGAAGCAAGCAGGAGGACATCATCGTATGAAGATGGGAGGTGCTGGACCGGACCGCGACACCCACCGCACCCGACTGCGCCCCCGGTGAGTATAATCTAACGTGTTTTTCTTCTCTTTCAGGTTTCATCGGGGGCTTATCTACAGCATTACAGAATGCTGTAGATAAGCCCCTGATGGCGGTGGCCCCAGCTTATGGGGCAAAAATGGGGTGACAGATTCCCTTTAATGACCCAGCCAGTTTTTACAATTCTGATCACTGACACTATATGAGGCAATAACTCTGGAATGCTTCAACGGATCCCACTGATTCTGAGAATGTTTTTTTCATATTGTACTTCATGAAAGTTGTGAAATTTCTGCTATATAACTTGCGTTTATTTATGAAAAAAGTGAAAACTTAGCAAATATTTTTAAAATTTTGCAATTTTCAAACTTTTAATTTTTGTGCCCTTAAATCAGAGTCACATTGCACAAAATAGTTAATAAATAACATTTTCCACATGTCTACTTTACATCAGCACGATTTTGGAAACAATTTTTTTTTATTAGGAAATTATAAGGGTTAAAAGCTGACCAGCGATTTCTCATTTTTCCAACAAAATTTGCAAAACCATTTTTTTAGGGACCACCTCTCATTTGAAGAGAGTTGGGGTTCAATATAACAGAAAATACGTAAAAAGTGACGCCATTGTAAAAACAGCACCCATCAAGGTGCGCAAAACCACATTCAAGAAGCTTGTTAACCCTTCAGGTGCTTCACAAGAACTAAAGCAATGTGGAAGGAAGAAATGAACATTTTAATTTTTTCACAAAAAAAATTTACTTTGGAACCAAACTTTTTTATTTTCACAAGGGTATCAGGAGAAAATGGACCACAAAACTTGTTGTGCAATTTCTCCTGAGTAAGCAGATAACCCGTATGTGGGGGAAAGCTACTGTTTGGGCGCATGGCAGGGCTCAGAATGGAGAGAGCACCGTTTGACTTTTTGAACACAAAATTGTCTGGAATCATTGGTGAGTGCCATGTCATGTTTGGAGACCCCATGATGTACCTAGTGGACCCCCACCCCAATTCTAACTGCAACCCTAACACAGCCCTAATCTCATCCGCAACCATAGCCCCAACCCCAGTCCTAACCTTAGCTATAACCCCAACCATAACGGAAGAGAAAACTTTTTTTTGCTTTATTATTTTTCCCTAACTAAGGGGGCGATGAAGGGGAATTTGATTTACTATTTTTCTTTTCTTATTTTGATCACTGTGATAGGGTCTATCACAGTGATCAAAATGAACCAATAGAAAAAAATCTCCTATTGTTGCCAGCCGGCAGATCTCTTCCCGGAAGACAATGCCAAGGGCCGGGGGACACAGCCGGAGGGACCAGAGGACACCGCAGGTATTGGGGGTGGGGGGGCCCCATTTCTCTCTCCTCTGATGTGCTAGATCATATCAGGGGAGAGAGAAATAAATAGGAAATGGGACTTTTTTTTGCGGTAGCCAAGACCCCAGAGATTTTCCAACACTGAAGGGACGGGGAGGTTGCTATAACCTTATTTCTCAGCGCCATTAAGTACCCTTAACTGCCGCTATTAAAAGGTGTATCGGCGGTTGTTAAGGTTTTAAGATTTCTGCTTGTTGTCAGCGAAGAATCTGGTATCCTGTCCTGATCACATCAAAGCAAACAGCTCTCAACAAACGTACTACCCGTCAGCAGGGCGTGATCAGGACAGGTTCCCATTCACTGAAAGTAATCAGAGATCTTGTAAACAATGAGACACCTTTATGTATAAAGCACATCAGAAGGACATTATATACTTTGTATCCTGCATTTTTCACCAGTTTTCCCCTGCAGGCTCTATTTCTGATTATCAGTTGTCACTGACCTAGTGGATAGAGACTAGCTGCTATTATGTCTACCATACACAGCAAACACAGGCATGAGGGATTCCTACTCTATTGTCTCTATGCAGTACATGTTCAGAAGCAGCAGCATGGAGGACATTATACAGCAGTAGTGAGTGTAGCTGTGAATCCAGCTCTGGGGTGACATAAAACATTTACTAAAAAGGTAAGTTGGCTCTCTCTGCCTGCTGACTAACTATTCTCCTCCTCACTGTAAATTGGACCTTCAGTAAGCTGGCTTTCCATCTTGTTTTGACCAAGTAACCATTTTTCCGAGCGATTGATTATTTTAAAAGGAGGTGGGAGTGGAGAAGCGGCTCATAAGTGTAGAAGTAGATTTCTCTGATAAACTATATTACACGGCTTATGTTCACTTGTACTATTGATTTATAAAAAGTTTACTTAAACAATTTAGAGTTTACAACAACATACAGCAACCATTTAAGGAAGCACTCCTCCTATCAAAGGCTTTATCCTCTTAATATATTGCAGTCATCATATTATACAGCACTGTGTACTTAAAATTGCTCATTTTGCCTTTCTACCTAGATAATTCTTCTCTTTTCCATTAGGTTTATGACATCACGTGGTTAATAACTGACCAGCTGAATCCTTCTAAACTCCATGTAGAAACAGGAGGTCAATTTTCCCTGTATGAGTCATGAGTCACTGCAAAAGTCCCTGGCAGGCAGAGTGGGGGGAAGATGAGTCAGGAGTTGTAGAGGGGAAAGATAAATGCAGGGACAAGAGACTTCCTTTTTCTACATAGAGCATAGAAAAGAGATGAATAATCTGGGTAGAAAATGACAATTGTAAGTACACAGTGCTATATAATATGATGATTGCACTATATTAAGAGGATACGTTGATGGGAGGAGGGCTTCTCTAAGATCTTGCATGGACGCACTCACTGTTTTTATTATTGAACAGCTCGACTGACAGCACATTCTCCACATCCTTCAGCTCCAGATCTTCTCTCTTTTTTCCAGAACCCCAAAACTGCAGCATCAGTCTATTGACGAGATCATTACCAGCATTGCTGAGGGAAAATGACACAGAAAATGCCCCGATAAGGGTTATATTCCAATCTGATTTATACATTTATTACATTTTTACATACTCAAATAGGCGTTTGACAATCTCCCAGTGAATACAATTCCCTGACGCTTCCCCTTTTGTCAGGTTCAGTGGGGTTCAACCTGCGGCCCTCTAACTTGTCTGACACTACAATTCCCAGCATGTCCTGTCAGTCTACAGCTCCCAGGACTTGCCATTTCACAACTGGTCAATATTTTAGTACATTAGTCAGTAATTATATCCGTTTCTGGGAAAATTGTCAGTCCACAGTGCTCACCACCTAATTTTACTACAGCCAAAATGGCAAGTACCAGACGGGCACAGGGCATTAGTTACAAGTGACAGCCATGCCCATTATCATCCATAATTTACTAAGAAACAGTGTTCCTTACAATTGGCCTTTTCACCACGATCAGTGGGTCTCAAATGTCAAAGATGAAGACTAGGCCTCGTTGTCCATAGCAACCAATCACAACACAGCTTTCATTTTTTCAAAGCAGTCTAAGAAATGAAACCTGTGTTCTCATTGGTTGCTGTGAGCAACAGGGCCTGCTTTACTGTTCTTTGGAAGAGAAAGTTTTAGTTGCCTCTATGGAAACTTGTGACACGTGGAGATGGCGGGGGTACCTGAGAAAAATAACGATGGCTTTGCGATAGGAGACGCCATCTATATGCTCATAGTAGTCCAAGAAAGGCTTGATGGCGTCGATAAGACCAGAGTGGAGCTTGTCCATTTCATCAAATATAAATATGGAGCGGGCACACTTACTGGTGTTTCCTCGTATCCATGACTGCAGCTGGTCCTGAGGGAGAAGACATATTCCGCTACGTATCACATCCGATTTAGCGCTGCATCCCCTCCACTAAGAACTACAGCAGGTGTCCATACATGGCAGGCCTAAAGGCCGGCAGTAGGCCCCACGATTGTGTGCCAAAGAGTTGTTATGGCCACCAGGGGCCAAACACCGGCCTTTACACCTGCCATGTAAGGCACTGTGCTGCTAATAAAAATATGGATATCTTATAGCCTACATATTGTAATATATTATTTATATGCTTTGATATAGTGTGGTCATTAGACCAAGGGTGGAAAGTATTGCAAATATGAAATATGGTTGTTTGAATCCAAACCGTATATATTGCAATATACTATGGTGTAATATAATTAAAGATGAACTTAGATACTGAACCACAAAGTGTTTGCTCTGTGTTAATACCGTAAGACAAGGTTGATAAGGTTTATTGTTCTTTGGTCTTTGAAGCTGTGTGTTTCAAAGATTCCTTATCCTGATTTGCACACAAGTGATATTGCTTTGACTGAATACTTTCTCTTTACTATACCCTGCCAATTGTGGGGTGGTTGATGGGAAGGAGCTTTCCAACTAATTCTGTGTGGTGTATTCTTACACATGTGCTAGGAAAATTACAAAGACAATAGGAATAACAACTGTTTCTTTAATGAATATTTATGCTGCTTGAACAAGGAAGTCTTGTGTTCAATAATAGTATGATGCTCGAAGACAAGGGAGACCAAAATGTTTTATGGTCTCGTGTAGCAATGATCATGCATGACATCATCAAGGACCAATTGTGATACACATGGGACAAGTATGCGTGTGTGCCTGGGTTACGATAGGTATCCAGTTTTCAGAATAGGTGATTATGGAAGTCATGCTGCCCATATGCTACCATCTTAGAGCGTTATGCTATGAGCATGAAGAGTTAACTTTATAACAACCAACATATGTTGGACCTGGACAGGCAGCATTGATTGTTAGAGGCAAACAGATCTTGGGTTATAATCAGTAGCAAAACAACCCTGATGCATTGTGCTATTGTTAAGAGACATGCTAATGGCAAACGAATCTCTGGTTGGTGCAAACAAACTCTAAGATTGTAGTAGGCTATAACAAACAGACCTTGAAGTCTTGTGCAATTTCAAGATTCTGATGATTCAGCCTAAACATACTGCACAAATGTAATGTGGGTAGAGTTGAGCGACTTTTGGTTTTTTAGGGTCGAGTTTCGTTTTGTGAAACCCGACTTTTCCAAAAGTCGGGTCGAGCAAGATCGTCCGATTATAGGGAAAAGTCGGGGTCGTCCCGAAACACGAAACCCAATGTAAGTCAATGGGGAATAAAAGTCGGCAGTGAGAGGAGGACAGGAAACACACCTACAGTGCTCATTTGAATGCCAAAAGCATCAATTCTTCTTACTTAAGCTTGTCAACCTTAATTAACTTCATAATACAAGTTACGCACTGAAAAATGGGGGTTATTTGGCTAAAGTTGTGGGGGGGTAGGGCTGGCTCCAGGTTTTCATGTGCCCTGGGCGAAAGAGCGCCCCTTTAACACATACCACAACTCATCATGCTCCGATACGGCAGAGAAATAGCGGTACAGTACAATGAAAAATACTTCACTTTTTACATCTCATGACGAGGCCCATCTATTTCTCCATACAGAATCATTGGTCCCATATAATGTTTGAAACAGTATATGATGAGCTCCACATAATGCTACAGTATATGTTGGTCCCCATGGATGAAGCTCCACTGTCTTATGGGCCCAAATAATGCTCCAAACATAATGGGCCCCATTTCTAATGCTCTAGTGTATAATGGGCCCTGTAAATGCTGCTCCAGTGTCTGATGTCCACCTTTGGAATGTTCCAGTGTATGGTGGGCCCCATCTATCATTCTCCAGAGTATAGTGCTCCCCAAAAATTGCTGTCCCAACATTGAAAACAATCAAATAAGTCTCCTCGCTAGGGAATCCCTGTACTAGTCTGGACTCCTCGTCGTCCCCATCTTCCATCTCACTGCACAGTATTTCAACCTTGCAAGTGCTGTGATCCTGAGCAAGCAGGGGGGGCCCACTCATTGGCGACGGCACTGGCACAGGGCCCCTGATAGTACGGTGGTGTGTCTGATGGCGGGTGGGCCGAACCTGCACTTTCATCTGCAGCTTCCTCTTTGTCACCGTGTAAGATGGAACTGTATATGGGAAGGGTAACCTGAGTTTCATCAGGGTCAGATTCAGGCCGTGTAGCGTGCGAGGGGAATGTAGTGGTCTGGGTCAATGTACCAGCAGATTCATCGAGCAGTGGCTGGGCATCAGTGCACTTGTGTCGCCCCCAGGAGTACGGTCGCCACAGTGGCATTACCTTCCTCCTAGGGAGTGTGATGTCATGCTTGGGAGCAACGAAGGATCTCTCTAGCAGGTTAACTGATTGGGCGGCGTTATTCCCACGAGTCATGACCCTCCAAACAGCGTTCATGAAGGCAAAGTGTTTGTTTTACGTGGGCAGTATGGTTGCAAAGCTGAACCTTAAAGCAATGTCCAGAAGGGCACCACCAGGAGTGGAGCCTACGGTTAAATTTGACTCCACCTGGGAAACCTCAACCATGCCAGCTACAGAACAGATGCACACATTGCAAGCTTAATTCCGTTAACGAACGAGACTCCGTCATGCCCCGCGGTCCGAGTCCGGCTTACTAGAGGGACACGTGAGGCTCTGGCACATGAGATTGGCCAATAACTGGTGTGTCATGCCCTTACATGTCCGTGGCTGCATGTGCGCTACACTGAAAAGGCCAGCGTTTGTCGCTTACAGGTGCAGATAACCCGCTGAACAACGTTAGTGATGGGGATCACTGATTACAATTATTACCTGCGAACGATGATTTCCCAGTAAGTGCAGGTCAACCGCAGTTCCGGAATTAGGCCTAACCGTCATTCCTGAAAAAATGAAAAACTTACGTGTGCAAACCACAGGTGCTGTAGCTTGCTTAACAGCTCGCCTGCCGTTCTCACGCCCAGTATGGATTACACGTGATTGCACAAAGGTGAGAAAGGGTACCGTATCCCCGGATAACATGTATGGATAGCGTACACATTCAAAATATATGTCTATACATCAGGAGGCAGGCTCAGACGGTGTTAGGCCCTGTATGGCTTGCACGTGATTGCACAAAGGTGAGAAAGGGTACCGTATCCCCGGATAACATGTATGGATAGCGTACACATTCAAAATATATGTCTATACATCAGGAGGCAGGCTCAGACGGTGTTAGGCCCAGTATGGATTGCACGTGATTGCACAAAGGTGAGAAAGGGTACCGTATCCCCGGATAACATGTATGGATAGCGTACACATTCAAAATATATGTCTATACATCAGGAGGCAGGCTCAGACGGTGTCAGGCACAGTATGGATTTGACGGCCCAAACTACACAGCAGAGGAGCAGGGAGAGGTAAAGATTGCAAATGCTGGGGCCCTGCCCAAGCAAGGGGGGCCCACTCGTGGGCGTCGGTACTGGCACTGGGCCCCTCATAGTACGGCGGTGTGTCAGACGGCGGGTGTGCACCACCACCGTCAGAGACACTTGATTGCACTATGAGGGACCCTGTGCCAGTGCCCGCGCCCAAGAGTCGGCCTACCCACCTGTCCAGGGCAACGGCACTCGCACGGTGTCGTGCGCTAGGTGGTGACCCCGGCCATGGAGGGGGAGGCAGCACAGTTAGGGAGTTTTAGAAAGTGGCATATGTTGATGTTGGACATTCAGCTGATGCAAAAGGCGAAATAGGTCTAGTCCCAGGAAGAGGTGGACCAAAGCAAGCCATTTTTCTGTCACCCTATGTGTCATCAGGGGAAGGTGGGACAAAATCCTTGGAAACCCATGCATGGTTCATTTTAATGAAGGTTAGATCATCCACATTTTGGGTTGACAGATGGGTCCTTTTTTCTGTCAGGATTGATCCAGCTGCACTGAAGACTCTTTCCGATAGCACACTTGCAGCTGGGCAAGCGAGGTCCTGTAAGGCATATTGTGCCAATTCAGGCCAGGTGTCCAGTTTAGCGGCCCAATAGTCAAAGGGGAATGACCTGTGTGGGAGAACATCGATATGGGAGGAAAAGTAGTTTGTAACCATAGTTGACAACTGCTGTCTCCTGTCACTTTCCATCGATGCAGTATTACCAGTTGTGTGAGCAGTACTTGAAAAATCAGTCCACAACATTGTCATGAAACCCCTGTCTCCAACGCCACTTCTGCTGTGTGCAACATGAACACCTCTGCCAAGCTGCCCCCGGCCCGTACGGCTCGTGTGAGAACCATCACCGCTGCTGTGTGCTGGGAATGCCTCAAGCAACCGATTTACCAGAGTTGCTTGTTTATTAGCCAATATTAGGTCAAGGTTCTCCTGTGGCATGATGTTTTGTAATTTGCCTTTATAGCGTGGATCCAGGATGCTGGCCAACCAGTAGTCGTCATCGTTCATCATTTTGGCAATGCGGGGGTCCCTTTTTAGGATCTGCAAGGCATAATCTGACATGTGGGTCAATGTTCCCGGTGTCAATGATGCACTGTGAGTGTTGGTTGGAGGAGCACTTTCTGGCAAATCCACATCCCTCCAGTCACGCACAAACCCTGTACCAGACCTTGAAACGCCAACATTTTCACTTGTCCCACGAGATGCATCCTCCTCCCCTAAGTAATCATCCCCATCATCATCCTCCTCCTCCTCTTCTTCCTCCACCTCGTCCAGGAGAGGTCCCTGAGCAGACAATGGCTGAATGTCATCAAGGATTCCCTCCTCCTCTTCCTCCTCATCAACATTGGCTGCAGACGCCTGCTCCTTAAGGTGCGTCAAAGTTTGCATGAGCAGACGCATAAGTGCGATGCTCATGCTTAGGATGGCGTCGTCTGCGCTTACCAGCCGTGTGCATTCCTCAAAACACTGAAGGACTTTACAGAGGTCTTTCACCTTCGACCACTGCACACCTGTCAACTCCATGTCTGCTCTCAAAGTGCCTGGCCGTGTATCCTCCCACAAATGCATTATGGCCTGCCTCTGCTCGCACAGCCGCTCCACCATGTGCAGGGTCGAGTTCCACCTTGTTGCAATGTCGATAATGAGGCGGTGGTTGGGAAGGTGGAGCAATCGCTGCAGCTTCTGCATACGAACGGAGTGTACAGGCGACCGGCGGAGTTTTGAAAGGGCTATGGCTGCCACAAAATTACGGCCGTTATCACTAACTACCTTGCCTGCCTCAAGATGTACACTGCCCAGCCATGACTCAGTTTGTCGCTTCAAGTACTCGGCCAGCACCTCGGCGGTGTGTCTGTCGCCCAAACACATCATCTGCAACACAGCCTGCTGACGCTTTCCACTAGCTGCTCGATAGGGGGACACCTCGTGTGCAACAGTGGCAGCTGCAGATGGAGTGCTCGTACGACTGCGCTCTGTGGACGAGCTTTCGCTTCTGGAGGAGGAGGAGGAGGAGGAGGGTCGAACGTCTACAGCCAACTGTTTCCTATACCGTGGGCTAGGCAGCACTGTCCCACCACCGCTGTCCCCTGTGGACCCTGCATCCACCACATTAACCCAGTGCGCAGTGATGGACACGTAACGGCCCTGGCCATGCCGACTGGACCATGCATCAGTTGTGAGGTGCACCTTTCCACTCACTGACTGCTTGAGTGCATGGACAATGCGGTCTTTTACATGATGGTGGAGGGCTGGGATGGCTTTGCGAGAGAAGAAGTGGCGACTGGGTAGGTCATAGCGTGGTACTGCATAGGCCATGAGTTCGCGGAAAGCTGCGCTTTCCACCAACCGATAGGGCATCATCTCAAACGAGATTAGTTTTGCAATGTGGGCGTTCAAACCCAGTGTACGAGGATGAGAGACTGAGTACTTTCTTGACCTACTCATAGTGTCTGGGAGGGTGAGCTGGACTTGAGAGCTGCATATGGTGGAAGTAGCGGTGGACAGGGCGGACTGAGAGAGGGTTGATGATGGGGATGGAGTTCGTGTTCTTTCTGATGGCCTAGATTCAGTATTTCGTTGATATAACAGTGGGATTCCCTGACTGCTGTGGCCTTGCAACGACACCTCAACATTTGCTGCTGTGCTAACCGGTGGGCTTACAGTGGGGGAAACAATGTAGCGTTGCTGATTACCTTCTTTGTGATCAGTTGCACATGTGGCCCTTGAGGTTTGGTGTTGTGTCCACGCTTGCAAGTGCATGCTGGTTAAATGTCTAAGCATGCAACTGGTATTCAAATTTTTCAGATTTTTCCCTCGGCTAAAGGTCTTTGCACACTTCTTACAGATAACCTTGGCCTGATCATGAGGATTTTGTCCAAAAAAGTGCCACACTGCACTCTTCCTACTTTGGCAGACATTTTGCGGCCTAGCACGCTGTGATCTTTTGACCCTCTGGACAAGCTGTCCAGCAACTCTTTTGATTTTTGGAACCTGTCTTTGGAGTGCTCCGGGCCTGCCAGATAACAGCTGTTGCGATGTCGGTCTGCTGTGGATGCTCCTCATCTAAGCTATTGGAAGCAGCACCCTCTTCCCCCAATGGATGCCAATCTGGGTCAACAACTGGGTCATCCATCACCTCCTCTTCAATGTCATGTGCACCTTCCTTTGTGTCACCGTGTATGGTGGTATAGTGTGCGGGAAGGGGCACCTGAGTCTCATCAGGGTCAGAATCTGGCTCTGTACACTGCGAGGACAATGTAGTGCTCTGAGTGAATGTACCAGCAGAATCATCTATCAGCGGCTGTGCATCAGTGCACTCCGTGTCAGATTCATCTTGGCCTGGGTAATTCACCATTTCACTTGATAATCCAGGCATGGTATGTGAAAACAGCTCCATGGAGTAATCAGTAGTATGGCCTGCGTCATCCTTCAATCTTGGTTGGGGTGAAGGACACAAGGAAAGGGGTGGTTCATGAACATGAGCCTCCAATGACGACTCAGTGCTTTTATTTTTTACAACTTCAGAAGAGGAGGCGATAGAGCTGGAGGCTGAGTCAGCAATGTAAGACAAAACTTTTTCCTGAAGCTCTGGCTTTAAAAGTGGTTTGCCAACTCCTAGAAAACTAAGCCTTCGAGGCCTTGTGGAGCCAGACGATGACGCAGGCTCAACACCTCCTGCATTCGGTCCTATTTTGCTTTTGCACTACCATCAGATCCACCACCAACACCATCATTACCAGCTGCCAACCCCCGCCCAATTCCACGGCCTCTTCCACCAGCCTTCCTCATTTTTGGTAGAAATGTAGACAAAATCCAACAAACTATATAGTAATGTAAAACAAGCTACAAGGTGTCTATAGGACAGGGGAGATTTTGAATTTCTGCAGACACTTGTGGACACTGGACACTTTTGGATTGTGTGAGGCCCACTGAATATCAGAGCGCTATGTCACAGGCTCGATGGCACAGGTGTGAAAAAAGTGACTACAGGATAAGGGAGATTTTGAATTTCTACACACACTAGTGGACACTGGACACTTTTGGATTGTGTGAGGCCCACTGAATATCAGAGCGCTATGTCACAGGCTCGATGGCACAGGTGTGAAAAATGTCACTAGAGGATAACGGAGATTTTGAATTTCTGCACACACTAGTGGACACTGGACACTTTTGGATTGTGTGAGGCCCACTGAATATCAGAGCGCTATGTCACAGGCTCGATGGCACAGGTGTGAAAAATGTCACTAGAGGATAACGGAGATTTTGAATTTCTGCACACACTAGTGGACACTGGACACTTTTGGATTGTGTGAGGCCCACTGAATATCAGAGCGCTATGTCACAGGCTCGATGGCACAGGTGTGAAAAATGTCACTAGAGGATAACGTAGATTTTGAATTTCTGCACACACTAGTGGACACTGGACACTTTTGGATTGTGTGAGGCCCACTGAATATCAGAGCGCTATGTCACAGGCTCGATGGCACAGGTGTGAAAAATGTCACTAGAGGATAACGGAGATTTTGAATTTCTGCACACACTAGTGGACACTGGACACTTTTGGATTGTGTGAGGCCCACTGAATATCAGAGCGCTATGTCACAGGCTCTATGGCACAGGTGTGAAAAAAGTGACTACAGGATAAGGGAGAATTTGAATTTCAGCACACACTAGTGGACACTGGACACTTTTGGATTGTGTGAGGCCCACTGAATATCAGAGCGCTATGTCACAGGCTCGATGGCACAGGTGTGAAAAAAGTGACTACAGGATAAGGGAGATTTTGAATTTCTGCACACACTAGTGGACACTGGACACTTTTGGATTGTGTGAGGCCCACTGAATATCAGAGCGCTATGTCACAGGCTCGATGGCACAGGTGTGAAAAATGTCACTAGAGGATAACGGAGATTTTGAATTTCTGCACACACTAGTGGACACTGGACACTTTTGGATTGTGTGAGGCCCACTGAATATCAGAGCGCTATGTCACAGGCTCGATGGCACAGGTGTGAAAAATGTCACTAGAGGATAACGGAGATTTTGAATTTCTGCACACACTAGTGGACACTGGACACTTTTGGATTGTGTGAGGCCCACTGAATATCAGAGCGCTATGTCACAGGCTCGATGGCACAGGTGTGAAAAAAGTGACTACAGGATACGGGAGATTTTGAATTTCTGCACACACTAGTGGACACTGGACACTTTTGGATTGTGTGAGGCCCACTGAATATCAGAGCGCTATGTCACAGGCTCGATGGCACAGGTGTGAAAAAAGTGACTACAGGATAAGGGAGATTTTGAATTTCTGCACACACTAGTGGACACTGGACACTTTTGGATTGTGTGAGGCCCACTGAATATCACAGCGCTATGTCACAGGCTCGATGGCACAGGTGTGAAAAAAGTGACTACAGGATAAGGGAGATTTTGAATTTCTGCACACACTAGTGGACACTGGACACTTTTGGATTGTGTGAGGCCCACTGAATATCAGAGCGCTATGTCACAGGCTCGATGGCACAGGTGTGAAAAATGTCACTAGAGGATAACGGAGATTTTGAATTTCTGCACACACTAGTGGACACTGGACACTTTTGGATTGTGTGAGGCCCACAGAATATCAGAGCGCTATGTCACAGGCTCGATGGCACAGGTGTGAAAAATGTCACTAGAGGATAACGGAGATTTTGAATTTCTGCACGCACTAGTGGACACTGGACACTTTTGGATTGTGTGAGGCCCACTGAATATCAGAGCGCTATGTCACAGGCTCGATGGCACAGGTGTGAAAAAAGTGACTACAGGATAAGGGAGATTTTGAATTTCTGCACACACTAGTGGACACTGGACACTTTTGGATTGTGTAAGGCCCACTGAATATCAGAGCGCTATGTCACAGGCTCGATGGCACAGGTGTGAAAAATGTCACTAGAGGATAACAGAGATTTTTAATTTCTGCACACACTAGTGGACACTGGACACTTTTGGATTGTGTGAGGCCCACTGAATATCAGAGCGCTATGTCACAGGCTCGATGGCAAAGGTGTGAAAAATGTCACTAGAGGATAACGGAGATTTTGAATTTCTGCACACACTAGTGGACACTGGACACTTTTGGATTGTGTGAGGCCCACTGAATATCAGAGCGCTATGTCACAGGCTCGATGGCACAGGTGTGAAAAAAGTGACTACAGGATAAGGGAGATTTTGAATTTCTGCACACACTAGTGGACACTGGACACTTTTGGATTGTGTGAGGCCCACTGAATATCAGAGCGCTATGTCACAGGCAGAAATTGGCTAGTGTATCACAAACTACAAGGTGTATGTAGAATTGGGCAGAATAGGAATCTCCCTAGAGTGTAGGTCTGTAAGAACGGAACAAGTCCTCCACTTATCCTTCCACAGTGACACACAGATAGCTTCACTGTGGCTGTGATAACAGCCGTTACACGGTACTGTGTGAGGAGCGTACACCGCTGTATGGTGTGAAAAAATGCACGCTCAGTACCTCAGCAGGACAAAAAAAAAAATTGGGATTGCTTTTAAAAAAGCAGTTTGCAGAGCAGTGGGTAAACAGCAATGCAGCTGTCAGGAAGCCTTAGAAGGCAGCCTAACAACCAACACCGCTGATCCACCACAATATAGCCTCCCCTTGCACTGCACACACAGTGACTGGTGTGTTGTACAGGCAAAATCGCTAGCAACAGAAGCAGTTTTTTTTTCTTCTTCCCTGCCTAATGCTCTCCCTACAGAATCAGCAACCTCTCCCTATGCTAAGATCGGCAGTAGTAAGATGGCGGTCAGCGTGCACGCCCTTTTATAACCCCTGTGACGCCCACCAAAGCAAGCCAATCACTTGCATGCCCTTCTGAAAGATGGTGGTGACCCCTGCCTATGTCATCACGTTGCCCACAGTGTTCGTGGATCCTGATTGGCTGAAAAAGAGCGCAAAACAAACTTTTGAAACGCGACTTTGGTGCGTAAGTCGCCGACCTCGTGGCTGACCTCATCCTAGGGTCGGGTTTCGTTTCATGAAACCCGACTTTGCCAAAAGTCGGGGACTTTTGAAATTTTTCGACCCATTTCGCTCAACTCTAAGGCTGTGTGCACACGATGCATTTTTTTAAGCGTTTCCGCAGCGTTTGAGCCGGCTCAGACGCTGCAGAAACGCTTAAAAGATGCATCAAATTAATTAGCATGCGTTTTTGGCTTTCTGTGCCAATGCATGCGTTTTTAACAGCTCAGGAATCGCTTAGCGGCTAAAAACGCAGTATGCTCATTAATTTCCGCATTGCTGAGCGTTTTTAGCCATCCCCAATGATCCCAGAAATCGCGTGTCAAAAACGCGTCAAAAATCGCGCAAAAAACGCGCGGAAAAAGACGCGCGATTTCTGGGAAGGGAATCCTTTTCCTGAGTGTTTAAAAACGCTAGCGTGTGCACATAGCCTGAATGTGGGAGTTTTGTGTATAAAAAGGTGGACCCTGTGTCAATGAGGTAGGGACATTTCAAGAAGGTATCGTGGGTGCACGGTTTCTGTGATGAAAAGACCAGAGTATTTCCTTCTTGTTGACACTGTGGTCCCTCCAGTGGAGAAGTGATGTTGCATTACTGCTTGGTAATGTATCAATGCTTATTTCTCTATGTACTATATTTCATATTAATTGTATGATTCACATGAAATGAATTAATTAACAAAACAGGGTACTATTATATTTGCCATTCCATAATTCAGCATTATCCTGATGTAATCTTAATAAATTGTTACATTATTGTTTTACCATAAAACTGTATTCAGTGTGCCTAATTCGTATATTAGTGAGCGTTACGTAAGTAAGGGCGTACCCGCCCTGTCACTTTGATGTGGTAAAACAGGCACCTATCTTTGCCTATTACATAAGGCTTTAACCTGTAGGAGACAGCCATTTTTCCTTTTAGAGCCATAATTTTTTTTTTATCTCCCTATCAATATTAAATTGCGAGGTCTTGTTTTTTATGGGACGAGTTGTAGTTTTAAACACCATTCATTTTACAGTGTAAGGTTCTGAAAAAAAAATCCAGGTGGGGAAAAATGTAATAAAAAGAAAAAAAAACTTTTTTTAAGGTTTTGTTATTATAAAAAAAAGTTCCCACCCGTCATATTCTGACTTTCAATTGTTTTTTTTTTTTTTCAGCAGATAGTTTTATTGCTGTATCACGCCTTATTTTTTTCTTTATGGGCTGTAGTTTTCATCCACCATTTTGGTGTCTGTACATTTTTCTGATGAATTTTATATGGAAGGTGACATTGTGATTTGTTTTCCTCTTTAGGGTACATGCCCACGATAAGGAAATGGCAGCACTTTGGACGCCGCGTATTTTAGCGGCATCCAAAACTCTACGTTCTAATCACCCAGTTAAATCTGCATATGTTCACTGAACCATGCAGATTTACTGCATCCAATACATTTCCATTGTGGAAATTTCTTTTGCGGAGACTAGCGTCTCCGCTGCAGCTCGTAAACCCGCACCGGGGACGAGTTTACACAGCATCAAATAGAAGCACAATGGGCAGGAGATTTCTATAACTCCCATCCACTGTGCTTGTAATGTACAAAGCAGCATTTTGAACGTAGACCAGGCGAGACGCTTCCAAAACGCCGCTGCTCCTGATCGAGGGCACGTACCCTTAGTGTTCACTGTACAAGATACATATTTTATTTTCTTCAGCCAAATCATGCATGCATTGATACCATGTGTTTTTTTATTGGAGTTGTTTTTTTACATTTCACTAATTGTCCTTGGGTAAAGGGAGATTATTATGGTGCTTGAACCTCTAGGTTCAAGCAATATATTGGGGGTGTGGCCTGGCTTCTGCCACATGAAGAAGCAAGAGTCCTAAGCTCCCACAGGAACCCCACTAAAAAGCGTCAAAAGCGACTCTGAGACCCATTACTGGCTAGGATTAGCCTTCTACCTAAAGCCTAACTCACAGGGATTAATCTGAGACCAAATTCAGATCTCTAGGCTTAAAGGATCTTGTGATAAGAAGATCTGAACATTTTGAGCTGGGAGACCTCATGGCCACGCCGCCATCTTAGACCCCGGATGTACTGTGACCTGCGGCAGAAAACAGAGGAAGAAACTGTCTGTTCTTCCCCGGCTACCGGGAGGTCCCTCGCCTGTCAGCTGAAGAGCGGTTGGGACCTAGGATTTTGGGGCTGCAGCTGCAGAGCGGTCTTCTGGGGAGGTTGCGGTGTCTCATGCGCCGCCGGTTTCACAGCCGGAGCTCCTGCATCTACACATCAGTACTCTGCCAATCGCAATCAGAGCAGAGACCGGAGTCTGTCAGCGATCGCTCCGGGGACTTACCCGGATCACTGCTGAGGAAACTGCTGTGAAGAACAGACCCACTGGTGGACACTGCGACTGGTCACATGGAAGCATTGGTGGAGAGGAGACATGGGCCACTTCTACCCCCTGCAGCGTCGGGGGACGGAGACCGGAGTCTGAGCTCCTGATCACCGAAACTGCGTCACCAATCTGAAGCACAGCAGCGACACAGTAGTGTCAACACCCTTCCTACAAATAGGGGTACAAGGTAAGCCCGGCAACGGGATTCCCCTACGGACTACAACACTCTGCAAATATAGAGAGGGGGTGTGCCCTGGACTGGCCAGCGAGTGATTTTGCTGTGGAGTTTGATATAAACTATAATCGGGAAATTACTTCCCCAGCATTAACATATGAGAGGGAGACGGGATTACTGCTTAAGCGAGGGGCATGTTGTGGAATATCACAAAGTGTAACCTACACAGTTCAAGGTCCAAGAGACTGGGAGTCAAATTATAGAATTATAGACTGCAGAGCGCAATTTTTACATAAAGTGGACGGGAGGTGCTATAGGTGAAATTGCCGTTTATTGAGGGACAGAGAGCAACGCTGTGGAATATAAAGTAGTCATTGTGGATTGATAATAAATCTCTAAGGTATATAGTACCCATAATAAAGTCTGGCCTAGTACCTCCTCTCAATGCCATTGCTCCACCTAGTGGATAAATAAATATTTATCTGTGACAATTGAGAATTTGAGGACAATAGCTTTATTCCTTCTTAGCTTTGGCATTTAACGAGGTAGTTCCAAACTTGAGTTATATGTGACTTACACGGAGGGTGTCCATCCTGTCGCTCTAGTTATTTAAAGCCGGGAACCTGTCTACTGAAATTGGGAGACCCAATTTAAATAGCTTGCTTATACACCAAATTTCCCAAATGGAACAAAAGTCTGATAACAAAAAATCATTACAAAGCCAAAGAAAAACCTCCGCATCTTATTCCAGATCAAATACAGATATTCCCAACCAGCTGAGCCCAATTAAACTTAGATCTCCCCAAAAAGCTGATGACTATAAGACTCATAAAATAACAACACAATCAAACGGTGCTAAATCCACCTTCCAAAATACCACTCCAGTTACTAGAAGTAAAAACCCTCCTTCTTCGATGACTTCCTCCTCTGCACCGAATCAGCTGATGGATACTTCCGTCTCGACTAAGAGAAGTGCTCCAGAAGAGGAGAGAAATTCGGAATCAGAAAATAAAAATAAAAAAGATCGACCTGAATCTGAACCAATGGCTCCAAAAATGAGTCACGAGGAGATATTCTTTCAAAAAATAACTTCACTAATTGACGAAAAACTAAATACGGGCTTCGCTAAACATAACGCCGCTTTCGAGGAGGTTTGCAGAGGTTTTACCCAAAAACTAGAAATTTATGAATCCAAAATAATTGATCTTGAAAAGAAGACAGAATCACTAATCAGTCAAAACATCGTTCTAAAAAAAGAAGTTAACGATATCAGAACCAAAATGGCTGACTTAGAGGACAGGAGCTGGAGAAATAATTTGAAAATCAGAGGTGTCCCCGAAGAAGTAAGCCAATCAGAACTACCAGAATTTGTCAAAACTATTTTCAAAAAAATGATACCAAACTTCAATACCCTAGACCTGTGCATTGACAGAATACATAGACTCCCTAAACCCAAAGGCATCACAGCAGACAAACCAAGGGATACGATCCTTCGTCTGCATTTCTTTACCACCAAGGAAAAGATACAGAATTATGTCAAAGCCAAGGGCTCGCTCCCGGAACCTTACCACCAACTAAAAATATTTACAGATCTTTCAAAACATACTCTGGATTCCCGCAGATCCTTCAAGCCTTTAACAGATATTTTAAGAGGCAAAAACATCCAGTACAGATGGGGATTTCCTACTAAACTGATGTTCAACCATAGAGATAAATTCGTAGTGATTAATTCTTTGGAAGAAGGCATGGCTCTATTTAAATCTCATTCCTGATCTGACTTTAATGAATTAAAGAGACCTTGGAAAAGTCAGAGCAATCATCTCAATAACCATGGGGTAAAAAACGGAGAACTTTCTTCTTTTTTCACGAACTTTTCCCCCAACAGGTCGAGACTTCCTCAGGGAAAAGACCTAGAATTGAATTTCTTGCTCATACCAGTCATACTGTACTGTATTTGATAAATACGTTTATTTCTGATTGTTGAAATTTTTTCTGTTTCTCTTTTGGTGTTCCTTTAGCTCCTTTAACACTTCGAATTATGCAGCTGAAATGTATGTCCTACAATGTCAGAGGTCTTAATAGCCCATGGAAGAGATACACACTGTGGAAAGAAATTAAGAATTCACACGCAGACGTCGTCTGCATCCAGGAATCGAAATTTAAAAAAGGTAACCATCCAAATTTCACCCACAGGGACTTTCTACATTCTTTCTCAGCCTCATCTTCCAAAAAAAAAGCAGGAGTGATCACGTTGATAAAAAACACAGTGCCATTCCATCTTATGGAGGAGGTGGTGGACCCCGCTGGCAGGTACCATGTTTTGGTGTGCGAAATCAATTCGACTCAATGTACAATTGTTAATGTGTACTGCCCTAATACAAAACAACTGAGTTTTCTCAACAAAGTGATGAGGAAAGTCCAGTTAAAAAAGAGGTGCAATTTGTTCATTCTGGGAGACTTTAACATGGTTCCTGACGGAGTTTTGGACTCCACTTCTCCAACTCGCCAATTATCGGGTAATCTCAGTAAATGGATTCAAAATAACGAGCTATATGACACATACAGATGTCTGAATTCCTCATCCAGAGAGTATTCACACTCCTCAGCGGCACATAAAACTTCTGCGAGAATAGATTTACTTCTCACAGACATTTTCACTCTCACTAAAATAAAAAACTCATCCATACTAGACAGATCAATCTCGGACCACTCTCCCATTTTGTCAGAAATTTGGGTTGGCCCATTCTTTAAAAATTCCACAGTATGGAGATGCAATAACTTTCTACTGAACATTCCAGAATATAGAAACGAAATTGTCACGACATTAAAACAATACTTTAAAGAAAACGACATAGGGGAAATGAACCCACTTACAGTCTGGTGTGCACATAAGGCGGTAATAAGAGGGAAACTGATCCAAATTACAGCAAGACATAATGCAAAAAAAGAGAAAAAATTAAAACTATACAAAAACAAATAAATTCAAAGGAAAATGATCTCTCTAAGACTAACATAAAATCTCAGCAAATTTACAGGGAAATACTTAACTTGAGACAAGAATTAAATAGGGCTATTCTTGACGACTTTGATAAAATCGTTAAAATATCAAAATTTAAAGTATACTCTGAAACGAACAAGCCAACGAGATTCATGATGTCCAAACTGAAGAGCGAGAGAATCCGTAGCAGAATATACAAAATAAAAAATGCAGCCGGAGATATAAAACATCACCCAACCGATATTGTAGAGGAATTCGCATCTTACTATGGGAAACTATATAACCTAAAGAACGTAACTCCTCAACCAGACCCCCAAAAAATAAATGAGTTTATTAAGAAACTACATCTTCCTAAAATTAATCCTCCAGACCTATCACAACTTAACTCACCTATACCAATCTCAGAAATTATAGAAACGGTAAACTCACTAAAACTACAAAAATCACCGGGCCCAGACGGACTAACAAATGAATACTTCAAAAACTTTGCAGACGTACTCGTCCCGTATATGGCTAAAATTTTCAATCAAGTTTCGGAGGGTGGCTCTTTTCCGGGGGAGATGTTGGAGGCAATTCTCATTGTGATACCCAAGACATTAAATAACCTAGAAGAAGTGAAAAATTTTCGCCCAATTTCCCTGATAAATTCAGATATAAAATTTTTTTCCAAAATACTGGCTACAAGACTAAAGGGAATACTACCAAAACTAATCAATGATGATCAATCAGGCTTCATTGAAGGCAGACAAACTTCTGATAGCACTAGGAGACTTGTCAACATTATTAACAGAATTAACTCTACCCGAACTCCTTCAATACTCCTAACACTTGATGCCGAAAAGGCGTTCGATAGGGTCAATTGGTCATACCTAAAAACTGTTCTCCTAAATTTTGGTTTCAACAACAAATGGATAGAATTGGTGTTCACTCTATACTCCCAACCAAGCGCCAAAACTTACATAAATAACACCTTATCCAAATCATTTTATATAAATAATGGGACAAGACAAGGGTGCCCCCTCTCGCCACTGCTGTTCGCCTTGGCGATAGAACCTTTAGCCGAAGCAATTCGCACAAACGAAAAAATCACAGGGATCAACACTCCATCTAAACAATTCAAAATAAGCCTGTTTGCAGACGATATACTGCTCTCACTCACAAACCCGACACAATCCATTGCAACACTGCTTGAGATAATAGAGGAATTTTCACAAATATCAAACTTTAAAATTAACAATAGTAAATCGAAAATCTTGCAATTCTACCTTTCAGATACTACAATAAACTCTATTAAAAATATTTCAGAGTTTGGTTGGGAGGAGGACCAAATATCATACCTGGGGATTCTTATCAAACAAAGCCAATATTGGATGAGTGAGACTGCCGAACCATCTTGGAGGATGCTAGAGAGAGACCATAGTCCCTCAAACCCACTCAAAAATCTTCTCCTCAATCATATATTCCATATAAAAAGATATAGACTAAATCACCCAATTTTTCTGGCGATTACCCAAGCTTGGGATCATTTGGCCTCACCGAACAAAGCTGAGAAGCCAAAACTGAAAGAAAATTTCCCAATATCCCTGATCGCGTCTATTTACGGATTTACTGTGCCTGAAATATGGTCAAAAAATGGCATTCGAAAGTTGGGAGACGTTCTTGTAATGGATAAATTACTCAGTTTTTCCGAGATTAGAAACAAATTCAACCTACCCTTCTCAGACTTTATGCAATATTGCATAATCAAGGAGTATATACAAAAATTTGTCAGCTTGGTCCCTCCGAAATCAGAGGTGGTTCACCTTCTTCTAAATAATCCAAACCATAAAATTTTCTGGAGCACTAAATTCCTTTGCAGCTCTCTCAATAAAGATGGCGTCTTCGCAAAAAACAAATATATGTTCAAGTGGGAGAAAGACTTCCAGTTCTGCGCAACAAAAGGTCAATGGGAAAAGGCAATAAGAGACTCATACTCTTCCAACATATCAATACTACTTCACGAATCATACTACAAAATATTAACAAGATGGTACCTAACTCCTTCTAGAATATCACATTTCAAAACAGATTCATCCCCTTTGTGTTGGAGGGGGTGCGGGCTCAAGGGAGATTTGAAACATATTTTCTGGTCCTGCCCAGCTCTCACAGAATTATGGAATAAAATTTCCATATATATTGGTGAACTTCTCGACAAGAACTTTACACTTTCCCCTCATACAGCTTTTTTTTCCTTGGGCTTGGAAGAGGTACATTACTCAACTAAAAAAGTCATAATACACGTTTTACTGATAACTAAAAATATGATAGCCTCCTTCTGGAGAAGAACTGACATACCAAGATTTTCTGACATTGTGGATAGACTAAAGACGCATAATACCTTGGACCTAAAATTCTCAATAGCAAATGGATGCTTGCATAAATATGACAATAAATGGAGCATATGGAACACTAAATACCAAGATTTAGTTTAGTTTAGCTAAGACTTTTCTTGTTAATAAGTTTTTTTCTTACTCTTAAACTAAAAGTAGCTTTCTAGCTATTTTCGATGTACATAGTTTGAACATGGAAATTCAAAGAAGATTATCTTACTAAGACAGATACATTTTTTTGTAGTAGATATACAAATATGTACAGCTCTGTCTATGTTACTATTAAAACTCCTTTCTTTCCCTTCCCTACTCCTATCCCTTTCCTTCCCCCCCTTTTCCTACTTACCAAGGCGATTTACTACATAAACAAAGAGCATGTTTGTAAATTCTGCTAAAATACCTAATAAAATTATTTGAAAACAAGCAATATATTGTAATCCGCTTTCTTATATTTATAGTGCTTTGTAGAAAGCACTATCATGTAATCCGAACGCTGCTAACTTATTATAGTGCGTTGAAAAACACCACTATATTGTAATCCGAACGCTGCTAACTTATTATAGTGCTTTGAAAAACACCACTATATTGTAATCCGAATGCTGCTAACTTATTCTTCTTATTATTAAGTTGATTTCCGCAATTAATGCGGCCCGAACCGCTACACACACAGACTCCGTTGAGGTGTCGTTTCGAAGCCAGTGTCCATGAGAGGTGTGCTAAGTATTTTTCGTGTCGATCGGATTTGTAGTTTTTGCGCAATCTGCGTTTGAAAATTTTTTTTCCCGTTATTGGAATGCACTGTCTCCAATGCTTTTCAATGGGAAACTTAAAACGTGCCCTGAGGCAATTCAAATGGCAGTAAAGCTCATTGATATGCGCAGGCACACCCAGTTACTATGCCAACGCCTACGAACGTCACATGACGCCCCCAGGACAGAGCTTCTGCCACATAACATCAGCTCTTAAAGCGAAACCCTCAGCACAAATGCAAATCTAACTTCATCACATGACGCATGCCCCTGAGAGAGAATATGCACCAAAGTGGATTTAGAAGCCCAGTGCGCCAAACTTGCTCTTAAACGGCCGACGAGCCTAAGTAATTCTTAAAGGGCCGACGCACCAAAATGAGTCTTAAAGGGCCGGAGCGCCAAATCGAAAGCTGAGTGACCCCAGGCTCCAAATCGGAGGCTGATCGACCATGGCCTACAAATCGGAGGCTGGGCCACCCTGGCCTCCAAATCAGACCCAGAGTGGCCCCGCCCACCAAATCGGACCCAGAGTGGCCTTGCCCACCAAATCAGACCCAGAGTGACCCCGCCCACCAAATCAGAACCAGAGTGGCCCCGCCCACCAAATCAGACCCTGAGGGGCCCCGGCCACCAAATCGGACCCTGAGGGGCCCCACCCACAAAATCGGACCCTGAGGGGCCCCACCCACAAAATCGGACCCTGAGGGGCCCCGGCCACAAAATCGGACCCTGAGGGGCCCCGGCCATAAAATCAGACCCTGAGGGATCCCGTCCACCAATTCAAGCCCTGAAGAGCCCAGGCCAACAAATCTGACCCTGAGGGGCCCCGCCCACCAAATTAGACCCTGAGGGGCCCCACAGGCCAAAGTGACCCCTGTGAGGCACCCACAGTTAAAACGGATCCTGAGTTGAAAGTCTTGCAGGGGCAGCAGGCAAGTCTCTCTTAAAGGGGCAGCCCGGGCACCATTTCAAAGCACTATCTATATACTTCCTTCAGGAAATACATATCTAGTTCTTCTTATTATTAAGTTGATTTCCCGCAATTAATGAGGCCTGAAGCGCTACACGCACAGACTCCGTTGAGGTGTCGTTTCGAAGCCAGCGTCCACGAGTGGTGTGCTAAGTATTGTTCTTGTCGATCGGATTTGTAGTTTTTGCGCAATTTGCATTTGAAACTTTTTTTCCCGTCATTGGAATGCATTGTCTCAATTTTGCCATAGGAATACATGGGGCAGTCGTGAGGCGATTCAAATTTGAGGACCAGTTGTGTCAGTTAAGCTCATTGATATGCGCAGGCAGACCCAGTTACTATGCCAACGCCTACGAACTTTACATGACCCCACCAGGACACAGTTTCTGCCAGATAATATCAGCTCTTAAAGCGAAACCCAAAGCACAAAAGCAAATCTAGCTTCATCACATGACGCATGCCCCTGAGAGATAATGTGCACCCAAGTGGATTTAGAAGCCTAGCGCGCCAAACTGGCTCTTAAAGGGCCGACACGCCAAAGTGATTCTTAAAGGGTCGGTGAACCAATATGAGTCTTAAAGGGTCGGCACGCCAAATCGGAGGCTGATTGACCCGGCCTCTAAATCAGAGGCTTAGCCACCCCGGCCTCCAAATCGGAGGCTGAGCCACCCCGGCCTCCAAATCGGAGGCTGAGCCACCCAGGCCTCCAAATCAGAGGCTGATTGACCCCGGCCTCCAAATCGGAGGCTGAGCCACCCCGGCCTCCAAATCGGAGGCTGAGCCACCCCGGCCTCCAAAATCGGAGGCTGATCGACCCCAGCCTCCAAATCGGAGGCTGATCGACCCCGGCCTCCAAATTGGAGCCTGAGCCACGCCGACCTCCAAATCGGAGGCTGAGCCACCTCGGCCTCCAAATTGGAGGCTGAGCCACCCCGGCCTCCAAATCAGAGGCTGAGCCACACAGGTTTCCAAATTGGACCCAGAGTGGCCCCGCCCTCCAAATCGGACCCAGAGTGGCCCCGCCCACCAAATTGGACTCTGAGGGTCCCTGCCTACCAAACCAGACCCTGAGAGGCCCCGCCCACCAAATCGGACCCAGAGGGGCCCCGCCCACCAAATTGAACCTAGAGAGGCTCCGCCCATAAAATCAGACCCTAAGGGGCCCCACCCACAAAATCAGACCCTGAGGGATCCCGTCCACCAATTCAAGCCCTGAGGAGCCCAGGCCTTCGAATCGAATCCTGAGGGGCTCCACCCACCAAATCAGACCCTGAAGGGCCCCACAGGCCAAAGTGGCCCCTGAGAGGCACCCACAGTTAAAATGGATCCTGAGGTGAAAGTCTTGCAGGGGCAGCAGGCAAGTCTCTCTTAAAGGGGCAGTCTGGACACCATTTCAAAGCACTATCTGTACTTCCTTCAGGAAATACACATCTAGTTATTATTCTACTTCTCCGCATTTTCTGCAATTAATGCGGCCCGAACTGCTTGGTGCAGAGGCCAGGCGGCGTTTCAAAGCCCTCGGTGGGGACAGGTGTGCTATGTATTTTTGGAGTCAATCTGATTTGTAGTTTTTTTAAAAATCGCATTTTAAGCAAAAATTTTCCCATAGGAATTAATGGCGACCTTTCTATGACCCCCAACTGACATGCATTGAAGTCACAGCGCAGGTGCAGTGACCTTACAAAGATGGCAGCTATGCAAATGCAGCTTCCACACATGACCCGTATTAGCTAATAGAAGCTGACAGATTGCTGATTTAAGGTCTTAAAGACGCAGCACACCAATGGATTCTGAAAAGCCCCACCCAGTCATGGCTAACCTTGGCACTCCAGCTGTTGTAAAACTACAACTCCAAGCATGCCCTTGCATCCTGCAGCAGTTGAGGCAGCAGTTAAGGCATGCTGGGAGTTGTAGTTCTCCAACAGCTGGAGTGCCAAAGTTCGCCATCACTGCAGTCAGAAGCCAAAGTGGCTTTAGAAGCCCAGTGTGCCAAAGTGGCCCCTGAGGGTCTCGGAGCGCCAAAGTGGCCTCCGAGGCAAAGTGGCAGCATGTGTCAACATGGCTAAAGTGGCTACCAAGTGGCCAAAGTGGCTACCGAGGTTGCCGAATGTGCCAAAGTGGCTACCAAGTGGCCAAAGTGGCTACCGAGGTGCCGAATGTGCCAAAGTGGCTACCAAGTGGCCAAAGTGGCTACTGAGGTGCCGAATGTGCCAAAGTGGCTACCAAGTGGCCAAAGTGGCTACCGAGGTGCCGAATGTGCCAAAGTGGCTACCAAGTGGCCAAAGTGGCTACTGAGGTGCTGAATGTGCCAAAGTGGCTACCAAGTGGCCAAAGTGCATACCAAGTGGCCAAAGTGGCTACCAAATGGCCAAAGTGGCTACCGAGGTGCCAAATGTGCCAAAGTGGCTACCAAGTGGCCAAAGTGGCTACCAAGTTGCCAAATGTGCTAAAGTGGCTACCAAGTGGCCAAAGTAGATACCAAGTTGCCAAAGTGGCAGTTGTAGTTCTCCAACAGCTGGAGTACCAAAGTTCGCCATCACTGCAGTCAGAAGCCAAAGTGGCTTTAGAAGCCCAGTGTGCCAAAGTTGCCCCTGAGGGTCTCGGAGCGTCAAAGTGGCCCCCGAGGCAAAGTGGCAGCATGTGTCAACATGGCTAAAGTGGCTACCAAGTGGCCAAAGTGGCTACCGAGGTTGCCGAATGTGCCAAAGTGGCTACCAAGTGGCCAAAGTGGCTACCGAGGTGCCGAATGTGCCAAAGTGGCTACCAAGTGGCCAAAGTGGCTACTGAGGTGCCGAATGTGTCAAAGTGGCTACCAAGTGGCCAAAGTGGCTACCGAGGTGCCGAATGTGCCAAAGTGGCTACCAAGTGGCCAAAGTGGCTACTGAGGTGCTGAATGTGCCAAAGTGGCTACCAAGTGGCCAAAGTGCATACCAAGTGGCCAAAGTGGCTACCAAATGGCCAATGTGGCTACGGAGGTGCAGAATGTGCCAAAGTGGCTACCAAGTGGCCAAAGTGGCTACCGAGGGGCCGAATGTGCCAAAGTGGCTACCAAGTGGCCAAAGAGGCTACAGAGGTGCCGAATGTGCCAAAGTGGCTACCAAGTGGCCAAAGTGGCTACTGAGGTGCCGAATGTGCCAAAGTGGCTACCGAGGTGCCAAATGTGCCAAAGTGGCTACCAAGTGGCCAAAGTGGCTACCGAGGTGCCGAATGTGCCAAAGTAGCTACCAAGTGGCTACCAAGTGGCTACCGAGGGGCCAAATGTGCCAAAGTGGCTACCGAGGTGCCAAATGTGCCAAAGTGGCTACCAAGTGGCCAAAGTGGCTACCAAGTTGCCAAATGTGCTAAAGTGGCTACCAAGTGGCCAAAGTAGATACCAAGTTGCCAAAGTGGCTACCAAGTGGCCAAAGTGGCTACTGAGGTGCCGAATGTGCCAAAGTGTCTACCAAGAGGCCAAAGTGGCTACCAGGGGCCGAATGTGCCACAGTGGCTACCAAGTGGCCAAAGTGGCTACAGAGGTGCCGAATGTGCCAAAGTGGCAACCAAGTGGCCAAAGTGGCTACTGAGGGGCTGAATGTGCTAAAGTGGCTACCAAGTGGCCAAATTGGCTACCAAGTGGCCAAAGTAGCTATTGATGTGCTGAATGTGCCAAAGTGGCTACCAAGTGGACAAAGTGCATACCAAGTGGCCAAAGTGGCTACCAAGTGGCCAATGTGGCTACCGAGGTGCCAAATGTGCCAAAGTGGCTACCAAGTGGCTACCGAGGTGCTGAATGTGCCAAAGTGGCTATACACAACATTCATATTCTAACTTTACTTTCTTACAGTCGACACCTGATACACTGCTGTAAAGCTGGCAGTGCTGTTCAAGCACCATGTATTTCCTTCAGGAAATGTACATCTAGTTCATTTATGCAGTTGTTTTTATTAGGTGGGCTTGTTCTAGATCAGGGTTCCCCAACTCTAGTCCTCAAGGCCCACCAACAGATCATGTTTTCAGGATTTCCTTTGTATCCTGAAAACATGATCTGTTGGTGGGCCTTGAGGACTGGAGTTGGGGAACCCTGTTCTAGATTGTCCTGGTGGGTTGCACTTAACTGAGGGTGAAGTAAGTATTGAACTTGTCACCAATTTTCTAAGTAAATATATTTCTAAAGGTGCTATTGACATGAAAGTCTCACCAGATATCTGTAACAACCCATCAAATCCACACAGCCAAAGAAATCAAACCATGGATGTATAGTACAAAGTACAAAGAAATAGTATACTACAGGCAATCAACCAGATGGAGCCACAACTTGGAGTCTCCAGATGTAAAAAAAATTAGTAATATCAACAGCAGGCACAGAAGCCATGACAAAGGAGTCACAGACTGCAATAATGTGCAATCAATGCAGCACAATAAAAAACAACACCATCACCTAGTCTGCTCAGTCTGTGACTGGGGTGCAAAAGTCGTTGGAGCTCCAAGCTTTGTTTATCTTCATGAAATTTAGGAGGTCTATACTTTCAGTGGACAGCCGGATGTGCTTATCAATCAGGACACCACCAGCAGCGCTAAATACAAGTTCTGAGAGAATGCTGGCTGCTGGGCATGACAAAACATCCAAGGAGTGACAGGCGAGCTCAGGCCACTCTTCCATATTTAAAGACCGAAATGCAAAGGGTCCAAATTCCCTGATGGCATTGATATTGAGCTCGAGATACTCCTACACCATCCTCTCCAGTCGTTCACAATGTGTCAGACTTGTACTCTGATATGCAGGTGCATGGGCTTGTCTTAATGGGTAAAACGACTCACAGAAATTTCTTCTGCCACTTATACTGCTGCTATAGATAAGCCCTGAAAGGCGGTGGCTGTAACTCATATCAGCCAAACCTAGTGACAGGTTCGCTTTAAGATTGTCTACAAGCGTGTTTCGATACTCCAGCATGCTCATGTCTTTTTCTAGGGTGGTGGAGCATCTGGCAAAACTTACTCTTGTGCCATGGATCTAACAGAGTAGCAAACCAGCAATCAGCATTATTTCTAACCCTAAGAATACGGGAATCATGTTGAAGATAGTGCAGCAAGAAGGAGCTCATGTGTCGGGCGCTTCCACGAGGTCCAAATCCATGGTGTTTGTGGCGAGGTAAGGCTAATTTCAGATTTGCGTTAGGAGGCGCAGCGCAGGGCCGCCGCTAAGCTCTGCCCCCGGCCGCGCGTCCTCCGGTCAGCTCCTCTGGGCGCATGATGCTGCATGCGACCAGTGTACCCTGTATTTAGCGTTGGGTACGCTGGCTGTGCGTTGGTTTTTGCCTGCGCATGCGCCTTTTTGTGCAAAAATGCAACATGGTGCGTTTGGCTCACATCGGCGCAGCGCAAAAAGGGCGCATGCGCCGGCAAAAACATACCAGCACACAGCCAGCGTACCCAACGCTAAATATTGGGTACGCCGGTCGCATGCAGCGTCATGCACCCAGAGGAGGAGCTAACCGGAGGAGGCACAGCCGGGGCGGAGCTTTGTGGCGGCACTGGGCTGCATTTCCTAACGCAAGTCTGAAAGTAGCCTAACACTCAAGCTTGCTTCCTCCATCCCCTTTCACCAACCATGGTCAACAGAGAGGGGATAATTATCCTCTTCATCTCCTGACTGTTACGCGCCCATCAACTCTTTTTCCTTGGCCTCCTCCATTTGTTCCTTGGCTCCTGCACCTTCAGTAACAGTTTGTCTGGTACCATGTGCCCCTCTCGATCGCTGTAATCCACCCTTCCATGGCACTCGCCCTTGCTATGACAATCCAGAACGTAGATATAATGTTAATGCTTTTGCATCCTCCTCTGCTTCCACCCCCTCCAACTCCAGACTATTCAAAGTGTGCTCCAGCATGTAGACGACCAGAATAGTGATGGTGATGATGGCATCATCAGTGCTAACCATCTTAGCAGCCATTTCGAAACTCTGCAGAAGGGTGCAGAGGCGCTTCATCTGTGCCCACTCCGTAAGCGTAATTTGCACTACGTCCATACTGCATTGGCACAGGCTATGCAAAAGGACATACTGTACCAGGGCTTGTCGCTGC
Organism: Dendrobates tinctorius; assembly: GCF_039654945.1. NCBI lineage: Eukaryota > Metazoa > Chordata > Amphibia > Anura > Dendrobatidae > Dendrobates > Dendrobates tinctorius. Next base: position 15,976,251 of record NW_027361708.1, on the reverse strand, counting down.
TGCCACAGTCGCTGCAACATATGCAGAGTGGAATTCCACCATGTCAGCACATCGCATATCAACTGGTTAATTGGTAAGCCAAAAGTCCTCTATAGCAATGCAAATCAATGACTTGGGGGGGTCCAAACAGTGTGAGCACACAGTGACTGTGCTTTCTGCAGCAGCGCATCCAGGCGGGGATAGTGACAGAGAAATTGCTGTACCACCAGGTTGAGGATGTGAGCCATACAAGGCACGTGTTTGAGGATGCCCTGGCATAAGGCCACCACCAGGTTTGCAATGTTGTCGCACAAGGCCTAGCCTGGCTCCAGGTTCACTGGAAACAGCCAATGCTCAATCTTGGTCTGGATAGCTGTCCACAACTCTTGAGTTGTGTGACTGCGATATCAAAGGCTTATTAATTTAAACACTACCTGATTGCGGTGAGCCATGACTGTGCAGTACAGATGTGGGGGGATGCTCTCTGCACTGCTGGAACGTGTGTCTCATTAAGGGAGTGGTTGAAGGCACAGATAAGGCCCTAAATGAGGTGGAGGAGGCAGAAGTGTTAGATAAAGAGGATTGTCCAGCAAGCCTTGGGGATTCAAAGACTTGTGGAGCAGCCCCTTGTCCACCTGCCCCCACAGCCACCAGAGTCAACTAGTGCCCAGTCAGCAAGATGTAACACTCCTGGCCATGTTTGCTCGTCCAGGTGTCAATGGTGAAATGCACCCTGGAAAACAGATTTTTTTCAAGGAATGGGTGATGTTGTCTGTGACATACTGGTGTAGAACAGGCACAGCTTTCTGAGAGAAATAATGGTGACTTGGCAACTGATACTGGGGGACTGCAACGGCCATCAGCTTTCGGCGACCGTCTGTTCCACCAGGCGGAAAGGCAACATTTCTATGGCCAACAGATTGGAGATGGTGGAGTTCAAGCTCTTAGCTTCGCCATGTGTAAGAGGAAACATTACGTTACCACAACTGCAGGACCGAGGGCTGGTTGATGTGTTGAGAGAGGGTGGAGTATGGTGAACCGGACAAACTGCTGGACTGTGAGTGAGGTGCAGGTGGAGATGCTATGGTGGATTGAAAAAGATGTGGTGTTCTCGGCAAAACCAAAACAGCAGGCATCTCCACTTCCGTAAAAGCTGACTTGCTCTCAATCTCCCTGACTGTAGGGAGTAAACAAGTTTCTGCGACTGGAGACCTGTGTGAGAACACTTGCCACCGTGATGGAGGATGAAGAACCAGCAGATGCGGTTGATGGGGAGGCCGGAGAGATTCCCAGACTAACACGTCGATCAGGCATGTGCTGGTTCATGCATGTAGTACTCAAATTATTGAAATTTTTGCCTTTTTCTGAGTTTTCTTCAAAGTTGGCATATAATGTGAGCTGGGTCATCCTTTGTGGTCTCAAAAAAGGCCCAGGCTAGGCAACCCTTGTTGACCCTGTGAACTGCATACCAGCAACCACTTCTGGCCACAGCCAGAGTTGTGGCTGAGGATGCAGTGCTTGTCATGGTTGCATCACTCCATGTCTTTGCGGCAAGCCACAAAGTAAACTCCTAATTTTCCTCTGCTGAGCTACTCAGCTGAATGCCTCTGGGTTCACACTAAGTGGGATCTACAGCCTGATTGTTATCCTCTCTGTTCTCCCACTCCTCGCCCTGAGAGTCACCCTCCTCTTCTTCCTGCCCTAACAGCACAGTACAGATGGCGTGCGCCTTAGGTATCGGAAACTCACCAGGATCACCTCCACCTCTGGGGGTTAATGTCTGGTGACAAGTGACTCGATTCTGCTCTCACCTTACTCCCTATGGCCCCAAAACCAAAATTTTGGGCATTGGTGCAGATGCTTTCCTCCTCTTGATTCTGTGACTCTTTGGAGATGATATCTGATGCCCATGGAATAGAATGTGTGAAGAGCTCTGCAGACTCGTCCATCTGTGGTTCCCCACAGTCAGGTGGGAGGTTAGAGAGTTGTGACATGGGGGAAACAAAGGTAATTGGGGTGCCACCTTTGAGGATTGTACTGTGTGTGATGTTAAGTTGGAAGAAGAGGAAGAGAGGCCACTTGATGCATTCTGTCTGCACAATATTTGCACAAACGAGTAAGATTAGGATATGTGGCCTGCTGCCTGCACTACAGTAATAACACTAACAATTTGAATAGGAAATGTGGCCTCCTGCCTGCACCACAATATTGGCACAAACGATTTAGATTAGGAAATATGCCCCTCCTACCTGAACCACAATATTAGCACAAACAATTTAGATTAAGAAATGTGGCCTCCTGCCTGCACCACAGTATCTATTTGCAGAAGCAGCCTCTCTGTACTGTAAAGGCCCCGTCACACTAAGCGATCTCGGTAGCGAGATCTCTGCTGAGTCACAACTTTTGTGACGTAACAGCGATTTCACCAGCGAGATCGCTGTGTGTGACAGCGATCAGCGAGCGGCCCCCCTGCCGGTATCGCTGATCGCTGGAAGAAACCTCTGGACATTTCTTTGGTCGCTGGTCTCCCGCTGGCCAGCACGCGTCGCTGTGTGTGACAGGCGGGAGACCAGCGATCAGGTGTAAAAAATAATAAAAAAGTAAAAAATATAGTTATTCTCACCTTCCGACGTCCCGTTCAGCCATCCCGCCTCTCTCCACGCTCCGGTCACAGTGATCCTTTGCACGAATGACTGCGAGACTTTGTTATCCCTCGAGACCGTGACATCTCGCGGTCATTCTCGCAAAGGATCACTGGGACCGGAGCGTGGAGAGAGGCGGGATGGCTGAACGGGACGTCGGAAGGTGAGAATAACTATATTTTTTATTTTGATTCTATTTTTTACAGGGATGGCCAGCGATGCCGGGCACTAGGCATCGCTGTGATCGCTGGTGAAGCTGTCTGTGTGACAGCTCACCAGCGATCACATAGCGACTTACTAGCGATCCTGACACCTTGATATCGGTGTCAGGATCGCTGGTAAGTCGCTTAGTGTGACGGGGCCTTTACACTGACAAAATGGAGCCACCAAAACAACATGCCCGCTTTTCATATGGAGAACAACATGTGACTTTGGTAGCCAATGACAGAAACCCTTGTGATGGAATCCCCACACATTAAGTTAATAAAAGAAAAAAGAAAAAACTGTCTGTTGCTCCTCGGACCTCTCGACAACCCCTTCCCTCATCCAACACATCCCACGGTCATCATACAGCAAGACTATCCTAGCCAAAGTCCTGACAAAAGCATTAAAGGAAATGCGTTCATTTACTGAACTGTGCCTAAATTTTGATGACTTTAAGGAAAAATGCTCGGGAATCCGAACCTGAATCTGAATGAGCTATGCTCGTGCCGAATTTGAGATTGGTAAATATTTTCCAAACAAGTGCGCTCATCTCTAATCAAGAATGTCACAGTACATTAGTCCGTTCATACTTCCTTCAATTATATGAAGTTTGTCAATTCCATAAGCTCAAAAACAGCCCAACACACCATGATGGTTCCACCTCCAAAATTCACCATTGGTAGGTTTTGAGTGGTGGTCTCATCAGTATTTTGCACCTGTGTTGCCATCTTTATTATACGGATTTGCTGCATTAGTTTCCGTGACCTGGGCAGATAAATACTGTTGGCCTTTTTTCCTATGTTAATTCTTGAATTTTGGGGTAAAATTTTAATTCCTCTTTGTCTGGCTTTGCTTTTAATTTTATTGTAGGTGGGCTTATTCTAGGCAAAGTCCATGATTACCCTTTGGTGCCTAAATTGCCTAAATTACAAGTATTTTGATATCCACAACCAAATTATGTGCAGTCAAAGCCTTGGTAATCTAATGGGCAGAGCACATCTGTCCACTAGAAAAATGATATTGCAAGTTAAGGGTGACTGGTCTGTCTGACATCATCAATATTGCTGCTTTGTACTTCTAACGTTTTGAAAAAAAGCTATTAACGGCTGGTTCTTATTAGATTATTTGTTCTAATATTGAGCTAGAAATGTATAATGGGGCTAATGTACTAGTGCACAGCAGTAATTAGTGAAATTGTTTTGTTTTTCTCGCTCTAATTACATTTGCGTACTAACACAAACGGTCTTATAATGATGCATAGCTTTATACTGTATGCTCAGCTGGCAAAATTACATTTTATTTTTGCTTAATATTTTGCTTTATCCAGGTTTCTAGTAGCCTAAACCTTTATAGTACATCCATCTAGGTCTAGGCCAGGGTCGCCAACCATCTGTAAATTCCAGGACTGTCTGTAAAAATAGAGCATTTTTATTACCCTGTCCGTAAAAAAAAATTAAGTTGTCCTTGATTTTTTTGACGCTGAAGAAGCGCATGCAGATTATTTTTACTATAATTATCATCATTTTACAGTGAATGCACCTAATGTTTTTTTATCACTTCTAGTCATAGTGATTTCTTATGATTTTCCAATGTGTCTGTAAAAAATATTGTTTGCCCGTGATTTTTTGAGTTGTTCAGAAAAAAAGTCATTTTGGCAACCCTGTGCTAAGCTATTTGCTTTTTTTTCTTATATTCGACATAAAAGTCCGTTTGTGACCAAAATGTCACTTTTTTGACTTACTTAAATTTTTGGGAGCAACTCTGCCTTGGGTTTTCTCTCACTATGGATCTATGATTGTGATTGTGTGGGGATTGCCCCAAGAATGAAAATAATTTGCCATATGGATGGATGCCCTACAAATTTGACCTCAGAACTGATATAATAATTTTATGTGATGCCGAAGAGCCAGTACTATTGACCCACATATACTATTCTTCCCATTCTCACAGGCACAATTATAACTGCTGCTGGAGGGTATTTGCTCCAAATCATTGTTTTTAATGCAGTTCAGCCTCTCTTCTCCATAGAGAATGGATTGACTACCCTGTAATGCAAAGTGGTTTGTTTCCCTGCATTAAATCCACTTTGCATTACCGTTTGTCCTGTGCTGAAAATAATCATTTTTCCTATGGTTTATATCCTGCTATACTCCTAGCCACATGTAACATTAACGTAGACTATCCTATAGCAGACAAATGAATGATATTTACTGTATATATAGTTGCTAATCATTTTACCTACTGACAGGGCCGGACTGGAACTGAAACTCAGCCCAGGCATTTGAGAGCCCACCCGATGCGTGGCGTATGTGAAATATTTTTGTGCACTTGTGGGTTATGGCTGATTTGGGTATATATGGAGAGTTATGGGGGGCTCACTGTGTGGGTGGAGATCTGAAGTAAATAGTAACATATACTGAAAAAAAAATAGCGACCCACTCCCTTCAGGTGAATGGCACTAGTTACAATTTTTGGCACACATCTTATCTGTTCCTGTTACTGCTCCATACGACATTCTCGGCTTTATATTCCATATGGCACTCTCTGTAGGCACTATGTCCCATATACAATGCTATATATATTACCATGACCCCTGCATATTCACATTTGGTTGCAGGTTAGTCCCTCCTTGAAAAATCCTTAACCTTGACACATACACAGTATGTGATATAGTTATTTAGTATGTTGTCTCTTTCCTTTAGGTTAGAGGTTTAGTTACATTTGATTTCATTTCTTGACCCGGGATTTACGTTGTATCATTGTCACTTAATAATACTGTCATGTCTTTTATACGCAGATATATCTTGCAAAAGGCCATGATGTGCCAAAATGTCGCATTTATACTTATCTGATATATTTCATTGTCTTGCCTTACATTCAATAAATTAATTTTTTGAGTGCCGAAGTTCGCTATTTTTTCCAGGGATTTGGGTATATGTCACATTTTCAAAAAAAATAAAAATAGCTGTAAACTGCACTTTACATTAATTTAGTTTTGTCTGTCAATGATAATGTCGAACACAAATTTCCCTCCAGGAAAATGTTAGTTTTTTCATCTGGACTGATGGACATATTTGTAATAAAGAGCTCCATGACCCCAAAAATGCTATGTTTGATAGTACCAAAGTGAATAAGACATCTGAAATATCATGGAAAAGCAGCTTATTTTTTTCCTTGCAGAATTGAAGCAGTTTCATGTCCGCAGCATCTATCCTTTCAGCATTTTTGCAGCATTTTTCACCCGTTCTAAAGAACGGGAAAAAATCTAATAAAAAAATGCAGCAATATCAAAGCGATTTTCCTGCCAAGAGACACATTTTTGTTGCAGAAATGTCAGCAGCCCATGCTTATCATGTGCACATACCGACGCGGTATCATTACCAGTACACTTTGCAGACTATGGGCTGTTATCATTACCAGTCTGACTGCAACAATTATCTTGGACAGGAGAACGGTGCGCAAATCTCATTCCTGCAGTGACATGACAACCAGAGCCAAATCCTGACATTGTATAGAGTTATTCCGTACACTGTACTTTTAGCTGAAATAATTGGTTTGGGATGAAAAACCCCTTTAACAGCTGTGGTCAACCAAGGTAAGTGCACCTTAAAGAGAAGTCATGGCTGTAATGGCGCGGTAATACTGATCACATTGATATCTTTGAAGAAATCTGCTTTCTTGTTTCTCTGTAATCACCATGTGAAGTTTTCTGCTCATGAGACCGGTGCACAGGGAACAGACTATGTAACTAGTCAGTTTTCAATAAACTTCATTGTTAAAAAATGGATCCAGTTGAAACCATTATTTTTAGCTGGACAAAACCATTGTGCCTGCACAACGGTTTTGTTAACGGATTGCTGCTGGAACAGTTCTAACTGATGATTACTGGACATGTGACCATGGCCTTACTTTAAGGAGTCTTGCTTTTTCTGTCCTTGGGCCATGGTATGGTCTTATCTCCTCACTGTCTAGGCTCGCTGAGCTCATTCTAGCAGTGTGGGCTGCAGTAACCAGCAGAGATGTAAGCATTAAAGGGAATCTATCAGCAAATTTTTGCTATGTAATCTGAGGACACCATGAGGCAGGGGTTAAAACACTGAACTCAATGATGTGTCACATAACGGCTGTGTGCTCTTTACTTAGACTGAAGCTTTAATCATTTTGTCATTAACAATGCTGTGACTAGCTGGTCTTGAGAGCCCTGGTCCAACTTCACCCCCTTCTGTGGTAACCACTCCCTGTCTATATCTATGTGCATGAGAGCCTGCTGTGGGCGGGGTTAGCTGTGGTATGGGAGGGGCTAGCTTTCTCAGCTCTGTTTCATGCTAAATCTAACAACTCTGATTATGTCAGAACGTCTGCACCCATTAAACTAAGTGATACATTGTTGGATTCAGGGTCTCTTTTCCTAAATTTGCTCTCAAATGACTGGATATCCTACATTTTCTAATGGATCGGCACCCTCTAAACTGCATATGTTGATTATTAACATCTGACATTATATTACAAAAGGAGCTGGAAAAGATTCTTGCGAGGGCAAACACAAGGCAGATAAAGTTTAATGTTAATAAATGCAGAGTAATGCACAGCTACAGGAGTAATTGTACTGCTGCATATTGATTAAATGCAAATATATTATTAATAATAATAATAATAATCTTTATTTATACAGCGCTAACATATTCCGCAGCGCTTTACAGTTTCAAAACACAAGTCATAAGTAACAATGTTAATAATACAATAATTAAAGCAAAATAAGACGACCCTGCTCGTGTAAGCTTACAATCTACAATGAGGTGGGGGAGATACAAAGTACAGGTGTGTATTTACAATTGTATATTTACAATGAAGGTCCAGCCATCTTGAGGGAGTGAGGGATGGATTAGAATGACTTTGATTAGTGAACATGATAAGCCGCTCTGAACAAATGTGTTTTGAAGGAGCGCCTAAATCTATGCAAATTGTGGTTAGTCCTAATTTCTTGGGGTAGAGCATTCCAGAGGATAGGAGCAGCACGGGAGAAGTCTTGGAGTCGAGAGTGGGAGGTATGGATTAGTGCAGAGGTTAGTCGAAAGTCGTTTGCAGAGCGCAGCGATCGGCTAGGCCGATAGAAATGAGGGAGGAGATGTAGGGGGGTGCCGCACCGTGGAGAGCTTTGTGGGTGAGAACTAGTACTTTGAATTGGATCCTATAATGAATGGGCAGCCAGTGTAATGACTGACGAAGAGCGGACACGTCCGAGTACCGATTAGCCAGATGGACGACTGTTATGATGAGTCACCGAAGGAGGAAAAAACAAAATACCAGCTAAGTCCAGAAAAACCAGAGAGGTTGACAGCTATCGGATTGCAGACCCCTGAACCTATCCACAACAACTAGCAGTAGCCGTGGGGGGTTCCTACGGTGCCCTAGACCCCTCGATCACAGCCGGAGAACTATATAGCCTAAAGACAGAAAGGGGAAAAACTAAACTGCCCCAGAGCAGACCCCAAAGCAATAGGCAGCCCCAACATATAATGACGGTGAAGCAAGATGAAAACACTAACACAGATAGAAAGATAGGTTGAGCAAATGATGGTGCCCAAGCTAACTACATAGGACAGGATAGGAAAGCTGCTGTCTGCCATCCGCAAAAACCCTATCAAAATGAGCCAACCGACTGATAGGAAAAACAGGCCCTGAAGTCGCTAGGCTTCAAAAGACTATATCAGCACTCGGGTATATTCTGAAGACAGAGCAAAATAACAACAGATCAGAGACAAAAATGGAATTCAGCTCACCCTCGGCCGGGGATGGCAGAACTCCCAAAAAACAAGGCAAAACAAAAACAAAACTGAAGAGTACAAAGCAGAGCAGAAAAACTTAGCTTTGAGATGCAGGAAACAGACTGGTCTCCAAGAATCCAGCAGGAAGATCACCAGCCAGGAAGAAGGGTGTTGGCAGCCTTATATCCAGTCCTCAATTCCAGCCACCCAGTCATCATCTAGCTGCCCAGGTGTTTGGTAATCAGTCTCACTACCTTCCTTCACTAGAGGAGGGAGTTCATCAGACCTCAATGGTGAAGGGAAAAATGAACTCACAACAGACGACCCTGGCTGCTGCATTAAGTATGGACTGGAGAGGGGATAGTCGAGTGACAGGGAGGCCAATTAATAGAGCGTTGCTGTAATCCAGGCAGGAGTGGATCAATGCTACAGTGAGGGTTTTTGTTGTTTCCATGGTGAGAAAAGGGCGGAAATATATTAAAGATTACAGAACAGGAGAAGGACTTGGGTATTCTGATTACAAGTAAGGTGACCAGCAATACTCAATGTCAAGCGGCAGCTGCAAAAGCAAGCAAGATTTTAGGGTAAATGAACAGGGGAAAAAAAACTGCAAACACACAATATAATAATATATAATGTAATAGTAAAACTAATATATAAAGGTATAAATAAATATCAAAAAGTGTGATTGAACCAATCTCCCAAGAAAAGGATGGCAGACCATCCGGTATAGATGAAAAAGATTTACTCAAAGGTGGATGGAAGATCCCACAGGATCAAAAAGATATGCAACATGAATGATGATGCAATGACAAAATAATAAAAATAATAATAACTGGCAAAGTCTTTGTGGAAATAAAAATGCCTTTATTAAAATATTGGCACAACAATTAAGTGCATTAAAAATGTGTATATATATATATATATAATAAAAAAGAAAATTAATAAAATATACAACCACATTAGCGATATATTTATGGATAATGGAACAACCATACCATAACAAAAAAAGCTTAATTAATAATACAGGTAAAAAAGTGCATAATTGTAGTAACACAGAAATTGTATAAACGATTGAACGTGCCAAGAAGTGCAAAAGTGCAAATAATACAAGTCGCCCTAAGGCGTGTGCAATTAAAACAGAAAATATATATACCTGTAAGCCAATAAACGCTATGTGAGTGGTATAATAACGCGCCCCTTCTTGGCATGTTCAATCGTTTATACAATTTCTGTGTTACTACAATTATGCACTTTTTTACCTGTATTATTAATTAAGCTTTTTTTGTTATGGTATGGTTGTTCCATTATCCATAAATATATCGCTAATGTGGTTGTATATTTTATTAATTTTCTTTTTTATTATTATATATATATATATATATATATATATATATACACACATTTTTAATGCACTTAATTGTTGTGCCAATATTTTAATAAAGTCATTTTTATTTCCACAAAGACTTTGCCATTTATTATTATTTTTATTATTTTATCATTGCATCATCATTCATGTTGCATATCTTTTTGATCCTGTGGGATCTTCCATCCACCTTTGAGTAAATCTTTTTCAAGATTTTAGGGTGTATAAAAAGAGAGAGAAAATCCTGTGATATAAATGTATTATTACCCTTCTATAAATTCCTTGTAAGGTATTTGAAATTTAGAGTCAGTTCAAAGGAGGAAACTAGATTATTACATTATTAAAAGATCTCATTTACATGTATAAATACATACTGTATGTGGTCAATGCATAGTACTGGCACACACCTTACCATTTTCCATGACCTTACAAAGTGTAATGGAACACTTATTACATGTGGAGGAAAGTAAATTCTGGCAGCTAAAAAGGAAAGGGTTCTTTTCAGTAGAGCAGTCAGACTGCGGAATATCGACCACAAGAAGCAGTAATGGCAGACAATATAACATCTTGTAAAAAAAGGTCTGGATACTTTTTTGACAAAACATGACATACACAATGTATAATGTTTACAATATCCCCCTCTACTCCTCTTTGGTCAGGTGTCATCTGGAATATTGTGTCCAGTTCTAGGAACCACATTTTAAAAAAGACATTGAAAAACTGGAGCAAGTTCAGAGAAAAGCTACCAGGATGGTAAGAGGAGTGCAAAGTATGTCCTACAAGGAACGGTTAAAGGATCTGGGAATGTTTAACAAAAAAGAAGGCTAAGAGGAGACTTAATAGCTGTCTACAATTATCTGAAGGGATGTCACAGTGTAGAGCAGGGTTCCCCAACTCCAGTCCTCAAGGCCCACCAACAGGTCATGTTTTCAGGATTTCACCTGGGCAATACTAAGGAAATCCTGAAAACATGACCTGTTGGTGGGCCTTGAGGACTGGAGTTGGGGAGCCCTGGGGTAGAGGGATCATCCTTATTCTCATTTTCACATGGAAACACGAGAAGCAATGGAATGAAACTGAAAGGGAGAAGACTAAGGATGAGCGAGTACTGAAATACTCGGACTCGCTGTACTCGTTATGAATAGCTCCTAATACTGGGGTATTCGTAATGAATAGCGAGTCCAATGTAAGTCTATGGGAAATGCGAGCAATGGGTAGAGAATGTGTGTGGGTGGAGAATGTGTGCAGGGGTCTGTGGGGCTGTGTGTGTGCGCGGGGCCGTGCCGGGCCTGTGCCGGCCTCTGCCGGTGCTGTGCTGGGCTGTGATAGCCTCTGCCGGGGCTGTGCCGGCCTGTGCAGGGCCTGTGCCAGGCCGTGCGGGGCCTGTGCGGGCTATGTCGGCATCATCCGATGTGACTACTTGTCACATCTGGCTATGCCCGCTACAGTGACAGCATTAGTGGATAATGGGAAAGTAGCATTCCCATCATCCGGCTAAGATACGATAAGATAAGATAATCCTTTAATTGTCCCACCATGGGGAAATTCAGAGCATTACAGCAGCAAGGCAGGAACAAGTACAGATACAGATGCATAAAGGCAGTACATTGACAGTAGGTAGGTACATATATGAAAAAAAACAAAAAAAAACAACCTGTAACCAGACTGTCACAACTTTGGATCTATCAGTTCTCTGTTTGGGTCGTTCTCTGTTTTGGACAGTGCTGGTTATACAGCCTAACTGCAGCAGGAAGGATGGACTTTCGATAGCGCTCCCTCTCACATTTAGGATGAAGTAGCCGGTCACTGACAGTACTGCACATCTTTGTCACGGTCTCATGCATGGGATGGGAATCATTCTGCACCATGTAGCTCACCTTGGCCAGTATCCTCCTGTCGCCTACTTCCTGAACTGGGTCAAGGGGGCATCCCAGGACAGAGCTGGCCCTTCTAATCAGTTTGTCCAGCCTATTCCTGTCCCTGGTTGATATGCCACTACCCCAGCACGCCACACCAAAGAAGATGACTGATGCCACAACAGAGTAGAAGAAGGATGCAAGGAGTGTCCCTCTAACTCCGAAGGCTCTCAGCCTTCTGAGCAGATAAAGCCTGCTTTGGCCCTTCCTGTACACTGCATCCAAGTGATGGGCCCAGTCAAGCTTATTATTGAGGATCACACCAAGGTACTTATAGGTGTCGACTATCTCAATGTGGTGAATAGTCTTGAGCATTCCGATACCGCAAGTATCGGGTATCGGCCGATACTTGCTGTATCGGAATTCCGATACCGACTTCCGATATTTTTTCAATATCGGAAGTCGGCATCGGAATCGGAAGTTCAAAGTTGATTGACAGCCGAAATGACGTCATCATGATGCGCGGTGTGTGCGCATCATGATGCGCCGTCATTTCGGGCCTTCCAGGGGTCTCTGCCGGCCTGCCGGGGGGCTGTGTGGACTGCCCGGGGTCTGTACCGGCCTGCCGGGGGGCTGTGCCGGCCTGCCGGTGGTCTGTGCACCCTGTGGGGGTCTGTACCGGCCTGCCGGGGGGCTGTGCCAGCCTGCCGGTGGTCTGTGCACCCTGTGGGGGTCTGTACCGGCCTGCCGGGGGGCTGTGCCGGCCTGCCGGGGGGCTGTGCTGATGTCCGGGGGTCTGTGCAAGCATCGTCCGATGGGACTATAAGTCCCATCTGGCGATGCCTGCTACCATGACAGTGATTGACACATTAGCCAATGATGGGACAGTAGTAGTCCCATCATCCGGCTAATGTGTTAAATGTTAAAAAAAAAAAAAAAATACTACATACATACTACATACATACTACATGCATGCTACATACATACTACATGCTACATACATACTACATATATACTACATGCATGCTACATACATACTGCATGCTACATACATACTACATACATACTACATACATACCACATATATACTACATACATACTACATGCAAGCTACATACATACTACATACATACTACATACATACTAAATACATGCCACATATATACTACATACATACTACATGCATGCTACATACATACTACATACATACTACATACATACTACATGCATGCTACATACATAACACATATATACTACATGCATGCTACATACATACTACATGCTACATACATACTACATATATACTACATACATACTACAAACATACTACATGCATGCTACATACATACTACATGCTACATACATACTACATATATACTACATGCATGCTACATACATACTACATGCTACATACATACTACATATATTCTACATACATACTACATACATACTACATGCTACATACATACTACATATATACTACATGCATGCTACTTACATACTACATACATACTACATATATACTACATACATACTACATACAATACATTCATACAATACATACATAGACATACAGTACATATAACATAGAGTAACATACTTACCAATACTTGTCACATTGTTCCCCGAAGCCATTGTCTTTTACGGAATAAATATTAACATAACAAACCACAAAAATACTCACCCACGATCCGAAGCAGTCCACGAGTGTGTCCCACAACGATCTTGGGTAGAGAATGGCAGCATCAGCTGATGCTGCCGTTCTCTACGGGCTGCAGGAATCCAATGACGGAAGGTAGGTATCCTTCCGCACTGTATTCCTCCGCCACTTAAAAAAAAAAGTCCCTAGTCTCACTTTATGCCATTGCTGCGTGGGAAATTCCACATAGTTCCACATAGTTTGTATGTGGTATGTATGTAGCATGTAGTATGTATGTAGCATGCATGTAGTATGTATGTAGCATGCATGTAGTATATATGTAGTATGTATGTAGCATGTAGTATGTATGTAGCATGCATGTAGTATATATGTAGTATGTATGTAGCATGTAGTATGTATGTAGCATGCATGTAGTATGTATGTAGTATGTATGTAGCATGTAGTATGTATGTAGCATGCATGTAGTATATATGTGTTATGTATGTAGCATGTAGCATGCATGTAGCATGCATGTAGTATGTATGTAGCATGCCTGCACAGACCCCCGAAGCCTGCACAGACCACCGGCAGGCCGGCACAGCCCCCCGGCAGGCCGGCACAGCCCACCGGAGCCTGCACAGACCATCGGCAGGCCGGCACAGCCCACCGGAGCCTGCACAGACCACCGGCAGGCCGGCACAGCCCCCCGGCAGGCCGGCACAGCCCACCGGAGCCTGCACAGACCACCGGCAGGCCGGCACAGCCCCCCGGCAGGCCGGCACAGACCACCGGAGCCTGCACAGACCCCCTGGCAGGCCGGCACAGCCCCCCGAAAGGCCCGTACAGACCCCAGAGAGGCTGTACAAGGCAAAAACAGGGTTTTTCTTATTCCAATACCGGAAGTCCCATAAACTTGAATGGGACTTCCGGTATCGGAATCGGCGATACCGATACTTTTTTTTAAGATCGGCCGATCCATTCCGATCCGATACTTTGAAGTATCGGACAGTATCGCTCAACTCTAGTGGTGAATGTAAAAAAAAAGGCATACAGAACATACAACATATAACATACAGTTCATACACAGAACATAAAACACATAACATAGAGTACATTCTCACAGCACACACCTAATTCCCCGAAGCCTTCGTCTCCTGCAAATAGTATTAAAATAATAAACCAACCTAAAGTCACCTTTCTGCCGTAATCCATTAATAACAAGGGTCCCACGTCGAACTCCCGTGCAGAGCTGCCACATCAGCTGATTTGACTGCTCTCCAGGGCTCTAGTGATACAGTGATGGAGATGACCCTCCGCGCTGTATCACTCCGCCGGGAGGTCACAAGATTTCACCTATGACTTACAGTAGCACTACAGCATGGGTGTCATGATCCAGGTTGGATGATGACAGTTAAAAGCACATGTAATCTTTTTTTTTCCCTTAAGCTGTGTGCTTAAGTTTGGTTTTGCCCCGGTGGCCATTAGGATTATTACACAGTGGTGTCTTTTGTTCTAGTTTGCCCCCGGTGGTGGTTAGCGTTATTACACGGGAATCACTAACAGGTGTGATTCCTCTGGCTTAACTATAAAGGTGTGTAATGTGCTCTCACTGGTGTTGGTGATAGTGTTCATTTCAACCATCCTTGGTGGAGAAAGGAGCTAGAGAGAGTTCCTTGCAGCACAGTCAGAGTCCTGGTGTGGAAGGAGTCAGAGGGGATTTCCTTGCAGCTCTGACAGAGCTTGGTTGCAGCTATTCAGGAGGAAAGCTGCATTCTGGTGGTGGACTCTGTTGCTGGGAGCAAGAGCAACAGAGCAAAGCAATGTGGTGTTTCCCAGTTTGTGCCTTTCCTTTTTGTGTGTTTCAGTGCAGTGGTGGGATTAGTCTCTGCACTGGCCATTTCACTAGAAAGGGGTAGGTGCAGGGTGAGCTAGGGTTTAAAGGTATCCTGATTGGCGCCCGATGCGGAACCGGCCTAGGGATCGGTAGGAGTGTAGAGACACTGACTCAGGGGAGTGCAGGAGGTCTCCACGTCCCCGTTCCCTATCGCAGGGCCCACCATTGTTATTGTTTCCCTGCTGTTTCCCCTTATTATTTAAATTCGCCCTGCTGGAGGCGGTGTGTCCAGTATCACGTGTATTTCTGAAATTCGCCTGCTGGAGGCGGTGTATCCAGCTCCATGTCTAATTATTTAAATTCGCCCTACTGGAGGCGGTGTATCCAGGGTCTCATGTGTCATATAAATTTGCCCTGCTGGAGGCAGTGTGTCCAGTCACACATTGACCATTACATTGGGAATTTTCTCATGCAGCACGTAAAGTGAACTCCACTGATACACTGCGGGAGTGTTATCTCCGGTCAGTGTGTCATTAGAGGCCCTGTAGAGTGGTCACATCTGCTGATGTGACTGCTCTATAGGGGAGATTGTCCTGGGACACTCATTTTTAAAGAGGAACTGCGTCGGAAAGGTAAGTATAGGTTGGTTGTTTTTTTTTAATTTTTTGCAGGTGATCGATAGCTTCACTAGGATCTGGGCATACAATAAAAATTATGAAAAACCATGTTGTGTTTTATTTAATTAAAATTCTTTTTTCTGGCTGTGTCTTTTATGGTTTAATTGAGAATATTAAAGAAGCCTATGTCATTTTTTCAAATAAAGGACTTTATTCTGGCTGTGTCTTTATTTAATATATAAAGCTCAAGTGTGTGTATGTATGTATGTATTTCTGGGATTGGCATCCGTACCGTCGCAGCAACAGCCACAAAATTTGGCACAGTCACAAGTCTGGACCCCGAGAGTGTCCTAGGCTATGTTGTGAGGCGAAATTTTAACCCAGCGCATTCCAATCCTCCAATTTTGCCCCTATCTACATAATGGGGAAAAAGTGTGTGTGTATCAAGCCCCGCCACTCATTATGATGTCATAATGGTTGACTATGGGATGGAGGATGTGTGATGGGTATATGGGCACTGGACTATGGGATGGAGGATATGTATGACGGGTATATGGGCACGGGACTATGGGATGGCGGATATGTATGATGGGTATATAGGCATGGGACTATGGGATGGAGGATGTGTGATGGGTAAATGGACATGGGACTATGGGATGGAGGATGTGTGAAGGATATATGGGCACTCGACTATGGGATGGAGGATATGTATGATGGGTATATGGGCATGGGCCTATGGGATCGTGGATATGTATGATGGGTATATGGGCACGGGACTATGGGATGGAGGATAATTATAATTTGTTATAACTAACCACAGTTAGTTACTATGCCCTGGCAGCGCCGGGCTCTTCAGCTAGTTTACCATATAGCTATAAGATTAGAAATGTATAAATGTCTTATAGATGCCTCTCCATTACTAACCCCTGGGCTTGATGTCACCTGATAATAATACAAAGGTGACAAGACGTGCCTTTTCTGGCCGGCTGTGGGCTGCCGTTTTTAGGCTGGGGAGGTTCAATAACCATGGCCCCTTACCAGCCTGACAATACCAGCCCCTAGATGTGCGCTTTAGCAAGGCTGGTTGTCAAAAATGAGGGGGACCCCGCACCGGTTTTTAAATTATTTAAACAGTTTAAAAAAACAGCGTGGGGCTCCTCTATTCTTAATAACCAACCTTGCTGAAGCTGACAGCTAAGGGCTGCAGCCCCCAGCTGTGAACTCATGCCGGGTTTCTAATTCATTTATTTAGTTATATCGCAGGTGGTGGGGGAGGAATACCCCAATCATCAGCTCCTGCTGTCACTGTTATTAGCGCCAGCAGGTGTCAGATGACGGGAGTAATAGTCCCAAAAGCCCCCACCTGCTGTCATCGTTCTGACTTTAATATAACTCTCATCATTCTCTTCTGCTTCCACCAGCAGAGCAGGGGAGAATGATGAGAGCCGTCTTCAGCACCCGGCGATGGGGAACAGCACTTACTGTAGCACTTCTTCCCCGATGCCGATGTTTGTCACACGGATGACAGCAATGTGTGTTCTCCACGTGTGGGACGTTTTGCTGCCCATGCTGACGGTAAAAAACAGACATGTCTACATGTGGAGCTCATGGACACAGTGACATGTGCACAGACCCATTCATTTGAATGGGTCTACATGTGTCAGTTTCTCCGATACATGTGAAAACTGTCACCACACATACCAGAGAAACGAATGTGTGAGAGGCCTAAGCGAGAGCAGAGAATGAATAACAAGCAGCAGCTCTCACTTAGGTGAACAATCAATGAATGTAATGCTATATTTCTCCTTAAGTGCCCAGTGCAGATATTAGAGATGACAACGGGTCCTTTAATTTTTCAATTATTATTATTTATTTATATAGCGCCATTAATTCCATGGTGCTGTACATGAGAAGGGGGGTAACATACAAAGTTATAGATATCGTTAACAGTAAACAATTTTACAATGACAGACTGGTACAGAGGGGAGGGGACCCTGTCCTTGCGGACTTAATCCGTTAATGGCCGCCAATACGTCTTTTTACTGACCTGAGATATAAGAGAATATCATCCTGACACAGGTGGCAATCCAGCAGCTGTCGGCTGTCCACTATAGCTGACGTGCTATATCACAAACGATCGGTGTTGGCACCGTCCATATCTGTTTAACCCCTTACTTGCTTCTGTCAAAAGTGACTACATCGGAAAAATGGTTAAAAGATTGTGGGGGCTTCTCTTTTAATTTAATTGACACACTGAGATTATGATTGTGTGGTCCCGATGTTTGCCATAGCAGTTCATGGCCAAATAGCGGCCTTAGAGTCTCTCGGCTATAGCGGCTAGTTCAGAAGTTAGCGACATTTAGGTGGTAACATAGTTTTGAACATAGTAACATAGTTTTGAAGGCTGAAGGAAGACCTTATGTCCATCTAGTTCAGCCTATTTTTAGTGCAGCTGTTCTGCATTGTTGATCCTGGGGAAGGCAAAAAACCCACAGAGTAGAAGCCAATTTTCTCCATAGGTTAAAAAATTCCTTCCCCTTAGGCCTGTTTCACACTTACGTTTTTGACCATCAGTCAAAATCCGCCGTTTTGCAAAAAAAAAGGGATCCATTTTTTTGGCGGATCCATTTTTTTCTCCATTAATTTGCATTACCGGCGGATGTTGACGGATGGCCATCCGTTGGATCCATTTTTTTGCGGATCTGTCAATTTTTTTGCATCCGCCGACATGCCTTGACGGACCATGCAACTTTTTTTTGCTGCAGGAACCGCATTTTATAGTGCGCATGCCAGGAGGAATGAAGTCAGTTGGAAAGTTAACCCTGAAATCATTTCTGGCGAACAGAAAAAATTCTCTCTCTCTCTCTCCTTCCCGGGCTGCGGTTCCTTTAAAATTCTTCATTCATCGGATCTGTCAAAAAAACGGTCCGGTGGCATCCGTTCACATCAGTTAGCAACGGATCCGCTTTCCGCCATTTTGGCGGATTTTAACTGACACAAAAAAACTGAAGTGTGAAACAGGCCTTAGCTGGGTCAAACATCTACCTTTAATATTATGTTATTCATAACCTTCTATACTGTTACTCACAAGAAAAGCATCCATTCCTTTCTTAAATTCATTCAGTGAGTTGGCCATCACCACTTCCTCAGGAAGAGAATTCCAGAGCCTCACTGCTCTTACCATGAAGAACCCTCTTCTATGCTGGAGCAGAAATTGTCTTTCCTCCAAACGAAGAGAATGCCCCCTTGTTCTTGTCACAGTCCTTGGTACAAACAGTTCATTGGAGAGATCTCTGTATTGCCCTCTGATATACTTGTACATATATATGTTATGCGGGGCTTAGGTCAAAGGAGGCTGACAAACCCGGGCCCCTGCGGAGTCCCTCAAACTAGGGAAAAACCCTGTCTGACCCTCAACCCAGGGTTTTTGCTAAAGGTGCAAATGCCTGAGCCTCCAGCCTCTCCTTATCTCCTGCTCAGCCCTAAGCTGAACCCTCCACCCTCCACCCAGTGAGTTGTAAAACCACCAAAGCCCACACAGTAATGACAGACAGGGAGAACTCAAACCACACCGCGCCGCAACCACACAGGACAATACTATAATGTGAACAGGGCAAAACAAAGCACAAATATAGGAAGGCGAAAAGGTAACAACTGATCATACGACACCAGATATGAATTTCTCTCTCCAACACCTCCTCTCCAGACCGGAACCACTTGGCACAAAACACAAGCTATAATCGGCGACGCCCACAGGCCAGCACGACTATTTAAAGACCGTGGGCGTGACCAAACATCCCACCTGATTTCCAGCTAGATTAACCCCAGATAACCTGAGTAAAATCAAGCCGGCGCCACTGAGGCTATAGTGGACGGAGATGGAACTACCGCTGCCTGCCGGACGCTGTGGTGTAAACAGCGTCCGACATGACAGTACCCCGTCTTCTACGAGGGACCCCAGGGCCCTCAAGACTCATAGGACCCGGCTTGTCCGGATGGCGGCGGTGAAAGGAACTGACCAGCCGATCCGCATGTATGTCCGAGGCTGGTACCCAAGACCTCTCCTCCGGACCATACCCCCGCCCGTGCACCAAATACTGAAGAGTACGGCGCAGTACTCGAGAGTCCACAACCTTGGAGACTTCAAACTCTAAATCGCCATCCACCATGACTGGAGGTGGCATCGGCGTCGTGTCCACAGAGCCTACCACCTTTTTCAATAAAGACCTGTGAAACACGTTGTGTATCTTGTATACCGCAGGAAGCTCCAACCAATAAGCGACCGGGTTAATGATGGCAGCAATCTTAAAAGGGCCAATAAATCTTGGACCCAATTTCAATGATGGAATTTTGAGTTTTATGTTTTTAGTAGCTAACCACACCCAATCACCCACACACAGATCCGGACCTGGCACATGTCTAGAGTCAGCCACGCGTTTGTATCTTGCACTCATGCTCAGCAATCGCTGTTTCACACTCCTCCAGACCGATGATAGTTCAACTCCTAACCGGTCCTCCTCTGGGACGCCCCCAGAGCCCCCCTGACGCAAGGTACAAAATTGAGGATGGTGCCCATAAACACAAAAGAACGGAGACTCTCCCGATGATTCTTGGCGGTGATTATTTAATGCGAACTCGGCCAAGGGAAGGAACGTCGACCACACCTCTTGGTTGTCAGACACAAAACATCGCAAATACTGCTCCAGATTTTGGTTCATGCTCTCAGTTTGACCATTTGACTGCGGACGAAACGCCGACGAATGAGACAACTTGATCCCCAATCGTGAGCAAAAAGCTTTCCAAAACTTCGCCACAAACTGGGTACCCCTATCAGACACTATGTCCGACGGAACTCCGTGCAGTCTGACCACCTCCTGCACAAAGACCTGAGCCAACGTCTTCGCGTTGGGCAAGGAAGGCAACGACACAAAATGCGCCATCTTCGAAAATCGATCAACCACCACCAGGATGACCGTGTTCCCCGCCGAGGCAGGCAAGTCTGTGATAAAGTCCATGGAGATTTCTGTCCATGGCCTACTAGGTATCCCCAGCGGCTGTAGAGTGCCAGCAGGATGGGTTCTGGGCGACTTGGCCCTGGCGCACGTGATGCAAGCTGTCACATACGAAACCACGTCCTGCCGGATTTTTGGCCACCAGAAGCGGCGCGATACCAGTTCCAAGGTGCCCCTAACCCCTGGATGACCGGCCAGGACCGAGTCGTGGTGTTCCCCCAACACTTTAAGACGAAGATGAAGGGGTACGAATGACTTATTAGCGGGAAGTCCTGGTGGTACCTCCTCCTGGGCCTCGGCAATCTCCGCCTCTACCTCAGTCGTGAGAGCCGAAACCACTACACCTTCCTGGAGGATGGGTACCGGATCTTCCCGAGAAAACACCTGGACAAGGCATCCGCCGTGGTGTTTTTCGCCCCAGGACGGTAAGTCACCAGAAAGTTAAAACGTGTAAAAAACAATGCCCAGCGAGCCTGCCTGGGAGACAGACGCTTGGCCGACTCCAGATAGAGCAGGTTTTTATGGTCGGTGATGACTGTGACCTGGTGGGCCGCCCCCTCCAAGAAGTGTCGCCATTCCTCAAAAGCCAATTTGATGGCCAACAACTCCCTGTTGCCGATGTCGTAATTCCGTTCGGCTGGCGACAGCTTCTTGGAGAAGTAGGCGCATGGACGCAAATTGCTCAAGGACAAGCCCTGTGACAGTACTGCCCCCACTCCCACCTCAGACGCATCGACCTCCACCGTAAAAGGTTTAGATACGTCCGGTTGCACCAGAATGGGGGCTGAAGCAAAACGGTTCTTCAGAAGCTCAAATGCACGCACCGCATCCTCAGACCAGATAGCGAGATTGGTACCTTTTTTCGTCATGTCCGTGAGCGGTTTGGCTATAGTAGAGAAATTCTTAATAAACTTCCTATAATAGTTAGCAAACCCAAGGAACCGCTGGAGCGCTTTTAGATTACCAGGCCGTTCCCATCGCAGCACCGCTTGCACCTTCGCGGCATCCATTTTAAACCCTGCGGCGGACACAATATATCCCAAAAAAGGCAACTCTTGAACAAAAAACATGCATTTTTCAAGCTTAGCATAGAGCTTATTCTCACGGAGCAGCTGTAACACCTGCCTGACATGCTCTAAATGAGTGTCCTGGTCGCTCGAATAAATGAGGATATCATCCAGGTACACAATCACAAATTTCCCCAGCACATGAGCAAATACATCATTTATGAAATGTTGGAACACAGCCGGCGCGGTTGTCAACCCAAATGGCATAACTAGGCTTTCAAAATGACCCTCAGGGGTATTAAATGCCGTCTTCCACTCATCCCCGTGGCGGACCCTTGAGGTTATATGCCCCCCTGAGGTCAAGTTTGGAAAACCACTTCGCACCCGCCACCTGGTTGAACAAATCAGGGATCAGAGGCATCGGGTAGGGATCATGGACCGTAATCTGGTTTAACTCACGGAAATCCAGACACGGGCGTAACCCCCCATCCTTTTTCTTAATGAAGAAAAACCCCGCTGCTACAGGTGAGGATGAAGGCCGGATGTGCCATTTACTTAAACTCTCCACAATGTAATCCTTAAGAGCTTGTCTCTCCAGACCAGAAATACTAAACATCCTCGCCTTTGGCAATTTAGCCCCGGGTTTTAACCTAATCTGACAGTCATAGGCTCGATGTGGAGGTAGTTCTGAGCAACCCCTCTCAGAGAATACGTCCGCAAAATCCAGCAATGCCTCCGGAAGGCTGGACTTCACGGCGGACACACATGTGGCCAAGCAATTTTCCTGGCAGAAACTGCTCCACTGGACTATGTCCTGGGTTCTCCAGTCAATCACCGGGTTGTGCTTACACAACCATGGGAAACCCAGGACTATTTGTGCTGGGAGATTATTGAGTACCTTACATGTAACCCACTCAGAATGTAGGACCCCAATGTGGAGTTTAACCTCAGCTACAAACTCAGTAATCTCCCCCTGTGGGAGGGGAGCGGCATTAATGGTAACCACGCGAATAGGATGAGGGAGTTTTTCGATCTTGAAACCTGCCATGCGTGCAAACTTGTCATCCATGAGATTGGTGGCTGAACCGCTATCCACAAACACTGATATAGGTAGCTCTCTGCCCGCAATAACCCTGGCAGGGAGCATACATTGAGATACCATCATGGAGGATATGCATACGCTCAGTTGGGCCTCCTCCATACCCTCTGAGCTTACCAGTTTTCCGCCGGTGCGACTTTCTTTGGTAGCACAGGACAAGCATTTACATAATGATCTCTTTTACCACAGTAAAAACATGCTCCATGCCTCCTGAACCCAGGAACGCGACGCTGCACATGCGATACCCCCGCGATTTGCATAGGTTCCATGGGCTCACCTGCAGCAACCACACTGGCACCCCCGCTTTCCCCCAGAGGCAGCGTCTCCTGCGCCCCTTGACGCAAACGGCGATCAATACGAATAACCAAACTCATGGCAGATTCTAACGATGCAGGAGTCTCATACATCAGGAGGGCCTGTTTAACTCTTTCTGAAACCCCATGAAAAAACTGACTCCGCAGCGCTGGGTCGTTCCACTGTGTCTACTGCCCAATGGCGAAATTCTGAACAATAGTCTTCCGCCATACGTTCCCCCTGACGGAGGGCGCGGATTTTAGATTCCGCCAAAGCCAATTTGTCGGGGTCATCATAAATGAGCCCGAGTGCTGAAAAAACATTCTCAACCGAATGAAACGTAGCAGAGTCGGCTGGTAAGGAAAACGCCCATGCTTGGGGGTCCCCACTCAGTAAAGATAACACCAGACCCACCCGCTGAGCCTCATTACCTGAGGAGACCGGGCGCATGCGAAAGTATAACTTGCAGGCCTCCCGAAAGATGACAAATTTGCTGCGTTCCCCAGAAAATCGTTCAGGCAGCGGAATCTTAGGCTCTGCACCTGCAGAAGCCGCTTGCACATTAGCTACAACCAGGCCCTGCTGCTGAACTGCCCCCTTCAACTCGGTGACCTGTACGGACAGCGCCGCCAACTGGCGGTTAATGGAAGTCATGTAATCCATGGAAAAAATGTTAGGCCGATTATAATGTTATGCGGGGCTTAGGTCAAAGGAGGCTGACAAACCCGGGCCCCTGCGGAGTCCCTCAAACTAGGGAAAACCCTGTCTGACCCTCAACCCAGGGTTTTTGCTAAAGGTGCAAATGCCTGAGCCTCCAGCCTCTCCTTATCTCCTGCTCAGCCCTAAGCTGAACCCTCCACCCTCCACCCAGTGAGTTGTAAAACCACCAAAGCCCACACAGTAATGACAGACAGGGAGAACTCAAACCACACCGCAACCACACAGGACAATACTATAATGTGAACAGGGCAAAACAAAGCACAAATATAGGAAGGCGAAAAGGTAACAACGGATCATACGACACCAGATATGAATTTCTCTCTCCAACACCTCCTCTCCAGACCGGAACCACTTGGCACAAAACACAAGCTATAATCGGCGACGCCCACAGGCCAGCACGACTATTTAAAGACCGTGGGTGTGACCAAACATCCCACCTGATTTCCAGCTAGATTAACCCCAGATAACCTGAGTAAAATCAAGCCGGCACCACTGAGGCTATAGTGGACGGAGATGGAACTACCGCTGCCTGCCGGACGCTGTGGTGTGAACAGCGTCCGACATGACAATATATTAGGTCTCCCCTAAGTCTTCTCTTTTCTAGAGTAAATAGACCTAATTTTGATAACCTTTCTGGGTATTGTAGTGAGCCAACTTCATTTATCATTTTAGTAGCCCGCCTTTGAACCCTTTCAAGTTCAGTAATGTCTTTCTTGAGCACTGGCGTCCAAAATTGCACACAATACTCCAAGTGTGGTCTGACGAGTGATTTGTACAGAGGGAGAATTATGTTTTCATCTCGTGTCCCCAGACCTCTTCTAATGCATCCCATGACCCTATTTGCTTTGGTGGCAGCTGCCTGACACTGGGCACTCCAATTTAGCTTCTTATTGACTAAGATGCCTAAGTCTTTTTCCATGTCTGATTTCCCCAGCAGTTTCCCATTTAGTAAGCAATTGTAGCATCTGTTTCTCCTTCCCATGTGCATAACCTTACACTTGTCTGTGTTAAACCTCATTTGCCATTTTTCAGTCCAAGTCTCCAATTTACTCAAATCTGTCTGTAGTTGCAAACTGTCCTCCTTTGTGTTAACTACCTTACATAGTTTTGTATCATCTGCAAATACTGATATTTTACTGTGTAAGCCATCCACTAGGTCAATAGTAGGGGGCCCAATACAGAACCCTGTGGTACCCCACTAGTAACCCTGGCCCAATCTGAGTATGCCCCATTTATAACCATTCTTTGTTTTCTATCACTAAGCCAGCTACCTACCCATCTACACACATTTTCCCCTAGCCCAAGCGTTCTCATCTTACTTACCAATCTTTTATGTGGGACAGTGTCAAATGCTTTAGAGAAGTCGAGATAAATGACATCCAATGATTCTCCTTGGTCCATTTGAGAGCTTACATCCTCATAGAAGCTGATCAGGTTAGTTTGACAGGAGCGATCCTTCATAAATCCATGTTGATATGGAGTTAAACATTTATTAACATTGAGATATTCCATAATGGTATCCCTTAGAAATTCTTCAAAAATTTTACCCACAACAGATGTTAAGCTTACCGGCCTATAGTTTCCAGGTTCCCTTTTAACCCCCTTTTTGAATATTGGTACCACATTTGCTTGTCGCCAATCAAAAGGAACAGACCTTGTTTCTATAGAGTCTTTAAATATAAGGAATAGAGGCCTGTCTATCACATTACTTAACTCCCTTAATACCCGAGGGTGAATGCCATCAGGGCCTGGTGATTTGTCAATTTTAATCTTACTAAGGCGGTTCTGCACTTCTTCCTGAGTTAGGCAGGTAATACTTAATGGGGAGTTTACATTATCACTCTGCATTTCCCCTGGCAAATACTTTTCCTGTGTGAACACTGTTGAGAAAAAAGTATTTAAAACATTTGCTTTTCCCACATCGCTCTCTATGATTTCACCCTCATTGTTCTTTAAAGGGCCGACACCATCAATTTTAACCATTTTACTGTTTATATAATTAAAGAATAGTTTGGGGTTTGTTTTACTTTCCTTAGCAATGAGTCTCTCAGTTTCCACTTTTGCTAAATGTATCTGCTTTTTATACATTTTATTTTTTCTCTATAACTTTTTAATGCTTCTTCATTGCCTTCTTGTTTTAGCCTCTTAAATGCCTTTTTCTTGTTATTTATTGCCCTTTTTACATCCTTATTTAGCCACATTGGTGTTCTCCTGTTCCTAGCCCTTTTATTTCTGTACGGTATGGCTAGCTCGCAGTGGGTGTGTAAAACTGATTTAAATATTTCCCATTTATTTTCTGTGCTATTTTTGAGGACATTGTAGAATCATAGAATCGTAGAGCTGGAAGGGACCTCCTGGGCCATCTGGTCCAACCCCCTGCTCAAAGCAGGATTCGCTAAATCATCCCAGTCAGATGTGTCCAGCCTCTGTTTGAAGACTTCCATTGAAGGAGAACTCACCACTTCTCGTGGCAGCTTGTTCCACTCATTGATCACTCTAACTGTCAAAAAGTTTTTTCTAATATCTAATCTGTCTCCTCCCATTCAGTTTCATCCCATTGCTTCTAGTCTTTCCTTGTGCAAATGAGAATAAAGTTGATCCTTCTACAATGTGACAGCCATTTAGATATTTGTAGACAGCTATTAAGACTCCTCTCAGTCTTCTTTTTTGCAAACTAAACAATCCCAAATCCTGCAACCTTTCCTCATAAGACAGGGTTTGCAGACCGGTCACCATTCTGGTTGCTCTTTTCTGAACTTGCTCCAGTTTGTTGATGTCTTTTTTAAAATGTGGTGCCCAAAACTGGACACAATATTCCAGATGAGGTCTTACCAAAGAGGAGTAGAGGGAAATAATGACTTCACATGATCTAGACTGTATGCTTCTGTTAATACATCCTAGAATTGCATTTGCCTTTTTTGCTGCTGCATCACACTGTTGACTCATATTCAGTCTGTGATCTATTAGTATACCCAAATCTTTTTCACATGTGCTGTTGCTTAGGCCTATTCCTCCCATTCTGTATATGCTTTTTTTATTTGTATTGCCCAGATGTAGTACTTTGCATTTTTCCCTGTTAAAAACCATTCTGTTAGTTGCTGCCCACTTCTCCAGTTTGTTTATATCTTTTTGAATCCTCTCTCTCTCTTCTCTAGTATTAGCTATCCCTCCTAGCTTTGTGTCATCAGCAAATTTAATCAGTTTACCCTCAATTCCTTCATCTAAATCGTTGATAAAGATGTTGAACAATACAGGGCCCAGGACAGAGCCCTGTGGTACCCGACTTGTGACATTCTTCCAACTGGATGTGCAGCCATTTACGACCACTCTTTGGGTCCCAATCAATTCGGCGAAGGTCCTCTCTAAGCTGATCAAACTTTGCTTTCCTGAAATTCAGCGTTTTTGTAACCCCCTTCCAGGGCACCTTACTGAAGGACAAGTGGAATTGTATTATAGTGCGGTCACTGTTCCCTAGGTGTCCATCGACTTGTACTTCTGTTATTCTATCTGGCCTTTTTCTATCTGGCCTTTTTTCATTCCTGCTATACCACTTTGCATTAATTCCTGAAAATCACCTGAGGGGTTAATAAACTACCTGACAGAAGTTTTCAATGTGTCAGGGGGGTGCTCTTTTTAAAATGGTATCACTTTTTGGGGTCTTCCAATATATAGGATCCCCAAAGTCACTTCAAACTTGGATAGGTCCCTCAAAAAATAAATTTTGTAACTTTCCTTGATAAAATGAAAAATTACTGCTACATTTTTAAACCTAAAAGGCTAACAAAATAAATTAGTGTTTTAAAAATTGTGCTGATGTAAGGCAGACATGTGGGAAATGTTATTTATTAATGTTTTTGTGTGGAATGACTATCTGGATTTAACGGATAATCATTCAAAGTTTGAAAATTGCAATTTTTCTTTACATTTTTGTCAAGTTTCTGATATTTTTTGTAAATAAACACAAAACATATCAACCTAAATTTACCATTATCATAAATTATAATGTGCCACGAAAAAAAAATCTAAAAATCAATGAGATTTGTTGAAGCGTTCCAGAGTTATCACCACATAAAGTGAGATTGGTCAGAATTTAAAAAATTGGCTCCGTCACTAAGGGGTTAATCTCGTAAATTATAAAGATGTACAGCAAATAAAATTGCAGACAAGACTTCATCTTAATCCTTTCTGGTAGAGTGTGCTTTTGCTTTATCATGAAAAGTTTGTAGCAAAATTTTTTGTTATGTGCCGCTGTTTGAAATAATCTGTAATACGAGGTAGGAGAAACCTTGTCACATCAACACGTTTTTATAGGGTAATTACTTTGTGGAGGCTTTAAATAATCACTAGCATGAAAAATTACATGGACGTAAAGTTACATTTTCCTGCTGGAAAAAAGAAATGTGAAGAATATGTTTAATAATACTTTGTGTTGCTTGCTGACAAATTGTAAATTACACTGAAGAAAATGTGCTTTATAATGTGTTGTGCTGCTGAAACAATGTTAATCATGCCCTTACCGTGCAATCAGGACAGCTACGATTTCAGAAGAAATAGGCGTAGTAAATCTTCTTGTGTCTTGATACATTTGTTTGTGTGTAGGCATGATTTACATCAGTTGCTATCCACATTGTTGAACAGTGCTTACAGCTGCAATAAGGTGTTATACCTTTATAAATATGCATATCATACATTCCCACCTTCCAAATTTACTGTAATGAAATATTCTATTAAAATTTTCTAAGGCCTCCTTCAGATGTCCGTGCTACCCATATGTGCTCTGTCTGAGATTTTCATAGACCATATACCCATTAGTCTATGGAACTGTTTACATATCTATGTTTTTTCGCAGATTGAGTGGTTCATGCAATAATCATGGAGTGATCTGTTTTTACCGGCATCACGGATGAAAAGTATCAGTGTTAGGGCTCATTCTCGTGCGAGCCTCTCGCATGAAACCCTGGCACAGCCGCCGGCACTCGGACCAGAGCATGCGGCTACATGTATTTCTATGCAGCCGCACGCTCCGGTCCAAGTGCCAGCGAAATGTCAGGTTTTCATGCGAGAGGCTCGCACGACAATCGTGCGAGCCTCTCGCAAGTGTGAGCTCTAAGTCTTGGGGTCAGTGAAAATTCCAAACAGCCCATGGATGGTGTCGGTCAGTGTGCAGTCTGAGTACTGTCCGTCATGAACATCACAAAGGATAGGTGAGGCTTTGTAATTTATTTATTCAGAGATGAAAATCACTGATGAACACTGACACAAGAATCAAACACTGATGAAACTAGGCTCAAAAACACTGATGACACTTGGACCATTCAACCACGGATGTGTGAATGAGGCCTAAAACAGTATGGTTCAGATTCATTAAAACTGGCGCCTTGTAGTCCCGTCTTACTAAGAGGCGTGCAGGAATAAGAGGTACTAAATTCATTAGAAGGCAACTCAGGAAAGATGGCTGTGTAAGCTATGTAAGGTCAGCTTAATTTTAATTAAAGGAGATCTGTCACTAAACTCCACAACTGTGTATATTATATATAGATTTCTTAGACATGACCACATTGGTAAATTTACTTTAAACAATTATGTCAGATTGGCTCTATAATCCTGAAATTGATGATGAGCACGAGTTCAGCAATAGAATGAAACAGCTCATGAGTCCAATTGTATTTAGTTCCTGCCCATCCAGCCAGACAGCTGCAGTTTGTACAGAGCAGCGGAAGAACTCAGCAGGAGGAGGAGCTGTTAGTCAGGTGAGATGGGCAGAGGATTAGATAAACTTTCACAGAGGATTAATTAATGACAAATTGTCACACTAAATACAATCCTTAGTACAGCTAACAGATTTATTTAGTAATGTATGCAGTTTGTATTGTGAAATCTGGTGACTAGAGATGAGCGACTTTGCCCTTTTCGGGTCGAGTCGGGTTTCATGAAACCCGACTTTCTCAAAAGTCGGGTCGAACGCAATCGGCCGATTATCGTGAAAAGCCGAAGGCCGACTGAAACACGAAACCCAATGCAAGTCAATGGGGAACCAAGGTCGGCAGGGAGTGGAGGACAGGAAACACACCTACAGTGTCCATTTTAATGCCAAAAACATCAATTATTATTAAGCTTGTCCACCTAATTTACTTTATAATAATAGTTAGGCATTGAAAACTGGGGGTTATTTGGCTAAAGTTGTGGGGGGGTAGGGCTGGCTCCAGATTTTCGTGAGCCCTGGGCCAAAGAGTGTCACTGGGCTCCTTTAACACATGCCACAATTCATGATCCTCTGATACGGCAGAGAAATAGCGGTATAGAACAATGAAAAATACTTCACTTCTTACATCTCATGACTGATATCCATTTTAAATTCTCCATTAGCTCCAAAAACGGACAATATATTGCTCCATACAGTATTATGGCCACCGCATAGGGCGCTATACAGAGTAATGAGGCCCATATATTTCTCCATACAGAATCATTGGTCCCATATAATGTTTGAAACAGTGTATGATGAGCTCCACATAATGCTACAGTATATGTTGGTCCCCATGGATGAAGCTCCACTGTCTTATGGGCCCAAATAATGCTCCATATATGATGGGCCCCATTTCTAATGCTCCAGTGTATAATGGGCCCTGTAAATGCTGCTCCAGTGTCTGATGTCCACCTTTGGAATGCTCCAGTGTATGGTGGGCCTCATATATCATTCTCCAGAGTATAGTGCTCCCCAAAAATTGCTGTCCCAGCATTGAAAACAAGTAAATAAGTCTCCTCACTAGGGAATCCCTCTACTAGTCTGGACTCCTCGTCATCCCCATCTTCCATCTCACTGCACTTGGACTGTTTAGACAGAGGGCGTACAGGGTGTACGTGATGTCATCTCGCTCTCTGACCAGAATGTCACTGTCAGGAAGCGCGGAAGACGTCACGGCGGTGGAGCAGGGAGAGGTATTTCAACTTTGCAAGTGCTGTGATCCTGAGCAAGCAGTAGAGGCCCACTCATTGGTGATGGCACTGGCACAGGGCCCCTCATAGTACGGCAGTGTGTCTGACGGCAGGTGTGCACCCCCACCGGCAGAGGCACCTTTGCGTACTATGAGGGGCCCTGTGCCAGTGCTGTCGCCCATGAGTATGCCCCCCCACCTGCTCAAGGAACCTGCACTTTCATCTGCACCTTCCTCTTTGTCACCGTGTAAGGTGCTATAGTATGCGGGAAGGGGAACCTGAGTTTCATCTGGGTCAGATTCTGGCTGTGTAGAGTGCGAGGGGAATGTAGTGGTCTGGGTCAATGTACCAGCAGAATCATCTAGCAGTGGCTGGGCATCAGTGCACTTGTGGCGCCCACAGGAGTACGGTCGCCACAGTGGCATTAGCTTCCTCCTAGGGAGTGTGATGTCATGCTTGGGAGTAACGAAGAATCTCTCTAGCAGTTAAACCAACACACAACACAGTTCCCACTCCAGGCCAGCAGGGAGACCTCTGAACCTGACTGCAGAGGAGCTGCTCTCTGTGGTCGGGAGGAGGTAAGTTAGGGCAGTCTGGGAAGGGAAGGGGAAGTGTGTGGATGTGAGAAGGGGAGCTGGAGGATGAGCAGAGTTAAGGCTCACTCCTAGCTGGAGTGCATGGTCCAGATTCCAGTCTCTGAGTTTGTAGGGACACTGACGGTCCTGCAGCAGAAACCGGAGGAAGTAGCAGCTGTAAATGCTCTGTTCCCAACTAAGGCTCGGAGGCCCCAGCAGCGACATGTGTGAGCCAGAAGGAAAAGGCTATGGCTGCCTGCCATACGAGAAAGTTCCAAAAGAGAGTCAACAGGGGGAACTTCAGTGAAGTCAGTCTTGCGAGTACCTCAGATAAGCGCTAGAACGGAGGCCACAATACCTATCTGCAGAGAGAATTCCAAATTTGCTTCCAGGCTGACCAATTCCTCCATCTGTATTCTGGGTCCTGGACGGCACTTACCAAGTACAGGTAATAATAATAATAATAATAATCTTTATTTTTATATAGCGCTAACATATTCCGCAGCGCTTTACAGTTTGCACTCATCATCACTGTCCCCGATGGGGCTCACAATCTAAATTCCCTATCAGTATGTCTTTGGAATGTGGGAGGAAACCGGAGTGCCCGGAGGAAACCCACGCAAACACGGGGAGAACATACAAACTCCTTGCAGATGCTGTCCTTGGTGGGATTCGAACCCAGGACCCCAGTGCAGCAAGGCTGCAGTGCTAACCACTGAGCCACCGTGCTGCCCAAAAGGAACTGCACGACTGTGTCTGTCATCTTTATCCTGCGCCTGGCGCATGGCTCTGCTACATCCTGCACTGCACACTATCTACCAACTCTTTCATCTGCCCTGCGACTACGACCCTACCTGTGCAGGGCTTCTACATCTTAGCTGCACCACCGCATCTGTCCTAGAGAAGCGACACTGCAGCATGGGTCAATCTGATCAAAAACCATAGGTGGCGTCACGTATCATTCACCTATAAACGTTATTCACCCCTTTGCATGGACGCCCAGGGCCATGGAATGGGTCATCACCACCAACGTGACACATCCCTCTGAGACACTGGCCCGGTACCGATTAACCCCACTGGCCTGGCTGGCCACTCACACTCCATGGCAGATTCATCTTGGACTGGGGAATTCACGATGTGACTTGATAACCCAGGCATGGTATGATAGAAAGAGCTACATGGACTAATGTGAAGTGTGGCCTGCTGCATCATTCACTTTTGGTGGAGGTGAAGGACACAAGGAAAGGGGTTCTTCCTGACCAGGAGCCAGCACTTGACAACTCAGTGCTTGCATTTTTTGAAACTTCAGAAGAGGAGGGCATATTTGCTGGAGTCTGTTTCGGCAATGTAAGCCAAAACCAGTTCCTGATGCTCCGGCTTTAAAAGCGGTTAACCTACTCCCAGAAAAGGTAGCCTTCCAGGCGTTCCAGAGCCAGACGATGACGCAGGCTCA
Organism: Dendrobates tinctorius; assembly: GCF_039654945.1. Lineage (NCBI taxonomy): Eukaryota > Metazoa > Chordata > Amphibia > Anura > Dendrobatidae > Dendrobates > Dendrobates tinctorius. Next base: position 15,943,256 of record NW_027361708.1, on the reverse strand, counting down.
ACACCTCCTGCCTTAGCTGCTATTGTGCTTTTGCCACTACCAGAAGATGCACCACCACCATCAGCACCAGCTGGCCCCCCAACGCCCACATCCGCGGCCTCTTCCACCAAACTTCAAAATTTTGCAGAATGAACCCAAAATAACATCAGATATATGGTAATCAGAAGCGTACAGCTCTATACAGTCAAAGGATAATTGTCAATCTCCCTATATATTCCATCAGTCACACAGAGATGCTCACAGGCTCAGTATGGATTAGACAAGAATATAAAAAGTAGAAAAAGTGTACAGTATCAACAGATAGCAGGTATATATAGTATAGTTTAAACATTCTAAATCTCCTTAGATATTTCAGGAGGCAGACACAGACGCTCTCAGGCTCAGTATGGATTATAACACAATATAAAATGCCATAAAACGGTAATGGATCTGAAGAGAACAGCTGTACACAGTGTAGGGGTCATTGTTGTCAATGTCAGTATTTATTTCCACAGTCAGAAAATAACTCTCACTTGGTCAGTTTGGATTAGACCAGAATATAAAAAGCAGGAAATGGGTAATGTATCACAAGCGTACAGCTGTATACACTAGTGTTGTGGTAATTTTTATATGTACATCTAAATTGCAGGAGTAACCCACAGACCGTCACACGATCAGGATGGATCACACCACAATATAACAAGAAGATCCGCAAGAAATAATCACACATGTGGGACAATGTTCCAGGTGTCAATGATACACTTAGAGTGGTGGGTGGAGGAGGACTTCCTGGCAGAATGGGTACAGTATCACCAGATATCAGGTATATATAGCATAGTTTAAACATTAAAAATGTACGTCTACATATCACGAGTAGTGTTGAGCCACCCCGCTAGTGTTCGAGTCCGCTTTGGTTCGTCAAACAGGAGGCAAGTTTGTCGAATGTTCGTCGAACACCACTGAAAACAATGGCAGGCAAACACAAACATATACTAACAAATAGAAAACAATTGCAAAACACCTTAAAAGGTGTCTCAAAGCAGACAAAATGCTCAGAATACAAAAATAACATATGGAAAAGGGCAAGTACATATAGAAAAGAGGTGGAGGAGTAAAAGGAGGAGGAGGAGACACAGATATAGGCATGTCATGCCCTTATGAAGTCAAGAAAGGCTGGAATAAAAATGTAAAATACAAAGACAAAATAAAAATCTGAAATCGAAGACGATCATATACCGTCGGACTTCCCTCCATAAATTATGCCAACTGCCGATCGGGCGGCATTATTCCCACGAACGTCCGAACAGCGTCCATGAAGGCAAAGTGTTTGGCTTCCGGGGGGCAGTATGGTTGCAAAGCTGAACCTTAAAGGAATGTCCAGAAGGGCACCATCAGGAGTGGAGCCTGCGGCTTAATTCGACCCCACCCGGGAAACCTCAACCATGCCAGCTACAGAAAAGATGGACAGATTGCAAGCTTTGTCGATTCAGTGGGTGGTGGTGGATGTCCGTTTTTAGTTGTGCTAGCGATTTGTCAGCTTAATTCCGTTAACGAACGAGACTCCGGCATGCCCCCACGGTACGCGTCAAGCTTACTAGAGGGACACACAAGGCTCTGGCACACGATATAGAGCAATAACAGGTCTGTCATGCCCTTACATGTCTGGGGCTGCATGCGCGCTACACTGAAAGGACCAGCGTGTGTCGCTTACAGGTGCAGATAACCCGCTGAACACCGTTAGTGATGGGGATCTGGGATTCCAATTCTTCCCCGCGAAAGAGGATTTCCCAGTAAGTGCAGGTCAACCGGAATTCCGGACTTAGGCCTAACCAGCATTCCAGAAAGAATAGAAAAATTAAGTGTCCAAACCACAGGTGCTGTGGCTTGCTTAACTGCTGGGCTCCTATGCTGAGTAGCACACAGTTCTTACATAAACAGGCGGCATAGCTTGGTTCACGGGTGGGAAACTCTGCTGAGTAGCAGACAGTGCTTACATAAACAGGCGGCATAGCTAGGTTCACAGGTGGGCTCCTCTGCTGAGCAGTAGACACCGGTACTAGTCCCAAAGTAGTCACTGGGCTAAATGGAGTTAAAAAATGGTTCTTACATAAACAGGCGGCACAGCTTGGTTTACGAGTGGGCTCCTCTGATGAGTAGCAGACACAGTTACTAGGCCCAAAGTATTAACTGTGCTAAATGCAGTAAAAAACTGGTTCTTTCATAAACAGGCGACATAGCTAGGTTCACTGGTGGGCTCCTCTGCTGAGTAGCAGACAGTACTACAAGGCCCTAAAGGATTTTCTAGACAAAATGCAGAAAAAATTATTAGAAACACACACGGTGTAGCTCCTTGACAGGTGTACTACACCGCTTGCTACCACACACCGCTTCTATGCCATGAAACAGTCTATTAACATTGAAAACCATTATTAATGTGAAAATGAAGTTACGCTTTTGGTGAACGAACCGTTCTCGAATGGAACCTCGAACAGCCGAATTTTAAAGCAAAGTGTTCGAGTTCGACGAACGGCTTGAACACCGCCCAAAACAGCGGGAATTTTAACTTGGTGAACAGGTCGACTCGAACACCGCTCATCTCTAATCAGGAGGCAGACTCAGACGTTTTCAGACCCTGTATGGATTCTACAAGATTCTAGAAAGTTCAGAAAGGGTACAGTATCACCGGATAACAGGTATATATATAGCATAGTTTACACATTAAAAACCTACTGTATGTCAATATATCAGGAGGCAAACTCAGACGGTCTCAGGCCCAGTATGGATTCGACGTGATTGTAGAAAGTTGAGAAAGGGTACAGTATCACTGGATAGCAGGTATATATAGCATAGTTTAAACATTAAAAATCTCCGTGTATATTTCCGGAGTCCGACAATGACACTCACAGCCTCAGTATGGATTAGACAAGAATCTAAAAAGTAGAAAAAGGGTTATGTATTCGAAGCGTACACCAGTATACACTGTTGGGGTATTTTTCAATCTGCATATATATTTCAGTCTCAGTAAGACAGTCCAGACTCTCTGCAACAGGAAACGAGATGGATACAAGTACAGACGGAAAGTCGAGTGATTGCAGAAATTTTGGAATTACTAATCACGGGAAAAACTCCCGGGAGAATTCTCAGAGGCGATGCTGACCCTCAATTACTTTGTCTGTAGAGACAGCGAATACAGTTCTTGTGAAGAAAGGTTTGCTGTATCACAGTACCGTGGAACCCATCACCGTTACTCATCTCCATCAAATTGTGATCACAAGGAGAGATGTAGACATTGTCCTCACTGCCTATCATGATCTGTCAGGTAACTTTCGAGTGCAAAAGACACAAGCCACAGGCCGTAGGCGATTCTATTGGATAGGCATGAGAGGACACATCTAAAAATGTGGGCAGGAATGTCACACGTCTGTGAGTCGGAAAACCGTGAAAGCTGATGATAAACCACCACTGCATCTCATTGTGAGTCGACGTCCATAACAAATGGAAGCCATTGATCATCTGAAGATAGAGCCCAGCAAGACAGGGCATAGCTACGTCTTAACCATCATCTATCATTTCACCAAATTTGTATTGGCAGTCCCAGTGAAGTATTTAACAGGCCAGACTACACAGTCGTGGAGCAGGGAGAGGTAATTATTGCAAGTGCTGGTGCCCTGAGCAAGCAGGGGCGGCCCACTCGTGGCCGGCAGTACTGGCACAGGGTCCCTCATAGTACGCCGGTGTCTGACGTCGGGTGTGCACCCCCACCGTCAGAGACACTTGATTGTACTATGAGGGACCCTGTGCCAGTGCCGTTGCCCAAGAGTGGGCCCGCCCACCTGTCCAGGGCAACGGCACTCGCACGGGTGCGTGCGCCAGGTGGTGACACCGGCCCTGTGGGGGGAGGCAGCCCAGTTAACGAGGTGGAAAAAATGGTATATGTTGATGTTGGACAATCAGCAGCTGCAAATGGAGTAATTGGAGAAGGCCGCGGAAAAGGAGGACAAAAGTGAGCGATTTTTCTGGCAACCTACGTGTCAGCAGGGGAGGGTGGGACAAAATCCTTTGAAACCCATGCATGGTTCATTTTAATGAAGGTTAGATCATCAACATTTTGGGTCGACAGACGGGTCCTTTTTTCTGTCAGGATTGATCCAGCAGCACTGAAGACTCTTTCAGATAACACACTAGCAGCAGGGCAAGCAAGCTCCTGTAAGGCATATTGTGCCAATTCAGGCCAGGTGTCAAGTTTACTGGCCCAACAGTCAAAGGGGAATGACCGGTGAGTGAGAACATTGATATGGGAGTAGTTTGTTACCATAGATGACAACTGCTGTCTCCTGTCACTTTCAATCGATGCAGTATTACGTCGTGAGCGGTACTTGAAATATCAGTTCACAACATGGTCATGAAACCCCTGTGTCCAACGCCACTTCGGCTGTGTGCACCACGAACACCTCTTCCATGTTGCTCCCTACGGCTCGTGGGAGAACCATCACCGCTGCTGTGTGCTGGGAATGCCTCAAACAAACGGTTTACCAGAGTTGCTTATTTGTTAGCCAGTATTAGCTCTAGGTTCTCCTGTGGCATGATGTTTAGGAATTTGCCTTTATAGCGTAAATCCAGGATGCTGGCCAACCAGTAGTCGTCATCGTTCATCATTTTGGCAATATGGGGGTCCCTTTTTAGGATCTGCAAGGCATAATCAGGCATGTGGGCCAATGTCCAGGGTGTCAATGATGCACTGCGAGTGCTGGGTGGAGGAGCACTTTCTGGCAAATCAACATCCCTCCAGTCACGCACAAACCCTGTACCTGACCTTGCCACGCCAACATTTTTTCTTGCCCCCTGAGAAGCATCCTCCTCCCCAAAATAATCATCCCCATCATCCTCCTCTTCTTCCTCCACCTCGTCCACGAGACTTCCCTGAGCAGACAATGGCTGACTGTCATCAAGGCTTCCCTTCTCCTCGGCGGCAGACGCCTGCTCCTTAATGTGCATCAAAGTTTGCATGAGCAGACGCATAAGTGGGATGCTCGTGCTTATGATGGTGTCGTCTGGGCTTACCAGCCGTGTGCATTCCTCAAAACACTGAAGGCCTTTACAGAGGTCTTTCAGCTTCGACCACTGCACACCAGACAACTCCATGTCTGCCCGCAAACTGCCTGATCGTGTATCCTCCCACAAATGAATTACAGCCTGCCTCTGTTCGCACAGCCCTTGAACCATGTGCAGGGCGGAGTTCCACCTTGTTGCAACATCGATAATTAGGCGGTGCTTGGGAAGGTGGAGCAATTGCTGCAGCTTCTGGATATGACTGGAGTGTACGGGCGACCGGCGGATGTGCGAGCACAGTCTTCGCACCTTATGGAGCAGGGCTGTTAACTCTGGATAATTATTGAGGAAGCACTGCACCACCAGGTTCAAGGTGTGAGCCAGGCAAGGTATGTGTCTGAGTTTTGAAAGGGCTATGGCTGCCACAAAATTCCAGCCGTTATCACTAACTACCTTGCCTGCCTCAAGTTGTAGACTGCCCAGCCATAACTCAGTTTGTCGCTGCAAGTAGTCAGCCAGTACCTCCGCGGTGTGTCTGTTGTCTCCCAAACACATCATTTTCAACACAGCCTGCTGACGCTTACCACTAGCTGTTCGATAGTGGGACACCTCGTGTGCAGCACTGGCAGCTGCAGATGGAGTGCTTGTGCGAGTGCGCTCTGTGGATGAGCTTTCGCTTCTGGAGGGTCGAATGCCTGCAGCCAACTGTTTCCTATACCATGGGCTAGGCAGCACTGTCCCACCGCTGCTGTCCCCTGTGGACCCTGCATCCACCACATTAACCCAGTGCACAGTGATAGACACGTAATGGCCCTGGCCATGCCTACTGGACCATGCATCTGTTGTGAGGTGCACCTTTCCACTCAATGATTGCTTGAGTGCATGGACAATGCGGTCTTTCACATGCACGTGGAGGGCTGGGATGGCTTTTCATGAAAATAAGTGCTGACTGGGTAGGTCATAGCATGGTACTGCGTAGGCCATGAGCTCGCGGAAAGTTTTGCTTTCAACCAACCGGTAGGGCATCATCTCTAACGAGATTAATTTGGCAATGTGGGCATTCAAAGCCAGTGTAAGCGGCTGAGAGGATGAGTACTTTCTTGTCCTACTCAGAGTCTCTGGTAGGGTGAGCTGGACTTGAGAGCTGCATATGGTCGAACTAGCAGTGGACATGGTGGACTGTGAGAGGGTTGGTGATGGTGGTGTTGATGATGGCCTAGATTCAGTCTTTCGTAGCAATAACATTGTGATTCCATGACTGCTTTGCCCTTGCGACGACACCTCGACATTTGCTGCTGGTGGTGTGCTAACTGGTGGGCTTACAGTGGGGGAAGCAATGTAGCATTGTTGACTACCTTCATTCGGAGCAGGTGCACATGTGGTACGTGAGGTTTGGTAGTCCGTCCACGCTTGCAAGTGCATGGTGGGTAAATGTCTAAGCATGCAACTGGTATTCAAATTTCTCAGATTTTTCCCTCGGCTAAAGGTCTTTGCGCCCTTCTTACAGATAACGTTTGCCTGATCATTAGGATTTTGTTCAAAAAAGTGCCACACTGCACTCTTCCTACTATGGAAGACATTTTGAGGCCTTGCACGCTGTGCTAATTTGACCGTATGGCCAAGCTGTCCTGCAACTCTTTTGGTTTTTGTAACACGTTTTTGGACTGCTACGGTCCTGCCAGATAACAGCTGTTGCGATGTCGCTGCCTGCTGCGGATCCTCCTCCTCTTCTGAGCTATTGGCAGCGGCACCCACTTCCCCCAATGGATGCCAATCTCGGTCAACAACTGGGTCATCCATCACCTCCTCTTCAATTTCATGTGCACCTTCCTCTGTGTCACCGTGTAAGGTGGTATAGTATGCGGGAAGGGGCACCTGAGTTTCATCAGGGTCTGATTCTGCCTCAGTACACTGCAAGGACAATGTAGTGCTCTGAGTGAATGTACCAGCAGAAAAATCTAGCAGTGGCTGTGCATCAGTGCACTCCATGTCAGATTCATCTTGGACTGGGGAATTCACGATTTGACTTGATAACCCAGGCATGGTATGTGGAAAGAGCTCCATGGAGTTATCTGTAGTGTGGCCTGCCGCATCCTTCACTTTTGGTAGGGGTGAAGGACACAAGGAAAGGTGTTGTTCCTGACGAGGAGCCTCCACTGACAACTCAGTGCTTTTATTTTTTGAAACTTCAGAAGAGGAGGCGAAAGAGCTGGAAGCTGTGTCAGCAATGTAATCCAAAACTTGATCCTGAAGCTCCGGCTTTAAAAGTGGTTTACCTACTCCCAGAAAAGGGAGCCTTCAAGGCTTTGTGGAGCCAGACGATGATGCAGGCTCAACACCACCTGCCTTAGGTGCTTTTGTCACTACCAACAGATGCACCACCAACACCACCACCATCAGGACCAGCTGGCAACCCCGCCCACTTCCACCATACTTCCTCATTTTTGTGAAAATGTACTCAAAATACCACCAGCTATATGGCACTGTAAAACAAGGTAGAAGGTGTATATAGTATTGGTGAGAATTTGAATCTCACTAGAGATTTGAGGACGCTGAACTAGTATCTCAGGGCCAGTAGAGATTACACCTCAATGTAACAGGCTGAAATTGGATGGTGTATGACAAGGTGGAGGGTGTATATAGTATTGGTGAGAATTTGAATCTCACTAGAGATTTGAGGACGCTGAACTAGTATCTCAGGCCCAGTAGAGATTACACCTCAATGTAACAGGCTGAAATTGGATGGTGTATGACAAGGTGGAGGGTGTATAGTATTGGGTGGGTAGACACAGGATGATGACGCTTTTTAGTCAGGTGTGACACTTTGATAGCGGCCAATGACGAGAGGAGTTCTTGTGTATTTAAATGGGATTGCCCCCTTCTGACACGCCTCCATGATCAAGCAGTGCGAAACGCGCGTCGGGGCATAAGGGACGCCGGGGAAGCACCACCAACTTGCGGTATGTAGTTATGGAAAATGACACATCTGGCTTGTTTATTTAGCATGTGGCACCGATAGGGAAGGCATTAGGGACTATACGTGATTGTCCCACTAACTTCAGTAATATGCCTGGTGGCAGTTGAGAGTTGTTGGGACTATATCACTCTGCATTGCTTATGTCTCTTTTTTGTGCCTCCCCTTTTGGGAATGAAGCAATATCCAATGTTATGCCATACAGTTATACCTTCTATTGCTGTAGTGTTGTGCTCCCATAATTAATGGGTCTCTGTCACTTTGGTCTGGCACCTTCTTTTTATTGGTTTCAATTGTGCATTTTTGTATAATAAAGATTGGTTTTTAAGATGTACCATTGTGTGGCACCTATTCTTAATTAGAAATTAAGGTTGCCACAAGGTGACAATAGCATTGACTTGTGGTATATCACCCTCTTTTGGGGATTTAACGGTGTGTGGGCACTTTTTTGTGAGGATAAGATCATCAGAAGATGGCGGTCGGCGTGCATGCCCTTTTATAGCCCCTGTGACGCCACACAAAGCCAGCCAATCACTTGCATGCCCTTCTCAAAGATGGTGGTGACCGATGCCTATGTCATCGCGTTGCCCACAGTGTGCGTCCTCCATCATTGGCTGAAAAAGGGCGCTGTAAGCATCATTTGAAACGCGACTTTGGCGTGCTGGTCGCCGACCTCGTGGCCAACCTCACGCTATGGTCGGGTTTCGTTTCATGAAACCCGACTTCAGCGAAAGTCGCCGACTTTTGAGTTTGACCGACCCATTTCGCTCAACTCTACTGGTGACATATCTGCTTTAAATATTGAGCTTCAAGAATAGGTCTATAAAGTTCACTATTTTACTTCTGCTTCTTGTTTCAAATAGCAACATTGCTTATTTTACTTCAGTTGAAAAAAAATTATTTTACAATTATAAAAACTGAAAGTAAAACATTTTTACTAAAAGATTGAAGAAAGCTGAACTTGAATAACAAGGTTGTGGTTCTTTTTAGCATTTGACATGAGTAAGCTTCTTGTGTTAGCACTAGTCTGCTTCCTATGGAGGAGGTGAGATGAACGCCTCATCTCTAGACCTATCCTAGTCCCCTTCCCTGTCATAGCCATTACAGAGGCAGAGAACTCAGCTCTATAATGATCATTGCTATGTAATGAATACAGAATTTGCACTGTAAAGATCATTAAAAAGTAACAATAGGTAAAATCTATTGATACATTTGACTGATTATTTGCACTGACAGTTTTAGGTACCATTGCTCGAGGCGTTTCAGTTAGCAATACTTTACAGTACCTTATAATTTAAGTAACAATTTTATTATTTTCCCTGTTATATATTAAACATCATAAACAAAATATTTATTAATATGCCTTTAGCACAGCATGTCTTGCTTGCTCACACAGTGGGTCCAATTTGCCATCACCTCCTACAACACAAAAATAAAGTTACAGATTAGCCATCATCATGTTGCTACCTTGTAATATAATATCATATGTATAGGCAGCGGAGATCTTGATTCATTCTATCTTGATCTAGTTAATATACTACAGACAGTTGTTTTTTTTTAATGTTTTTATATTCATATTCAATATTTTTTATGATATCCCTAGTATGAGAGAAATTGATCCCAACATTTATGTATATTTGAGTGGTGCCCTCTTACATCTCTTTGTTGAACACATGGAACCTACATTACCGATACCTATCCGGTGATGACGTAACCCCCCCTCCCCCGGAGCAGTTCTTTACATGAATGCATACTTTAGCTGTTATTAAGATGTATGCCTATAGAATCATGCTGAAAAAAATGTTCAGTTAAAAAGGGTTATCCCACAAATATATATTAAGAAAATATCTGTGGTAACTCTTTTCTGTCCACCACTGCCCAGGAGCTATGGTATGATCAGACCATGTTACTACACAATCAGACACAGCCATTACACTGTACACAGCTAGGACACATTTATAAGATTATCTCAGCACAGGAACATTTTTTTTAACACATCCAATTGTGGAAGTTATTATTATTCCAAAATCTTTTAACATGTGTTTCGTTCATGGGAAATCCTCTTTAATGTTACACTTGCACAAAGGTTTGTTGATAAGTGGTCTAAATGTACAGTAATTAGCTGAATCTTTGTGGATACAAAAATAATGTTGTACGCATGTAATTTACAGAATATATGGAAAACATGGAGGCAGTCTGTGCCCTAAATGATCATTAATATAGGATTCAGTTAAAAGTTTGGTAAAACATTACTTGAAAGGAAATATCCTTCTATTCTTACCAAAGTCAAGTTCTTTGATATTACAGTGAAATACAATCTCTTCATTAATTATAAGTTCCACAGTGTCCCGATCTGGAATTTCCTCCAAGAAAACTTTGTGTCCATCGTAGGCAAGAACAGCTGCAATATATAATGTATACTTTATGCGTGTATATATACAGTTCTCAGTATAAAGGACTGCATCACAACAGATTTGTCAATCCTTTGGTATCCTTTCAGAGTAAACATTTTCTATGGGATACCATACTACAAAATACTTCCACAAATGTGGGGCATTCATTGCATACAAGATTTGTTATTTTGCACAGACATAAAAGTAATTTTCCCTACAAATTTGTTGAAAACCATATATTTAAAACAAAAAAAAAGGTATCTAGGAACAAAGTTAAAGTTTAGACTACACAACTCTAATTAATAAGAATTCAGCAAATTGTCTCTTCAGAGAGGAAGAGGACTAGAACTCTAGTGCCACCTATAGAAAGTAGCAATCCTAAGTCAATGGCGACTCGATAACCCCTTTCTGATGTTACGTACTATCCTGTCCATGTGACCCGGGCCCGTGGGACCGTGGACGGGATAGTATGTCACCACGATCTGCGGCGCTTACGGGGAGTGCCGCTGATCGCGGCCGGGTGTCAGCTGACACCCGACACTATGTGCCAGGGGCGGTCATGATCAAACATGATCGCAGTGTACTGGGGCATAGGGAAGAATCATGCAGGGAGAGGGCTCCCTGCGTACTTCCCGGAGACCCTCGGAACAGCACGATGTGAATGCGCTGTTCTGAGGGCCTCCTCCCTGCAGGCCCCCAGATCCAATATGGCCGGGGGGGCCTTCGGTGTCCTGCAGCGAGGCAGCTTTCTCAGCGCCTTTGCAGTGCCTGTCAGATCGCTGATCTGACACAGTGCACTGCAAAGTGTCAGATTAGTGATCTGACACTTTATTATATTGTCCCACACTGGGACAATATAATAAGGTAAAAAAAAAAAAACAAGTGCAAAAATAATTTTTAAAAAATTCATAAATTAATAAAAAATAAATTCCCTAATAAATTCTTTTTTTGTAAATAAAAAAAACAATAAAAGTACACATACAGTATTTAGTATCGCCGTGTCCGTAACGACCCGCCCTATAATACTGTCCCACTAGTTAACCCCTTTAGTGAACCCCTTAAAAAAAATAAAAAGCAAAGCAAAGAACAATGCTTTATCATCATACCGCCGAACAAAAAAGTGCAATAATGCGCTATCAAAAGACGGATATAAATAACCATGGTACCGCTGAAAACGCCATCTTGTCCCGCAAAAAATGAGCAACCATACAGTGTCATCAGCGAAAAAATAAAAAAAGTTATAGCTCGCAGAATAGTGATGCAAAAATAATTTTTTATATAAAATTGTTTTTATTTTATAAAAGCGCCAAAACATAAAAAAATATATAAATGAGGTATCGCTGTAATCGTACTAACCCGAAGAATAAAACCACTTTATCAATTTTACCACACGTGGAACGGTGTAAACGCCCCCCCCAAAAGAAATTCATGAAATGCTGGTTTTTGTTCATTCTGAGTCCCAAAAATCGGAATAAAAAGTGATCAAAAACGTCACGTGCCTGAAAATGGTACCAATAAAGACGTCAACTCGTCCCGCAAAACTTAAGACCTCATATGACTCTGTGGGTCAAAATATGGAAAAATTATAGCTCTCAACAAAATGTGGTGATGCAAAAACTATTTTTAAAATAAAAAGCGTCTTTTAGCGTGTGACAGCTGCCAAACAAAAACCCACTATAAATAGTAAATCAAACACCCCTTTATCCCCCCCTTAGTTTGGGAAAAATAATAAAATAAAAAATGTACCGTATATACTCGTGTATAAGCTGACCCGTGTATAAGCCGACCCCCCTAATTTTGCCACAAAAAAATGGGAAAAAGAGAAGTTGGCAGCTATCGGATTGCAGACCCCTGAACCTATCAACAACAATTAGCAGTAGCCGTGGGGGGTTCCTACGATGCCCTAGACCCCTCGATCACAGCCGGAGAACTGCGTAGCCTAAAGACAGAAAGGGAAATCTAAACTGCCCCAGAGCAGACCCCAAAGCAATAGGCAGCCCCCAACATATAATGACGGTGAAGCAAGAAGAAAAAACACTAACACAGATAGAAAGATAGACTGAGCAAATGATGGGGCCCAAGCTAACTAGATAGGACAGGATAGGAAAGCTGCTGTCTGCAATCCGTGAAAAACCCTATAAAAATAAGAGCCAACAGACTGACAGGGAAAAAGGCCCTGAAGACGCTAGGCTTCAAAAAGACTATGTCAGTACTCAGGTATTTTCTGAAGACAGAGCAAACCGACAAAAAAAGAATTCAGCTCACCCCAGCAGGGAATGGCAGAATCCAGAAAAGCAAAGCAAACTAAAACCAAAACACAAATGCAAAAAGGCAAAGCAGAAAACTTAGCTTTTGAGGAGCAGGAATCAGACTGGTCTCCTAGAATTCCACAGAGAAATCACCAGCGAGGCAGAAGGGAGTCAGCTGCCTTATATCCAGTCAGAGATCCCCGTCGCCCAGTCATCCTCTCCCAGCTTAGGTGCGTGGTAATCAGCCTCACTACCTTCCTTCACCAGAAGAGGGAGTTCATCAGACCTCAATGGTGAAGGGGAAAATGAACTCATAACACTGCTCCATAGAATATGCCCCCATATGCTGCTCCATGGAATATGCCCCCATATGCTGCTCCATAGAATATGCTTCCATATGCTGCTCCATAGATTTTACCCCATATGCTGCTCCATAGAATATGCCCCCATATATTATGCCCCCATATGCTGCTGCTGCAAAAAATGCCATACTCACCTCTCCTGCTCAGGACCCGACACCTGTGATATTCACCTGTCCGGGGTTCATCGCTGCTCACCACTGTCTGTGCGTCTGTCAGTGACTGTTCAGCCAGCAGAGGGTGCGGCGCGCACTAATCACATCACTGTGCCCCCTGCTGGCTAAACATCACGGACACAGGAAGCAGCAGACGGCGGTGAGCAGCGTGGGAATGAGGACAGGTGAATATCGCTATACTCACCCATCCTGGAACGTCTCTGAAGCCTCGCTTCTCCACGGTCTCCCTTCCTGCCTTCAGCGGTCACATGATACCGCTCATTACCACTCATGAATATGCTCATATTCATGAGTTTAATGAGCGGTACCACGTGACCGCTGAAGGCAGGAAGGGAGACAGTGGAGAAACGAGGGGGCTGCAGAGTGCCAGGACGGGTGAGTATGATCTGTAACACCCCCGCCCCCCCCTGCTGACCCCCAGGTATATGACTCGTGTATAAGCCAAGAGGGGGACTTTCAGCCCCAAAAAATGGGCTGAAAATCTCGGCTTATACACGAGAATATACTGTATTTATTTTCATTTTCCCATTAGGGTTATGGTTGAGATTAGGGTTAGAGGTGTGTTGGGGTTAGGGTTGGAGTTAGAATTGGGGGGTTTCCACTATTTAGGCACATCAGGGGCTCTCCAAACGCAACATGGCATCTGATCTCAATTTCAGCCAATTCTGCGTTGAAAAAGTAAAACGGTGCTCATTCCCTCCCAAGCTCTGCCATGCGCCCAAACAGTGGTTTACCCCCACATATGGGGTATCAGCCTACTCAGGAGAAATTGCACAACAGCTATTGGGGTCTAATTTCTCCTGTTACCCTTGGGAAAATAAAAAATTGGGGGCAAAAATATAATCTTTGTGGAAAAAATATTTTTTTTATTTTTATGGCTCTACGTTATAAACTTCTGTGAAGCACTTGGGGGTTCAAAGTGCTCACCACACATTTAGATAAGTTCCGTGCGGGGTCTAGTTTCCAAAATGGGGTCACTTGTGGGGGGTTTCTATAGTTTAGGCACATCAGGGGCTCTCCAAATTTGGGGGGAAAAAATGATAATAATCCGAAAAATATGGTACCTTTTTAAGTCACATGCCTAGTGAAAGGAAGTCCACCTGTGTGTAATCTAGTTTCACATGATCTGTCATATATGCACACCTTTTCTGAAAGGCCAAAGAGGTTGCAACACCATTAACCTACTTGAGACATCAAGCATAAATGTACGCTAATGTTGGACTCCCTGTTTGATGTGGGCTCCGGCGCTAAGCCCGCACCTTTCCGGGCACATGTCAGCTGATCTATACAGCTGACATGTGCCTGCAACAGCCGTGGGTGGAATCAGGATCCACCCACAGCTGTTATCCCGTTAAATGCCGCTGTCAATTTCGGACAGTGGCATTAACTCACGCTTCCGGAAAGCGTGCCGGAAATCCCGCCCATTGGTGACTTTGTCACGTGATCGTGGGTCACCGATGGGTTGGCATGATAACCAGAGTTCTCCAGCAGAAATCTATGGTTGTCACTGCCGATTGCTATGAGCGCCGCCCAGAGGTCAGCTCTCATAGCAAGTGAGCATTTCTGCTATATACAGGTGATATGATCATCGCCTGTATGTAGCAGAGCTGATCAGACAACTTATCAGACAATTGCAGCTTCTAGTCTCCCATGGTGATTATTGAAGCATGCCAAAAGTTAAAAAAAATGTTTTTAAAAATATTAAAAGAATAAATAAAAAAAAAGTTCAAATCACCCCCCTTTCGCCCTATTCAAAATAAAACAATAAAAGAATTAACCCAATTATTAAGCGGCATAACGAGAAAAAACGTCAAAACACCAGAATTACATTTTTTTGATTGCCGCAACATTGCATTAAAATAAAAAAACTCTCACGGTGCTAGAGGGGATCTTACCGAGGTCACAGCAGTTCAGCAGGGAACACAGCCTCAGTGACTAGAGGTAACCTCCATGACGTCACTGCCGATACTGAGGCTGCACTCGCTGCAGTTCATTCCTCAGTGGTTCTCAGCCTGGACGGTCGCATCTTGGCACCATCCAGGTTGAAAACTGTTTTTCCCCCAGATATCGATTACGGCGTGGGATAGAACAGCAGGGAGGTGAGGGATATTGTTGTTTTTTTTATTTCAGTTTTATTACAGGAGAACGAGGGCTTCGCTGGAATAGGCATTTGGTGAGTATAACTGTGTTTATTTTTTAAATAAAAAAGTAAAACTGTTTTATTTCTAATAAAGGACTTTATTACTGCTGTGTCTTTATTTACCATATAACTATAGGATTAGTAATAGATAAGTGTCTCAGACGCCTCTCCATTACTAAGCTATGGGCTTGATGTCACCTGGCAATACAAAGGTGACATCCATCCCACAAACATAAACCCCACTTGCCACCGCTACAGGGCAAATGAGAAGAGTCGGGCAAAGCGCCAGAATTGGCGCATCTAATAGATGTGCCTTTTCTGGGCAGCTGCGGGCTGCTATTTTTATGCTGGGGGTGAATATCTATGGCCCCTTACCAGCCTGAGAATACCAGCAACCAGCTGTCTTCTTTAGCAAGGCTGGTTGTCAAAAATTGGTGGGATACCACACTGTTTGTTTAAATTATTTATTTAAATAATTAAAAAAACAGTGTGGGGACCCCTCTATTCTTGATAACCAGCTTTGTTGGCGGCTGACAGCTGAGGGCTGCAGCCCCCAGCTGTGAGTTTTGCTTGGCTGGTCATCAAAAATACAGGGGAACCCACACCGTTTTAAAAAAAAATTATTTATTTACAGCACATGTGTGGCTGATGAGTACACCACTGCTCCTGCTCTCGCTGTTCTTAGTGGCAGCAGGTGTCAGATGATGGAAGCAGTAGTCCCATCAGCTGACACCAGTGACTGGAGGTAAACTTTATACCTTCGATTACTGCTGAGCGTTCATGCTGTCTTTTGACAACGTGGGAACCGTGTGCCATGATCCAGACCAGATCCAGTCCTGTTTTCCCTTTTTCACGGTCTGGTCATGTCAAGAGTTAACCTAACCTTTCCCAGGGCCGCAGGGCCAAATTCGCTGCAGATCTGCAGCAGAATCCGCAGCGTGACTACCTGGTTTTGACTTGGCTTGTATCCTGACCTGTTTCTGTCTTTTGTCATATCTGCTCCTGACCATTACTGATTCCCTAGCTTGTCTCTCACTGTGAGTTTTCTTATTCCTTTGGTACTGCGCTACAGTCTAGGATTTGACCTGGCTTGTTTGACTATTCTGCTGCCACCTGTGGTAGCCTCACTGCTGCACTGCAGGCCAGCTCTGTTTAGGTACAGTCCTGCTTCCACTCTACTGCCCTCTAGTGGAGCCTGCACCTACCTGCATTGCAGCAGCGTGATACCGTGGCTCTCTTTCCGGTGGGGGTGATTTCACCGCCGATCAGAAGCGGTGTTTGTCATGCTGTCATGCACATGACAGCATGGCAATCACTGGATGTTCGGGGCCCCAATTCAAGTGAATGGGGTCCGGATACTGTTCTGATACCCGAACCCAAACTTTTTGAAACTGTTCGGCCGAACCCGCTGGACCCAAACATCCAGGTGTCCATCTATCTCTAGTACTGACTTTAGAGGGATGCACACTAAAGTTTTTTTTTAGTTATTTTGTCCTAATTGTAAAATACTAGGTTGTGAGCAAAACACAAAAACTGCCAAGGTAGGTGAATACTTTTGCAAGCCACTGTATAAACAGTGGGGGAAAATAATTATTTGATACACTGTTGATTTTGCAAGTTTTCCCACCTACAAAGAATGGAGAGGTCTGCAATTTTTATCATAGTACACTTCAACTGTGAGATGCAGAATTAAAAAAAAAAAAAAAATCCAGAAAATCACATTGTATGATTTCTACATAATTAATTAGAATTTTATTGCATTAAATAAGTATTTGATACAATGGAAAAACAGAACTTATTTGGTACAGAAAGCTTTGTTTGCAATTATTTTTTAATGTATATATTTGGTAATTTGGACACACATGCGTGCACATGTCATGTGCACGATGTCGATCCATGTAAATCATGGCATTATATTTTTACATTATTCATTTGCATATTTATATTCAACACACATATTTATATTTAACCCCTTCCTGCCATCCGACGTACTATCCCGTCCACGGTACCCGGGCCCGTATGACCGGGGACGGGATAGTACGTCGGCGCGATCAGCGGCGCCCACGTGGTGAGCGCCGCTGATCGCGGCCGGGTGTCAGCTGATTATCACAGCTGACACCCGGCACAATGTGTCAGGGGCGGTCACGGACCGCCCCCGACACGTTAACCCCTTGCACACCGCGATCAAACACGATTGCGGTGTACTGGGGGTTAAAGGGAAGCATCGGCAAGGAGGGGGCTCCCTCCGTGCTTCCCTGAGCCCCCCACGGCAGCGCAATGTGCAGCGCTGCTGCGGGGGACTCCCTTCCTCCAGGCCCCCGAATCCAAGATGGCGACGGGGGCCTTCGGGGGCCTGCGGAAGCTGGCTTCCTCAGTGCCTGCAAAGAGCAGGCATGAGGAAGCCTTCTGCAGTGCCTGTGTCAGATCGCTGATCTGTCACAGTGATCTGTGATGTGACAGATCAGCGATCTGTCACAGGACAGTGATGTCCTACCTGGAACTATTTAATAAAGTAAAAAAAAAATAAAAAAAAGTGTAAAAAAAAAAAAAAAAAAAAAAAAAATCGCCAAATAAAGTAGTTTTCTCCCACATATGGGGTATCAGCATACTCAGGACAAATTGGACAACAACTTTTGGGGTCCAATTTCTCCTGGTACCCTTGGGAAAATAAAAAAATGGTGACTAAAAGATCATGTTTGTGGAAAAAATACGAATTTTTTATTTTCACGCCCGGGCGTTGTAAACTTCTGTGAAGCACTGGGGGGTTCAAAGTGCTCACCATACATCTAGATAAGTTCTTTGGGGGGTCTAGTATACAAAATGGTGTCATTTGTGGGGGTTTCCACTGTTTAGGTACATTAGGGGCTCTCCAAAGGCAACATGACACCCGCAGACCATTCCATCAAAGTCTGCATTCCAAAACGTCACTACTTCCCTTCCGAGCCCCGATGTGTGCCCATACAGTAGTTTTCTCCCACATATGGGGTATCAGCATACTCAGGACAAATTGGACAACAACTTTTGGGGTCCAATTTCTCCTGGTACCCTTGGGAAAATAAAAAAATGGTGATTAAAAGATCATGTTTGTGGAAAAAATACGAATTTTTTATTTTCACGCCCGGGTGTTATAAACTTCTGTGAAGCACTGGGGGGGGTCAAAGTGCTCACCACACATCTAGATAAGTTCCTTAGGGGGTCTAGTTTCCAAAATGGTGTCATTTGTGGGGGGTTTCCACTGTTTTGGTACATCAGGGGTTTTCCAAACGCGACATCGTGTCCGATCTCAATTCCAGCCAAAAACGTCAAATGGCGCTGCTTCCCTTCCGAGCTCTGCCATGCGCCCAAATAGTGGTTTACCCCCATATGTGGGGTATCAGTGTACTCAGGACAAATTGCACAATAACTTTTAGGGTCCTGTTACCCTTGGAAAAATAAGAATTGAGGGTGAAAAGATCATTTTTGTGGAAAAAATATGATTTTTTAATTGTATGGCTTTATGTTATAAACTTCTGTGAAGCCCATGGGGGTTCAAAGTTCTCACCACACATCTAGATAAGTTCCTTAGGGGGTCTAGTTTCCAAAATGGTGTCATTTGTGGGGGGTTTCCACTGTTTTGGTACATCAGGGGTTTTCCAAACGCGACCGTGTCCGATCTCAATTCCAGCCAAAAACGTCAAATGGCGCTGCTTCCCTTCCGAGCTCTGCCATGCGCCCAAATAGTGGTTTACCCCCACATGTGTGTGGTATCAGCGTACTCAAGACAAATTGCACAATAACTTTTAGGGTCCTGTTACCCTTGGGAAAATAAAAATTGGGGTGAAAAGATCATTTTTGTGGAAAAAATATGATTTTTTAATTGTACCGCTGTACGTTATAAGCTTCTGTAAAGCCCTTGTGGGTTCAAAGTTCTCACCACATATCTAGATAAGTTCCTTGGGGGGTCTAGTTTCCAAAATGGGGTCACTTGTAGGGGATTTCCACTGTTTAGGTACATCAGGGACTCTCCAAACGTGACATGGCGTCCAATCTGAATTCCAGCCAATTTTGCATTGAAAAAGTCAAACGGCGCTCCTTTCATTCTGAGCTCTGCCATGCGCCGAAACAGTCGTTCCCCCCCACATATCAGGTATCTGCGTACTCAGGACAAATTGCACAATAACTTTTGCAGTTCAATTTCTCCTGTTACCCTTGGTAAAATAAAAAAAATTGAACCTGAAGTATTTTTTTTATGAAAAAAAGTTAGATGTTCATTTTTTTTTAAATATTCAAAAAAATTCCTGTGACGCACCTAAAGGGTTAATAAACTTCTTGAATGTGGTTTTGAGCACCTTAAGGGGTGCAGTTTTTAGAATGGTGTCACTTTTGGGTATTTTCTATCATATAGACCCCTCAAAGTGGCTTCAAATGTGATGTGGTCCTAAAAATAAAATGGTGTTGTAAAAATGAGAAATCGCTGGTCAACTTTTAACCCTTATAACTTCCTAACAAAAAAAAATTTTGGTTCCAAAATTGTGCTGATGTAAAGTAAACATGTGGGAAATGTTAGTTATCAAGTTTTTTGTGTGCCGTATCTCTGTGATTTAAGGGCATAAAAATTCAAAGTTGGAAAATCGCGAAATTTTCAAAATTTTCGCCAAATTTCCATTTTTCTCACAAATAAACGCAAGTTATTTGAATGAAATTTTACCACTAACATGAAGTACAATATGTCACGAGAAAACAATGTCAGAATCACCGAGATCCATGGAAGCGTTCCAGAGTTATGACCTCATAAAGGTACAGTGGTCAGAATTGTAAAAATTGGCCCGGTCATGAACGTGCAAACCACCCTTGGGGGTGAAGGGGTTAATATGCACAGCACTTTATCCAATCTATATATTTCTTGCACCTATATGTAGGTATACAATTTTTTGTAAATCATGTCACATTACTCACATTTATTATCTATTTATATAATTGCCTTGTAATGTTTTCATTTCCTGTTCTGTCCAGATGTCACGGTATCCCAGAATTCCAAGCGGAGGAAGATCACTGACCGCCATATTGGGACACCCAAGTGATGGGTGTCTCAATATGGAAACTGCTGCTGGTACCAACCTATCACGCGGTACCACCAGCGGAACACCATCGCACCACACATACACATATTCTGCGCCTGCGCATATTCCGGGCAGGTGCAGTGAATCATTCGGCTGAACCCGGCAGCAGATGTGTGACGTGTCTACAGGCAGAGAAGGCCGGTCACATTAAAGAATTTTTCCCACGAATGAAAGTTCATTTTAATCTCATCTCCCGAGATTTCAGTGCTGAGATCTCCATCTGTGTATGCGCAGCGGCCATTTTCCCGGAAGAAATCCACAGAAAAGCATGCATGGAACGGCAGAGCCCCCCCACGCTGCACGGGTAAGAGCGCGGCGGTGGCGGCAAGCACCGAGGGACAGCGTGGTGGTAGCACCGGGGGGACAGAGCGCCGCGGCAAGCACTGGACGCCCTCAGCGGCAACACAGAAAGGTATATCTGCTTTGTAAGACGCACCCCCATTTTCCCCTCAAAATTGGGGGAAAAAAGTGCGTCTTACAAAGCAAAAAATACGGTGTGTATATATACATACACACTGCTCAAAAAAATAAAGGGAACACTTAAACAACAGAATATGACTCCAAGTAAATCAAACTTCTGTGAAATCAAGCTGTCCACTTACTAAGCAACACTGACAATCAATTTCACATGATCTTGTGCAAATGGAATACACAACGGATGGAAATTATTGGCAATTATCAAGACACACTCAATAAAGAAGTGGTTCTGCAGGTGGGGACCACAGACCACATCTCAGTACCAATGCCTTTCTGACTGATGCTTTGGTCACTTTTGAATGTTGGTCGTGCTTTCACACTCGTGGTAGCACGAGACGGACTCTACAACCCACACAAGTGTCTCAGGTAGTGCTGCTCATCCAGGATGGCACATCAATGCGAGCTTTGGCAAGAAGGTTTGCTGAGTCTGTCAGCGTAGTGTCCAGAGGCTGGAGGCTCTACCAGGAGACAGGCCAGTACACCAGGAAACATGGAGGGGGCCGTAGGAGGGCAACAACCCAGCAGCAGGACCGCTACCTCCACCTTTGTGCAAGGAGGAACAGGAGGAGCACTGCCAGAGCCCTGCAAAATGACCTCCAGCAGGCCACAAATGTGCTTGTGTCTGCACAAACGGTTAGAAACCGACTCCATAAGGATGGACTGAGTGCCCGACGTCCACAGATGGGGGTTGTGCTCACAGCCCAACATCGTGCAGGACGCTTGGCATTTGCTACAGAACACCAGGTTTTGCAAATTCGCCACTGGCACCCTGTGCTCTTCACAGATGAAAGCAGGTTCACATTGAGCACATGTGACAGACGTCACATAGTCTGGAGACGCCGTGGAGAGTGATCTGCTGCCTGCAACATCCTTCAGCATGACCGGTTTGGCAGTGGGTCCGTAATGGTGTGGGGTGGCATTTCTTTGGAGGGCCGCACAGCCCTCCATGTGCTTGCCAGAGGTAGGCTGACTGCCATTAGGTACCGAGATGAGATCCTCAGACCCCTTGTGAGACAAAATGCTGGTGCGGTTTGCTCTGGGTTCCTCCTAATGCAGGACAATGCCAGACCTCATGTGGCTGGAGTGTGTCAGCAGTTCCTGCAAGATAGATGAAAGCATTGAAGCTATGGACTGGCCCGCCCTTTCCCCAGACCTGAATCCGATTGAGCACATCTGGGACATCATGTCTCACTCCATCCACCGTCACGTTGTACCAGACTGTCCAGGAGTTGGTGGATGCTTTAGTCCAGGTCTGGGAAGAAATCCCTCAGGAGACCATCCGCCGCCTCATCAGGAGCATGCCCAGGCTTTGTAGGGAGGTCATACAGGCAAGTGGAGGCCACAAACACTACTGAGCACCTTTTCCTTGTCATGAGGCATTTCTACTGAAGTTGGATCAGCCTGTAATTTGATTTTCCACTTTGATTTTGAGTATCATTCCAAATCCAGACCTCCATGGGATATTCATTTTGATTTACATTGATAATTGTTATCTTTTATTGTTCTGAACACATTCCACTATGCAATGAATAAAAATTTGCAACTGGAATATTTCATTCAGAGATATCTAGGATGTGGTATTTTAGTGTTCCCCTTATTTTTTGAGCAGTGTGTGTATATATTATATATACAGTGCCTTGCGAAAGTATTCGGCTCCCTGGAACTTTTTAACCTTTTCTCACATATCATGCTTCAAACATAAAGATACCAAATGTAAATTTTTGGTGAAGAATCAACAACAAGTGGGACACAATTATGAAGTTGAACGAAATTTATTGGTTATTTTAAATTTTTATGGAAATTCAAAAACTGAAAAGTGGGGTGTGCAATATTATTCGGCCCCTTTACTTTCAGTGCAGCAAACTCACTCCAGAAGTTCATTGTGGATCTCTGAGTGATCAAATGTTGTCCTAAATGACTTATGATGATAAATATAATCCACCTGTGTGTAATCAAGTCTCCGTATAAATGCACCTGCTCTGTGATAGTCTTAGGGTTCTGTTTGAAGCACTGGCTGATTTCTTGGCACTTCTCTCATCATATTAATAACTTTCTTTACTTTCTTACACATTGATTTTTTTCATTTTTCACTGTATTGTTTTTTCATTATTGTTTTTTTTTCACTTTTGCCTTCGCTCTCCTTTAATTAATCCTCCCTTCCTCCTCCTCCCCTTGTCATGTTGATTCTCTTTCTTTCTATATGGTAATACATCGTACACAAGTCTTTGTTAGTGATGATGGCCTCAAGATGCTTTCTGTATGGAGGAATTATTATTATGCAGCAAGGTGAATACAAATAATACAATTTAACTTTTAATTGTATCAATTAAAAATCGGTCACGCATACACAAATTCTAAAAACACCAACATTTCTTAGGTGCAATATTTGACTATAATTACACCATAGTGGTGGAGAATGGAGTGAAATAAGAATCTTATTAAACCAGTTGGTTTACGTGACAACAGTCAATAAATCAGAAAGGCAATTTAAATATATCAGTAAGAATCAATGCCTCTAAGTCATTTCTGGATAGGCAATATAGCATATGAAAATTAGAACTGTCTCACAAGACTCTAGTTGGAGATGATGTCCTTAAGCCAAATATCAATCCAGCAGCTGGCCTTCTGGTATAGATGGGAAGGGAGATCAGGACCTGGCCCTATTGAGCACTGTTCAGCACTAGTCAGTCCAAGGCCACAAAACTTCTGCCCTTACAAGGGCAGTCCATAGCTCACATATTAAAGCCCTATTTGCTACTACTAGTACCACTAGATGTTGATGTTAATCTAGTATACAGTGATAGATGGACAACGGAATATGAGACCAGATATGATAGTTTCTTTTGTGTGCATTTGTCCTCCACTGAAGGAGAAATGTGTTTGGAGGCATGTAGGGCAATATGTCCACTAGGGTGAGCTGTGGACTGACCTTGTAAGGGCAGGAGTTTGGGGATTTACATTTTTAGCATTACTCTTGTTACTTGATCTTTTTGCACCTTTTTGTTATATGATTCATCACATAGTGTACTAGAACACGGAAAACAAATTCCAAGTGCTTTGATATTGCAAAAAAAGTGCAATTTCACAATGTTTTTTTATTTACCATTTTCACTTTATGGTATAACTGACTAGGTAATGTGATTCTCAAGGTCAGTACAAATACGCAAAATGTGCATAATTTTTTTTTAAGTGGTTAACAAAAATTCGGAAATTCATCAAAGAAAAAACATGCTTTTCTCGCCAATTTTCTGAGACCCGTAACGTACTCATTTTTCACAGGTGCTGCGATAGAGTGGAATGACACACCTCTAGCCGGAGGTTAACAGCTGCGGACAGAGCTCCAATCCACCCATACCTGATAGAGGAACAGGATGACTGATGAAAGGGCAGGGACATATGTGGTAAGCTTACGTCATACGTTGTGAAGGGATTAAACTACATTTCATACAAATTTAGGCAGGTTTAGAGAATGAAAAATATTCTTGAATTTGTTTAACTGAAACAACTGTTTAGAAGGTTTAAAATTGGATAAAGAACAGCCACACTCTGCTACAAATGTGCAGTTTTGGAAGATAGTGTCATGACACAGGTGATATACCATGGCAAGACTGAACACAGCAACAAAGCACAAGGTAGTTATACTGGATTAGCAAGGTCTCTACCAGGTAAAGATTTCAAAGTGGACTAGGGATTCAAGAGGTGCTGTTCAAGCTGCTGAAGAAGCACCAATAAATGGGCAGAGATGCCGCTCATAGATACAGTGATTAGTCAAGGAAACAGGACTCAGATAAAAAATACATAATTGTTGTGAATTCTCTTGAACTGACTTCTGAGTCAGGGCTCCCTCTGGTGGTTACTGCGGATAGTGGAGCTGGCCGGGTTGATATAAGCCTGCCACCTGACGCCGATGATTGGAAGTCAGGTGTTACTGACTGGGAGGATATAAGTGAGCAGGCTTCCCTCAGTTGCTGCTGGTGATTAGTTTCTTCCTGTGCATTCTGAGGTCTGCTGTCTCCTGCCTGATCCTGCATCATTTTTCAGTCAAGTTGTTCATTTGCTAGTCCTTTGCATCTGATCTGGTTTTGCCTCTTTCTGCTTTGCTGTGAGGGTTTAGCGTGCTCCCTGCTGGGGCAGTGCTGGACCCCGCTCCATATGTTACAGCTTATGTCAGTTTGTTTATTCCCCTGTTATATTAGTCTCTTTTGCTTTGCTGCCAGTTCACACCAGAATGATGATATAGTGGGGGAGAGGTCATGAGACCTCAGTATTTTTTGTATATCAGACGTGTTTGATTTTTTAGGGTTTTTGCGTGATTGCAGACAGTGTCTTTCCTTTCCTATCCTATCTAGACAGTTTGGGCCCCATCATTAGCTCAGTCTATTTTCTGTCTGTGTCTGTGACTCATCTTGTCTCACCGACAATATATGTTTGGGTGCTATCTATTTCTTTGGGGTTCTACTCCGGGCAGTTTAGATTTCACCTTTCTTGCTTTAGGCTTAGTTAGTTATCCGGCTGTGCCGAGGTGTCTAGGGCATTATAGGTACACCCCACGGTTACTGCTAGTTGTGGTGTTAGGATTAGGGGTCTGCAATCCGCTAAGTTACCAACCTTTTTGGTTTCCTGGTGGCCTAGCCTATTCCTGCCATCCTCCTCGGTGACCTATTCATAACACATAATGCTTACACAATACCTTTGCAGGAAGTTCGAGGATTGGACTGCAAAAAGACGGGTAGAGTTATTTTTTCCAATGACGCTCCCTTTGCATTCTTTGGGACATCAGGAGAAATGATTGTTCAGAGAAGAGGTGAGCACTACTATGAGACCTGTGTAGGGATGAGCAAGCATATTCGTGGGTATTCGGTACTTGGCGAGTATTGCGGTACTCGCAGTACTCGAACCAAAGCGAGTATTTCACTACTCGCCCCGCTATTCGGTTCTCCCGCCCAGCATTTGCCAATCACAGTAATGCCGCACCCTTCTTGGTTGTGGGCGGCATTACTATGATTGGCTGGCCGCCCAGCTTCCTATGAGTCATCAATCATAGCCTGGCACTAAGCCCTGCCTGCCGCCGCCGCCATTTTCTGCACATTGCATGCAGAACACAGCTAGTGTAGGGAGAATGTGAGCAGCTGCTAGGGAGAGTTGTGTTTTTTGGTTCAAATCAGCCAGAAATCCTCAGTGAAACCCAAAAGCTCGTTTGAGAGCTGAAAGTATAAGGTCAGGGACCGAGTAGTGACCGTTTTCCCAGCTTTTTTTAGGTCACATTTACCCCTGCAGGGCAGGTTTTTTGTGCTGCTGCCGTGCTGCATTTACACGGTACTGCACAACTAACACGCAGGCAGCACCACTGTCTTGTGTGGTGTCTGGGCTGCGTATTCTTGCCTTAAACCTCAGGGCAGTTTTTTGTGCTGCTACCGTGCTGCGTTCACATAATAACAGCAAATAGTACGCACCCACGGTACTGCACAACTGACACGCAGGCAGCACCACTGTCTTGTGTGGTGTCTGGGCTGCGTATTCTTGCCTTAAACCTCAAGGCAGTTTTTTTATGCTGCTGCCAGGCTGCATTTACACGGTACTGCACAACTAACACGCAGGCAGCACCACTGTCTTGTGTGGTGTCTGGGCTGCGTATTCTTGCCTTAAACCTCAGGGCAGTTTTTTGTGCTGCTACCGTGCTGCGTTCACATAATAACAGCAAATAGTACGCACCCACGGTACTGCACAACTGACACGCAGGCAGCACCACTGTCTTGTGTGGTGTCTGGGCTGCGTATTCTTGCCTTAAACCTCAAGGCAGTTTTTTTATGCTGCTGCCGTGCTGCATTCACAGCGAATAGCGAACAGCACGCACAGTACTGCACAACTGACACGCAACCAGCACCGCTGTCTTGTGTGGTGTCTGGGGTGCGTATTCTTCCCTTAAACCTCAGGGCAGTTTTTTGTGCTGCTACCGTGCTGCCTTCGCATAATAACAGCAAATAGTACGCACCCACGGTACTGCACAACTGACACGCAGGCAGCACCACTGTCTTGTGTGGCGTCTGGGCTGCGTATTCTTGCCTTAAACCTCAGGGTAGTTTTTTGTGCTGCTACCGTACAGCGTTCACATAACAGCAAATATTATGCATGCACGGTACTGCACAACTAACACGCAGCCAGCACCACTGTCTTGTGTGGTGTCTGGGGTGCGTATTCTTCCCTTAAACCTCAGGGCAGTTTTTTGTGCTGCTACCGTGCTGCCTTCACATAATAACAGCAAATAGTACGCACCCACGGTACTGCACAACTAACACGCAGGCAGCACCACTGTCTTGTGTGGTGTCTGGGGTGCGTATTCTTGCCTTAAACCTCAGGGTAGTTTTTTGTGCTGCTACCGTGCAGCGTTCACATAACAGCAAATATTATGCATGCATGGTACTGCACAACTAACACGCAGCCAGCACCACTGTCTTGTGTGGTGTCTGGGGTGCGTATTCTTCCCTTAAACCTCAGGGCAGTTTTTTGTGCTGCTACCATGCTGCGTTCACATAAAAACAGCAAATAGTATGCACGCACGGTACTGCACAACTGACACGCAGGCAGCACCACTGTCTTGTGTGGTGTCTGGGGTGCGTATTCTTGCTTTAAACCTCAAAGCAATTTTTCAGGGTCAGCACCGCTGTCTTGTGTGGTTCCTGGGGTGCGTAATGTCACCTTAGACCTCAGGGCAATTTTTTTCTGCTGCTGCGGTGCGGTTTGTAAAACACAAAGCAGTACTAGGCTGTAGTGCTACCTTCCACAAAGCACTAACTGCTCCTTGTTCCCCAATATCTGCATCTGAACATCTGCAACTATGGCAGAAAAATCCAAAATTACTAAAAAGGCTGTTGTGAAGGGACAGGGACGTGGACGTGGGGTCGTTGGTGCCCAACAAGGCACAGAGCCTGGGAGATTGAAGAAGGTTGATGCATCTAGTTTCCTGGCGAAATTTCCCTGTCTGGGACATAAACGGGCCTGGAAGCCAGAAGAACAAGAGCAGATACTGTCTTGGATGGCTGACAAGGCCTCCACGAAATGTTCTAGCAGCACCCAATCCTCCATGACAAAATAGTCTACTGTCCATACAGATAACGGTGGGTCATCCTTTTCTCAACCTGTTCCTAGTTCATCACACAGTCAGGAGTCACAGGAAACATTTGACCCCAACCTTGGTCACTCCGAGAATCTCTTTGTTCCATTTTCTTTCGTTGCCTCTGGCCTCTCACCGCGCGACACTGAAGAGGAACGTGAGGGGGTATCGTCTGTTGAAGATGGCCAAATATTTGAAACCCCACGTCCAGAAGAAAGCCACTTTCATCCACGTGATATACCGGGTGAAGAGGTGGAAGCTGATGGTGATGACACACAGTTGCCATCTGTCCAGTCGCCAATATCAACACGGAAGTAGGATGACATGGACGACGAGGTGGTCGATGATGAGACCACCGATCCGACCTGGGCCGTTGGCACGCATAGCCTGCACAGCAGCACAGAGGATGAAGGTGGATACATAGTACCAACAAAGGCACCAAGGGCTACTGGTTTGAGCAGAGTGCGAAGTGTGTCAACTGTTGCCAAGAGCAATCCTTCTGTGCCCCAAGTCAAGGGTGCGTTCAGCCGCTGTCTGGAAATTTTTTTCCGATAGACCTTCTGAACCAAATTTTGTCATCTGTAGCATCTGCCATAGGAAGCTGAGCAGAGGCCAGGGAAAAGACAACCAAAGCACCATCAGTATGTGGAAACACATGGCAGCCAAGCACCCTAGTCGGTGGGCTGAACAACAGGGTACCAAATCAGTGTCTGCGACTGCGGGTCAAACCACCGCCATGTCGCCTGTGATACGGCCTCACCAATCTGCTGGGCAGGAAGCAGGTGATCATCACACCTCTTGCTCACAAGCTGCGGTTGCACAGACACAGACCAAAACAAGCTCATCCACTTGTTTGTCCCAGGAAAGCGTCTAATTGTCCGTGCCCCAGATGTATGAAAGGAGGCGTAAATACCAAGCCGCGCACCCACAAGCACAAATACTGAACACGCACATTGCCAAGTTGCTAGCCGTGGAGATGTTGCCGTTTAGGATTGTGAGGACACAGTCTTTCCGTGATCTTTTGGCTGTGGCTGCCCCATGATACTTGGTTCCCAGCCGGCACTATTTTTCTTGCTGTGCTGTCCCCGCATTACAACAGCACGTCTTAAACAATCTAAAGTGTGCACTCACTAACGCCGTAACCGGGAAGGTCCATCTTACAACAGACACGTGGACAAGTAATTGTGGCCAGGGACGATACATCGCTGTCACGGCACACTGGCTGAACCTGGTGGAGGGTGGGACAAAGTCTCAAACTGGACCCTCAACACATATCCTACCCACGCCACGAATAGCGGGCCCAACCTCAATCAGGGTTTCCGCCATATACGTCCAGTCTCCCCTCTTCCTCCTCCTCCACCTCGTCACCCTATGCTGAATTACCCTCCACATCACTCCCAAGTTGGGAGCTGTGCAGCAGCGCATCGGCAAAGCGGAAAAACGCTCTGCTGAAGCTGATCTGCTTAGGTGAAACACCATACACTGCAGCAGAGCTGTGGCAAGGAATAAAACAACAGACCAATCAGTGGCTCTCCCCACTGTAACTCCAACCTGGTCTGGTTGTCTGCGACAATGGGCGTAACCTGGTGGCGGCTTTAAAGCTTGGGAAGCTGGTACACGTGCCATGCATGGCTCACGTGCTGAACCTGGTGGTGCAGAAATTTATAAAAACATACCCTGACTTTCTGTACCTACTTGAGAAGGTGCGCCGTATTTACGCCCATTTCCGCCACTCCTCAACCGGTCTTGCAGTGCTTCAAAAGCAATTTAATTTGCCAAACCACAGACTGATTTGCGACCTGCCAACACGGTGGAACTCAACATATCATATGTTCGCAAAGTGAGCAGCAGAGGGCACTTTCTGAATACCAGCTTAAACATGCCCGTCACACTGAGATTCAGCCAAGACACATAACAACTGTCGAGTGGGTGTGGATCGCTAATATTTGTGAGGTGCTTGATAACTTTGAGTACTGCACCAAGCTTGTGAGCGGTGATCAGGCTATTATCAGTGTAACCATCCCTATGCTGTCTGCTGAAAAAATCTCTGCAGAATCAAAAAATGGAATCTTTGCATGCCCAGCAGCTGGGTAAGGAGCAAGATTTCACATGGGTGATCCTACCCAGCCCAGCTAATATCATCAGGTAACATTGGGGGATGAAGATGATTATGAAAATGAGGAGGGAGAGGACTTCTTTTTCAGTGGTACCGAGGGGACATGTCTTGCTACAGAGGGGAATCCAAACCCCAGCTTCATGTCTGTCCAGCATGGGTGGGCTGAAGAGAAGGTGGAGGAGGAAAGTCAGTGTGAGGAGAGGATGGGTATTGTTCCTCCTTCAGGGGTCACAGAAAATTTGCCTCTATGCAGCTTGGCACACATGGCACACTTCATATCTGACTGTCTGTGCCAAGATCCTCGCATAATCCACATTTTCAATAGCAACCTATACTGGTTGGCCACCTTTCTAGACCTACGGTACAAGGATAAATTTCCTCCGCTACTGTTGCAGTCACCAAGGGGTTACACAATGGAATCCTTCAAGAAGGCCGTTGTCGATAATTTGATAGCAACAGCACCCTCAGACACCACTGCTAGCAGAGACACCAGCTCTGTGCAACAGCATGCATTAATGGGGAGAGATACGCCAAGCAGTTCCAAAAGAGGTGGTGGTAAAATGTCCACAAACTGGGCCATCTTCAATAAACCGGCTCATCACCAAGGACTAGCTGCAACAGTAGCAATGTCAAGGAGGGAGAAGTTGAACAACATGGTCAACGACTATCTAAGTGACCATACCTGCGTCCTTCCTGACGCTTCTGTACCGTTTAATTACTGGGTATCCAAGCTGCATAGTTGGCCCGATCTCTCCTTCTCCTTGGAGGTGCTGGCCTGCCCTGCTGCTAGTGTGATGTCAGAGCGTGTTTTCAGTGCCGCTGGTGCAATCATCACAGATACATGCACACGGTTGACTACAGAGAATGCAGACAAGCTGACTCTGATAAAATTTAACAAGGACTGGATTTCGCAACAGTATTTAAGCCCTCCAGATGACAGTATCCCAACCTAAAGTCACCCAACATGTTTTTTTTAAAAATTGGTGATCACACCCATCCCATTCCATTCGCATACAAGCCCCTTTTCTTCTTCTTACACGTTTTCAAAACCTGCTTCTGACACATGTACCTCATGGTCAATAAGCTAAAAACGTTACGTTAATATTTCCCATCAGAGGCACTTGTGATGAGAGTGAGACTCTTCTTCCTTCATCAACCATGCTATCATGCCCCTTGGGCTAATTTTTGGAGACACTATTGCTATGCCTGGACACTGGGCACGGCCACCTCTATGCTAGTAGTCCGACTCCTAGCTTCATCATAATTGCTTGGCCCTTCGGACCTGCCTTGCTTCCTTCATGAACTATGATACAGCCCCATAGGCTAATTTTTGGAGACACTATTGCTATGCCTGGACACTGGGCACGGCCACCTCTATGCTAGTAGTCTGACTCCTAGCTTCATCATAATTGTTTGACCATTCAGACTTGCCTTGCTTCTTTCATGAACTATGATACAGCACCATGGGCTAATATTTGGAGACAATATTGCTATGCCTGGACACTGGGCACGGCCACCTCTATGCTAGTAGTCCTGGCTTTATCATAATTGTTAGGCCCTTCAGACCTGTCTTGCTTCCTTCATCAACCATGATACAGCCTCTATGGCTAATGTTTGGAAGACACTAAATCTATGTCTACACATTGGGCAGTGGCACAACAAGGACAGTAGTCCAAGCTTTATGATTGTGAATCCCTTGTGATGATGATGATGATGATGATGATGGGTGGCTTCTTCCTGCGTTAACCATAACACAGCCCCTACCCCTAGGGCAGATTGCCTCCATCATCACTCGCTCTTACGGCACTTCTGATATATCACTGGCACTGCGTAAGTGGCGTACGAGTCCCACTCTTCTGGCAAACAACCAAAGGACTTAAAATAGTGTTTGTACATTCTAGTGAAGCAGTGGTGTAAAAACAATCGTGCAGCCCCTGACCAGGTGCCCCCATGTTCTATACATTTGTTTACAGCATACTACATTTTTTAACATTTACACATTTTTTAACGTTTTTCTCAGCCCCCAGACCACTTTGAAGGGTCCAGCAGACAATTACTTGCATTTTCCATTGACTATCATTGGACTTGCTATTCGTACCGAATACCCGAGTATTAGGGTATACTCGGTACGAGTATAGCGAGTCTGAATACTTCAGTACTAGCTCATCCCTAGTCCTGTGTCATGTCAACAGTAAAGAGCATTCATATGCGGGATTGCTTTTCATCCAGGGGCTACATAGTACAAGGCTGTGGTATAACACTCCATGACAATGTAAGAGGTCAATGCAAAATGATACATTTTATTAATGCTACCCAGGTTCAAAGACTTTCTGGATCATTACTCACAATAAAATCACAGTGAGCTGCAAGTCAACATGTAGGTATTAATTGCTATAGTTTTGATAACATGAAATGATAATAAATAACCTCCTAAAATAGTGTGACAAAGTATCAATTGAAAGGGAACCTGACACCTCAGAAAACGTGATTTATCTACAGATATGGAGTTAATCTGCAGGTTAATAGTGTTATGAAATTGCTCGGCTGCCATACTGAAAGTGCGACTACTGGGAAAAAAATGAACTTATTTCCTTGTGGGGCATGCATAGCTGCTATAGTAATCCCTCAGAGGATTTGGGGATTAGATATGTTATACTGAGAAATTTATGGACTTTTTTGGGATTTTAATATTGATGCTCAATCCTTACCATAAATAATCAATTTTAGATTGGTGAAGGTTCTACTCCCATCACCTCTACAAACCACAGAACGAGCACAGTGCTCTGGAAATCAATGCAGACTTTCCACTGCTTACTGGGAGCTTTTGTACTAACCCTGCTTCATACTGCTGCTTTGTCCAACCAGTCTTTTTCTAATAGTCAAACCCCCGCAGATCTAAGATTGATGAAGTAATGAGCCCCATCCCATAGTCGTGTACATGTCTTTATTCACCAGAATAATGTGTTTTTGACACATAATGGAATGGAACCCACTCATTGCATTAGGAAACAATTTACAATCCATTTATTTAAAGCATATCTTGGATATTTGTCAAGAATTTAACAGTAAAAAAGTCTTCAAGAGGTGCAAAAGCATTTGTACATAGGTTCACCTATTGGTCAAAATGACAGTATTTGAAAGCTCTTTTCTGACCTTATAAGTCAGACTTCACATCATATTTGACCCCACATACTGTAACTCCATCATTGTCTTTCAGGTGCTGTCATAGGTGAGTAGAAAAATTATAATTACTTACCAGTAATTTGATTTTCCTGAAACCCACGACAGCACCCCTATTTATTCCATCTCTTTGGCTTTTGATTTATGGAATGAGTGAATGTATAAATATAACATAATAATGATAATAATTTAGGTGACTCCTACTTGACTTGTTGGAAACCACATTGAAGGAGGAAGTGGGAGTTGACTTTTTGTTTTGTGCTCTTGGCTTTCTGTTCAGTAGTTGAGGTTTATCCCACTCTCTCAGTGTTGTCATGGGTTTCAGGAAAATAAAATTACTGGTAAGTAATTATCATTTTTAGGTTACAACTGGGCTGTAGCTATGTAAATGAATGGCCAACAATGTAAAAACTGTTCTTTGCAGTTCACTGAAAGGTGTCCTTGAGTCTAAAAACCTTAAGCAAATAAAATTAAGCCTATTGAAATCATAAGTTGTATCTTGCACACATCTGAATCTGTGCTGCATCACTCTTTTATTAAGTGTTAGGTAAATAAACAAAAAAAAAATGCCTGCTGTTAATCAGCAATAATAAGAAAATAAAAATAGGAAAATGGCTTTCTAATTTGCCTAATTACTCTTTGTTCCCTTGTAATACTGGCACATGTCCACTCCTTATCATTTAATTAGCTCTTCAAAGTGAGCGCAAACTGTGAAATTATGATTGCAGAATTTTTAGTATCACTTGTAAAGTAAACTGTGCAGACCATGTCTCAGCAAGTCTTCTAATCAAGGTAATTTTCCATGCATTTCCAGAAAATGTTGAATATGAAACATATCACATACAATAATGTAGATTGGTTTTGGAAACCTTAAAGAAGGTGTCCAGTACTTCTTCTTGACATACCCCTCGTTTGGCCCCAATAACATAAAAAAGCTTATACTCACCTCCCATGCCAGCGCCGTACCCGCGGCGTCGGCAGTCACTCTCCCCGGGGCTGTCTTGTGACATGTGATGCCAGTGTCCAATCAGCGCTGGTGTCACTGTCTCCACCTTCGAATGTTTTGAGCATGTAGAGCAAGTCCAAAATCATCTGTAGCCTGGACTTCCTCTTCATGTTCAAAACATGTTGAAAATGTACGAAGGTGGAAACAGTGATGCCATCGCTGATTGGATGCCGGCGTCATGTGTCACAACACCGCACTACAGATATTAGGGAGAGCGACTGCTGACACCATGGGAATAGTGCTGGCACGGGAGGTGAATATAAGCTTTATTATTTTATGGGGGCCAAACATTTTGATCAAGGGGTTGTTCTAGTAGTGAACAACCCCTTTAAAGTTAACCACTACTTGGACAACTCCTTTTAATACTCCACGCTTGGCCCCAATAAAATAAAAAGGCTTAAACTCACCTTCCATGCCGTTCCAGCACGGTCAGCACTCATGTTCCCAAGGTTCTCTTAAGGTTATGACACGAGCCTGGCACCCATTCAGTCACTGTCTCCGCCTTCATACAAATTGAACATGAAGGAAGGGAGAGAGCAGCCACAGCGCTGACTTCCTCTTGATGTTCAATTTGTAAGAAGGCGGAGACAGTAGCGCCAGCGCAGATTGGGCGCCAGCATCATGTATCATAACAACTGCACGATAGGTCGGGGAATGCGAGTGCTGATACTGCTGGAACAGCGCTGGCACGGGAATCCTAGTAGTGGTCAACCCCTTTAACACTGGTCTAATGGCTTAACCCCTTCCCGACCTTGGACGTTGCACTGGGGCTCAGAAGGGAGGGGCACATTTTTAATTTGATTTGATTTGAAAGCACAGAATTTTCAGGATTGCAATGCATTAGAAGTCAAATCAAATCAAATTAAAAATGTGCCCCTCCCTTCTGAGCCCCAGTGCACTTAAACCTCATTTATGCTATGTGCACACATTGAGTAAATGGATGCAGAAATTTCTGCATCTCTTGTCGAAAAACACACATTTTTGATTTTTTGATGTTTCTGCCTCTGTTTTTACTCTGCGTTTTTTGACTGATTTGAGTCAGGTCAATGGTGAAAAACGTGGGCAAAAATGATCAGAGAATAGTCATTCTGCAGACTATTTTCTGCACCAAGTCTGCAAGTCAAAAATACTCACCGTGCATGACACTTCAGGTTTCTCATTCACTTTGCTGGCATCAGGATTTCTTCAGTTTTTGCTAGCAAATCTGCATGGCAAAAACGCACCAAATCTGCAATGTGTGCACAAGCCCTTGGTGTCGACATGTTTGGTATTTCTGTAGCGATGACAATCCATCTAATTTACAGGTGCATATCTTCAGAAGCATGAGCTAGGCACTACAACGTACTGGTCACTACAACGGCAGTTTGCAATTTTCACTCAGCAACATCCACTGCTGCTTGTTTCTGGAAGTAAAGTTAGCATGCGCTCTGTCTGGAATACGAGGTTCCGGTGCAATGGACCAATTGGTCCCAACAGCAATGTAATTTAAATTCACCGCACACTCATATGGATTTAATGCTGATTAGTATACATTTTTATTATATACAAATTTATGGGAGCAATAAACTATATATTCTTGTTTGCTCCCATAAATTTGTATATAATAAAAATTTATACTAATCAGCATTAAATCCATATGAGTGTGCGGTGAATTTAAATTACATTGTAACCACCGATCTACCAAACCGCTGCATGACCAGCTCTACCCTCGCCTACTGTATTCTCACCCATCCCTTGTAGATTGTGAGCCTTCACGGGCAGGGTCCTCTCTCCTCCTGTACCAGTTATGACTTGTATTGTTTAACATTATTGTACTTGTTTTTATTCTGTATACCCCTCCTTACATGTAAAGCGCCATGGAATAAATGGCGCTATAACAATAAATAATAATAATAACATTGCTTGTTTCTGGAAAACACCCATGGAGGCCAAATCGTCACAACACCTGTACATAAATTTCCAAAGGGGTATATTTTCCAAAATGGGGTCTCTTGAGGGGGTGTGATAATGCTCTTCTAGCAATTAGGGGCTCTGTACATAGAGTCCACAAACTATTCTAGGAAAATCTGCGATCCAAGATGAAATAGCGCTCAGTCCCTCCCGAGTCTCGCTGTATGGCTAAGCAGTGCTGTACAGCCACATAAGGGGTATTTCTACATGCAGTAAAAATTGTGGGACAAATTTTAGTGCAATTTTTAACCATTTCCCGTGTGAAAATGTAAAATCTGGGGCTAAATTAAAATTTTGGTAGTAAAAACTTATTTTTTTTCTTCACAACCCAAAGGTTTACAATTCTGTGACCCACCTTTGGTGTCAATATGATCAATGCACCCCTAGATGAATTAATTGAAAGGTTTAGGCTATGTGCCCACGTAGAGATTGTGAAGCAGAATAAACCTGAGCAGAATCGCACACCCTGCTCCCGAGAAAACGCATGCGTTTTTTGACGTGCTTTTGTAAGCGTTTGTCAAGCGTTTTTGCCAATATAATTGATGGTATGTGGAATCGCGTGCAATTCCGCAAAATTAATGAACATGCTGCGTTTTTAACCACTAAGCGTTTCCGCAGTGGTCAAAAATGCACCATTGGCACAACATGTGCGTTTTCCATTAAAAATCAATTGGATGCTTTTAAGCGTTTTTGCAGCAGAATCGCTTGTCTAAAAGCGCTGCAGAAACGCTATATGGGCACACAGTCCAAGTCTGCAAAATGGGGTCTCTTATGGGGGGGGGTTCTGCTGATCTGGCACCTCAGGAGCTTTGCCAATATGACCTGGTGCCCTCAAACAAGTCTTGTAAAATCTGTACTGCATTATCAAACTTCTTCTCTTCTGAGCTTTGCAGTTTAAAGTAGTTTTTGACCGCATACGGGGTATCGGCATACTTAGGAGAAATTGTACAAAGAAGTTTTGGGTATATTTTCTCTTGCTATTCTTGCAAAAATAAAGAAAATGGGGATAAACTAACATTTTTGGGTGAAAATTATTACCATACATCTAGACATAATTTCTTGAGGGGTATATTTAACAAAATGCGGTCACTTGTGGGGGCTTTCCACTGTTTAGGCATATCAGGGGCTCTCCAAATGCGACATGACACTATTTCATCAAAGTCTGCATTCCAAAACATCACTCTTCCTTTCCTGAGCCCTGTCATGGGCCCACACAGTAGTTTTCCCCCACATATGGGGTATCTGCGAACTCAGGAGAAATTGCACAACAAATTGTATGGTGCAGTTTTTTTTACTACCCTTGTGAAAATGCAAAATTTGGGGCTAAAAACATTTTTGTGGGAAACGTGATTTTTTTTTATTTTCACGGCTCAATTTTATAAAAAAGATAGATAAGTTCCCTGAGGGGTCGAATTTCCAAAATGGTGTCACTTGTGTGGAGTTTCCACTGTTTAAGCACAGCAGGAGTTCTCCAAACGCAACATGGCTAATTATTCCAGCAAATTTTGCATTCAAAAAGTCAAATGGAGCTCCTTCCCTTCCTAGAGCCTTGTCGTACGCTCAGTGGTTTTCCCCCACATATGGGGTATCTGCATACTCAGGTGAAATTGCAGAACAAATTTTGGGGTCCATTTTTCCCTGTTACCCTTGCAACAATAAAAAAAAATTAGGGTCTTAATTTTTGTGAAAAAAAGTATGTTAATTTCTTCTTTCCACATTCCAAATATTTCTGTGAAGCACCTGAAGGGTTAATAAACATCTTGAATGTGGTTTTGAGCACCTTGAGGGGTGCAGTTTTTGTAATGGTCTTACTTTTGGGTATTTTCTGTCATATAAACCCCTCAAAGTCACTTCAAATGTGATGTGGACCCTAAAAAAATGGTTTTGTAAATTTTATTGGAAAAAAGAGAAATCACTGATCAAATTTTAACCCTTATAACTTCCTAACTATAGAAAGTGCTGATGTTAAGTAGACATGTTGGAAATGTTATTTATTAATTATTTTGTGCGACACAACGCTCTGATTTAAGGGCATAAAAATGAAAAATTTGAAAATTGTAAAATTTTTGCCAAATTTCTGGTTTCCCCCCCACAAATAAACAGAAGTCCTATCAAAGAAATGTTATCACAATCATGAAGCACAATATGTCACAAAAAACTATCTCAGAATCAGTGGGATCCGCTGAAGCGTTCTGGAGTTATTACCACAAAAAGTTTCAGTGGTCAGAATTGCAAAGTGTGGTTAAAGGGAACTGTGGTTTCATATTGGCAGCATACAGTAGATCAGACAGTGGCTGTGTTATTGCAGCCAGATATGTTTTACTCCGAAACACTGCAGAGTTTGAGAAAAAAAATTAATGGAAAACCAAGGAAATTAGCCGGAATTCATATTGATATAAGTGATTTAAGTTGATACTGTCAGCACCCATACTGCTCAGAAACCAGTACCAGGCTCTCACGCAGGAAAACGATGAAGAAATACATCAGGATAAGACTTTGCCAACAAACAGCAACCTTGTACGCCTTCAGAGTCCTCCTGGATGGAGAAAGAAAAATGTTGTGAAGAAGAAACGGAGAGTGGTGGTCATGGGGGATTCCCTGTTGAGAGGAACAGAGGCCGCTATCTGCAGACCGGATATAACTTCAAGAGAAATGTGCTGTCTTCCAGGTGCAAAAATTAAAGATGTGTCTGACAGGATATCAGGACTCTTCAGACCTACAGATGACTACCCATTCCTGCTACTACATGTGGGGACAAATGACACCGCAAGAAACGACCTGGAAACCATCTGCAGAGACTTTGAAGACTTAGGCAAGAAAGTGAAAGAACTGGGAGCGCAGGTGGTCTTCTCTTCCATCCTCCCAGTGGATGGCCATGGAACAAGGAGGTGGAATAAGATTCTGCAGGTGAACAACTGGCTACGTCGATGGTGCCGTCAGCAACGATTTGGATTTCTGGATCACGGAGTGAACTACTTATACGATGGACTACTTGCTAGAGATGGGGTGCACCTTACGAAGACTGGAAAGCATGTATTTGGAAGTCGCCTTGCTACACTTGTAAGGAGAGCTTTAAACTAGAACAACATGGGAAGGGAAGCAAAAGACCAGAAAAAGCCATACACCTGACAAATGCTATTGAGAACTCTGCTATTAGAAGTGGAAAGGAAGAACAAAGACGAAAGAATCTAATTAATAAAAATATTGGAGAAAGAGAAACCAAT
The DNA here is from genome assembly GCF_039654945.1 of Dendrobates tinctorius. Lineage (NCBI taxonomy): Eukaryota > Metazoa > Chordata > Amphibia > Anura > Dendrobatidae > Dendrobates > Dendrobates tinctorius. The sequence goes on along the minus strand of NW_027361708.1, from coordinate 15,903,774 downwards.
CACAAACTAAACTGTTTCTATACTAATGCACAAAGCATGAGCAACAAACAAGGAGAATTGGAACTACTAACACAGGAAAAGAAATATGATGTCATTGGAATCACTGAAACTTGGTGGGACAATACACATGATTGGAATACAAGACTAGAAGGATACAACTTATTTGCAAGAAACAGACTTGATAAACGAGGAGGGGGTGTCGCATTGTATGTTAGAAACGCGTATATATGCACAGAGATTGAAGCTTCAGAGACTGGGAGTTCTGTGGAAACTGTTTGGGTAAGAATACAAAGACAGAACAATGGAAAGGACACCATTGTAGGCATTTACTATAGGCCGCCTGTGCAAGCTGAAGATATGGATGAACTCTTTATGCATCAAATGGCCAAGTTCTCCAAAAAAATATGACATAGTTGTCATGGGAGATTTCAACTATCCAGAATCTCTCTCAAGCAAAACTAACAGGTCAAGGAAATTCTTATCCTCTCTTGCTGACAACTTTATCTTCCAAAGGGTAGGGGAGAAAACAAGGGGAACTGCTACCTTGGATCTAATCCTTATAAACAGGGAGGAAATGGTTGAGGAGGTAAAAGTGTCTGGAACCCTAGGAGGTAGCGACCATGCTATTTTAGAATTTTGGATAACTAGAGGCGGAAGACCTGTGAAGACTCAGACGTCAAGGTTAGATTTCAGAAAGGCAGATTTTAAGGGATTCAGAAAGATAATTGGAGGGATCCAATGGCTGGATATCCTTAAAGACAAAAATGTCCAGGAAGGATGGGAAATCTTGAAAAATGAAATTCTCAAAGCACAGTTGTTAACAATTCCGAAAAGAGGGAAGAATAGGAAGCATTTAAGGAAACCAGGATGGATGAACACAGAACTTAAGCACATGCTAAAAAGGAAGAAAAAAATGTTTATAAAATGGAAAGAGGGAGGCATATCTAAAGAAGAATATAATGCTGTCTGCAGAACCTGCAGGGCACAAATCAGATTATCTAAAGTTGAAAATGAATTGAGGCTTGCAAGAGATGTCAAAAGAAATAATAAAGGATTTTGGGGATATGTCAAAAGTAAAAGAAAAGTCAAAGATGCTATAGGATTTTTACAGGATGAAAATGATGAAATGGTAAGACAGGATGTTGAGAAGGCTGAACTTTTAAATTCCTATTTTGCATCTGTTTTCTCTCAGAAAGGAAATGTAACATCAACTGATCTTCACTGTCCTATTAAGGGAATAGAAGAATCCAGGATATCTATAAACAGAAAGATAGTGAGGAAACACTTAGCTAACCTAAATGAATTCAAGTCTCCAGGTCCAGATGAATTACACCCCAGAGTACTGAAGGAGATAGCAGAAGAAATGTTTGAACCCCTCTCCATAATCTTTGAAAATTCTTGGAGAACAGGAGAAGTGCCAGAAGACTGGAGAAGAGCAAATGTTGTTCCTATCTTCAAAAAGGGGAAGAAGGTGGACCCAGCCAACTATAGGCCGGTGAGTCTGACTTCTATACCAGGAAAGATCTTTGAACAAATTATTAAACAACATGTATGTCAATACCTGGATAAGAATGAAGTGATCAAACAGAGTCAGCATGGGTTTGTAACTAATAAGTCATGTCAGACTAACTTAATTTCCTGCTATGACGGTATCACTGATTGGGTGGATCAAGGAAATGCTGTAGATATAGTATATCTTGACTTCAGCAAAGCATTTGACAAAGTCTCTCATACAATCCTTATTGAAAAAATGACTAAGTATGGAATGGACAAGGCAACTGTTAGGTGGATTCATAACTGGCTTAGTGATCGGACCCAAAGAGTGGTCGTAAATGGCTGCACATTCAGTTGGAAGAATGTCTCAAGTGGGGTACCACAGGGCTCTGTCCTGGGCCCTGTATTGTTCAACATCTTTATCAATGATTTAGATCAAGGAATTGAGGGTAAACTGATTAAATTTGCTGATGACACAAAGCTAGGAGAGATAGCTAATACTAGAGAAGAGAGAGGATTCAAAAAGATTTAAATAAACTGGAGAAGTGGGCAGCAACTAACAGAATGGTTTTTAACAGGGAGAAATGCAAAGTACTACATCTGGGCAATAAAAATGAAAAAAGCATATATAGAATGGGAGGAATAGGGCTAAGTGACAGCACATGTGAAAAAGACTTGGGTATACTAATAGATCACAGACTGAATATGAGTCAACAGTGTGATGCAGCAGCAAAAAAGGCAAATGCAATTCTAGGATGTATTAACAGAAGCATACAGTCTAGATCACGTGAAGTCATTATTTCCCTCTACTCCTCTTTGGTCAGACCTCATCTGGAATATTGTGTCCAGTTTTGGGCACCACATTTTAAAAAAAGACATCAACAAACTGGAGCAAGTTCAGAAAAGAGCGACCAGAATGGTGACCGGTCTGCAAACCCTGTCTTATGAGGAAAGGTTGCAGGATTTGGGAATGTTTAGTTTGCAAAAGAGAAGACTGAGAGGAGACTTAATAGCTGTCTACAAATATCTAAAGGGCTGTCACATTGTAGAAGGATCAACTTTATTCTCATTTGCACAAGGAAAGACTAGAAGCAATGGGATGAAACTGAATGGGAGGAGACACAGATTAGATATTAGAAAATTTTTTTTGACAGTTAGAGTGATCAATGAGTGGAACAGGCTGCCACGAGAAGTGGTGAGTTCTCCTTCAATGGAAGTCTTCAAACAGAGGCTGGACAGACATCTGACTGGGATGATTTAGCGAATCCTGCTTTGAGCAGGGGGTTGGACCAGATGGCCCAGGAGGTCCCTTCCAACTCTGCGATTCTATGATTCTATGATCAAAAGAGTGTAAAATCTGTCCCACTACAACAAGGTGTACCCAATCAGGATGGTCCTTAACTCTTGTAGTTCACCTCTGTGTTAACATACCTCAAAATAGACGGGGGCATAGAAGTCCCCATGTCTGACTGTTTGCACCTGTTTGTGGAAAGGCATTCACACTGTGGCCATTTAACAGACAGAACCTAGAATTAAAACAAAATGGGCAAAATAGTTTTCATCCTAGGTTCTCTCAGAGAAAATTAACTTTGAAAAGCCGGCCGTTAACTTTTTGCATTGGATACCTAATGAAAGGCAGGTCCCTGGTGGTTCTCCACGTCCTGCTCACCTAGACTAAAGCACCGTCTCACACAGCGAGATCGCTAGCGAGATCGCTAATGCGTCACCAACTTTGTGATGCAACAGCGATCTCGCCTGCGATCTCGCTACATGTGACACGCAGCAGCGACCGGCCCCCCTGCTGGATATCGCTGATCGCGCAGGAATGTCCTGGCAATTTTTATCGTCGGCGTCCCGCTGGCCAGCTTGCATCGCTGTGCTTGATCGCTGGATCGTTGCTGCGTCGCTGAAGAGAACGGCCTGTTTGGTAGCTTACTAGCGACGCACCAGTGATCCCTACCAGGTCGTATCATTGTCGGGATCGCTGGTGCATCGCTAAGAGAAACGAGACCCTAACAGGTCCATATGTGTGCGTATAGGAAGAAGCCAACTGTGACCAGCCTCAGACTCATCAGTTGAGACACATAAACCTTTGGAAAGTACCGTATGTTTCTTCTGAAACTCAACTCTGCTGAATTTTGTAATAAAATATACACGATTGGAATAAGGCACCAAGTGTTGGATTCAAGCTACCTTAAAAAATTAGGTAGGCGATGCAATATTTTGGTCATAATAGACCTTTATCAAGCCAGAAAACAAATAAAAATTCAGCTATATGGGGTAGGTGACACCGTTGGAGCTTTTCATACACCAGAGGAAATGAGCTCCACATCTTCATCCTCAGGTTGTCATTACAACTGGCATGGGCCCGGAAGAGGTGGAGCCAATTTCCCCTGATGTATAAAAAGCTACAACTGTGTCACTTACACCATATGACTGAATTTTCATTATTTGTATTTCTGGTTTGATAAAGGTCTTTTATGGCCGAAACGTTGCATCGTCTACCTCATTTTTGTACACTGGCGATGTGATTTTAAAGATGGAATAAAAGCTATGTTTTATCCCTATATATTCTCTGGTGCCTCAGAATTTTTGGAATCCTTGCTGTTTTGGACCTTGTGGGGGTGGGGGGATGTCACATCAAGTTTGGACGGAGCTATTACTGGTGCATGAGAATTGCTCACTGTCAAGAATTAATTTACTGTCAGTTTTCCTTTAAATATCTAAGACCAGGTACAGGAAAGATGTATATCTTTGTACCGTGTTAGCCAGTAGATAGAAAAATATTCAGGATTGAGAGTCCTCAGTAGTTGATACCTTTTAATGGCTAACTGAAAAGATGGTAATACATTGCAAGCTTTCGAGACTACTCAGGTCTCTTCATCAGGCTAGACTAATACAAAATCTGAAGTCACATATTTATGCACAATACAGCCTAGAAAAAATGCAATAGATAAGACAAGTGACGTGAAGCAGAACTATCAATATGGGACCAACATTGGACCAGTTCATAGATAAGGAGTCTGGATGTTTTATGGTCCTCTGATTGGGGTCTAGTTCTGTGTTGTGATGCCCCGCAAGGTTTTAAAAGGAAATTCCTTAATTGATGTAAAAAGACATAAATCCATGCGACACATTCATTCCAGCACTGAGAGTGTCAAAGTTCGTCATAAATTTGTACTCCCAAACTCGTCTCTCTCTCTGAGATGTGAAGTTACCTTTCAATACCAGTAATTTCATATCCATGCTGCTGTGATCAGGGATACAGAAATGTTTTGCCACAGGTAGATCCATTCTTTTTTCTCTTATTGTGTGACGATGAGCATTCATCCTTGTTCTAAGCTTTTGCCCTGTCTCCCCCACATACAGACCCCCAGTTGGACATTTATGAGGCACAGAAGCACTATGAGGCCCAAAGGCACTATGAGGCACACAAGCACTTAAGTCTTATAGTGCCTCATAGTGCATTTGTGCCTCATAGTGCCTCTATGCCTCATAGTGTCTTTGTGCCAAATAATGACTTTAGGCCTCCTAGTGCCTCTAAGCAATAAGACCAGGTACTCACTTGACATTTTAAATACTATTTTAGCTAGAAAAGCGGACAGGAGGATACAGACAAATGTTATTATATATTGCATTAAAGGGGTTGTCTACAATTTCCTTTTAGGAAAGATTACAGCAGTTGAGCAGTGACAACACTTAACACAAAGGTACAGTAAAAGGGAGGGATGGAAAAAGGGAATTAGACCCACTGGTAATTCAGTTTCCAGGAGTCCCTGAGGACAGAACACCTGGTGACAGCCCTTCCTTGACCTATGATGGGACAGGATCACGGAGAGGTTAAAAGGCGCCTCCCACCTCCAGTGTTTTTAGAAGTATCACAGAAGGATGGATGCATATGGTCTTATACGAGCAACTAGAAACTCATAAGCAATATAACACTTTAACGGCCCCAGCTTGATCTCGAGCCACGGCGTCCTGATGAATGAACGGTCTGCAGGAAGATTATCTTTAGACTTGCACAAGATCAAACATAAAGGGAGGGGAAATAAGAGTATTGTCCTAAGGGACTCCTGGAAACCAAATTACCGGTACACCCAATTCCCTCTCCGAACAGCACACGAGGAGTAGTACCAGAGAAATAGCACCAGGGTGGGTACAGAAGCCCTAAAGGACCAAAGTCCTGGGCAAGAACTAGGCTAGATATAAAAACAATCTGTAAGATCAGATGAAAATATATACAATTACAGAAATCTAGAAAGACAAATCATCGTGGTGAGAGCCTGATATGTCTATAATGCTAAATATTCAGTACAAATGTGGTACTAGTCAAATTATACAAAAGAAACAGAGCGTTAGATACTCCGCTATTGTACCCCAACACCAATAATGAACCACAGTAATTAAAAAGATAAATTATAAAACTGCAGCCATAGAATAGACCACACCTCTTATTGCACAGCAATGAGGACTGCTGCATTCCCACAATAAACTTGCATGTGCATAATAACACACGACTAAACCTTGTTTACAAACCAGTTTATCATAGCACGAGGAGTCCTGCAGGACAGAGGCCCTGGATTGCCAGAAGAGTGAACCAATAATTCCATGAGGCATAAGGGGCACAAAGGCACTATGAGGCACTGAGGCGCTATGAGGCCCAGAGGCGCCACGAGGCACTATAAGGCAGAGACATAATGAGGCAGAGAGACACTATGAGGCACAGAAGCACTGAGGCCCAAAGACACTATGAGGCATAGGGGCACTATGAGGCCTAAATAAACTATGAGGCACAGAAGCACTATGAGGCCCAAAGGCACTATGAGGCACACAAGCACTATGAGGCCCAAAGGCACTATGAGGCACACAAACACTATGAGGCACACAAACACTATGAGGCCCAAAGGCACTATGAAGCCCAAGGGCACTATGAGGCATAGAGGAACTATGAGGCACAAAGCCACTATAAGGCACAAAGGCACTATGAGGCACAAAGGCACTGAAGCTCTATGGAGGCCCAAATGCACTATGAGGCCCAAAGGCACTATGAGGCATAGAGGCACTATGAGGCACAGAAGCACTATGAGGCCCAAAGACACTATGAGGCACAGAAGCACTGCACTATGAGGCCCAAAGGCACTATGAGGCTTAGAGGCACTAGGAGGCCTAAAGTCATTATTTGGCACAAAGACACTATGAGGCATAGAGGCACTATGAGGCACAAATGCACTATGAGGCACTATAAGTCACAAAGGCACTACGAAGCCGAAACTAGGGCCATGCTTGAAGGCGCGAGACATGAGACTAGACTCAGACTTATATTTAAAGGGAACCTGTCACCAACAAAAATGCTATTAACCTGTAGATGGGGTTAATCTGCAGGTTAGTAGCGTTAGCTGAATGATATGGGGAGAATAACAGCCAAACAATATGGGAGAAAATAAACTTTATTCTATGCAGCAGCATTGAGTTTCAGTCACGGGGCAGCACCGGCACTGGTTAAGTCACCGCTCTTACTGAGTATAGAGAGTGGTTGCTGTAACTGCATCCCCAACATTGACTGTCCCTGGCTCTGTATTGTGAATGGCTGTCAGTCAGGACCACTGAAGACGTGGTTACAGCCGCCGCTCTGTTTACTTATGCAGGCGAGAAAGTCAATGTCCCCAGAGATGAATTTCTGCTAACGCGCCCTCTCGTCTTAGTGAAAATTAGAATCTCTAAACTTTACAAGTTGATATCTCCACAACAGAGATAAGAAATTAATAAGTACAAACATTTTATTCAGCTCTGTAGCCACAAATAGTTATTATGTGGCCAGTTTAACATTCTCAAACTGGTGAAAGGTCCTTTTAGAGGTCAACTATGTAATTTCAAATTCCATGTAGCAATTCAATTATTTTACACTGCACACATTCCATTAGGTTAACCATTAACATGATCCCCTCTGAGACTGACCACATAATGCTTACTTGTAACTAAATACATGTATACTGTACAATTTCTTCCTTACAAGCCTCGGAATCAGGAACAGATATTTCTGCATATTTCTGTATACCCCAGAAAAAAATTCCTCCCGACGCGTTTCTTTTCTCAACAATGAGCTGTCATCAGGGGAGTGTACTTGTTAAGGGGAAGGCATAAGATAAAAATAAAAGTAATGAGATCCATATTGCTCACTGGTCCATAGAGCAAAAAGGGGCCTGGGTGCTTATAAAGTGTAGAAAAATGGGGATATCCCCTCCCACAGGCCCTCTAATCCCTCCCATAGTCCTTCCTTGATTTATGCATATCTCTTATCCGATTATCTTGACCCTCCCAAATTAATTCTATAGGACTGAGTTTCAACTACAAGGAAAATGCTGATGAATCTGGTCTTTTACCTATGGAACATAAAATACAAATTAATTTATTGAAATACGTACAACAGACATAAACATGATAAAAAGAGATGGATATATCGATGGATATCACTGGTACAAATGTGCTAATCGTGTAAAAATACACAAAAAATGGTACACCTAACAATGAAATATCAAAGAATCGTGGGATTTATTTTTCAGGACTGCTGCATGTCTACACTGTGGCCTTTTTTTGTCTGTATAGAGTATGCATACATCAGCATATATATGTATATATGTTCTTGGGTCCGCACAATATTTCTTTTGGAGTTTCACTCTTTTAATCTTAATACATTATGTGCCAATAGGTCTGCATTATGTTATGGATGGTAGTAAAAGGGTAATAGACATGTTATATGTGGAGGCCAAATATCAAAGATATATAATGGCCATAAAAGGAGATCAATAATATAAATCATATATCATGATCCACATAATTGAGCCAGGACAAATGCAGGACAACTGCACATTTACTAGAAAGTACCAAAAGAAAAAGCAGTCAAAAATCCATAAAACTATGATATTTATTGAAAATAATATTAAAACATTAATAAATATGGACACACAGTGTTTGGACAGGGAAAAGGAACAGCATATAGATGAACACAATGGTCATGAAGGGCCAACGAGGCTGCAAACACCCCGTCAGGATAATTTCCATATGGCCATTTCCCGTTTAATGGTGTAGTATTGCTCCAACTTTATTGATAACTAGGGGGACATTCCATGATATTATATTTCTCGTGTATCTGGTGATTTACACTATATGCAGTCGAGACCCTTAATTTCTGCTATATATGATACTGTTACTGTTAAATTAAATTTACTAAATAAGGGTCATCGATATCGTTTTCTTTATATCAGTATCTTTGGAATTTTTCTCTATACTTCATCAATAGTTAGATATCTATCCATTGCATATTGCATATTTTAATGGAGTAATTTTTGGAAATATGGATTCCTGTACACAGCTCGGTAGGGCGCTAGTCATGCCCACTATGTATTTATAAATGATGCACCTGAGCAGCACGGTCCTAAGACATTCCATTATACCACCATTCCCATGTATCTCCCAGAGCACTGTGTGCATTCTGTGTGGAAACGTCTGTTGGACGGGTTAAGTCCGCCTCTCTACCCTGACACGTCGGGCGGAGGAATGGCTTACCTATCTGCAGCGTCTTCCTGCAGCGTGGTGCGTCGCCGTGGCAACGCGTTCTCCCTGGCCTCACTCAGCCGTCTCCACATCATGACGTGTATGATGGGGAGTGGTTGTGCGACCGGGAGACGCGCGCCATGATGACGTCACACGCCGGGCACTGGGCGATTTCTCAGCTGTGAGTGATCTGTAATTATGTTGCTATATATACTTCAACACACCTTGCAGCCACATTCACTTACCTCCCAGGACGAAGCTAAGGCGAAACGCGCGTCGGGGACTGCGGTATCTCAGGTCATATGTGCTTTTCACTTAGGGGGGTTGCTTTGCACCAAGAATGGGGGCATATATGCCATGGACACACTTGTGTCGTTTATTGCACCCATGTTTTTGACATGACATTGTGGGTATATACTACCCTTTGAACCCTGATTTAGATAGTGTCTAAGATTGCTAATAGCAGCATATTTATAAACACTCAGTATTTCGGCCATTCTTTATGCACGTTTGCTTAATGTTACTGCTATGACAACAGGTCAATATGTGTACCATTAGTACTTTTTTAGGACACGGTTTTTTATCTAAACTATTATAGCAGTGTCGTGCATCTAATTTGACCATATTTTACATTATTTGTTGAGAGTTCTTTCCCGCCATGTAGGGCATATATTTTTTGGTAGTGGCTATCTCACTGTCATGTTATATTGGATGCTTTCAGTACTTTTTCCTGTTAGTATCACTACTGCAGCAGACTACAATCTAGCCGCTTAGGAATGCATATGTTTTGCATACCCCTTAAACCTCATACTGATACACTTTGTCACGATTCTTTGATATTTCATTGTTAGGTGTACCATTTTTTGTGTATTTTTACACGATTAGCACATTTGTACCAGTGATATCCATCGATATATCCATCTCTTTTTATCATGTTTATGTCTGTTGTACATATTTCAATAAAGTAATTTGTATTTTATGGCATTATGCTTCCTTGATCTGTTTGGTGCATATAGTAGTTGGGAAGTGCCATGTGTTCTCAGGCCCGAGTTGTGGATATTTGTATAACTATTAAGCATAACTATTGACAGAGCAGTACTTTCATACTGGGACATATGACCGATCTATCTATGTATACAAATGTGAAGACTGGAGCCATTTGGCCAAATGTGTACACTGTACACATTTGGCCAAATGGCTCCAGTCTTCACATTTGTACACTGTACAGTGAAGGAAATAAATTATTTGATCTCTTGCTGATTTTGTAAGTTTGCCCACTGACAAAGACAGGAACAGTCTATAATTTTAAGGGTAGGTTAATTTTAACATTGAGAGTTAGAATGTCAAAAATAAAATCCAGAAAATCACATTATATAAATTATTTAAATTTATTTGCATTTTGCAGTGAGAAATAAGTATTTGATCCCTCTGTCAAACAAGACTTAATACTTGGTGGCAAAACCCTTGTTGGCAAGCACAGCAGTCAGACGTTTTTGTAGTTGATGATGAGGTTTTCACACATGTCAGGAGGAATTTTGGTCCACTCCTCTTTGCAGATCATCTCTAAATCATTAAGATTTTGAGGCTGTCACTTGGCAACTCGGAGCTTCAACTCCCTCCCTCAGTTTTCTATGGGATTAACGTCTGGAGACTGGCTAGGCCACTCCATGACCTTAACCCCTTAACGTCCAAAGACGGACATAGTCTGTCATGTCAGGATGTCAGTTCCTGCACCATGACGGACTACGTCTGTCCTGCATTTAAACTGTCACTGCGCGTAAACACGCAGTAACAGTTCTGTGCCGACATCTCACTGACAGCTGAGAGGCACGGAAAGATATGCGGGGACCCTTGACATTGGTCCCCACCCTCACAACTCTGTGAATGGTCGGTCAATCTGACGGACCGATCACAGCATGATCGAGCAGGAGATGCTGAAGTTTCAGCATCTCCCACCCGGTCAGTGCAGGAGGCTAAGCGCTGCGGTGGCTGAGCTTCCTGCACTAACAGCCACGAGCGGCTGTTAAACCCCTGATTGCTGTGATCGGGTGCGATTGCAGCATTCAGGGGGGAGGCAGAGGGTCGGGGGCTCCCTGTGCCTTCTGATCGGCATCCCCGCAATGTAACATCCAGCAACGGAAAGCCTCTGAGACCATGCTCACAGCATGGTCTCAGAAGCATTCAGCATAGGCATAATACATTGCAATACATTTCAACCAAAGTAAACAATAGTGAAAGTCCCATAAAGGAACTAGGTAAAAGAAAAACATTTTTTTTTAAATATGTAAAAAAAATGAAAAAATAAAAATAATTTTAAAAATCCCCTAATAAATACACATTTTTATGTAAAAAAAATAAAATAAACAAAAAAGTACACGTTTGATGTCGCCGCGTCCGTAAAAATCCCATCTATAAAAGTGTCACCCTAGATAACCCCTTCAGTGAACGCCGTAAAAAAACACAAAAAAGTAGCAAATTATACTTTTTCCAAGCGGTATCATCATACCGCTTGGAAAAAGTGGAATAAAACGCGATAAAAAAAATGAATGGTAATAAAATGGTATCAATGAAAGCGCCATCTTGTCCTGCAAAAAACAAGCCGCCATACAGCTCCATCACCGGAAAAATAAAAAAGTCATAGCTCTCAGAATAAAGTGATGCTGCAATTACCATGTATACGTGGTTAACTGCCACTGCCATGTATATGGGGAATGCTCTGTGGCAGTTAACCCCGTATACATGGCAATTGCAGCACAATTTTGTGCATCCATCTAACAGCAGGTAAAAATCTCATGCTAAACTGCATTACATACCTGCATGTTTCTTTACATACATTTTGGATGAACCCTTGTATTACCAACACTGGTGAATAATTTGATGTCACTTTATATTGTCGCCCCCATCTTTTCTGAGCAGCACATAATATTGGTTTCACAAAACTTGGTAGTAGAAAATTATATATTATTGTCCTCACCAAGTAGCCTTTTCATTTCCTTGAGGCAAGCTGTTCTTAGCATATGTGTTGGGAGTTTTTTTTTTTATATAAATACAATTTTACAAGGTTTATTTGCAACTTAATTGCATTTGCAATATAACATGTAACTTATACTTTGCTCTCTGCTGCGGAACATTCCCCTCCTATTTGGAGGCTAATCACCCTGTTTTTTTTAACTTGTTTCAGATTTTAACGTCATTTAATAAATACAATGATTTTATTTCACTTCTTTGAACTCCATTAACTTGATTTTCGCATGGTACCCACCATTACGAAATATGTTTAAACGTAGTATCGAAGTGACATTTTGCCTATAAGAAAAGGACCATGAGATTAATCCATTCCAGCTTTGTGCAGATCTAGGAGATTGTCCCTGACATCCTTATAAAGCTCTTTTGTCTTGCCCATGTTGTAAAGGTTAGAGTCTGACTGATCAATTTTTGCCACCAAGTATTAAGTCTTGTTTGCCAGAGGGATCCATTAGGCCCCTTTCACACTTCAGTTTTTTGCCGTTAGGCCGGGGTCACACTAACCGACGCAAAATACGGTCAGTATTTTACATGCGTAATACGGATGAATGGCCCCTAAACAGTGCTCTGTATGTCATCCGTAATCAAGCTGTGGTCGCGTATTTTGCACATGTCTGCATCCGTATGGCATCCGTATGGCTAGATTTTCTCGCAGGCTTGCAAAATGGACTTATAATGGAGCCCTATGACAGGGTTTCTAACAGAAACCAAAGAATAGATATAGACACATAGAATGCATATATGAGGAAGCCAGCTCCCTGCAGGCCCCCGAAGGTCCCCGTCGCCATCTTGAATTCGGGAACCTGCAGGGATGGAGCCCCCCGCAGCAGCGCTGCACATTGCGCCGCTGTGGGGGGCTCAGGGAAGCACGGAGGGAGCCCCCTCCCTGCCGATGCTTCCCTTTAACCCCCGATACAAAGCAATCGTGTTTGATCGCGGTGTGCAAGGGGTTAACGTGTCGGGGGTGGTCCGTGACCGCCCCTGACACATTGTGCCGGGTGTCAGCTGTGATAATCAGCTGACACCCGGCCGCGATCAGGTGTTGCGTGACGGGTACACGATTTGCTCCCAGTTATTACAAACTATTTATGGGTCTGTTTGAGTCTATTCACATCGCTCACTCCTCCCTGCCGGTGAGTCACATTTTGTTTTATAGAAGGTTTATAGACATCCTATTTCTTATATGGACTGGGACTCCTGAAGAGGCACAATCCTTTGTTAACTGAAATTGTTGAGATGTTAAAGGGGTTATCCGATCCGGAAATCCAATTTTTTTTAAACTAATCTGTGCTGTATTGTGATTTAAAACATCCCTATACATTTTGTTTTTTCCTCCTGCCCTTCGTTCCTCCTGAATTTTACTCCATTCCCTGCACCCACCTTTTTTTACCTACCAAACATGACAGCTCCCTGTGCTTTATTATCTAACCTGGCACCACCGGCCTCAGTGTCCAGCACTGCCCTCTGCACACTCATTTGTTGTCAGTAATCTGCCCCTGCACTGACCTCTGTCATCACTGCAGTATTGGAAATAACAGAGCAGTGACCTGTGTCTGTTTAAAGCAGCACAATCATTACACTCTACATCACATCCACAGTGGTGTGTGACAAAGTCACTGGTAAAGTGCTGGAGGGGAGATATGTTTCAATATGCCTAATGGCGTCAGTGATGTAAAATCCAGAGTTTTTCCTCCAGCACACTAATTGTTGTGAGGCTTAAGATAAGTTGCATAATGGGCTATTTTTAATGTGGACAACCATAGAGTGGGTGGGAGGTTGTCCACCTTATCTTCACCTGCAGAGCCGGCAAAACCGTGTGCTGACAGGACCTATGTGATGTCACAGTCATGTGATCAGTCATATGGATGGGGAGTCACATGGTCTGGGCTTAAATAGCTGAACTCCAGGGGCAGTCTGGGTTATTATTATAGCACCATTTATTCCATGGCGCTTTACATGTAAGGGGGGTATCTATATATAAAATTGAATGTATGTCTGTATGTATGTGTTGTGGTGTAGCAACCACTGTGTCCGCTAGGGGGCGCTGCGTGGATGTCCCAGGAGAAAGGATGAATGGCAGAATACTGAATGGCCTTTATGTATCTCAAAGTGGGTGGCTTTGAGATGGAGACTTGTGTGTTGATCAGCAGTGATACTGCTGAGGTGCTGCTTTAATGTGTCGGGGAGAAGTCTCCAGGTAACTAAGGAGATGGGCGGGCCAGTTACCTACAAACCCACCCAGGAGGTGTGTTTAAAGAACACTGTTGTAAAGAGTGTGAATGGTTGAAGGACCTGTGATGAGGTCAGTCATGTGACCCGGTGGGTGTGGCTATGGACAATATAATGTGGACAGGGTAGGTCACGTGGTGAATGCAGGGACCCGATTGGTCCATATGGAAGGTCCCGTGCAAAGAGATGTCTGTCTTCCTAACAGCATGTGTGGACGTTGTGTTTAATGGCTGAGAGTTCCCAGGGAGAGGGAATGAATGTCTGCAGCATGGAGAAGCAGCCATGAGGTAAAACCCTGACAGGGGATTTAATTGTGAGGCTGAAAAGCCTGCATATTGGACATTGCTAACAGAGTGAAGCTCTGTCATGGACGCTATGCCGTTTATATGAACTTTTATGTTGCTGGTCATGGTTTATGATGCTTAATAAACCGCATGGTCTGTTATGTTGTTATGAAAAACCTGTGCCGGATCTGATTTTGTGGCTGCCAAGCGAGTGATCCCCTAACTGAATGACAGCGCTACCTCACAATTGGTGGAGAAAGCTATGGGCATTGTTGTAGCCTTGTTGCTGAGAGCAACGGAAGAGGACTGCAAAGTCGGTTGCTAAGGGCAACGGTTTCCAAAAAGTGTATGTTACAGTGCTGGCAACGCTGAGCCAGGAGGGCTGACGGTTGGGGAAGCCACTAGCCGGCTGTGGTTCTGGAACCGTGGGGCGGCTTAGTGAGTAAGGCACTGTCCGGATCGGTGAACCCAGTATGGCCGTTTCCCCAGGAGAAAGAGACTGGTGATTGCTATAGGGTGCCTCTGCGGATAAGAGAGTTACCCGAGGACCTGTGTGGCTGACACAGGTAACGGACAGGTGTTCGTGTTGTACTGACCTGGGTCAGTGGGAAAAGACTGTACCTGGAGGTTTCAGTGAGCAAGGTCCTTGAGAGTCAGTGTTGGGAGGTTCTGGGAGAAGAATCGGATCCCTGAAGCACGTGGTATGACCTTGGACCTGGTGAGGCGCGAGTGTTGGGCAGTCTCAGGCGGAGACAGATGTCCTGAAGAGCACCCGCTAAGCCCCTGGACCTGGTGAGGCCGGTGTGTTGGGAAACCCTGAGAGGAGGGTCGGCTCCCTGAATAGCACCCGGTGCGCCGTGTGTTGGACGGTCTCAGGCGGAGACGGTACCTCCTGAAGAGCATACAGACAGGACACGTGAGTTTTTTGTGTGGTGTTTTTTTTTTGCAAGGCAGCTTGCTGTGGCTCAGTGGGGTCACGAAGGGGACAAGCGGCTTCCTGTAACTCGGCGGGGTTACGAAGAGGACACCAGCCGCTGTGTGTGAACAGCAGCCGATAGTGTCGGTGATTTGTGACAGCAGGAGCTGTGGCAGTGCCAGAAGGAACTGGTGTGGTGTTGTGCTTAAAGGGCCAGTACCAGCCCAAATAGACATAAACTGTACTGTGTGAACTGTGGCATAAGAAGTTCTGCAGAACGGACATGGGGAAATCCCGAAAGGGGGTGGTGGCCCAAATCGGGGTGGCAACCCAAAAAGAAGTGGCGTCCCAGAGGGGGGCAGTGACCCAAATTGGCGTGGTAACCCAAAAAGGGGTGGAGTCCCAGGAGGGGGCGGCGACCCAAATTGGGGTGGTTCAGGAAATGGCAGCACTGGTTGCCTCAGTGGGTAGGTCTGGGGAACCGCAGTGTACGTGTATGAGTTTTGAGGAGTGCGGTATGTATTTTCCTGATAACGACGGGCCACAGGTGTGTACCGTGATGCTGCACCGGGAAAGAGTCCCTGGTAGGCTGGACTCAAAGAGTCAGGTGACTCTGACAGGAACTCCTCTCGTTTTATCTCTGACTGAGAAAAACGTCAGGGTTCGCTGTGACCATGGGGGCATTGTGAATTATACGGTGAACAGAGTTATGATTGAGATGACAAAGGGGAAGTGTCAAGGTGGTAGTATGTCACCAAACCTAGTGCATACCTTTGAGAGGGGCCGAGACTTTGTCATGTTTGATGACGCATGGTCGGACGATGAAGACGTTTCAACTGTGGGGCCAGCAGACACTGAGACAGTGACAGCTCCTGACGTGGACAGGTCAGAGGTAGAACTGACCGGAAGAAGTACATCTGCCCAACTGACGGACCTGACGTCTCGTGACAAGACAGATGGTGGGCTGGGAGATGAGGTGACTGGAGTGGACACACGGTCAGAGGGTAACTGGAGGGTTGACTCGGATGACTGGTGTGACTCAGACTCTAGGGGTGACTGTGGATCTGAGATAGAAAGGGAGCACAGACTAGATGACCTAGAGAAAGAAGTCTTCAAGCTCAAAGGTCACCTGGCATCGTGGCAAGGTCTGAATAAGTCCCTCAGAGAAGAGGTAGGAGTACTAACAGAAACTGTAAGAGGTCTTCTGCGGGAGAAGTGGGACGAAGACTTACAGCGGCCAGGCCTGAATGAGGAACAGTGTGAAGACAAAAAGAAACTGAAAAATATGCAAGCAGAGGTGATTCGTTTGCAGACGGAGCTTGCTGCTGCAGAGTGTGCTAAAAGACAAGCAAAGCAGGAAAGAGATGAACTGGCTGATGTGATTGCCAACAACAGAGGTGAAGGTGCTCTGGCTTTGGAAGAAAAGAGGCGGTTAGAGTCTCGCATTGTTGAGCTTGAAGAA
The DNA here is from genome assembly GCF_039654945.1 of Dendrobates tinctorius. Taxonomy (NCBI): domain Eukaryota; kingdom Metazoa; phylum Chordata; class Amphibia; order Anura; family Dendrobatidae; genus Dendrobates; species Dendrobates tinctorius. The sequence goes on along the minus strand of NW_027361708.1, from coordinate 15,886,814 downwards.
GAAGTGGAGGAAGAACACGGCAACGTTGAATTAGCCAATGACAAGCTGAGAAAGGCCACACTTCAGGTTGTCCAGATGGATGCTGATCTGAAGACAGAACGTAGTAATGCTCAGAAGAATGAGACTGCCAGTCAGCAATTAGTTCACCAGAATAAGGACTTAGAAGCAAAGGTTGCACTACTGGAGGAACAGCTTGATGCAGAAATTAAAGTGCGACAATCTGCTAGCAAACAAGTACGTCGTACGGAGAAAAACTGAAGGCTGTACTAAGGCAAATGGATGATGAAAGGCGTAATTCTGAGCAGTACAAAGGTCTGGCGGAGGGAAATGATGTGCGTCTGAAACAGTTGAAACGCCAGGTGGAAGCAGAGAAAGAGGCTCAACGTGCCAATACGTTACACCGTAGGTTACAGTGTGAACTGGAGGTTGCTATAGAGACAGCAGATGCAAAGAACTGTGAGGTTAATGCACTGAAAAGTAAACTTAGATGTGGTGGGATACCATTTCTTACAAGACGCTTAGATAAAGGATGAGGACTAACCAGTGTCTGACGACGCAGACAGACCGTGACTGGAGGGTCAAAGCCAATGACCGAGATTCTGACCGCTGGAGGCGGGGGAGGTCTAACGTAGGAACGAGGCCGTATGACAGATGGAGACGGTTCTCTCGACCTGTGGGGCAAGGTGTACTGAGTGCCCAGTCGCGAGACCCTAGTGTAATGTGTGTTCAACTCCACAAGTTTGAACAGAGGGGGGAGGTATGTGGTGTAGTAACCACTGTGTCCGCTAGGGGGCGCTGTGTGGATGTCCCAGGAGAAAGGATGAATGGCAGAATACTTAATGGCCGTTATGTATCTCAAAGTGGGTGGCTTTGAGATGGAGACTTATGTGTTGATCAGCAGTAATACTGCTGAGGTGCTGCTTTAATGTGTCAGGGAGAAGTCTCCAGGTAACTAGGGAGATGGGCGGGCCAGTTACCTACAAACCCACTGTTGTAAAGAGTGTGAGTGGTTGAAGGACCTGTGATGAGGTCATAGTCATGTGACCCGGTGGGCGTGGCTATGGACCATATAATGTGGCCAGGGTAGGTCACGTGGTGAATGCAGGGACCCGATTGGTCCATATGGAAGGTCTCATGCAAAGCGATGTCTGTCTTCCTAATAGCACGTGTGGACGCTGTGTTTAATGGCTGCAAGTGCCTGAGAGTTCCCAGGGAGAAGGAATGAATGTCTGCAGCATGGAGAAGCAGCCATGATGTAAAACCCTGACAGGGGATATAATTGTGAGGCTGAAAAGCCTGCGTGTTGTACATTACTAACAGAGTGAAGCTCTGATATGGACGCTACGCCGTTTATATGAACTTTATGTTGCTGGTCATGGTTTATGATGCTTAATAAGCCGCATGGACTGTTATGTTGTTATGAAAAACCTGTGCCGGATCTGATTCTGTGGCTGCCAAGCGAGTGATCCCCTAACTGAATGACAGCGCTTCCTCACAGTGTGTATCACCAACCAATCACGAAGCATTTTTCATTTCACCAAAGCTGTTTAAAAGAAGCTATGCTGTTATTGGCTGCTATGAGCAACAGTTTTCCTTGCAACCAATCACTAAGCATCTTTCATTTCACCAGAGCTGTTTAAAAGAAGCTGAGCTGTGATTGGTTCCTATGAGCAACAGCTTTCCCACTCCACAACAGCACCTCAGCAGACACTGAACTGGTGGGAAAAATCTAGCATCCCCGGGAACTTTAGCTCCCAGCCATTGTCTGCCCCCCAGAAAGGAGCAGAGAGCACATGACAGAAATGAATCCCCCCCTCCCGTGCCTATATACCCATCACACTTCCTCCATCCCATAGGCACATCTTCCCTCTTAACGGGATCTCCGATATGGAAGTTAGGGCAAATCCCTCAGCGCTCTGTTTCTGACCCCAGGCTTCTATTAAAGGGATCATTGGCATGGAAGTCAGGGCAAATCCATCCAGCGTTTTGGTTTTGACCCCAGGCCTCTCTTAAAGGGATCCCCGGTATGGAAGTTAGGACCGTTCCACTCAGCGCTGTGGTTTTGACCCTAGGGTCTCTTAAATGGATCATTGGTATGGAAGTTAGGGCAATTCCACTAAGCGCTCTGGTTCTTACCCCAGGCCCCTCTTAAAAGGATCCCTGGTACGGAAGTGAGGGCAAATCCACTCTACACTTTGGTACTGACCCCAGACCTCTCTTAAAAGGGATCCCCGGTATGGAAGTTAGGGCAATTGCCTTCAAAAGCTCTGGTACTGACCCCAGGCTCTCTTAAAGGGATCTCCTGTAAGGAAGTTAGGGTAAATCCCTCAGTGGTCTGATTCTGACCCCAGGATTCTATTAAAGGGATCATTGGTATGGAAGTCAGGGCAAATCCACTCAGCACTCTGGTTCTGATCCCAGGCTCTCTTAAAAGGATCCCCGGTATGGAAGTTAGGGGAATTCAACTCAGCGCTCTGGTTTTGACCCCAGTCTATCTTAAAGTAATCATTGGTATGGAAGTTAGGGCAATTCCACTCAGCAATCTGGTTCTGACCCCAGGCTTTCTTAAAGGGATCTCCGGTATGGAAGTGAGGGCAATTGCCTTCAAATGCTCTGGGGTACTGACCCCAGGCTCTCTTAATGGGATCTCCTGTAAGGAAGTAAGGGCAAATCCCTCAGTGGTCTGATTCTGACCCAAGGATTCTATTAAAGGGATCATTGGTATGGAAGTCAGGGCAAATCCACTCAGCGCTTTGGTTCTGATCCCAGGCTCTCTTAAAGGGATCCCCGGTATGAAAGTTAGGGCAATTTCACTCAGCGTTCTGGTTCTGACCCCAGTCTCTCTTAACCCCTTCCCGACCTGTTACACAGCATATGCGTCATGAAAGACGGTGCCAATCCGACCCATGACGCATATGCTGTGTCATGACTTTAAAGCCCCCCTGCGGGTCGGGTGACCGGGGTCAATGAAAGGTCACCCGACCCGCAGATACAGGGGGCTTTGTACTTCACCACGGGGGTGGTGGCTTCACCCCCATGTGGCTACGATCGCTCTGATTGGCTGTTAAAAGTGAAACTGCCAATCAGAGCGATAGTAATATTTCATCAATGAAATCTGATGAAATATTACAAACCAGCCATGGCTGATGCTGCAGTAGCATCGGACATGGCTGGAGACACCGACCCCACCCACACTGGCTAACGGAGCCGATCTGCCCCCCGGCACTGAATGACAGCGGGGATCTGCCGCCACTGTCATCATCTGCTCCCCCTGCCTTCCCTCCACTCCCCCCAGCTCCCGATAACCTCCCCTCCCGGAACCTTCCCAGTGTTGCTGTCAATCCCGGGGTACCGCGGTCCCAGATCATGGGCGCCGCCATCTTGGAAAATGGCGGGCGCATGCGCAGTGCGCCCGCTCGAATCTGCCGGCTGCAGATTCCAATCATTCATTTTGATCACTGTGATAAACTCTCACAGTGATCGAAATAAAATAAAAAGCAAATAAACCCCCCTTTTATCACCCCCATAGGTAGGCACAACTAAAAAAATAAAGAAAATATTTTTATTTTTATTCTTCCATTAGGTTTAGGATTAGAATTAGGGTCAGGGTTGGAAATAAGGTTAAGGTTGGAATTAGAGTTAAGGTGGAATTAGGGTTAGGGTTGCAATTAAGGTTAGGGTGGAATTAGGGTTAGGGTTGAAATTAGGGTTAGAATTAGGGTTAGGGTTGGAATTAGGGTTAAGATTAGGGTTAGGGGTGTGTTGGGGTTAGGGTTGGGATTAGGGTTAGGCTTGTGGTTAGGGTTATGGTTAGGGTTGGGATTAGGGATAGCTGTGTGTTGGGGTTAGGGTTATGGTTAGGGTTGGGATTAGGAATGTGTTGGGGTTACGGTTGTGGTTAGGGGTGTGTCGGGGTTAGGGATGGAGTTAGAATTGAAGGGTTTCCACTGTTTAGGCACATCAGGGGTCTCCAAACACGACATGGTGCCACCATTGATTCCAGCCAATTTTGCGTTCAAAAAGTCAAACGGTGCTCCCTCCCTTCCAAGCCTCGACATGTGCCCAAACAGTGGTTTACCCCAACATATGGGATATCAGTGTACTCAGGAAAAATTGCACAACAACTTTTGGGGTCTAATTTCTCCAGTTACCCTAGGGAAAATAAAAAATTGGGGGCTAAAAAATTATTTTTGTGGAAAAAAAATGATTTTTTTTTATTTTCACGACTCTGCGTTATAAACTTCTGTGAAGCACTTGGGGGTTCAAAGTGCTCACCAGACATCTAGATAAGTTCCTTGGAAGGTCTAGTTTCCAAAATGGGGTCACTTGTGGGGGGTTTCTACTGTTTAGCCACAACAGGGGCTCTGCAAACGTAAAGACGACCACAGACCATTCCATCAAAGTCTGCATTTCAAAACGTCACTACTTCCATTCCGAGCCCTGACGTGTGCCCAAACAGTGGTCTCCCCCCACATATGGGGTACCAGCGTACTCAGGACAAACTGGACAACAACTTTTGGGGTCCAATTTATCATGTTACCCTTGTGAAAAAAAAATTGCGGGCTAAAAATCATTTTTTTTGAGGAAAAAAAATGATTTTTTATTTTCATGGCTCTGCGTTATAAACTTCTGTGAAGCACTTGGGGGTTCAAGGTGCTCACCACGCATCTACATAAATTTCTTTGGGGGGTCTAGTTCCAAAATGGGGTCACTTCTGTGGGGTTTCCACTGTTTAGGCACATCAGGGGCTCTGCAAATGTAACATGACGCCCGCAGACCATTCCATCAAATTCAGCATTTCAAAATGTCTCTACTTCCCTTCTGAGCCCCGACGTGTGCCCGAACAGTGGTTCCCCCCCACATATGGGGTACCAGCATACTCAGGACAAACTGTCCTTTGAGGAAAAAAAAAAATTTTTATTTTCACGGCTCTGCGTTATAAACTTCTGTGAAGCACCTGGGGGTTCAAAGTGATCACTATACATCTAGATAAGTTCCTTGGGGGGTCTAGTTTCCAAAATGGGATCACTTGTGGGGGAGCTTCAATGTTTAGGCACACGGGGCTCTCCAAATGCGACATGGCAACCGCTAAATATTAAAGCATATTTTCCATTTAAAAAGTCAAATGGCGCTCCTTCACTTCTGAGACCTGTCGTGCACCCAAACAGTGGTTTATGACCACATATGAGGTATCGGTGTACTCAGGAGAAATTGCCAAACAAATTTTTGGATCCATTTTATCCTGTTACCCATGTGAAAATGAAAAAAATGATGCTAAAAGAAAATTTTTGTTAGAAAAATTAAAATGTCCATTTTTTCCTTCCACGCTGCTTTAGTTCCTGTGAAGCACCTGAAGGGTTAATAATCTTCTTGAATGTAGTTTTGAGTAGCTTTAGGGGTGCAGTTTTTAGAATGGTGTCACTTTTGGGTATTTACTGCCATATAGACCCCTCAAAGTGTCTTCAAATGTGAGGTGGTCCCTAAAAAAAATGGTTTTGTAAATTTTGTTGTAAAAATGATAAATGACTGGTCAACTTTTAACCCTTATAACTTCCTAACAAAAAAAAATTTGTTTCCAAAATTGTGCTGATGTAAAGTAGACATGTGGGAAATGTTATTATGTAACTATTTTGTGTCACATAACTCTCTGGTTTAACAGAATAAAAATTCAAATTTTGAAAATTGTGAAATTTTCGCCAAATTTCTGTTTTTTTCCACAAATAAACGCAATAATTACTGACCTAAATTTACCACTAACATGAAAGCCCAATATGTCACGAAAAAACAATCTCAGAATTGCTAGGATCCGTTGAAGCCTTCCAGAGTTATTACCTCATAAAGGGACACTGGTCAGAATTGCAAAAAATGTCCAGGTCATTAAGGTCAAAATAGGCTGGGTCATGAAAGGGTTAAAGGGATCATTGGTATGGAAGTTAGGGCAATTCCACTCAGCTCTCTGGTTCTGACCCCAGGCCCCTATTAAAGGGATCCTGGTGTGGAAGTGAGGGCAAATCCATACTGCACTTTGGTACTGACCCCAGGCCTCTCTTAAAGGGATCTCCGGTATGGAAGTTAGGGTAAATCTCTCAGCACTCTGATTCTCACCCCAGGCTTCTATTAAAGGGATCATTGGTATGGAAGTCAGGGCAAATCAAGTCACTGCTCTGGTTCTGATGCCAGGCCTCTCTTAAAGGGATCCCCAGTATAGAAGTTAGGACCGTTCCACTCAGCGCTCTGGTTCTGACCCCAGGCTGACGGGATGATGTGGGGTAGTAGTCCGGTGGCTCTGGCTGATGTGGGATATTAGGGGTAGTTGTCCGGTGGTTCTGGCTGATTACACTCAGCTTTATATAAATATATAGATATAATCATTATAATTTGTTATAACTAACCGTAGCAACGCCGGGCTCTTCAGCTGGTACATAATAAAATACAAGTACAGTAATCTTAAACAATACAAGTCACGACTGGTACAGGAGGAGAGAGGACCCTGCCCGCGAGGGCTCACAATCTACAAGGGATGGGTGAGGATACAGTAGGTGAGGGTAGAGCAGGTCGTGCAGCGGTTTGGTGGATCGGTGGTAACTGCAGGCTTGTCGGAAGAGGTAGGTCTTCAGGTTCTGACTCCAGGAAAGTGTTTGTGCACATGGTGCCTGTTAAAGGACATTGCTAACCCTGAGTGGACTGACCCCGACCAATGCAAGGAGTGCACGTAGTGCTACCATTTTGCTTTGCTGTTTTGCCCAAAGGGCCATGTTTATTTTGTGTTTAAAACTTGGTTTATGCTGTAACTAATAAACCAAGTGCATCTTTAAAGATGCAGTGTTCCCGTGACTACCTCCGTGTGCAGTCGATTGAGCCGATTTACCACAGGTGCTAGAGCAGGGGTGGGGAATCTTTTTTCTGCTAAGGGCCATTTGGATATTTATACCATCCTTCGGGGGCCGTACAAACTCCGCCCACAAAGTACATCCTGACTCTGGCACTGGTTTCATGACTTAATCTTTCATTGCATGCCCTTCAATGTTCAGTGGGTGTGTGTGCTAACAGGCCAAGAAGAAATTAATGAGCTTGTGGCAATCAAAATACAGCACTCTGCCCAAGAATGCGGTCTCTGAGAATCTGCTCAGGGGCCTGATAAAAGGTCATTGAGGGCCGTAAATGGCCCTGGGGCCTGAGGTTCCCCACCCTTGTGCTAGAGCATAACATGTCTCCACATCACATCCACAGTGGTGCAAGAGTGTCACATGTCTCCACATCACATCCACAGTGGTGCTAGAGAGTCACATGTTTCTGCATCACATCCACAGTGGTGCAAGAGCTTCACATGTCCTCACATCTCATCCACATTGGTGTCAGAGTGACACGTTTCCACACCACATCCACAGTGGTGATAGAGCATCACGTCTCCACATCACATCCACAGAGTTGACAAAGGGTCACATGTTTCCATACCACATCCACAGTGGTGATAGAGCTTCATATGTCTCCACATCACATCCACAGTGATGATACAGCATCACATCCACAGTGGTGATAGAGCTTTACATGTCCCTATATCACATCCACAGTGGTGATAGAGCTTCACATGTCCCTACATCACATGGTGTTTCAGGGTATTGCTCCTCATCAGTGCAAAAGTATGAGTACGAGGGGCAACACCCCGAAACACCGTGTCTGTAAACTGATTCTAATTCGGCTTTTATTTGAAGTCATATTGCAATGCTTGCTAAAAGGTCGATATTGATTTGTACGATTGCGACTTCCCGTAGGTGGCACTAGAGTTCAAGTGCTCTTCCTCTCTGAAGAGACAATTTGCAAATTTAAGAGGAGCACGCAAGGCGTTTAAGTCTCCTCATACTGGTGTGCAAGACCTGGCATGTCACTCTTCACAAGGAGAAACCTTACCCCTTAAGGCCCTTTTACATTTAGCGATGCACAAGCGATCCTGACCACGATACGACACGGTCAGGATCGCTGGTGCATCGCTAAATGATCGCTAGTGAGCTGCCACACAGGCAGATCTCACAGCGATGCAGCAGCGATACAGCGGACGATACTTACCTTTCAGACACGGCAATCCTGACGTCCTCCCGGCCGCCTCCATACGTCGCTTGTCGGCGCCACAGGAAGCCCAGCAAGAAGCGCCCGACGAGAAATAGAGCAGGCCGATCTCACGCGATCAGCGACAGACAGCGGGGGAGACGGTCATAGGTAAGAATCACACATAGCGATATCGCTAGCAATATCGCTATAAAGTCACAAAATCGGTGACATTATAGCGATATTGCTAGAGATATCGCTATGTGTAAAACCCCCTTTAGATGCCCATCGAAAGAAAATTGTACAATGTTCAGTGGAGGGAGTTAATGAAACTTTTTCACTGGGGCCACCAATATGTTAAAACTGCCCTGACTGAAGGGAATGTATTGGGGCCGCCTGAGAAAGTGAGGAAGAGTCTGATGTTACTAATGGAAACAATATTTTGACTACTGAGGTTGAAGGTGGAAAAATTCAAGTGATGTATAAATAATATAAGGAACGCAAGGGTTGAATTATTTTTTTAAACCTGTTTTAATTGCTCCTCGACTATACTTTTACTATGCTTTATTGACATATGAGGATACTAAATTTAAAATAGTGGTAAAGTATTCACGTAGAACAAACCCACTACAATTACATTGGTTAAATGTTAGAGTTTGCCTTTGTCATACATATTACATTTACTTACAGATGGATATATTTCTAAAAATGTTAGGAGCCATTAGAACTTTTTAGGTACAGCACTTACAAAAACACATCAATATATTAATGTGGGCACCAAACACACCAAAAAAACACATGACTAAAGCATAAAAAGGCAAAAAAAAAAATCATGCTTTATTATTTACCAACAGTCATGGAAAATTACCTAGAAAAGTATAATTGAATAACTCCAAACAAGACTAGATAATTCTCCAGCCCCGACAAAGCTTTGAAACATCAACATTTTTGCAGCACCAGCACACATGCACAGACTATGTGTAAAACCCCATTTCCACTTCTCAGTGGTTGATACCTTTAATGGCTAACTGAAAAGATGGTAACAAATTGCAAGCTTTCAAGACTACTCAGGTCTCTTCATCAGGCATTGACTAATACAAAATCTGAAGAATCACATAATTTATACACAACACAGCACAGAAATAGTTCAATAGATAAGACAAGTGACACGAAGCAGAAGTATCATTATGGCAAAGTGATAAACAGTTGTGGCCATAAATATTGGAACAATTCATAGATAAGGAATGTGAAAGTTTTATTGTCCTCTGATTGGAGTCTGGTTCAGTGTTGTGATGCTCCCACAAGGTCTGAGGAGCAAATTCCTTAATTGATGTAAAAAGACATAAATCCATGAGACACATTCATTCCTGCACTGAGTGTGTCAAAGGTTGTCATGAGTTTATACTCCCAGACTATTCTGTCTCACTGAGATTTTAAGTTACCTTTTAATACAAGCAATTTCATGCCATTATAAATGGACAGGTTTTACATTTTGATAATTTTTTTAGTATTACAGGGGAATGTGCCCGTCACTGATGGTGATGACAGGACAATTTTGATAACATTTCTGTAGTTTTCTGTCTTCACTATCTGAACGGATTCGAATGTACCTCAGAGCTTGACTGTAGATGATGGATTTTTTGTGTCTTGGATGAAAGCTGTTCCATCTAAGATACGCCAGACATCCTGTGGGCTTATGGTAAACTGATGTTTGTGAGTGTTGTCTTTGAAGTATATGGTCGTGTACAGAAAATGTATATGGGACTTTGAGAAGTTGAGGGTAAGGCCTGTTTCACACTTCCGTTTTTGGCGGACAGCTGACATCCGCCAAAAACGAAAATTAACGGATCCCCCTCTGTTGTGACATACGTATGTCAGCGGACGCTAATATGGTCGGATCCGCCGAACATGAAAAGTGCAGCAAATTTAAAGCGACCGCGGTCTGGAAGGAAAGAGAGAGAGAATTTTTCGCTGCTCCCGGAAATGCATTTCAGGGTTAAAATGCTTTCCGGAGTAAAGCTTCCGGGCATGCGCACTTAAAATTGACGGACCGTCAAGGAAAAAAAACGTTGCAGGGTCCGTCTTATCCGCCCGGGAGACGCTAAAATCTTGGCTGATCCGTCAAAAAAAGGGGTGGGACGGACGACCGTCAGTCAAGATCCGGCACTAATGTAAGTCAATGGGGGAGAAAAACGGATCCGCCCCTTTTTTGGCGGATCCGTTTTTTTTCTAAAATCGGCGGATTTTGACTGACGGCAAAAATCGGAAGTGTGAAACAGGCCTAAGCTTGAGGGTGGAACTTGTTGAAATTATTGTGTAAGGATCATATTTTGAGCCTGTCCAGATTATTAGAAGATCATCAATGTAGAAGAGGTATGCTATAAAGCAAGACAAAAACTCCACTTCCAGTTTAACCATATATAGGTCAGCATATTGTGGGGTCATTTTGCTCCCATGGCACACTGTTGGTATAAATTGATCCAAAGGAGAAAATAAATAAATACTTGTGAATCCTTCCTGCATGAGATAGGGACAGATACCCCAACACTAGTGCTGTATCTCTTAGTTTACTGGGTTCAGTGGTTCTGAGAGTCAATATTTCTCTGCTACATATGTAGCAGAGCTTAGATTTTGAACCCTGTATAACCTGCTCAAAACCTATATTTAATTATTAAAGATGCAAATTCACATACATGTCCATTTTATGTGTTCACTTGGTATGTAGAGTTTATAAGATTTTAGGTAACGGAACAATAGAAACTCTAATAAATATCGATACCAAACAACCTAAAACACCATGCGTCGGCATGAAATTTGTATGCGTAAATACACTGGTATTACATTCTGTATGTAATTTATTGCAGCAAGCAAAGCTAAGGTCACAAACAGCAGCATTGGAGAAGAGTATTAATGAAGATTGCCTTTTTAAAAGGTTTTTGACTGATTTCCTGGAGTTCAGGATGTACGGAAGAAAATAATTTTACGTTCTGGTATATTGGGAATCAATTTTAGGAAGCAAAAGATTATTATGACTTTCTGAAAACAGCTGTTCACAGATCTAATTCCTTCCTGCGCCAAGGTCTAAATATCTAAGTACTGTGAGAATCATGTGGGAATAGTGGATGAGGGCAGGTATATCTCGCCAGATTCCTTTCCTATGTGGCCTAGTCTGGTCAGTATCGCACCTGCTTACTAATGGAATGGGAGGTGGATATAAAAGGATGCCAGGTGGTTGTGTGAGGGTCTCAGCCTGGGAACACAGAGAGCCTGTCTGTGTGAGAGACACACGTGAGTGGAAGCAGTGCCCACTGCAACTGTGGTTTGGCTGGACGGGAGAAGCCCGCCAGTTGGTAGTTAGATTGTCCACTGTTTAGTTAGTGCCGGACAGGCAAGGATTTGTTTTATGTTTTATTTCCTTTTGCATTGCTTTCACCGTTAATAAACCTGACCCAGGGTCAGTTACACCCGAATCCCAGCTCTGCGCCTGAGTTTCATGCTGAATGCACGTGACCTTTGACCCCAGCAAAGGCGATACCAGAGTGTTTTATCACATTGTGGTGGAGAACGCGGGCATCACGTTGCAAGCATGAGCATGGAGGACGTGGTGAAAGCGCTGGTACAGTCCACCGCCGTCCAGCAAGAAGCTAATCGGGTGATGATGGCCCAGCTGAAGGAGTTGGTGGACATGACAGTTACCGATCGTTCGCTTCTCCAGCAGGTGGCGCAGCGCTTGGCAAGCTTACCTGAGCTTAACCTGGAAGCCGAGTCGAGAGTGATTCACGTGAGTCGGTACTGGCAGAAAATGACGACCGAAGATGACGTCGAGGCATACCTGACCACGTTTGAACGGACGGCGGTGCGAGAAAAATGGCCGAAGGCACGATGGGCCGGCCTGATTGCCCCGTTTCTTTCCGGTGAGGCCCAAAAGGCTTATTATGACTTAGAGCCTGAAGCCGCGCAGGACTTTGACAAATTGAAAGCCGAGATCTTGGCCCGGCTGGGAGTGACGACCGCTGTCCGTGCACAGAGAGTGCATCAATGGACTTATCAGCCGGATAAACCACCGCGGTCACAGATGTTCGACCTGATCCACGTGAAGAAGAAGTGGCTACAACCCGAGGTGCTGACGGCGCCAGAGATAATCTAGAGAGTCGTCATGGACAAGTACCTGAGAGCTCTACCGCCAGCCCTGAGGAAGTGGGTAAGCCATGGAAAACCTACGACGGCAGATCAACTGGTGGATCTGGTTGAACGTTACTCCGTGGCGGAAGGACTCCGAGACGACGCTACCCCACCTCGTTCTTCATCATCTCCACGTGGAACCGGTAAGACTGTTCCAGGGAGTAGGGGAGATGGAAAAATCCCTAAGACAGTGGGGGAGGAAAACGGGACTGCCCGCACTGCGAGGCCGTGAGTAGCGAACTATGGTCTAAGCAAGGGGCCCGTTAGGTGTTTCCGCTGCCAAGAGATGGGACATATTGCTACGAATTGTCCGGTCACTACTGAACCCATGCAGTGTGACGTCACAGACTCTAAAAACCGCATGTCTATGGTTGCACGGGTAGTGAGTGTGAATGCCGGTCAAAAAGATGTGGAAAAACATTTGTGTGATTTAACTGTTGATGGCAAAAATGTGGTGGCCTTGTTAGACTCGGGAAGTGTGGTGACTCTGGTGAAGGCCAGTCTGGTGTCAGCCCCGACTGGACCATCAGACAAATTCTCTGTAACGTGTGTGCATGGAGACACCTGTTCGTACCTCACCACGGTCATATGCATTACAACTTCCTATGGGTCTGTGCAACATAAAGTGGGACTCATCCCGGCGTTATTGCATGATGTTATCCTGGGCCGGGATTTTCCCCACTTCTGGCAATTGTGGGAGAATCAGTTGATGCCTTCGGGTAATAGTGTACATGATTCTTCTTCCAGGGCGCGTGTGGGTCCCGAACCCCGGGAAGAGGTCTCCCCGGAAGACTCGGGGAAAGAGTCTGCGGGAAATGACCTGCAGTTCCCGTTTTCAGTCATGGCGGGTGATACGGAGGGGACCGGGGAAGAGGAGGAGGCTGACAGCCGTCCACCTCCCCGTTTGCCGGATTTAGAAGTTCAGAAAGATGACTTCCAAAGTGAGCAAATAAAGGATCCTACCCTTTCTCAGGCTAGGACAAATGTAAAAGTGATAAATGGGGTACCCGTAGAACCTGGCTCTAGGCTGGCATATCCTTACATGGTTCTGGAGAATGATTTACTCTATCAGATAGAGAAAAAGGGGGAAGATACGGTGCAACTATTAGTCGTGCCAAAACCCTACCGGCGGCAGGTGCTGGACCTGGCCCACGGACATGTGATGGGAGATCACCTGGGAGTCCAGAAAACCACCGAAAGGATATTACACTGTTTTGTTTGGCCAGGCATGCATCACGATATCAGTGTATATTGTGAGTCTTGTCCTGACTGCAAAGCCTCTGCACCTAAGCCCCGGTTCTGTAGCCCTTTGGTACCCCTCCCTATTATTGAAGTCCCGTTTGAGAGGATTGGGATGGATTTCGTTGGGCCCCTTCCACGGTCTGCACGTGGACACCAACATATCCTGGTCATCTTGGATTATGCCACTCGTTACCCGGAGGCCATCCCTTTGCGTAACACGGCCACCAAGACGATTGCCAAGGAACTGGTGCATGTGTTTAGTCGGGTCGGTGTACCAAAACAGATACTCACCGACCAGGGGACCCCCTTTATGTCCAGGGTAATGAAGGAGCTTTGCCGATTGTTACAAATTGAACCGTTACGCACATCCGTGTATCACCCTCAAACAGACGGGTTGGTCGAACGGTTCAATAAAACTCTGAAGCAGATGCTGAGAAAGGTGATAGACAAGGATGGGAAGAACTGGGACTATTTACTTCCGTATTTGCTTTTTGCCATCAGGTAAGTACCCCAGTCTTCCACGGGATTCTCGCCTTTCGAGTTATTGTACGCCCGACTTCCTCGCGGACTGTTAGACGTTGCAAAAGAAACCTGGGAGGGTCAGGTCACTCCGTTTAAAACAGTGATAGATCATGTCACACAAATGCAGGACCGTATTGCGGCTGTTATGCCTATCGTCAAAGAACACATGATACAGGCTCAAGGAGCCCAAAAAAGAATCTATGATAGGGGCGCCAAGATCCGTACGTTTGCACCCGGAGATAGGGTGTTGATCCTGGTCCCCACGGTGGACAGTAAGTTCCTGGCAAAGTGGCAGGGCCCCTTTGAGATTAAGGAAAGAGTTGGTGAAGTAAACTACAAAGTATACCAGGCAGGTAAACGGAAACCTGAACAGATTTATCATGTAAATCTGATAAAACCTTGGAAAGATCGGTCTGCCTTGTCAGCGGAGCTGGCCCGTCCCGTCTGCTCACATACCGTACCGGAGGTACGGGTTGCAGAGACTCTCTCGGAGCGGCAAAAGACTGAGGTCAGGCAGTTTCTACTTCACAACCAAAAGTTTTTCTCAGAAAAACCCGGGCAGACTACGCTAATGAAACATGACGTCATAACGGAACCTGGTGTCACAGTTCACGTAAAGCCCTACCGAATCCCGGAAGCGCGCCGTGAAGCCGTTTCCCGAGAAGTGAAGGCAATGTTAGAGTTAGGAGTCATTGAGGAATCGCACAGTGCTTGGTCCAGCCCGATTGTGCTAATTCCTAAACCGGACGGCACCATTCGGTTCTGCAATGACTTCAGGAAACTAAATGCGGTCTCAAAATTTGATGCCTACCCTATGCCCCGGGTCGACGAGTTAATAGATCGGTTAGGAAAAGCCCGGTATATTACGACCCTAGACCTAACAAAGGGGTATTGGCAGATCCCTCTGGCGGAGGCTGCCAGAGAAAAGACGGCATTTGCTACCCCAGAAGGTCTATTTCAGTATGTGTATATGCCGTTTGGACTGCACGGAGCACCGGCGACCTTCCAGAGACTGATGGATCGAGTCCTGAGGCCACATAGGCAGTACGCTTCGGCCTATTTGGACGACATTACCATTTACAGCTTGGACTGGGAGACTCATCTCCAGAAAGTACAAGCTGTGATTGACGACCTGTGGGAGGCAGGTCTAACCGCGAACCCCAAGAAATGTCACATCGGGCTAGAAGAAGCCCGGTATTTGGGGTATGTAATTGGGAGGGGTGTTGTTAAACCCCAGGTTGATAAGATTCAGGCGGTTCAGGACTGGCCACAACCTGTCAACAAGAAGCAGGTGCAAGCCTTCCTGGGGATCGCCGGCTATTATCGCCGGTTCATACCCAGTTTTGCAGCCATCGCTACCCCCCTGACGGATCTTACAAAAGGGAAAGACTCCGTCATGATTAAATGGAGTTTAGCGGCTGAAGAAGCCTTCCATGGCCTAAAACGGGCACTTTGCTCTCAGCCCGTACTGGTGACTCCAGACTTCCGCAGCGAGTTTGTGGTACAAACGGATGCCTCGGATACCGGTATCGGGGCCGTACTCTCACAAGTGAGGGACGGAGTGGAACACCCAGTCCTCTATCTCAGCAGGAAGCTGAATAAACACGAGCAAAGGTATGCAGTCGTAGAAAAAGAGTGCCTCGCCATTAAGTGGGCTCTAGAGGCCCTCAAATATTACCTGGTAGGCCGAAAGTTCAGGCTGATCACTGACCATGCCCCTCTCAAGTGGATGCACTTGAACAAGGAACGGAATAGCCGGGTGACCCGGTGGTTCCTTGCCGTGCAGGCCTACACTTTTACGGTGGAGCACCGCCCAGGCGTACAGATGGGAAATGCAGATGCCCTGTCCCGAGTGCACTGTTTGGCGGGTGTCATTGCTCGACCGGAGTGGTCTGAGCAGAGGGGGGGGGATATGTGAGAATCATGTGGGAATAGTGGATGAGGGCAGGTATATCTCGCCCAGATTCCTTTCCTATGTGGCCTAGTCTGGTCAGTATCGCACCTGCTTACTAATGGAATGGGAGGTGGATATAAAAGGATGCCAGGTGGTTGTGTGAGGGTCTCAGCCTGGGAACACAGAGAGCCTGTCTGTGTGAGAGACACACGTGAGTGGAAGCAGTGCCCACTGCAACTGTGGTTTGGCTGGACGGGAGAAGCCCGCCAGTTGGTAGTTAGGTTGTCCACTGTTTAGTTAGTGCCGGACAGGCAAGGATTTGTTTTATGTTTTATTTCCTTTTGCATTGCTTTCACCGTTAATAAACCTGACCCAGGGTCAGTTACACCCGAATCCCAGCTCTGCGCCTGAGTTTCATGCTGAATGCACGTGACCTTTGACCCCAGCAAAGGCGATACCGGAGTGTTTTATCACAGTACAAATTGTATTCATTTCCACTATTGATGGGCGAGCACTAAAATGCTCGGGTGCTCGTTGCTTGGGTCGAGCATATTGGAATGCTCGGGTGCCCAAGCCGAGCATCGAGCCCAATGTAAGTCTATGGGAAACTCGAGCATTAGAGTGGGTTTCCTATGCTGTTATTGCCTATGCAATGAGTGGCAGGGCTGCCAAAAATCAGGACGCACCCCAGAGGAGCACGCAAGGCGTTTAAGCCTCCTCATACTGGAGATTTGATGACATTTTGTAAGATTGGAAAATAAGTAATTTTTTTTTACATTAAAACAGCCCCTCCGAAATAAGTTCAATATTCTACGAAACACAACAAAAGTGCCTCAAGTGAACATAACCTTAGACAGCTGTTTGCACAGACCACTTAAGATGACCAATGCCACCGATGCAACGATTATCATTAACCCCTTCACCCTTCAGTCCGTTTTTACGTTCATGACAAGGCCAAATTTTCCAATTCTGACCAGTGTCACTCTTGAACGCTTCAACGTATCCCAGTGATTTTGTGATTGTACTTTATGTTCGTGGCAAATTTAGGTCGATATGTTTGGCATTTAATTGTGAAAATATTGGAAATTTGGAGAACATGTTAAAAATGTTGCAATTGTCAAACTTAAATTTTTATGCTCAAACTAGAGTTATGTCACACAAAATAGTTAATAAATAACACTTACCACGTGTCTACTTTATATCAGCATAATTTTTGAAACATTTTGTTTGCTAGGAAGTTATAATTGTTAATAAATAGGTGGCACTAGAGTTCTAGTCCTCTTCCTCTCTGAAGAGACAATTTGCATATTTCCCAGAGGAGCACTGCGGCTTAAACGTCTCCTCATCTCGGCATGCTTGACATGTCGCTCTCCGCAAAAACGTTACCCTTGGATTTCGGTCAGATGGCTCTCACCCAGCCAAACCAGATCTCACACTTTGCACTGATGAGGGGCAGCACCCCAAAACACAGTGTCTGCAAATTGAGATTCTGGTTTTGGCTTTTATCCTAAGTCATGTTACAAGGCTCGTTAAAGGGTTCTAGTCCTCTTCATCTAAGAACAGACAATTTGCATAATTTTTTTAACGAAACTTACAAAAACATTTTTTTTAGGGACCACATCATGTTTGAAGTGACTTTGAGGGGTCCATATAGCAGAAAATAACCAAAAGTGACAACATTTTAAAAAAATGCACTCTTGAAGGTGCTCAAAAATCACATTGAAGAAATTTATTAATCCTGTAGGTGCTTAACAGGAATAAAAGCAATGTCTAAAGAAGAAAATTAAAATTTAACTTTTTCCCACAAAAATGTTGCTTTAGCCCCAAATTCACATTTTTAGAAGGGTAACAGGAGAAAATGGAACCCAAAAATTGTTGTGCAATTTCTCTTACGATGAGACCCCATTTGTGGTGGAAAAATACTATTTGGAGACACAGCAGGGCTCAGCAAGGAAGGAGCGCCATTTCACTTTTGGAAAGCAAAATAGGCTGTAATCGAAAGCAGACACCATGTTGTGTTTCCAGAGCTCCTGATGTGCCTAAACAGTGGAAGCCCCCTACAAGTGACCCAATTTTGAAAGCTACACCCCTCAAGGTATCTAGAGGTGTGAGGAGAACTAGTGATGAGCGAGTATACTCGTTGCCCGTGTTTTCCCGAGCAAGTTCGGGTGTCCACCGAGTACTTTGGTGTGCTCAAATTTAGTTTTTGTCGACGCAGTTGCATGATTTGCGGCTGCTAGACAGCCTGAATACATGTGTGGGAATTCCCTAGTAAACTGGCAACCCCCACATGTATTCAGGCTGTCCAGCAGCCACAAATCATGCAGCTATGTCGACACAAACTAAGTCTCCGAGCACGCCTAAAATACTCGAGGGACCCCCAAGCAACAAGTATACTCGCCCATCACTAGTGAGCACCTTGAAATCTGCAAGTGCTTCACAGAATTTTACAACATTGAGCAGTGAAAATGTAAAAAAAATTACCACAAAAATGTTCCTTTAGCTGCAAAATTTAATTTTCACAAGATTAACAGGAAAGAATGGACTATACAATTTATAGTGCAATTTCTCCTCAGCACACAGAAACCCTATATGTGGTGAAAAACTACTGTGTAGGCGCATGGCAGGGCTCAGAGGGGAATGAACACTGTTTGACTTTTGGAGCGCAAATGTCGTTTACGCACACTGTGGTGTTGTGAGTTCATTTTCCCCTTCACCATTGAGGTCTGATGAACTCCCTCTTCTGGTGAAGGAAGGTAGTGAAGCTGATTACCAAGCACCTGGGCAGGATGATGATGACTGGGTGACGGGAATTACTGACTGGATATAAGGCAGCCGACGCCCTTCTGCCTTGCTGGTGATCTCTCTGAGGGATTCTAGGAGACCAGTCTGATTCCTGCTCCTCAAAAGCTAAGTTTTCTGCTCTAATTTTTGCATTTGTGTTTTGGTTTTGTTTTGCATTGTTTTCCTTGATTTCTGCCATTCCCTGCTGGGGTGAGCTGAATTCCTTTTTGCTCTGTCTTCAGAAAATACCTGAGTACTGATATAGTCTTTTTGAAGCCCAGTGTCTTCAGGGCTTTTTTCCCTATCAGCTGTTGGCTCTTGTTTTGATAGGGTTTTGGCGGATTACAGACAGCAGCTTTTCTATCCTGTCCTATCTAGTTAGCTTGGGCCCCATCATTTGCTCAGCCTGTCTTTCTATCTGTGTGAGTGTTTTTTCATCTTGCTTCACCGTCATTATATGTTGGGGGCTGCCTATTGCTTTGGGGTCTGCTGTGGGGCAGTTCAGATTTCCCTTTCTGTCTTTAGGCTATGTAGTTCTCCGGCTGTGATCGAGGGGTCTAGGGCACCGTAAGAACCCCCCACGGCTACTGCTAGTTGTTGTTGATAGGTTCAGAGGTCTGCAATCCGATAGCTGCCAATTTCTCTGGTTTTCAGGACTTAGCTAGTATCTCTGTTTTTGCCTCCTACGGTGACTCATTCATAACACTGTGGGGCTCAGAAGGGAGGGTGGGCATTTGGATTTGGGAGAGCATAATTCGTTAGATTTATTTTGGGGTGAGACATTTTGCTTTTCCAGAGCCTTTGCATTACCAGTAACGTGGAATCCCCCTATATTTACGTTAACAGATGACTATCCTGAGTGATTTTTTTTTGTGGACTGAGTTGAAGCTTTTATTGGGATCATTTTACATGACACTTTGTATCACATTTATCCTGTGTTCTATGCTGAGCACTTATATAAAAATCCCTGACAAGTGTGATTCAGATGAAATTCATTCACTATAATGAGACAGCAGAGTTACTTTGGACTCCGTCTGGTCTCTGTTCAGCGGTGTCCTTATTTTCATAGGTGCACATAACTGTGGCTGACCACTCTTTTATACATGCTTAAAAAGATGAACACTGGTGGATCATAGGCCAGACGGAATCCCTAGTGTCTCCATCTGCATCATTATAGGGAATCTACCGCCAGAGGTTCTTTCGGAATCAAGTATTTCAGAGATTTACACGGAAACCCCAGTGTAAGAGCTCAGGATAAATATGAGCCGAGCCTTTTTGCAATCTTTGGGAGGCAGAATAAACAAATCAATACGAGGTGAAGAATTGGTTTTATTTTTATGCTGTACCCTGTGTGTTATAAGTGATTAGATGACTTTACCTGGTATCACTAATGTAGCTGCCCCAGAAAATGTGTCTGGTATCACTAGTGTCACTGCCGACCCCAGAACCTATGATTGGTATCACTAGTGCTGCTGCCACCCCCAGAACCTGTGTCTGGTATTACTAGTGCTGCTGTTGCCCCCAGAACCTGTGTCTAGTATCAATAATGTAGCTGCCCCAGAACCTGAGTCTGGTATCACTAGTGCTGCTACCATCCCCTGAATCTGTGTCTGGAATCACTAAAGCAGCTGCCACCCCCAGAACCTCTGTCTGGTATCACTAATGCTGCTGCCGACCCCAGAACCTATGTCTGGTATCACTAGTGCAGCTGCCCCAGAACCTGTGTCTGGTATCACTAGTGCTGATACCACCCCCTGAACCTGTGTCTGGTATCACTAGCGCTGCTGCTGCCCCCAGAACCTGTGTCTGGCATCACTAGTGCTGCTGCCCCAGAACCTGTGTCTGGTATCACTAGTGCTGCCGCTCCCAGAACCTGTGTCTGGTATCACTATTGCTGCTGCCACAGAATCTGTGCCTGGTATCACTAGTGCTGCCGCCCCAGATGGGGTATATTATTAATATTACCCAGGTTAGAGGAAAGTAAGATTTACTACAAGACAATATTTCTAATGATACCTGTAGCCTGCAGGGGTAAGTGACGGAGTCAGCGACTTTGTGCTCCGTCACGACTTTGAACAGTATGGGTGTCTTGGGAACACCGATTCAGTTAACAATGTAGCAGACAAGGCGGCCCATGACCAGACAGGCCCTTCTGGCATTTGCCAGAATTGCCAGATGGCCAGTCCGACCCCGGCTGCTGCCCCAGAACCTATGTCTAGTATCATTAGTGCTGCTGCTCCAGAACCTATGTCTAGTATCACTAGTGCTGCCACCCCCAGAACTTATGTCTAGTATCACTAGTGCTGCCGCCCCAGAACCTGTGTCTAGTATCACTAGTGCTGCCGCCCCAGAACCTGTGTCTGGTATCACTAGTGCTGCTGCGCCCAGAACCTGTGTCTGGTATCACTAGTGCTGCCGCCCCAGAACCTGTGTCTGGTATCACTAGTGCTGCCGCCCCAGAACCTGTGTCTGGTATCACTAGTGCTGCCGCCCCAGAACCTGTGTCTGGTATCACTAGTGCTGCCGCCCCAGAACCTGTGTCTGGTATCACTAGTGCTGCTGCTATTGCATCCTCGGACAGGACGGTGCTCAAGACCGGACTCTTCTAAGGCCTCTTTCACACATCCGGCGTTGCAAATCCGGTATGGTGCGGTGAAAAGAAGGAGAGCCGGATGCGGCTGGGAACGCAGGGATCGGAAAGGTATACGGCGCCGGATGCTGTAAAGAAGGCGCCGGTGAGGAGGGGGGGAGAGAGCGCTCCAGGCATGCGCACACGGTCAAATGGTGCATGCGGCGGCCGGATCAGGTGTAAGCGTGATCCGGCGGCCGAAATGTGCCATAGAGTAACATTGTCCCGCAGAGCCGGGAGGGCCGCATCCGGCCATGTCCGGCTTTTTGCGCCGGACAAAAAAACGCTGCATGCGTCCTGTCCGGCCGCCGGACGGGAGAATTCTGCCGGATCCGGTAAAAACCGGAACAAACGGAAGCACATGCGGCGCAATCCGGCGCATGTGCTTCTCAATGACAAAAAACGCATCCGGCGGTAAACAAAAAAAGGATCCGTTTTTTTACACACATGCCGGATTGTGCCTGACGGCACAAACTGGATGTGTGAAAGTAGCCTTAGGCTATGTGCCCACGGTGCGTGTTAAAACGCACACCAAAAACCGGACTCCTTCCCAGAAATCGCACGTTTTTTTCCGCGCGATTTCACCGCGATTTTTACCGCGATTATGATCGCGATTTTGGCGTGCGATATTCAAGCACTTTCCAAGCGATTTGAAGCATCGCTTGGAAAGTGATTTACAGGTTGGTCACACTCGTCAAACATAGTGTTAAAATGCTAAAAAAAATAAAAAAAATCGGGGTATATTTACCTTCCGGCGTCCCGCGCTGCATTCCCAGGCCTCAGCGTTCCCACTGATGCCTTGCGAGACCTGTAGACGTAGTCTCGCGTTGCTATAGCGATCTCGCGAGACTACGTCATTACAGGGCCTTGCCGCAAGGCATTACTGGGAACGCTAGGCCGGGAATGCAGCGCGAGACACCGGAAGGTAAATATACCCCGATTTTTTATTCTTTTTTTTTACAGGGGTATGGTACCCAGGACCTGGAGGACAGTCTCCTCTCCTCCACACCGTGGGTATCAACCGCACATGAGACGCTTAACTTCCCGCATGGTGGGCATAGCCACATGCGGGAAGTAAGCGATTCTCATGCATTCCTATGGGTGCGGAATCGCGGCAATTCTTTGCGATTCCGCACAAAAGAATGATCATGCTGCGATTTTTTCCGTGATGCGATTCCGCCGCGGAAAAAAGTGCAGCAATAACACAGCATGTGCGGAATGCCATAGGAATGCATGGGGGGCGTTCTGTACACGATTTTTAAACGTTTTCGCGCCAAAAATCGCGGCAAAAACGCTTAAAAATCGCTACGTGTGCACACAGCCTAGTTTCCAAATCATAGGGCGGCACGGTGGCTCAGTGGTTAGCGCTGGGTCCTGGGTTCGAATCCCACCAAGGACAACATCTGCAAGGAGTTTGTATGTTCTCCCCGTGTTTGCGTGGGTTTCCTCCGGGCACTCCGGTTTCCTCCCACATTCTAAAGACATACTAATAGGGAATTTAGATTGTGAGCCCCATCGGGGACAGTGATGATGATGTGTGCAAAATGTAAAGCGCTGCGGAATATGTTAGCGCTATATAAAAATAAAGATTATTATTATTATTATTATTATGTCAAGAATAGTGTAAAAAAAAAAGTTCTGAGAAAAGATTTGCTTAGAAATAAATTACATTTTATTGCCAAATATAAAAAATTGTAGTAATCCAAAGTAGCCAAACATGGCCCCACAGAGGAGAGAAACCAAATTACTAAATACATCGTTGTATAAACAGATCCAAGAGAGTTTGGGTGATAACACAGGCGCACGGCCACAATGGCTGAAGCCCAGTAACTGCGCAGTATATAATCGCATGTATGTCCAGTGTAAACAGCGTCCTACGCAGCAGGTAAAACAAACCTAGGGATGATAAGCCGACACTACACCTGGAGCAGAGTTTCTCCCAGAAGCCCCTCACAGGGGTCGGCGCCACAGTTTTATTCTATTCCATAACAAATCGTATCTCATGGCTTTTTGTTGTTTCCGCTTTGGCTGGCGTGCAGCCTATGGTTACCGTGCAATAACTGATTTCTATGCTGAGTTAACCCGTTGTAGTCAACCACGTTGTTAACCTGCAGTCTCCTCGCCAGCCACCTACCTCGCAGCCCCTGCAGCCGTGACACGCTGTGCTGCACTATACCGGAGCCGTTCATATACGGACCGAACCGCACCGTCACCGAGGCTTTCTCTGGCATGTCACCCGCCGTCTCCTGTCGCTGCTGCACGGTCCCCATGGCGACCACGGCCGCGCCTCCCCACACCGGTGACGCGCCGGCTCCTGACTGTCCGCGGTGACCGGGGATTTCCGTGCGCGGCCATTGCCGCCTGCAAAGCAGAAGACGCCGCGTTGCCCCTTAATAACGCAGGTTTTTTTTTCCCTCAGGATTTAATTAGCTGTCGCACTACTTTGGGATTCATGTGAGGGTCTCGTCAGGTTATTCCTTTTTTGGGTGTGGGAGCAGGAATGCCCCCATTTTCTGGGGGTAGTGCTATGAATGTTGCGGGGTCTTTATTCTGGAATCAGTAGCCCTGGTGCATAGCGAGGGGGCTCTGCATGTTCCCACTGGGCGCTCCCCTCAGCTGGGGGTCCGTATCTAGGCTTTCTAGCACCCGGGGCAAGAATTCGGTTCGGCGCCCCCCTCCTCCAAATCACCCCACACATTAACCCAATCCCCACTCATCAACCCCCATCGCCACTCAAAATCCCCCCACACATTAAATAACCCCCATCCCCACTCCAAATACCTCCACACATTAACCCCATCCCCACTCATTAACCCCCAGACACATTAACCCCATCCCCATTCATTAATCCCCCCACACATTACCCCTTATCCCCACTCATTAACGCCCCCACACATTAACCCCCATCCCCATTCATTAGCCCCCCCACACATTAACCCCCCACACATTAACCCCCATCCCCACTCATTAACGCCTCCACACATTAACCCCCATCCCCACTCATTAACGCCTCCACACATTAACCCCCATCCCCACTCATTAACGCCTCCACACATTAACCCCATCCCAATTCATTAACCCCCATCCCCACTCATTAACCCCCAGACACATTAACCCCCATCCCCACTCATTAACGCCTCCACACATTAACCCCCATCCCCACTCATTAACGCCTCCACACATTAACCCCCATCCCCACTCATTAACGCCTCCACACATTAACCCCATCCCAATTCATTAACCCCCATCCCCACTCATTAACCCCCAGACACATTAACCCCCATCCCCACTCATTAACGCCTCCACACATTAACCCCCATCCCCACTCATTAACGCCTCCACACATTAACCCCCATCCCCACTCATTAACGCCTCCACACATTAACCCCATCCCAATTCATTAACCCCCATCCCCACTCATTAACCCCCAGACACATTAACCCCCATCCCCACTCATTAACGCCTCCACACATTAACCCCCATCCCCACTCATTAACGCCCCCACACATTAACCCCCATCCCCATTCATTAGCCCCCCCACACATTAACCCCCCACACATTAACCCCCATCCCCATTCATTAGCCCCCCCACACATTAACCCCCCACACATTAACCCCCATCCCCACTCATTAACGCCTCCACACATTAACCCCCATCCCCACTCATTAACGCCTCCACACATTAACCCCCATCCCCACTCATTAACGCCTCCACACATTAACCCCATCCCAATTCATTAACCCCCATCCCCACTCATTAACCCCCAGACACATTAACCCCCATCCCCACTCATTAACGCCTCCACACATTAACCCCCATCCCCACTCATTAACGCCTCCACACATTAACCCCCATCCCCACTCATTAACGCCTCCACACATTAACCCCATCCCAATTCATTAACCCCCATCCCCACTCATTAACCCCCAGACACATTAACCCCCATCCCCACTCATTAACGCCTCCACACATTAACCCCCATCCCCACTCATTAACGCCTCCACACATTAACCCCATCCCAATTCATTAACCCCCATCCCCACTCATTAACCCCCAGACACATTAACCCCCATCCCCATTCATTAACCCCCATGCCGTCTACAAATCCCCCCACACATTAATCCCCATCCCCTCTACAAATCCCCCCCATCTCCCATCTTCGGTGGTTCTTCAGCTCCACAGTGGAGCACATTTACCACCAGGGTTCTCTCTGGGCGCCGGGGAGTGACGTCAGCAGCGTGATCACGTGACCTGATCACGCTGTTAACGTCGCTCTGACCCGGCGGTCAGAGCTGCAATTTCACTGGCATCTGTATGACGCCAGTACAATTGCTCCCTGGGAGCCGGCATGCGCTCCTTCTCTGTGCCGCCTGTCAGCTTGACAGCTGACACAGAGAACCGCCGACTCCCAGGCCAGGGGGGCGGCAGAACGCAGCCGCCGGGGAGGACACTGCGGACCGCTGCATTAGGCGGCCCAACTGCGCCCCCCTGCTGGCTGCGCCCGGGGCAACTGCCCCGGCTGCCCCCCCCTAGATACGCCACTGGTCCATAGCGCTGGATTTTAGGGGCGGTAGATGAACCACAATGCCCAGACTGACCCTACATCTCCTATACAGCCCGAGCTTCTAGCCTGAGACATAGGGCAAGGTCTCTGTTCAGGTCTGGAGACCGCAGTCATTATGGGCATTGTGGTCCACACCTGGCCAATACATTATACTGACAATGAGAGCCATAGAAGTGAGAGTCCCATAGAGGGACTAAGTAAAAAAAAAAAAAGTTTTAAAATAAAAAATTTTTTAAAGAAAAAAAAAAAATCACAAAATACTAATTAAAACACATAATACCCATAAATACGTATTTTTATGTAAAAAAAAAAAAAGAACACATATTTGGTTCCGTTCCATCTGCCCGTTATATTGCGGGTGAAATGCGGAAGAAAATGACGAATGGATCTCCAGACTTTTGCAAAATGCCCTCCGAAATTTGGAGACGAACTGCACCCCCCGGTCAGAAACAATATCGATCGGGAGCCCATGTAATCTAAGGGTATGTGCACACGTTGCGGATTGCTGTGCACATTTTTCCGCGTGGAATCTGCATCTCTTGGCAGAATCCGCGTGTCAAAATCGTTTTATATGCGGATTTTGTGCGGATTTCGTCTGCGTTTTTACACCTGGGGATTTCTATAATGAAATGGGTTTAAAAATGCTATGGAATCTGCACAAAGAATTGATATGCTGCGGAAAGTGAACCTCTGCGGATTCCGTGCGGAATTTTCCGCAGCATGTGCACAGCCATTTTTTTTCCCGTAGGTTATCATTGTACTGTAAATCTGCAGGGGATCCGCAGCAAATCCACAACATGTGCACATACCCTAATTATTTCCCTGACGAAAATGTGCACCAAGGATTTGGCGTTCGGTAAAGCGATAAAATGAGACATTTTACTGAATCAATCTACCATCACCAGAATTACAGTATTCCCTGCCGACATGGCAAGATCCGTGATAAAATCGACCAACAAGTGAGTCAAAGGTCTACTGGGAATCTTCAATGGTTGGAGAGCCCCCGAAGGACTAGTACGAGAGCTCTTAGAATACGCACAGACGCTGCAGGCGGCTACATACTCCTGGACATCCTGATGAGCACCTGGCCACCAAAAATGCCAAGTAAGATCAGCGGTGGCTTTATTACCAGGATGCGAATTACGTTGTGCGCCCCCTTGAGGTCCATCTTTGAGAACCACTTTGCCCCCACAATTTGACTAAAGAGGTCCAGAATGTGAGGGAGCGGATGAGAATCACGGACAGTGATCATATTATGTTCGCAGAAATCTAGGCATGGGCCTAACCCCCATCTTTTTTCTTTACAAAAAAGTATTCTGCAGCAACGGGGAATGAGGATGGTCTGATATGACCTTTATCCAGGCTTTCCGTGATGTAGTCATTCATGGCATGGCTCTCTGGACCAGAGATGTTATAGAGTCTGCTTTTAGGCAGCTTGGCACCAGGGACGAGATTTATGGCACAATCATAAGGCCAATGAGGAGGGAATTCTTGGCACCTTTGCTCCGAGAACACATCCCCAAAATCCGACAGGTAATTTGGCACAGACTGGGTATCCACCCTAGCAAACCGATTACCCAAGCATCGATCTTGACTTTACACACTCCATTTTGCTACTTCCTGAGTCTGCTAATCTATCACAGGATTGTGCAGAACGAGCACGAGGGAGAATAAACCAAGATAGAGAAGGATAGGGAATTTCCACACTTACAAACCAAGCAGCAGTCACAGATAACTTCCTTCTCAAATGAACACCTCTCCCTCCTGAAGCCATGCTGCAAATGCTAGCTCTGACACGGATTTGCATCAGAGCCCAGATTATAAAGGAGAAAGGAGTGATTAACTGAGCTAAGCTGCAAGCAACGAGATTTCCAACATGGCCGATTAACCCCTATTTTGCCAGAAGGAATAAACACCATTACAATGAAGGAGAAGTGCTTCTCAGCTCCAGAGTAGCAGCTGGGGTCTTCTGGCTCCACACTGTCACGGCAACCCCATGACAGTGCTATTCCAAAGTATAGGATATTTTTTCTTGATATGGTTTCCCTAAAAGGGTTAAATGAGAGATGTAACGTTAATGTATCTTTGTAAACATTACATGAGATATGTCTAATGTGTTTTTGTAAGACACTTGCTTTTTATAATGCAATCGTGCAAAGATGTATTACTATGGTTCTCTATATTAATAGCTGTAAACAAGCTGTTTTGTGCTAAATTGGGTTTATATGTTTTAGTACTTGGTGTCAGGATTGGTTCTGGGTCACGTGGTGTATATCATTTTGATGAAGGAACGGAAAAAGGATTGCAAGCTTGAGACAGGTGGAGGTCCCCCAAAACGTCACCACAGGGGTGCTTCCTTCACCGTCAGTGTCTCCTGCTCAATCTATGGAAGTGCATGTCTGCACAGGGCTCACCCTCACCCAGGATTTCTCTGCAAATCAGACGCTTCCTGAAGCCTGTTACCGCAGTCTGGATGATTGGTTCACAGTGCTGACTTTACTGCAAAGTTATTTCTACTACTTGTGTATATACAGTATACTGGCTAAAATATTTTTGGATATATTATGTAGAAATACCGTACAAATTGTGCCGTTTTCTGTTTTGTAATGTATTTCCACTTTCAGCGGAATTAGTTTGGCACATTTTGGTGGCATTTTTACCCATGTAAAATCTGGGGCTAAAACAACATTTTTGTGTTAAAAATTGTATTATTTTTTCTTCACTGCGCAATAGTATAAAATTCATTGATAGGTGTAGTTTATAAAACGCAGTCATTTATGGGGAGGTGGGGGGTTCTGCTGTTTTTGCACCTTAGGGGCTCTTCCAGTGGGTCATAGCACCCGCAGACCAAAACAGTAAAATCTGCACTGTAATATGGTGCTGCTTTCCACTGTCCCAGAAAAGTACTTCCTGATTACATGTAGGGTATTGCGGCACTCCGGAGAAATTGTAGAACAAACTGAGAGGTCCATTTTTTCATATTAGCCCTTATAAAAATTAAAAACTTCGGGCTAAAACAACATTTTAGTTATAAACCAGTAATTATTCTTTCTTCACTGTTCAGTGGTATAAAATTCTGAGAGGCACATGTGTTGTCAGTATGATAACTGCTCCCCTAGATTAATTCATTTGGGGGTGTAGTTTGTAAAATGTGTTCACTTAATGATGATGGAGCAGTTGGGTCAGGAGTAGTGATGAGCGAGTATACTCGTTACTCGGGTTTCCCCGCGCATGCTCGGGTGCCCTCCGAGTATTTTGGCGTGCTCTGAGGTTTAGTTTGTGTCAAAGTAGCTGCATGATTTATGGCTGCTAGCCAGCCTGAAATACATGTCTGGAATGCTTGTTTGTTAGGCAAACCCCAAATGTATTCAGGCTGGCTAGCAGCCATAAATCATGCAGCTACTTCGACACAAACTAAATCTCAGAGCGCGCCAAAATACTCGGAGGGCACCCGAGCGTGCTCGGGGAAACCCGAGTAACTAGTATACTCGCTCATCACTAGTCAGGAGTTGAAGAAGTGAATAATAAATGCAGAGACAAGTGACTTCATGTTCCTACATAGAACACAAAAAAGAGTAGAAGGGCAAAATAAGTAAATTTAAGTACACAGTGCTGTATATTATGATGACTGCAATATATTAAGACTATAACATACTTTGATGGGAGTGCTTCTTTAAGTCACTCATGTGACAAATGCAGGTTGCATCACAACTGATTGTGGTTCTGTTGCTGTATTCCTGTACTGATGGTAATTATGGTTACTTATTCATGTAGTCATGGTGGTTCTTGTGTCATTATTCCTTTACTGATGGTGGTTCTGATGATGTATTCATGTAGTGATGATGGATCCGGTGCTATATTAATCACCAGAACCAACATCAGTACGTGAATAGGAAACCAAAATCATCATCAGTACATAAATAGAACACAAGAGCCATCACTAGTACAAAAATACAGCACTAGAACCATAATCAGTAAATAAACAGGTCACCAGAACCACCATTAGTACATGACTATATCATCAGAGTCACCATCAGTACATGAATGCATCACCAGAACCTCAGTCAGGACATGAACATATCGCAAGAACCACCATCAGTAAATAAATAAAACACCAGTACCATCATTAGTACATGTATATATCATCAGAACCACCATCACTACATGCATACTGTACATCACAAAGCTTAGTATAGCACTCAATTGTAATGTCAAGTCAGGCCCATATAAATTTGTATCTCATGAACCTACAACTCACAGTAAGTCCTAAACAATGGTAAGGAGATGCTGAAAGTTATCCGTCTTTATCAAACTGCGGACCATATAGGAACCACAGTACTGATGAGACATAGTGTCAACAAGTAAACATTTATACCCAGTTACTTTATGGATGACATCTTCTCTGGGTCTGTTCTTTATTTTCGACTCCATTTTGCCCAGACGCCATGATGGCTTTTCACATCCACAGCTTGTCTCTCCAGATTCACTTTTCTCCCGTCTTCTGCAGCACATTCAGACACAGTGCTTTAAAATGAGTGTTATTAAAATGACCGCTGCATAAAAATATCTGTTGATATTTTGTCCTAAATAAGCCTGTTACAGTATATGGCCACTATACTGTCTGCCATTAACAGCTATAACTGCTACACCATCCACCCTTATGAACCACGGCCTATACCATAGTTGTCTCCTCTCTAGTTTTCCCTTACATTCTTTATATATTTTTATATCTCCACATTTTCCCCTACCATGTTAACCTCTCTCCATATAGTGCCCCCATTTCACACTGTCACCTCTCCATATCCATTCTGTTCCCCCTTTTCACACTATTCCCTCATACTGCCCACTACATTGTACTCTTCAAACTGTATCCCTTCTTACACTGTCCCCAACACAGTATGATGGTGACCACACTTTGGACATGACAACATTCCCCCAATATAAACTGATATCCACAACATCCCTCCAATACTCACTATGATGTCCACCACAGCCCCAATATGCAATATGATGAACCCATAGTTCCCTGGTCAGCGTGATGTCCCCCACAGCGCCCTGTACAGTACGATGTCCCCTGTGATGTCCAGGAAAGATGGGAAATTTCGAAAAATGAGATTCTCAAAGCACAATCGTTAATAATTCCAAAAAGACGGAAGAATACGAAGAATTTAAGGAAACCAGAATGGATATACACAAAACTTAAATACGTGCTAAAAAGGAAGAAATAAATGTTTATCAAATGGAAAGAGGGAGGCATATCTAAAGAAGAATATAATGCTGTCTGCAGGACCTGCAGGGCACAAATCAGATTATCTTAAGCTGACAATGAATTAAGGCTTGCAAGAGATGTCAAAAGCAATAAAAAGGATTTTGGGGATATGTCAAAAGTAAAAAAAGTCAAAGATGCTATAGGATTTTTACAGGATGAAAATGAGGAAATGGTAAGAAAGATGTTGAGAAGGCCGAACTTTTAAATTATTATTTTGCATCTGTTTTGTCTCAGAAAGGAAATGTAGCATCAACTGATCTTCACTGTCATATTAAAGGAATAGAAGAATCGATTGTCTAAGGAAACAGCTGTCCTATGAGGAACGGTTACAGGATTTGGGAATGTTTAGCTTGCAAAAAAGAAGACTGAGAGGAGACTTAATAGCTGTGTACAAATATCTCAAGGGCTGTCACATTGTAGAAGGATCATCTTTATTCTCATTTGCACAGGGAAAGACTAGAAGCAATGGGGTGAAACTGAATGTGAATGAGAGATTAGATATTAGAAAAAACTTTTTAACAGGGTGATCAATGAATGGAACAGGTTGCCACGAGAGGTGGTGAGTTCTCCTTCCATGGAAGTTTTCAAACAGAGGCTGGACAGACTTCTGTCTGGATGATTTAGTGAATCCTGCTTTGAACAGAGCATTGGACCAAATGACCCAGGAGGTCCCTTCCAGCTCTACCATTCTATGATTCTATAAAGTATGATGTCCCCCACAGCCTCCTATACAGTTTGATGTCCCCCACAGCCACTCTTGTGATAGTCCGCACATCCAGCCTCATGTATGCCTCCCACAGCCAGACCCTCGTATGTCCCCCACAGCCAGACCCTCATATGTCCCCCACAGCCAGACCCTCATATATTCCCCAAAGCCAGACCCTCGTATGTCCCCCACAGCCAGACCCTCATGTAAAGTCCTGATTCATTAGCTAAATATTGCATCGTCCAAAGTCCCATGTGTGTGCCGTCTCCAACAGGGTGCAGACCGGCAGGCCTGCGTTCTGATAGTCACCAACGCAGCAGGGTAACACTGCTCACCTATGTGCCCATGCCTCTGCCTTTACTGTGCTGAATGCCTGCACAGGCATGTTGCCCCTTTCCTAATAGGGACAGGAAATACCAAACAGGTTAAATATCTCCTCCAACATCCTCCCCTCAGTGTGTTTTTTCCTGTCCCTACTAGGGATGAAGAGGTCATCCACGATGTGCTGTGCTGGCAACAGTCACCGGGGGGAATAGAGAACAAGCCGGGAAGCAGGGGACCGAGCAGGCTTACCTCTCCTCCCCGAGCGCTGCTCCCGTCTCCGGTCATAACTCAGGACCCCCCTCCAGTCCGCACCTTTGGGCCTCTAAGTGCTCTCCAGCCTCCTCTCCTCCTCCGGTGTTGCTGTATCCAGGCAACGTGTTGCACTGGAACGCGCGCATGAGTAATCTTGTGCATCTGGTGTACTGAAGCCGGCGGCAGGAAGTGACATCGTGCGCCGGCTTCGGTACACAAAATGCACAAGATTCTTGCGCTCCATGCCGTAACACTTCGGGGATTACAGCACAGATAGGTGTTGGCTGCCCCCACACCTGAACATCGAGGGGGAGGAGGTCCTCTAATGAGTGGACAGGTGCTGTGGTCTGGTCGCCTAAATAAGAGCCCTGGATGAGGAAGACATCTAAGGTAATACTAACCCTGTGTGGTGGTAGCATGGAGATGTCAAGTTCTCTCTGCTCTGCATCTGCAGATCCCAGCACCCTCCCGGTCCGAGTAAGTACTTTGGCACTGGGTGTCCATTCCCTTTGAAAAGGTCATCAGGGAAGAACAACCTTCCTTAATGGAAGAGATTAAAGGCTTAAGGGTACCGTTACACATAGCGATGCACCAGCGATCCCGACAATGATACAACCTGTTAAGGATCGCTGGTACATCGCTAAATGGTCGCTAGTAAGCTGCCAAACAGACAGATCTACTTAACCACGCAGCAACGATCCGACGATCCGTATAACGACCTCAGCGGTCATTGGTACCTTGTCACACAGCAGCTATTCTGACGACTCCCGCCTGCGTCCATGAGTTCTGCGTCGCTAACGAGGTCGCTCGTCGGCGTCAAACACAGCGATGCATGCTGGCCAGCGGGACGCCAATGATCTAAAAATGGCTCAGGACATTCGAGCACGATCAGCGATATCCAGTGGGAGGCCGGTCGCCGCTATGTGTCACACGCAGCGAGATCGCTGGCGAGATCGCTGTTGAGTCACAAAATCGGTGACGTTTCAGCGATCTCGCTAACAATCTCCTTATGTGAGAGGGGGTCTTAATCCACCAGGAGATAAAGACCTCCCTGGCTACCCTCTCCCAGTGTCCCTCCAGAAGCTAAAAAGAGAAAGCTTAATCTGGAGGAGGAGTTGAATGATGACTCTCAGGATGAAACATCAATCCTAGACGAACTTCTGGAAGAGGGCGAATTAACTTGGACCCAGAGATCTCCCAACAGGAGAAATATTATTTTTCCCCAGAGAATATAGAGGAATTCTTTATGGCAGTAAGGAGGACCATGGAGTTGAGGAGAAGACTGCTCAGTCTTTACAGGAAGAGATGTTTGGGGGGGCCTACATTCTAGGAAGAAACAGGTGTTTCCCATTCATAAAAACATCCGGGTCATGGTGCTAGAGGAGTGGGAATCCCCAGAAAATAGGTTGACTTCTCCAGCAGAGATGAAAGATGACAAAACAGCGGCATGCTGTTCAGAGATTCCAAAGGTCGACGTCCAAATTGTGCGGGTAGCCAAAAAAACTACACTACCGTTTGAGGATGCCTCACAGTTGAAGCACCCTCTGGAACGCAAGATGGATGGTCTACTAAGGAAGTAATGGGAAACCTTGGCGTCCTTATTAAACTCCAATGCCGTATCTACCTGTGTGGCCCTATTTACCTTTGGTTAGAGCAGCTGGAAGAACACCTGTCCACAGGTACTCCTGGACAGGACATTTTGGCTTCTCTACCTCTCCTCCAGAAAGGAACAGGGTTCTTAGCAGATGCCTCTGCAGAATCCATAAGAATAGCAGCAAGATCATCAGGGTTATCGAACTCTGTTTGACGAGCACTCTGGATAAGATCCTGGAGTAGGGACATGACTTCAAAATTGAGATTTTGCTTCTTCAAAGGAAAGTACATTTGGTCTTGACCTTGACAAGCTGCTAGAGAAAGCTTCAGATAAGAAGACGACCTTGCCTGAACCTAGGAATACTGGGAAGAGACCCTTTCGCCCCCACAGGAACGTACACCTCAATGCAGAGGGAAGGGCAAGTCAGGTCACTGGAGCTACCCGAAAGGGGGAAGAGGCAAGAATCTTTTTCTTCCCCACTCTCAGAGACAAAATAAGTCATGATGGCAACTCAGTAGGAGTTCGCAGACACAGAAAAAACACACAGTATGACAAACGTACATAAATACTCCGTAGTAAAATATATGTAACAGTAAGCAGCAAGTGCTAGTAAAAGATAAACCAGGGTATTTAGTTGATATTTTTTTTGCAAAAAAATGTACGCCAAGCGACTCCACCACGTCACGGTATACCCTTCTCGGAGCAGTCCTATCTAATATATTTAAAACCTGATCATGTGAACAATACCTTCATGAGCAGGGTTCAGAAAGGTGCTGCCCGGTATGGGCTCGCTGGGCAAAATGTTTTTTTATGTGCATGTCCCAAAAGAGAGAGGTGGGGATCTCCCAAAGCTTGCATAAGCAAGAAATCAATAGATTCAGAACACATGACACATGCACAAAAAATGAACAGGTCAGTAAGACCCTGTTCTCACCACCCAAGAACTAAGACACAGAAAAAGCACACAGTATGACAAAGGTGCATAAATACTCTGTTGTAAAATATATGTAACAGTAAGCAGCAAGTGCTAGTAAAAGATAAACCAGGGTATTTAGTTGATACATTTTTTTGCAAAAAAATGTACGCTAAGCCACTCCACTACGTCACAGTATATCCTTCTCGGAGCAGTCCTATCTAATATATTTAAAACCTGATCATGTGAACAATACCTTCATGAGCAGGGTTCAGAAAGTTGCTGCCCGGTATGGGCTCGCTGGGCTCGCTTTATGTGCATGTCCCAAGAGAGAGAGGCGGGGATCTCATCTCAAACTTCCTCAATGGCACATGATCTGTTCAAACCAATGGACTATAGCATCAGTCAGGGAAGGAATAAAAATAGAGTTTGCCTCGTATCCTCTAAAGAAAATAAAATCAACGCGACTCTCCTCTCCGGAGCTACAGTTCACCTTGATTTCAGTAGTGAGGGGCCTATTATCCACAGGGGTAGTTTCCATAGTCCTAGAAAGGGAAAGAAACAGTGGACACTATTCAAACATGTTCCTGATAAAAAAAAAAAGGTCTCATCGGGTTATAATCAATTTGAAATCCCTGAACCAATACATAACATACAGAAGATTCAAGATGGAATCCATCAGATCGATGGTACCTCTAATTGGGCAAGATTTCATCATGGTGACAATAGACCTACAGGATGTGTATTACCACATCCCGATTCATCCAACTTATCGGAATTTCCTAAGGTTTGCGATTGTTCAGGGAGAACACACAGTACATTACCAATTCAATGTCCTCCCATTCGGTCCATCTTCTGCCCCATGGATCTTCACAAAGATCATGTCAAAAGTCATGGCATACATCAGAGGTCAACACATATGCATAGTTTCATACCTCGACGATTTTCTGCTGGTAGCTCCTTCATTACCCATGCTACAGGAACATTACAGATAATGACCCAGATCTTATCATCTCTAGGCTGGATAGTGAACCTCAAGAAATCAGATATGGTTCCCGCAACATCAAAAATATTCTTGGGAGTCCTACTAGACTCACACAGCCAATCATCCTTCTTGCCCAAACAAAAACAGATCTTGTTAAAATCAAAGCACGAGGACCTGAAAGTGATTTCAGACAGAATATTCTTGTGGTCGGAAGAACACCTCTCACTGTCCTGCACATTAAAGAAGCAGTAAACATACAGGCCGATTTTCTCAGCAGAACAGAGATCCATCCAAGGGAATGGATTTTAGACCCCAAGGTCTTTCAGATACTGACCAGAAGGTGGGGCCATCCAGAGGCTGATCTCTTCTCAAGTGGTCAGTACGCAAAGGCGGATCAATATTTTTCACTAAATCCAGCCAATCCTTGCTTAGGCATAGATGTGTTAGCCCACCCATGGAGATTTAAACTGGCATATGCCTTCCCTCCAATACCCATCTTGCCAAGGGTTCTACAAAAAACAAGATTGGAAAGGGTCAAGATAATCCTGGTAGCACCACTCTGGCCCAAAAGAAGCTGGTTCAGTGCTCTGTCCAACTTAAGCATTTAGGGACCGGAAGCACTACCCCCAATCAGAATCCTCCTCCACCAGGGACCAATCTTCCATCCAGATCCCAGGAAGTTACATCTGAGTACCTGGCTTCTGAGTTCTCAATCCTGAAGACCAGAGGATTATCAGAAAGGGTTTTTAGGACACTACAGAAAAGCAGGAAAGCAGTGACAAAATTTATATACCAGAAGATAGAGAAGACCTTCATCGCATCGAGTGCACCCGAACAACCTGACCAACACCAATCAAACATGCCACGGGTCGAGGGGGCGTGGCCTGCTTGCTAATGGCACCGGAAACTTAGCTGCTGAGCTCCAGCCACTTCGACTCCTAATCGGCTCATTGCGGCTCGCCAGCGGCACCAGTCTCTCTGCACACGGGGGGGAGTGCTGCGGAGGTATCCAGGATCGTAGCATGCCAAGGGGAAAATCCCAGAAGAAGCCGTCCCCGGCGAAAGTTACAGACTTCTTCTCCAGCACAGGGCGAGGGAAAATGGCGGCAGCATCCTCCTCCACAGCTTCCTCACGCTCATCCAGGAGGGGATCCACAGCAGGCCCAGACTTGGACACAGACGCTGCAGATATACCGCTTACCAAAGGTACAATGCAGAAACTGCTCAGTGCCCCCGCTCATCACTGCAGCAGGATTGGAAAGATATGGTGGCTGAGCTGAGGGGAGATATCACTGCCATAGGCAGCCGTACAGCACATATTGAATCTAAAATGGGGGAGCTGACAAAGTCACACAATAGCCTCATTGATGCCAATGCAGCACTGGAGGAACAAGTGCAAAAGCTCCATACCAAGGTCTTGGATTTAGAGGACAGGTCCCGCCGAAATAATATAAGAATCAGAGGAATTCCAGAGGCCATACCAGACAAGGGGCTGCAGAGTTTTCTGGGCTCCTTGCTGCAGGAGCTGCTCCCAGACCTGACTGCAACTGATTTCCTGGTGGACAGAATACACAGAGTCCCTAAGCCTAAATCCCTCAGTGCTGATGTCCCTCGGGACACTTTAGCTCGCCTGCACTTTTACAAGACCAAAGAAGCCCTGCTGCAAGCCCTGAGAAAGAGACCCCCTCTGTCTGAGCAATTCCGGCACCTGTCCATTTTTCCAGATCTGTCTGCAGGAACCCTGGCAAAAAGGAGGGAATTTGCTCCTTATACCAAAGTTCTCAGGGATGAAGCTATATCCTATAGATGGGGTTTCCCTGTAAAGATCCTGCTTTTCCGAGCAGGAAATACCCACGCCTGCCATTCCCCACAGCAGTTGGCAAAGCTCCTATCCTCATGGAACTTGGCAAATCTCCCGGCCAGATCTCCAAGAGCTACAGGATCATCCCAACAGGATAAAGTGAATGAAGATTGGTCCGTCGCGTGAGTTATGTGATATGTTTGAGTCGCGGCTGAGACTTAGTTGCTACTTTTAAGGTCCGCTGGTTCTGTTCAACCAGGACCCTGAACCCCCATGGCGGTAAATTTCCACCATACCGCAGGCCCCTTTTTTGGGCTTTTTTCTTTGTGGACTGATGCTCCCTACATCAGTAATGTTAGTGATGTCAATATTGTTAGTGTTATCTCTTTCCTGCCTAACCTTCCTTTTCCCCCTGCAGCTCTAGGCAAGAGACTTTTTTTTCATGTACAATGGTACTGAACTGTATGTCTATAAATGTTAGGGGTCTGAACTCGCCAGCCAAGAGATCCATGTTTTGGCGGGAAGTGGTTAAATCCAAATGTGATGTAATATGTGGTCAGGAGTCTCATCTCCTCCAAGGGGACTCGCACAGGTTAAATAATGCTAAATTTCCTTTCATACTGCTGGCTTGTGGAAAAATAAAAAAGGCTTGAGTATTCATTTGTGTAAAAAATACTGTTGCGTTCACACTACATTCACAACATTTAGACCCTGACGGTAGATACGCCATTATTAATTGCTCCATAAATGGATCTAAGTATACTATTGCAACCGTTTACGCCCCCAACTCTGGTCAGATCAGCTTTTTGCAGAGGTTTCATTCCAAGCTTTCATCCGTTAAAGAGGGTAAGGCTAGTTTCACACTTGCTTTTTTTTGCAGCGCGTTTTTCCCGCAAAAAACACATTAAAAAAACGCATACAAAAGCATACAACTGCTGCTTTTTTTTCAAGCATTTTTATGAGCATGCATGAAAAAAACGCAGCGTTTTTATGCGTTTGTATGCGTTTTTAGTGCGTTTTTACCGCGTTTGCGTTTTTTCCAACATTAGGTGGCCCCTCACACTAACCCAAACCATGACTTTACTAACCCTAACCCTGACCCTAACCCTAACCCTGACCCTAACCCTTAACCAAACCATACTTAACCCTAACCCAAACCCTAAACCCTAACTAACCCTAACCCTAACTAACCCTAACCCTAACTAACCCTAACTAACCCTAACCCTGACCCTAACCCTTAACCAAACCATACTTAACCCTAACCCAAACCCTAAACCCTAACTAACCCTAACCCTAACTAACCCTAATCCTAACTAACCCTAACCCTAACTAACCCTAACCCTGACCCTAACCCTTAACCAAACCATACTTAACCCTAACCCTGACACTAACCCTTAACCAAACCATACTTAACCCTAACCCTGACCCTAACCCCAACCCTAACCCTGACCCTGACCCTAAC
This sequence comes from Dendrobates tinctorius, assembly GCF_039654945.1. NCBI lineage: Eukaryota > Metazoa > Chordata > Amphibia > Anura > Dendrobatidae > Dendrobates > Dendrobates tinctorius. The sequence continues at coordinate 15,847,647 of NW_027361708.1, read as the reverse complement.
CCTAACCCTAAACCCCTTTAACTAACCCTAACTCTAACCCAAACCCCTAAATTCCATGGTTAAAAAAAAAAACGCTTGTGCAAAAAAACGCATACATAAGCATGCCAATGCGCACATATGCGCACCCATAGGCTATAATGGCCATTTTTAGCGCAAAACGTGCGCATACGTGCGCATGCGCTTTTTTGCAGGGCCAAAAAATGCAACATGCTGCGTCTGGAAAATACCAACGCACACCCCAAAAACATGCAGCGCATGAAAATCGCATACGTGCGCATGCCAGCGCGCAGGTATGCGCACCCATGTTAAGTATAGGGGAAAAAACGCATGCGCACGTATGCGTTTTTTTCCAGCGCAAAAAAACGCAAATGTGAAACCAGCCTTAGCAAATAATCTGCGGGGATTTTAACATGGTAATGTCCAGCACTCTGGATTGCTCCAATACTGCTGTAAAGAGGAAGGAGATGAGCACAATAATTTCAGAAAGGCATCTCCATGATATATGGAGATACCAACATGCAAATGAGAGGGACTACACATTCTTCTCGCCTCGGTTCACCTCTTACAGCAGATTGGACTACTTTCTGGTTGATAGCTCACTTATTATGGATTGCTCAGATTCAAAAATTGGACTTATAGCTTGGTCGGACCACGCCCCCATATACCTGACAGTTCAGGAGCAAAACCGCGCGCCTGTTTTTGCCCGGTGGCGCATGAATGACTCCCTCCTAGCCTGTAGACAAATCTCTGAGGAGTTGCAGGCCGACCTCGCAGAGTTTTTTAACTTTAATGATAACAAGGAGGTGACAGAGGAAACGCTTTGGTCTGCACACAAGGCCTATATTAGGGGGTCATTCATCAAAATTGCCACTAGGGAGAAAAGGAGGCATCAGGCAACTTACAAAGCTCTACTGTCCCACATAGTACTTTTGGAAGCCCACAATAAATTTGCCCCAAACTTGTCGACATCTGACGAACTCAGGAAACTAAGAACACAGCTCCGCCAGGTGTTGATGGCAGACTATGAGAAAAACTTAAGATCCCTCAAACAGCGGTACTATGTGATGGGTGACAGGGCGGGTGCCTTACTAGCCAGGAGGGTTAAAAAACGAGAAATGCAAAATAAAATTGAATACCTCATGACGGGTTCTAATGCCACAATACGCAACCCAACGGAAATAGCCAACGCATTCGCTGACTTTTACCAGTCTCTCTACAACCTTAAAAATGACCCGACTGCCCCAAAGCCTACCCAAACGGCAATTCCTTCTTAAACAATATTAATCTTCCTCGGTTATCTGCAGTACAGCTGGAGCAACTAAATTCCCCTTTTTCTCTGGAAGAGGTTCGCCAGGCGGTGACCACAGCCAAAAGAAATTCAGCTCCAGGCCCAGACGGCCTCACTAACTCCTATTATAGGCAATTCACTGAAACCCTGTCTCCTTTCCTCCTGAGACTTTTCTCCTCTTGGCGAGCCACAGCAGATATTTCACCAAATAATCTAGAGGCCATTATAACTACCCTGCCAAAACCAGGAAAACCCCCTATTTCACCAGGAAACTTCAGGCCAATATCCCTCCTAAACTGCGACTTAAAATTGTACGCCAAAATAATCTCAGCTAGAATACATAAAGTTCTTCCATCACTGATTTCCCCGGATCAAGTGGGGTTTGTGGCGGGGAGGCAGGCGAAGGATGGGACGAGACGTATGCTGGATCTGATTGCGGTGGCTGAGGGGAGGAAAATCCCCAGTGTATTCCTGTCCCTGGACGCAGAGAAGGCGTTCGACAGGGTGCACTGGGGATATCTGAAATCTGTTCTGGCCAAGTTTGGTTTCAAAGGCCCCATACTTAATGCCATAATGGCGCTGTACTCTAACCCTAACGCCAAAGTTCTGGCATCCGGATTTATATCTCGGAGTTTTGAATTAACCAATGGGACACGCCAGGGGTGTCCGCTCTCCCCTATCATCTATGCCCTTGCTATAGAGCCTCTGGCGCAGACTATCCGTGAATGCCCTCGGATCTCGGGGATTCGAGTGGGGAGTATAAATCATGTGGTCAGTCTATATGCAGATGACGTGATTTTATCTTGCACTAATGTAGAGGTGTCCCTACAACACGTAATGGAGATCCTGTCCTCCTTCGCTCAAGTCTCGTATTACAAGCTTAATATTACCAAGTCCTTAATTTTTCCGCTCTTCTTGCCAGCCTCTACCAGAGCCACTCTTTCTCATCTTTACCCTTTCAAATGGGAAGACGAGGGAATCCCCTACCTGGGTATTATACTGGCCCCGCTACACTCCGTGATCCGGAAAAATCTGCTGACCCTGCACACCTCATTGGATAAAGAACTTACTCGCCTTTCTCTTCTCCCGCTCTCTTGGGTGGCGAGAATGCAGACTTTTAAAATGATCTGTCTCCCAAAAATTATCTACTTACTTCGGTGCCTGCCCCTAACAATTCCGCAACGGTATCTCACCAAAATTCATTCGCTAATGAGTAAATTTATATGGGCTGGGAAAAAACCTAGAATAGCCCTGAGATGTATGCATGCCCCGTTCAGTGGTGGAGGAATGGGTATTCCTAATATTCTAACATATCACAGAGCTGCTATCCTGGAACCGGCTCGAGATTGGTGGAAGAATGATTCAGACTTGAGATGGTTACAGATTGAGTACACCTGGGCACAGGTCCACTCCCCTAAACAATTCTTAGACTCCCTGCTCCTAACCCCTTCGCCCCCCGGCGATCTTCTACCCACCACAGCAGCTCTAAAGAAAGCTTGGTCCTTATGGAGCAAGCCAGTGTCACAGGCTCTAGGTCCCAGCCTTCCCCTTAGATCGCTGGAAGCCTTCATTCCGAATTTGAATCTTGCCGCCTGGACACGTGGAGGTCCAATTACCCTAGCAGATCTCTATAGAGAAGGCGTCCTACTCCCGTACTCAGAAATGTGTGTTAAATTTAACCTCCCCCGACACAGTTTATTCCATTTTTTTCAAATACGTCACTTACTTCAGTCCGCACATCGCCTACCAGTTCCCAAAACAGCCGACAACGCCGCAATTAAAAAATTCTTTTAAAATAGCAAAATCAAAGGCCTTTCATACATCCATAACCTGCTAAACTCCCCGGAACCGGACAAACAATTGCCGTATATGCTCAAATGGGAAAAAGATCTAGCCTCTCAGCTTCCGTCGCAAGAATGGTTCGCGGCCTCAAAATGGATCCACAAATTCTCTTCATGTCTCAATCACATAGAGCAATTAAAAAAGGTTCATCTGCGGTGGTACAACTCCCCTACTAAACTGGCTTCTTTTTCCCCACATATGTCACCTTTGTGCTGGAGGGGATGCAACCACAGGGGCACCTTGTGTCATATGTGGTGGTTTTGCCCTAAGTTATCTAACTTCTGGCAGGAGGTGTTCAATCTAATCCATGAGGTTACTAGTCTCCGTCTTTCCCCAAACCCAACCTTAGCGGTGCTACACATTGGCCTAGATGGGATCCCGGATCTTTTAAAAAATATCATTTCTCACATTCTCATAGCCGGCAGGTACTGTGTGGCATACAAGTGGAGGTCGGTGAGCCCCCCTACAAAAACAGAACTAATTGAGAGGACCAACCTACACTGGCTATACGAAACCAACTTGACCCCCAATCTAGAGAAGAGAACGGTGAGACTTAAACAATGGCATCCGTGGGCCACTTCCCTTTATGCAACGGCCCTCCCCCAGATACAGACACCTACACCATAAATAAATTGATTGTGCCTAAGAATGCCATGCATGTAGAGCTGCTTCCCCTTCCCCCTCCCCCCCCCCTCTCCCCGCTTCTATGTTCAAGTTGTTGTTGGAGGGGGTATTTAATGTCCCAGATTGATATTCTAATAATGGCTCGAGGTTATTCCACCTCTTGCTACTCATTGCTCCTGTTCTTGATGTTTTTGTATGAGAAGTTTGTATTTTTTCTGAAAACTCAATAAAAACCTTTATGATAAAAAAAAAAAAAAAAAAACATGCCACGGGTCCTGGATTTCCTGCAAGAGAAACTAGAGAAGTGTCTCAGACCTAGTACCCTCAAAATCCTGGTTACAGCTATACGTTCTTACTTCGGCCGGACGTTAGCCGACCACCGATGGGTTAGAAGAGTTATGACAGCAGCATCTCGCCTACGTCCTAGAACTATAAATTTAGTACCTTCCTGGGACCTCAATGTTGCACTAAAAGGGCTCACACTACCACCCTTTGAGCACTTGTCATCTATAAATGTAGACAAGCTCTCCAGGAAAACAGCCTTCCTTGTAGCAATAGCTCCAGCCAGAAGAGTGGATGAGTTAAAGGCTCTCTCAATCCATGAACCGTACATGAGAATCCTACAGGACTGACTTATTCTGCGACTGGACCCGTCATTTCTTCCTAAAGTGGTCTCCGAGTTCCTCAGGTGCCAGGAGATAATGCTTCCCTCCTTCTATCAAGACCCAGGTAATAAGGAGGAAGAAGAGTTCCACACTCTGGACGTTCAGAGAATGATGCTCCGCTATCTTCAGGAGATGGAGAAAACTAGGAAGGATCAAAACCTGTTTGTTCACCTTCGAGGACAGAATAAGGGGAAGAAGTATTCCAGATCCATGACTGCCACTGGATCCAGAGACCAATCTCTGAGACGTATCACATCCAGGGACTTCCACCGCCAGAGAAATTTACGGCTCACTGTACTAGAGTGACATCTGTTTCCTGGGCCGAGAAAGCCAGTGCTTCCATCGAGCAGATATGCAGAGCTGTTACCTGGTCTTCAGTATATTCATTTTCTAAGCATTACAGGCTAGATCTGATGTCTGTCGAGTACTTGGCCTTCAGGAGAAAAGTCCACCCGGTTATAGTATCTCCCTAACATTACTCTTGGGTAATGCTCCATTGTGCTGTCGTGGGTGGGTTACTAGAGAAAATAGAATTAGACTTACCGGTAATTCAGTTTAGAGTAACTCACCATGACAGTACGGGTAAATCCCTCCCTTTGCTTAATTTTCATTTTCTCAGCTAAAGAGAATAAAATATAATTTGAAGAATTCTTACTCCTGTGTTCCTTTACAATAACACTGAGGGGAGGATGTGGGAGGGGTTATTTAACCTCTTTGGTATTTCCTGTCCCTATTAGGAAAAGGGTAGCATCCTCCGGTGTGATGTCATGGTGGGTTACTAGAAACCAAATTACCGGTAAGTCTAATTCTGTTTTTTTTTCCCCCAAAGTACCCCCTCAGGGCTACTATTTATCCCCGCTGCATCCTGCAGGCAATGTCAGTTATATTTTCTGGCTACGGTGTGAGTATCTGACTCTGGTAGTACCCTGATTTGTCCTGCTGCGCTTACTGACTTTGCCTGTGTCTGTTCCTTCCTCTCTGTCCATCCCGTCTTAGTGTTTCCCTTTGTTTTTGGATTTCCGAGTGTTTGATTCGGCTTTGGCTCTGACCTGACTTTGTCTCTTGCTTCTGTTACTTCTGCTTTGGACTGCTATTGACCCTCTGGTGCTTCACTAACTCTGTGCTTATTTTTTCCCTTTGTACTACGTGACGGTCTAGATTTTGACCCGGCTTGTTTGACTACTCTGCTGCCACCTGGTGGTAGCCTCACTGCAGCGCTGCAGGTCTGCTCTTGCAGACGTGCTGTCCTCCTTCCACTCTATTGCCATCTAGTGGAGCTTGCAGCTACCTGCATAGCTGCAACGTGACAACAGTCACAACATCCGAAGACTGATTCTTAGCTGCAATGAGCAGCCTGCATGGATTATCATGCTCCCACCGTCTCGGGACTTGTCTCCCATCAGCACATATGGGACGTCATTGGTTGGCATTTGCAAAGAAAACTGCCAGCAGCGAATGCTGATGATTTGTGTGTCCAAGTACGTTCAGCCCGGCAGAACATTCCTCAGACAACCATTAATAACCTCACTGATACAATGGCATGTATGGGGATTTCCATGTTTATATTTGAAAATTTTGTCTTCATTTTTTTCATCATTTTCATATCAACAATATCTTTATCCATTGTTTTGTAGCCTTCACTGTTCACCCCTTTCATCTTCCAAGAGCCATAACTTTTTTATTTTTCCATCAACACAGCAATACGAAGGCTTGTTTTTTTGCAGGATTTTTAAAATTTTGAATGGAACCGTTAATTTTACCCTATAATGTATTGAAAAATGGGGGGAAAAATCTAAGTGTGGAGAAATAGTGTATAATAATGTAGTTCTGCTCTGGCTTTTTGTATTTATGGAATTAATTGTGCTGAAAAAATGACAAAGAAATACGATTGCCACAAAAATGTCTGCTTTTTGTGGAGCCATGGTATCCAATTACATTGTAGAAGGGGCTTAGGTAATGTAGTAGGACCCTCATCCATTTGACAGATACAGGACAGCCTATCAATAAGCCAAGTGTCCCAGATGGGGAATACACTTTAGTACTGAATACCTTGAGAGGTCGTAAAGAGTCCATGTTACAGCGGATGAGGGCTGACTCATTGGCATGAGGACTAAGGCTGTGTGCACGCGCTGCGGATTGTCCTGTGGATTTATCCGCATGGATTTGTCAAAAACCGCAGGTAGATCCGCAGGTCAAAAGACCTTTGGTTTATCTGCAGTTTTTCTGCGGGTTTCCCCTGCGGTTTGACACCTGCCATGGAGCAGGTGCCAAACCGCAGCGGAATCTGCACAAAGAATTGACATGCTGTGGTTTTGAAACCGCAGCAAATCCGCGCGGAAAAATCCGCACTGCACAGCGGTTTTCATTTTGCATTGATTTTAGTGGTACTGTACACTGCAGCAGAAACTGCTGCGGATCCGCAGGATCAAGACCGCTGCGGATCCGCAGCAGAATACAAAATATAGTACTGACCTAGACTGTGGCTTGGGGTTGCGTTAAGCAATCTGCTCATCTCTGTTCATCAGGATCCTAAAAAAAATGCCCAAAACCATTTTGCACATTGTGGAGAACTCAGAGAGCTGGCTAATAATGTAAGGGGTAATCGCCTGGGCTTTCTCATAATGCCTTGTAGTCAGCTTATCACCTGGTCTAGCGCATCCAATCAGGAAGGACTATAACAGCCACTATAAAAGATAAGGACTGGCCAAGTCGCGCCATTTTAGGATTATACAGCCTATAAATAGGAGGTCAGAGCACACAGCTCACTTAGGGATAGAGCACTGACGTTAACATCATTCTACTGGTCAGTACGATTATGGCAAAAACAAATTTGTATTGTGCACTAAAATCAATAAAAAAAAGTGAAATAATTTGTTTTTGTTGCTCTGGTGGATGCTGGCCATATAGAAGAACTGGCACTTGCCATACACCCGCACCCGACGTGTGCCTTAGGCTGTGTGCACACGCTGCGGAAAAGGTGCGGATTCATCCGCGCGGATTTTGTACAATCCGCAGGTGAAACCGCAGGTCAAAAGACCTGCGGTTTTACCTGCGGATTGCTCTGCGGTTTTGCCCTGCGGTTTTTCATCTCCTCAATGGAGGAGATGGCAAACCGCAGGAGAATCCGCAGAAAGAATTGACATGTCAATTCTTTCTGCGGATTGAAAACCGCAGATAATCCGCGCGGAAAATTCCGCACCGTCTGCACTGCGGTTTTTGATTCCCATAGGGAATCATGGTACTGTACACCGCAGCAAAAACTGCTGCGGGTCCGCAGCGGCCAAAACCGCTGCGGAACCGCAGCAAAATCCGCAGCGTGTGCACACAGCCTTACTGGTGCGTCACACATCAGAAAGGATACAGTGCATCCCTATACATATTCTCTATCGGTTATTATTGACATGATGTCCAACTGCTCTAAACCCTCCCCTCCATGGAGAATGAGTCTGTGCAAGGGGCTTCTGTTCTGATGGACCCCATCTAACCTTATATTGCATTCATTGTGTGTTTGGAGCCTAAATTATTCAATCCAAAACTCATAAATAACATATATCTTTATTATTTTACAGACTTTTTTTCCTTTAAGTTCAAACAATCTCCCTTATTGTGAAATAATATTCTTTGCTATTGTAAAAAAAAATAAATGTTACGACTTTCATTAATGAGTGATTCATTTCTAAGAGGATCTAACTATATTAATACAGTTTCAATAGCAGCTAGTGACCGATTATATTACTCAGAAGCAACAATATTACAATTTAACAAAGCAGTCACACATGGAATACCCTAAAGCACAAACTCCTGAAGTGATGAAGAAATTACGTCTGTTCTATATACCTAAGACTTTATTGACATAAGTGTATTACGGTCATATGGCACACACGTAGCTGTAATACTCCTTAAACGCTAATAATGAAGCTCTCACTTTATACATTTAAAGGAAATCCGTGTGCAGGTTTTACTATGAAATCTGAGGGGAGCATGAGGTAGGGTTAAAACCCCGAATTCATCTTGTCACTTGTTGGGCTGTGTGCTGTTTATTTACCATGAATGTTTTATCACCAGGACATTATCATTGCCCAGACCAGCTGTCTCATGCCAAGTCCACCATTCTCTGATAATCCGCTCACTGACAGTAAACTATATACATACAGAACCTGGTGTGGGCAGGGTTAGCTTTCTCAGCTCTGCTGCATTCTGCATCTAAGAACTCTGATTGTGTCAGAACTGCTGCACCCAGTAAGCTAAGTGATTCATCATTGGAATCGGTCTATTTTCCCACATTATGCTTCTCTCAGATGAATTAGCAAGCACCTGATGACAGATTACCATTAACCAGCCAAATTGTATCTGAAAATGTATCTCAATGTGTAAATGCTCAGAGGCTTATTGGAGATGAGCACAGGGCCTAGGGCAACAACAACAAGTATGGCATGGCTGGGTACACTTAGATGGTGAAGCAAGTTGTGAGTTTGTCTCCTTTGGTAATAGACGTCAGAGGTTTAGTTTTATAAAGCAATGCACAATTAATATTTTACATACTACAGCTTTTAAAGGATTTGTCCACTATCTGGACAGCGACACAGTGCCACATATTAACAGCATATCCTCACCCCCTGAACCAGCACCGTTCCAGCAATTTTGACACAGTTTCTGTCAGCGCTCATGTGACTTTGTGCCACATGGATGCTGCAGCCATTTCCCTTGGATAAAAAAGTTTGGAACAAGTGAAATGTGAGTGCTGCAAATTCTCAGTGACTGCAGTGCTCACATAGCAATGTCAAGAGAGCGCCTACAGGCACAGTCCTGGTCCAGGAAGTGAGTATATGCAGTTTTTATTTTACAAGAGGTACTGTTTCATTTAAATAGGTTGTCCACTACTTTTTCATTGATGACCTATCCTTAAGCTAGGTCATCAATGTCTGATTGGTTGGGTTCTGGCACCCTCGCCGATCAGCTGTACAGTGGCACTGGCCGTAACGACTACATCTTCTGGTAGTGGCCATGGCATGGTATTGCACATTCACCTCTTATTCAAATCAATTGGAAGTGAATGTGCCGTACCCTGCTGCATTACCAGAAGACAGAGCAGCTCTGCAATCAAGCAGTTCCAGCCCGCCACCGCCACTGGGAACAGCTGATCGGCGGGGGTGCCAGGTATTGGATCCCAACCAGACATTAATGACCTATCCTAAGGATAGACCATCAAGGAAAAAGTAGTGGACAACCCTTTTAATTTTAAGCCTTTAATAATTACTGTAAAGTATCCTAAAATATATACATAGTTATAGGCTGTCTTTACTGCAGTACAGTGTGCATAGTTGAGTGACTGTTTCTCTTTTGGCACAAACATCAAACTAAGATAGCCTTAATTTCATGAAAAATGTCTTGGAATTGTAGAAACATAATTCAGCCTGCCTACAAATTATCAGGGGATTACTGCATCTACTTGGATGTATTTGTAGATTGTAAAAATAAAAGAAAGTTGGCATATTTGAACTCTTTGGTGCCAATATACTAAAAATGGCTAATTTTTGGACAGAGCAAATTTAGATTAGACGGTCTAAAAATGTTCCACACTTATCCATCACAGTGGCTCATGCTGGATGATCAATTTGGCACATCTTTAGACTCCTTTGTTGAACGTAGTCACCTATTAGCTTACTTTGCGTATGAAATTTTTGTCAAAATTTTGGCTTAATTCTAGCTCAGTGTTACTTGTCTTTTGGAAGATGCCCACCTGCTACCTACTAAGTTACACGCTCTTATCAAGCAAAGCACAAAAAGTGTTTCAAGTGTAGAAATAAATGTGTAGTACAGCACGAATTGCTCAAGAAAGCTCGAGCATTTAGCTTAGTAATTCTTCCCTCATTACTATTTCAGTTAGTCCTAAATAAGGTAGCAGTTTTATTACTAGAAATAGTAGTAGATTTCACAAAGTTTTATCCCAGTTTTGACATTTTTGGCTTGCTGAATTTTTGAAAAGGTGTTTAGTAGCATCCTACATCGGTGCCAACACTCGGACTTCAGTAGTGCTACACAAAGACAGTTTGTAGAGACTCGAGAGCAGATTTTCTTTGTGTTTTTATAACCCTCATGAGTGCAATCAAGCATAACATTAGGGAATCTGACAACTTGCTTTCATGTTGACATTCTTCAATTAATCAATGACATTTTTCAACAGGAGCAGAAAAGCAACATAACGATATATAACAAGGGGGAATATGAATTCCAAATTCTGTTGCATATAATTTGTGATAAAAGTAGAACGGGCCATGAACATAAGAGACTATATAGTATTTCACAATTAGGTGCTGTTATACCTGAATATCCCCCTTATACTGGACATCTTTATATTCATTGGCTTTTATGTAGAAGTTTTACCCAATTGGATGTGACATTGTACTTTGTATGTATAGGCTCAGTATTTTGGGGTATACAAGCAGTTAAAACTCATTGTAGAGGGGAGGGCTACATTAAGGCCGGGGTCACACTTGCGAATGCAATGTGAGAAACTCGCGCATCAATACCCGGCACTGTCGCCGGCACTCGGCACCGGAGTGTTCAGCTGCATAGAAAGACATGCAGCCGCACACTCCGGTGCCGAGTATTGATGCTCGAGTTTCTCGCATTGCACTCGCAAGAGTGACCCCGGTCTAAAGCGGATATCTTTGGCTTTGCAACAAAAAAAGTGCCTAAGCACTAACAGTTAGGTAGTTGCTACCCACCTGCCAGTTGTGCCCGGCACCATTCTTTCCCGGCACAGAGAGTATTTTATATATCCATGTTTATACCATTAGATTGACAATTCAATTTCATTTGTAGTTCTTTGCGCGCCAATAGCATTTTATTTATAATTTATGTTTATGAAAATATTTCTGAATATGAGTTACGGTAAGTTGATCACATTGCATTTTAGAGATATGTATCAGACTAGTTTTCATGTTAGATGACCCAGACCATCCATACTCACTGGTATTTGTCCTGCTGTCATGCCATGTTAGGATGTATCACTAACGAGCCATAGCTTATCGACATATTGCTATGAAATTATGAAAACATTTTTCATACAGTAAATCAAGAACACATCATATTGTACATTGTGTAATATTTTTCCTCCACAAACAACTTGACTCATTAGATGTTTTCTAATGTAATTTAGTGTAGGAAATGTATTTGAGGTATTGCTTATTACGACATAATTGCTGCATGCTTACCACTAATTAGACCTCAGCAACGTTAATCAAATATTGCGCTTTTTACATAACTATACAACATTAACATTTTATGCAATATTATTTGGTTCTGTGTATCTAATGAATTATAATCTAATGGAAAAATAATCTAAGATTTCTGATGTACTCATGAATGGATTACAACTTTAACTGTAGAGGTTACAAAAATAAATGGTAGTGAGGAACTAGTTTTACTAGAAATGGCTGGCACTGGGCAGCTTCCCGTGAAGCCTTATACAATGTGACTGCTCATGTTCTGATCATGTAATAAATGGCTCATGTCTTATTATGAATTCGCTTCTTAGTAAATTCCACGCCTTAGGGCTCATACTTACTTGCAAGAGACTTGCACGATTCTCGCGCGAGTCTCTCGCATGAAAACCTGACACTGCCGCCGGCACTCAGACTGGAGCATGCAGATACATGTATTTCTATGCAGCAGCACGCTCCGGTCCCAGTGCCGGCGGCAGTGCCGAGTTTTCATGCGAGAGACTCGCACGAGAATCATGCGAGTGTCTCGCAAGTGAGTATGAGCCCTTATACTGTATGTAGTATTTTTCGTAGTTTTTTTATACTCTAAAAGAAAGGTCCATTCACACTATCTAACCTTTTGCTGATGTCTGATTGCTGATCAGTGGTTGTTTCTTAGCTTCTTTCCACACTGAAAGATCAGCGAGGCTATGTTTACATGCAGCGTTGTTGCAGTATTTGTTTTGTTGCATTTTTTTATGCAAATTAAAAATTCCTTTTTACAGTATTATCAAAAGCTCAGAGATTCCGGCAATCTCATGCACATGCTTGTTTGCTTTTTCCTGACTGAATTTGTGAACTGCAGCGTTTTTTAAACCTGCCACATGTCAATTCTTTCAGCACTTTGCAGTGTTTATTCACCCTTAAGTAACAGCATTTTTCGGGACATTTTTTAAGTGTTTTTGGTGAACAAAGCTAATGTTGTAAAGCATGTACTGTAGACAAACCATACATGTAATCCGCAGCCAAAAAAGCTTTGAAAATGCAAAGAAAAGCATTGTGTGAAACATCTTAAAAAATGGTGAAATATGGGCATTTTGAATGCATCCTTTTAATGCCAAAGGAGCAGGTTTTGGAGGGAGAAAAAAAAAAGTATGTTCAAAGACCGAATTTTTGATGCGTTTTTCCTGCTCTGAAAATGCATCGTTTAGCAGAAAAATGCATCATACCAAATGTGCATACACACATTTTTTTTTTATTTCTATGCATTTATTTGAATAGGCGAAAAACACTGAAAGAATTAACAAGTCGCAGATCTGAAGAAATGCATTAATGGTTAGAACACGCAGAGAACAAAAAGCAGCATGAGATTTCAGAAATCTCATTAATTTTGCTGGTACTGTAAAACATCCATGAGAAAACACACTGATCGAGCAGTCATTAGACACTGCAGCGCAGGTCCTGTTTACACGGGACAGTGCACTGCCCAGGACGATGATCTTTTGGGCACACGCGCACCAAAAGATCATTTCACTTGAAAACTGTTCTAATTGCACAGTTACCAGGAAAAGAGTGCTCCCAGGAACGCTGTTCACAATGATCTCACAATATTGAATGCACCTTTGGAGTGGCATGTTATCTACACGGCACCCATGTGTACATCTATGTAAGGCCGGTTTCACACGTCAGTGGCTCCGGTATGTGAAGAGACAGTGACACACATACCGGAGACACTGACACATGTAGACACATTAAACTGAATGTGTCTCTGCACATGTCAGCATATTTTCATGGACACAGTCCGTGAGAAAAACACGGAGACATGTCAGTGTTCATGGGAGCGCACGGTCCGCAAAAATGCTGAACATGTGCTCACGGACGGCCACCAGGACGAAGCGCTACTGTAAGCCGCTACTCCCCTGTAGCTGGTGCTGATTGCGGTTGTCATTCTGCTCTCCTGCTCTGCCCCCAACTGTAAGTTTTGTCTGGTTGGTTCATAAACTGAGGGGGACCCCACGTCTGGGTTTTCATTCATTCTTTCTCTCCTGCTTGCTGTTGCCAGCAGAGCAGGAGAGAAGAATGACAGCCGCGATCAGCACCAGCCGCCGGGAACAGCGCTAACTGTAGCGCTTCTTCCCGGCGCCGTCCGTGTGGTCCTAATGCAGCTCACGTGTGGCACACAGTTACCACACGGAGGTACCACGAGTCCACACAGACACGGATAGCTCCGGTACCGGAATTATCTGGACGTGTGATACCGGCCTAAGAAATAAACACAAACTATATGAATCTTATTTTTCCATGAAAAAGATTCCTCTTGCCTTTAGATCACTATCTTTGTATTTAGTGGAATTTTGTATACTTTTTATTTATCTATACTCTAGTAATCTTTTACCTCAAAAATATACATTTAAAAATATGATATATTTATGGAAAATAAATAATATAGCAACATTGTTATATGTTAAAAAGTTATCTAGGTTCTGTGCCCATTCTTTGGTTCTAATTGTCTTTCCTTCACTGGTGTTTGGGCCTTAATGTTATATTGTACACACAGGTTCCCCATGGCAGTCAGACTTTCTTCCAGCGCTTTGGCAAACATGTCAGATGAAGTTTCTTTGCAGTCATGAAAACTTGAGATGCAGAAGAGGATGTTTTCTGGCTGTGGGTTGTAACAGGCACCATATCCATTTGGCACCACTGGACCATAGCAGCAAAACATTTCCATTGTTGTGGGAACCTGAAAATTAAGCCCAAAATCATCACTGAGAAAACAAGAAACCATTTTTAATATAAATTGGACAACCAAAAGACAGAACCACTTCATGAAAACTGTCTAAAGGCACGCGCCCCCATATACTTGAGATAGCTGTTGGCAGAATGATGATTTGGCTGCCACCCATTTCACCCAACTCAACTCATACACAGGATAGGAACGTTTACTTGGCTGACAGAGTTACTGCCAGACATCTCTGGCCACTGCTTATCCCAGAGAAAACAGAATTGGACACACCGGATCCTTTAGTCTCCTGATAACCATCTGTCAGGGGCCCCCATACACAGACTGCCGAACCCATCAATAACAACTAGTATGACTGACTTTAGCATAAAGTGTTGGAGGTTTTAGAGTTAAAATGTCTTTGTTGTCTACAGGAACAAATCTGAGCTCAGTTTTCATTTTAGCAGAGCAGTTTAAGAAATATATGAGGTCTCGTGTTCTTTTCTGCCAGTCAAGTGTTAAACCCTCCCATAAGTATTAGACTAATGACGACTGAACCCAGCAATATCGACGAGTTCAGCTGTCCTCTGTGTATGGGTGCCCCGAGCAATTATTTGTCGGGGTAGATAAGGGTCTGGCATGTCCAATTTTGAACTGCCAATCGCGTTGTCAAGCAAGAGCACTATAATAGAGAACACAGGAGCTGTCAACCAAACGATATTGTGCACGAGAGCGACAGTAGAGATGGCTGCAGGCCGAATGATGGCCTAAGCATGGATGGTCCAACAGCTATCTCATGTATGGCCGACTTGACTTTTTGTGGAGGGCTGTATTGTGTAGGAGTGAGTCCAGAGTGCTAGAGGAGGCCAATGTACACATGGGCATATTTGCAGAAACACAGAATTGTTTTAATGAACAATTTCTGGACTTTCTCATACAAAAGTGGTAGAAATTACATAACACAGGATCCATGGTGAAAAAAATCTGGGAGATGATTATGAGAAGGACAAAAAAATAGCAGCCCAAATGATGTCAGGTGGCTTTTATCTGCAAAACTATGTGTGTACACACAGTGCTGAAATCATTTCACCTGAAGACATACCGGATGTCAGCTGTGCAAAAATTAATGGAGGGGAATCAACAGGAGCACGTAGTGTGTTTCTATTGTGTACTAGCATTGATCATAGATTGCCATTTGGACCTGTTACAATATTTATATTTGATTCAGTATTTTAATCTACAGCCTACCAAAAACATTGATATTTAAAAGGAACCTGTCATCTAATTCATGCTGCCTGACCCACAGACAGCATGATTCAGACACTAGCTGTATTATAGCCGTGTATGTTTTACTATGGAACTCTGTGGCATTTCAGAGCAATCATATTTTGAAAAGCTGAAGACGTTGGGTCTTGGATGATTAGCTCAATCGAGGCAAGCTCTTTGGCTTCTCAGTCCAAATCCCCTTGAATGACTGGTCTCTCTGTACACAATTCTCATATGAGACTTAGGCTATGTGCGCACGTTGCGTATGTGATGCGTTTTCGCTACTTTTTTTCTTTGTGTAAATGGTCCAAAAACACAATGGAGTTCTTAAGCAAGGTAATTCAATGACCATCCTGAAGTGTTGTGCACATGATCACTAAATTTCAGTCCATATTTGCAGTGCATTTTTTTTCTGCAGCATGTCAATTCTTTTTGCGTTTTGCCTGTGTTTTTGACCCATTGAATGCACAGGTAAAAAACGCATGCAAAGACACACCAAAAACGCAGCATATTTTTCTGCATCATTTTTACTGCCAAGAGATGCAGAAACCTTGCAGAAATTTCTGCAAGCAAATATGCAACGTGCGAACATAGCCTTATAGTCTCAAGCAACTTTTCAAAATGTGTTACACTGTAGCGTTCCAGGGTAAAATATACATGGTAGGAATAATACAATAAGCCAGTGTCTGATTCATGTTGCCCATGGTTCCTTTTAAAACTCATAACCCTCGTACTCTGTGCTTCTGAAAACATGATGTTTTAGAGCACAGAACTATCATATTACCTATCTTTCGCTGAGTGTGGCCGGACTCCAGCTCAAAAATATTTCCAGAATCCATCCTTTCTTCAACCCTCAATCTACTAAAATGCTTGTGCATGCCCTCATCATCTCCCACCTCAATTACTGCAACATCCTTTTCTGTGGCCTCCCTGCTAACACCCTCGCACCTCTCCAGTCTATCCTTAACTCTGCTGCCCAATTAATTCATCTCTCTCCTCGCTACTCCTCCTCTTCTGCCCTCTGCAAATCTCTTCACTGGCTCCCATTTCCTCAACGTATCCAGTTCAAACTACTAATACTGACCTACAAGGCCATCTACAACCTGTCTCCCCATATGTCTTTGAGCTAATCTTCCGATACCTTCCCTCATGTAATCTCCGGTCCACCCAAGACCTCCTTCTCTCCTCCACACTTATTCGCTCCTCACCCAACCGCCTCCAAGACTTCTCACGAATATCCCCCATCCTCTGGAATTCTTTGCCCCAACATGTCCGACTATCAACCACATTCGGATCCTTCAGACGGAACCTGAAAACCCACCTCTTCAAGAAAGCTTACAGCCTGCAATGACTCCGCTACCTCCTCACCACTACCGGAGATATCGCCTCAACCAACACCTAAACTGCTGCAACCCCCCAACCTGCTGTCTCCTTCCCCACCATCCCTTAGAATGTAAGCCCGAAAGGGCAGGGTCCTCTCCCCTTTGTATTAGTCTGTCATTGTTAGTTTGTTTACTGTAAGTGATATCTGTAATTTGTATGTAACCCCTTCTCAGGTATAGCACCATGGAATCAATGGTGCTATATAAATAATAATAATCTACACAGGCTGTTAATCAGCGGCTGCAGGTTTACATGTAGCCGGTTGGTGCTCATTTAATCTTTGTGGTCTTCCTGTCGAAATGCAGCCTGATCTACTGTGTTATTAGGTGGATTTCAAGTTGTACAGATGTTTCAGTGGAGTATTAAAGGCTGAGCCTCATCACCATTACTGTTGGTACTGTTGTTATTCTGGAGAGGTCAAATATCACATAAGTGGTTGTGCATGGCCATCTAATGACTGGAAATGAAGCATTAAGTACAATCACTCACCAGTTTATACATTACTTAGTGTCTTGTATCTACAAGTTCATTTCCAACCCAATTATGACTAATTATTCTGAATTTAAGTGTGTAAATTGTATTTTCATCCATCTCTTGTGGCAGAACATTTATCTGACTTAAATTTTGATCTGAGAATTTGTTCTATGGGGAAGACTCCACTAATAAGTGCAGGAGGGGAAATCGTTTTTTCTAAGTGCCAAAAAATCTTGTTCTTAAGTTTGTTAAAATCTAAAATGGCCAATATCATCTTAAATGTCCATGCTCTGCTTTAACCAGCACAAGGCCAGGCCAGTTATCTCCCTTTAATGACCAAGTTTATTTTCATTTTTTTCATACATGCTGGTGCCTTTTATACTGATAACAAGTTTGAACTTGTTATCAGTATAAAAGACACTTGTCCACAACCTCAAACAGTCACACTCCAAACTCCACTATGGTGAAGACCAAAGAGCTGTCGAAGGACACCAGAAACAAAATTGTAGCCCTGCACCAGGTTGGGAAGACTGCATCTGCAATAGGCTAGCGTCTTGGTGTGATAAAATCAACTGTGGGAGCAATAATAAGAAAATGGAAGACAAGACCACTGATAATCTCCCTCGATCTGGTCTCCACAAAAGATCTCACTCCATGGGGTCAAAATGCTCACAAGAATGGCGAGCAAAAATCTCAGAGCCACACGGGGGGGACCTAGTGAATGACCTGCATAGAGCTGGGACCACCGTAACAAAGGCTACCATCAGTAACAAACCGCTTCCAGGGACTCAGATCCTGAGTGTCCCCCTGACTAAGCCAGTACATGTCTGGGCCCATCTGAAGTTTGTTAGAGAGCATTTGGATTATCCAGAAAAATATTGGGAGAATGTCATATGATCTGATGAAACCAAAGTAGAACTGTTTGGTAGAAATAAAACTCGTCATGTTTGGAGGAGACAGAATGCTGAGTTGCATCCAAAGAACATCATACATACTGTGAAGCATGGAGGTGGCATCATCATATTGAGATGAACTTTTGTTAATGACCAAATACTTATTTTCCACCATAATTTGAAAAATAAATCTTACCAAATCAGACAAGGTGATTTTCTGGATTTGTTTTCTCATTTTGACTGTCTTAGTTGTGGTCTACCTATGCTGTCAATTACAGGCCTCTCTCATATTTTTAAGTGGAAGAACTTGTACAATTGGTGGCTGACTAACTACTTTTTTCCCCACTTTATGTTATTTTAATACTCTTCTTTTTGTCAATATTGGGCGATATCAATGGGAAAAATAAAGGAAGGACATGTCTATTTTTTCCTCCCTTTTTCTTTTTTTTTGACCACAAAGGACCACAATTTGTTCCCTTTTGTGTAACAATTGTTTTATATAGCAGACACATTTTTTTTGTCTGGGACAGGATTATGAACAGTGATTTGGGTTAGCTGCGGCTTTTATTTATTTTCATTTTTTTCACATATTGTTTTCTTCCTAAGGTCATAAAACACCTTTGAGGGGTTGGGAGGGTGCATTTCAACATTTAAATACTTGTTTTAATCTGATTTGCTCTGTGAATGGGGCTGGTATGTTAGCCCCAGTTATAATGGAAATGTTGCCTCCTGGCTGCATAACAGTTAAATGTGTCTCCTAGAAGTCAGTACCTCCTGCTCCATTCCTACATTCAGCGATCACATGATCACAAGGTCCAGAGAAAGAAGCACTGTCAGTGTTTCCTATACTGTATACATAGTGCTAGTTCTACACTGAGTACACTTCAATTTGTTGGTAATAAACTGTTTCTTCTCTCTGTGGGGAGTCTGACTGTATCTGACAGCCAGCTCCCCACTCCTGCAGATCTCATGCAGCTGTTATACTATGCAATGATGTTTTAGAACATCACTGCAGAGTACAATGAGGACTTCCTGGACGTTTATAGTCTATCGGTGGTCTGGAAGTAGTTAAAATATGCCTACTATACAGCACAGGCCTAAAAATCTTTTGCCAAACTATAACATTTGTTTGTATCTTTTTCCTGAATGTTGTCAAAACCACAAGTCTGATTCACCAGGGCACTTACATGTCTCATTAGTGATTAGAATTAGTGACTCATTGTTTCAGGAAAGATATAAACAAAACGTATTGTTCTGTGGAGACACTGTCACTTCAATGCAACATAGAAACACTCGCATCATGTTCATCTATCACTTGTTTTAAATAATCTTACAGAAAATCCAGTGTTCTAATGACATTTCATGTGTTTTACAGTAACATGCAGTTACTGCGCTGGTTTACTGGATAGAAAGCTGTATGGACTTATTGATATTTCCAACCAGGGACATAATTTTCCTTTAACCAACCCTGCTCTTTTTTGCATGCTTTTATTTTTAACCATGTAAGTAATAGTGTATATTTATTTTTTATTTTATTATTTTTTTTTGTACATGCTAAATGACACAACTAGATATGAGCATATGAGATACCATGCTTTCTGAAATGCATACCTGACTGGTAGAGAGTGTAAATCGATTGCTCAACAAGTACATTTCGTCTGTAAAAATCTCTGGCAATTCCTTGCAGTGTTCTCGTGCTAACTGTCTCAGAGCTAGTAAGTGGTTATCAATTGCCATCCCTGTAATAGCCTGAGAAAACAAAGAGGAGACTCAATAGTAAAATGTGTCTTCCTAATGGCTCATTCAGACGTCAGTTTTTGTCATACGAGTTCTATGCGTAGTATTCACAGAAAGAACTTGTACCCTATGGAGCTGATCACATGGCCATGTAGTATTCTTGCAGACTGAGTGGTCCACACATAATCGTGGAGATATGTCCGACATTGATCGGAGTCTCTGCTCAAACTCTCCAATGCAAATCTATAGGTATGTGAAAAAGTCAAACAGCACTTGGATGCCATTTGAGTGCAGTCCTTTTTTCACGTACTGTTTGATATGAAAAGCTTGGCAAACCTCTACCATTACTTTTTTCATTAGAGAAAAAAACGATAAAAGTCTGGATAACCTCTAGGGTAAGCCGAACTCTGCTGACACTCAGATCAAAGACTCTGATAAAATGCAAACCATTGTTGAGTACAAGAAAATCACTGATGCCTGAATGAGGACTAACACAAATATTTTAATGCAGATATTTTGGCTAGAATCACATTGATATTCGGTATTCCATCTTTCTGTTCTGCACTTTTTCATCTGCCTTAAATGATGAAACCTGCGATGCAGCCTTCATACGGAGACTCCAACGCAAGTGTGAATCTAGCTTTACTTGAGCGCACAGCTAAGCCCCTGTGTTATTCTACCCAAAAGATGATTATTATGATAGCCTTAACATGCACCCTATGCTGGCAGATGCTGATAAACTTAGCAATGATTAATAGCCATTACTAGTCTTACTGTGTGTATAACTGTTACTTGTCCTCCTAGGTGTGTAGTAATATAGCAGCAGATATACAAAGTGTCGCTAAAGTCTAGGCAAAAATTCATATTTTCAAGAAATGAAATTTATTAACAATATTTTGTTCAATTGGAAAACTAAATAACTTCTTCAATATTATTTCCATAATTTGCGATGTAAAGGTTGATGCGCTTTGCAAAATACACATGAAATAAATCTACGTTGCCATCAATTTTAGCAATTTATTCTGGTTAATAAGAATTCTTTTGTGTCCAGACTTTAGGGACACCCTGTGCAATAAGGGTATGTTCCCATGGTCAGTAACCGGCAGCGTTTTTAACGCAGCACATGTCCGCTGCATCCAAAGCGCTGCCGGCTTTAGAATTCAGGTGATTCTGCATGTGTCCATGGAACCGTGCGGAATCACCGCGTCATATACATTGCACTGGCGTCTTCGCAAAATAAATAGACATGGTGCGGTCTGGAAAGATGCGACGCATGTGCATCTCTGCAGGGAAGCTGGAGGCGGCTGTGCACGCATAGTGGGCATCCACTATCCTGTAACATCTGGCCTCTACGGGCAATTACAGCCGCCGCTCTGTATTATCAGAGCAGTCATTGAACCCTCGCCAGCACCGCCCCTGTGGCTGAAATGTGGAACCGCCCCTGTGGCTGAAATGTGGAACCGCCCCTGTGGCTGAAATGGGAACGCTGTTGGGGAGAATTAAGTTCATGGCCTTGTATGGAGGTTTGGCTGCAATTCTTTCTTGAAGACCACTTCTGGCTAGTCTTCAGTACATTAGTGTAGATAGGTTCCAATAGTTAGTTCCATTTCTGAGCTGATGGCACAGCTGGACATCTGATTTGGAAGGAAATTAAGCATGATGTGTCTTTCATTTTCTGCCTGCCCTAATTTTCCTTGGCTGACCACTGCCCCTACGGTCCTCAATGTGTCCATTTCTTGGTTCTTCTTCAACAGAGCTTGAACAGGACATCTTGAAGTCTAAGTCTGCTTTGAAATATTTGCCTGGAAAAGATTTTGCTGAATCAGTGTAACTACAGTATCTTGTGATTTGTTGCTGTGCTTAGTCTTGCAACGGTGTATGACCTATGACATGAAACTGTCTTCCATAACCTCACCTTTTTACCAGTGTTTGCCTGTTCCTCACAGTTTTTAGCCTCCTACACATATTTTTCTGTTTCGGTTAATGACTTCACTTCAACTTACAAATGATTATTATGATCACTTGTTTGGTATTATTGGTTACACATACACCTGACAATAATCCTACAAAATCCCTGACTTTGTGCAAATGGACCTAGAAGAATTGATGCTTTGATGCTGTTTTGAGGGTGAAGGGTGGTCACACCAATAATTGAAGTGATTTGTATTGTGTTCATTAACATTATCTGTTAAAAAGAGATTCTTTTTTACGTTTTTAGCACGTTGGGCCACCAGGCTGCAGAAACATTACATTGTCGCCAGATTCCAATAAACACTACCAAAAAGATTCTGATTTTTATAGTTAGGTTTACATTTTTATTCAGCCATTCAATTGTTACACCCAGAGAGCAGAAGAAATATGGGAACTGTAACCTCCAAAATGAAATTGTGCTCTGTCATTTTTTATTTCCATTTAACCTCATTAATGAAAATTGGCTAATAAATGAAAATAAATGTCAGGTTGCTTCAATATTAACATTTTTGAGAACACTGACATTTTCCAACATTTATCAATGTCAGATGGGAATCTTAAAACAAGCATTATTTTCCTGCACAGCGCACTGCATTTACTTACACTATTTGGAATAGAATATCGGGTATGTATATCAGATTAACTCGCTTATGAGTCTGAATAAATAGCACTTCATGGGAGGATTTGGTTTAGAGTCTAGACACAGTATCATGTCACTTATATCGATAAATGGCCTTTGTCGTAATGTAACATGTCATAAAAATTATGTAATATTTACCACTGCAACTGTATATACTGGTACTCTGCTGGGTATAGAAACATTTCTTACATTTAATAAGTGCTTTGTAATTGCCACATACCAGAATAGTGTAATTTGTCTGAGCTGTAATAGCATTTCTAAGATATTCCATTTTCTCAGAGTCCTATAAATGAAAAAATAAATTACAATTAATGCCACTATTCTTCCCAGTACAAATTTCTAAAACTATCTTTGTTAGGCTCATGCCTGTTAGGGAATATTTTTGACATATCGGGTGGTCCACTACTAGGACAAACCCTTCTTAATTTGAGTATTTATACTCACCTCCAATGCCAGTGCTTTTCCAGCTGTGTCAGCATTTACTCTCCTGGGGCACACGTGTGGTTGTCAATCAAGTCCTGTGCCCAATCGCGTTCCTCGCCTTCGGACTTATAACTAATCAATCAAGATCAATCAAGAGGAAGTCAGATTTGTGGCTGCTTTCTCACCTCCTTTTGATTGCTCATTCTTCCAGCGGTGGGGACAGTGAAGTCGGCACTAGATCCTTATCTGGGCTTTTGCTGATTCTTTCACCTCCTTCTTAATCATAGAATGGTAGAGTTGGAAGGGATCTCCTGGGTCATCTGGTCCAACCCCTTGCTCAAAGGAGGATTCACTAAACCATCTCAGACAGATGTCTGTCCAGCCCCTGTTTGAACATTTCCATTGAAGGAGAACTCACCACCTCTCATGGAATCCTGTTCCACTCATTGATCACCCTCGCTGTCAAAAAGTTTTTTTCTAATATCTAATCTGTCTCCTCCCATTCAGTTTCATACCATTGCTTCTAGTCTTTCCTATGCAAATGTGAATAAAGATGATTCTTCTACAATGTGACAGCCCTTGAGATATTTGTAGACAGCTATTAAGTCTCCTTTCAGTCTTTTTTTTGCAAGCTAAACATTCCCAAATCCTCATAGAACATATTTGCTGCTGCATCACACTATTGACTCATGTTTAGTTTATGATCTATTAGTATACCCAAGTCTTTTTCACATGTGCTGTTGCTTAGCCCTATTCCTCCCATTCTGTATATGCTTTTTTCATTTTTATTGCCCAGATGTAGTACTTTGCATTTGTTACTGTTAAAAACCATTCTGTTAGTTGCTTCCCACTGCTCCAGTTTATTTATATCTTTTTGAATCCTCTGTCTCTCTTCCATAGTATTAGCTATCCCTCCTAACTTTGTGTCATCAGCAAATTTAATCAGTTTACCCTCAATTCCTTCATGTAAATCATTGATAAGGATGTTGAACAATACAGGGTCCAGAACAGAGGCCTGTGATACCCCAATTGAGACATTCATCTGAATGTGCAGCCATTTACAACCACTCTTTGGGTCCAATCACTAAGCCAGTTACGAATCCACCTAACAGTTGCCTTGTCCATTCCATACTTAGTCATTTTGATGTGAGATGCTTTGTAAAATGCTTTGCTTCTGTTAGCTAATAGGTCAAAAACTAGCATTCCAGTTACAGTGACAAGGCAGAGAATTGTGGCTGTATCCAGCTTTCCTCCAGTCCAAATAATGCCAGGACTGCAAGGTGAACAGGCAGATCATGATACACCATAATATACCTACAGCATATAGAAATGGAGCCTTAAGTTTATATACACCTCAGCCACATTGTCATGATTCATTTTTGGATTCGTGGCAGATCTGGTTAAGCTATAATTTAAATGTAGTTTATCCCTTTCAGGTTAGCAAGGGTTAAATGTCAGTTTCTTTGCTGGCAGCTGCTTTGTTGTTAGCCAGCTGATGTGGGTGGTGACCACTTCCACCATGCTTTAAAAAGTCACATGACCCATCAGCTGACTGTTGGTGATAGAGTAATCTATGTTGACCAAGCCTGGAGTAAAGAGCTCTCTGGTTGCAGTGGTGCTTCTGCTGTGTTCGTGGAGCTCATGGTCCTGGTGCCATGTCCTGAGCTGTGTGGTGCTTTTCAGCGGGGTCATTGTTAAGTTCTATTTTCCTTTTTTCTGTCAGTCTTGTTGTCCCTCTCTCTGTGTTGTTCACCATCTGCAGTGGTGAGGCTAGCATCCCTGCCGGCCAGTGCACTAGCCAGGGAATAGTGAGGTGACAGCTAGGGACCAGGCATGTGACGGTGGCAGATGGAATGACCCGCTTAGGGCATCAAGGGAGTTTAGGGACAGGCACAGGTTGGAGCTCAGGAAGTACCCCATCCCTTGTTTTCTACTGTGAGGGCCTTCCTCTTCCCATTCATTTCCATTGTTGGTGTAAGTTGTGTCATCTGTTGGACTTAACCGTATTGGTTCATGACACATGTTCACTAAACCTCAGTTTTTCACAATTCTCATAGGACACATCCCCTCTCTCTCTTTTTGTGAAGTCATTGAAGATCACGATTATATTTCAAGAATGTGAGATGTCAGAATAATACTAGAGACGGTGATTTATTTCAGCTTTTATTTCTTTCATCACAATCTCAGTGGCTCAGAAGTTTATATACAAATTTTTAGTAGCAAAGTTTTAGTAGCAATTTTTGTCATTTTCCATGATATTTCTAATACCTATTTTTTTAGGAACCAATTCAGGTTTGATGTGGCTTTGAGGTGCCTATATACTAGAAACTCAAAGGAATATTCCATTTTGGACACTACAGCCCTTGAGGAATTTATCCATTCATGTTGCCAGTCTTTTGACCACGCAAGTGTTTTACATAATCTTGTAACATTGAGTTGTAAAAATGAAAATTCTATTTTTTCCTATGAAATATTGTTTTGGCAACAATTTTTTTTATTTTCACAAAGAGTAGTAAGAGAAAAGAACCATGCATTTTATTATGCAATTTCTCCTAAATACGGTATTGCTTCAGATTTGGTGAGAAACTGGGCACATGTTAGGGCTCAGAACAGAAAGTGGTGTCTAGGGGCCATGTTGAATTGATTTAGTTAAAACAAGCTAAAAAATATTACAGCCCCTTTTAATAATTCATATGGCTCTGGATTTCTGTAGAGCATAAGTATATGATTATTGATTAATTTATTTTGTAGTAATTATTAATATAGTTATTACTAAGTTGTATTCCATATTAATTTGGCCCCTGTTTATTCATTTTGGGTGAAAAAACATATTCAATCCATAACTTGAAATTTGCTACAGGAAAGATATATATCTTTGTACCATGTTAGCCAGTAGATAGAAGAATATTTAGAATTGAGAGTCCTCAGTGGTTGATACCTTTTAATGGCTAACTGAAAAGATGGTAACACATTGCAAGCTTTCGAGACTACGCAGGTCTCTTCATCAGGCTAGACTAATACAAAATCTGAAGAATCACATATTTATACACAAGACAGCACATAAATAACTCAATAGAGTAGACTATTCCACTTCACATCACTTGTTTTATCTATTGAGTTATTTATGTGCTGTCTTGTGTATAAATATGTGATTCTTCAGATTTTGTATTAGTCTAGCCTGATGAAGAGACCTGCGTAGTCTCGAAAGCTTGCAATGTGTTACCATCTTTTCAGTTAGCCATTAAAAGGTATCAATCACAGAGGACTCTCAATTCTAAATATTCTTGAAATTTGCTAGATTTCATCTTTACAGCCTCTTCTTTTCAATTTCTCATTAATCCTATGACACTCTTGCTGGTACATATTACAGTTGCTACAATTCCATCAATTTTTAGTTTTCTATGCTACAACTAAAAATCTGTGAATTTTTTTTGCATCAAAATGCATAGGATAGTATGGCTATAGTGTCTGTTGTTGAATTTTTTTGTGATTTTAATCTACTGAATGTGTATTTTAATGGATTAATAAAGAATTTCAAAGTTTTTTTTACTGACTCAGAACACAAGTGCTAGAGTTTCATTTTTTCGACTTGATTCAACACAATACAACTCCCATTTGTTGGATTGGAGTTTTCCACTGCATCGCCAATAGAATTGTTGTAATGAGCATTCAGGAGATTGCAATGGGAAGATGATCTGAAAAAATATATTTTTGCTTTCAATGTTTGCTGGCATGTTACATTAGCAGAGTCCCTAAATTGCCCGTACAATTGATGGACCTTACCCCACCCCAAGAAGAGACCCAGAATTTGAAACTACAATCTATAGAGAATTCATCTAGGGATGTAGTGATTTTGACACCACCTGTGTCTCATAAAATTTACTGTGAAAATTATAGCATTAAAGGGAACCTGACAACTGATACATGCTGCACCATTTCAGCCAGGCATGTTTGACTTGCTGTGGAATTTCAAGAAAAACATGCTTTAAAAGCTGCAGGTGACCGAGCCGCATTAAAGACCAGTCAGACAGGCGGGTCCTCAGCGTCTTCTTCCTGCTTGCTCTCCTGGATTGACAGATCACTTTAATATATGCATATAGGAAGAGACTTATCAATACAGGGTGTAGGGGAATTGTATAACAGCAATAAAGTTACATTGATTTGAGTCTACTGGATGTTCCCTACACAAAAGGGCATAACCTGGATTTACTGGTATTACAGGAACTCAGAACCATTGGGGTGTCTCCTGAAAGAGTACTAAGGGTGTCATTTGTCACATCTTGGCCTAGTTAGTCAAGCTTCAAATAGTTAGCAGATGGTCATTGTAGCTAGATGTGATCTCCGATTTGCATTATGGACGGGTTAGCTAGAAAAGCAAGGTCTTTAATATGCAAAGGGCTCGCCCCTCAATTAGTCCATGGTCATGTCACAAACAAGCAATTTTAATATTATAATCTAGGCTGTCTTGGAATCATGAGCCAAAGACCAAGTATATAAAAAGCTGGGCTACGCAATGTAAGGTGTTCACATGTGGAGGTCAACTGTGGTTGGTTATGATCCATAATTCATTTCTCCTACACTCAAGGAAACAGAAGAATCACTTTAGACAAGCGCACCGCTCATGTCCTGAGAAGTGTGTATATTACCCAGGGCAATGGAAGAGAGAAGTTGCTGGGGACCTGCCCCTTTGACTAGCCTTTCATGCGGCTCCATCCCTGGTGGCTTTTAAAGTATATTTTTCCCTGAAAAAGAATCAAACATACAGAACCTGACTGAGATCATACAGCCATTGCCTTATACATACTTTCCGAGGATCTGGAAGAATTTATCAGCTATTATTTTCCCATTTTCACAAGGGCTAATGGGAGAAAAAGCACAACTCCATGTGTTATACAATTTCTCCCAAGCATGGCTATACTACATATGTCGTTATGACTGCTGTTTAGGAACACAACAGGCATCGTAAAGCAAGGAGAACCATTTAGCTGTTTGAGTGATTATTTTGCTGAAATACTTTTCTTTCACCACGTCATATTTGCAGAACTCATTTAGACCCTGTAAGACCTAGGCTACCATGAAATTATGTCCCTCAATAAATTCATTACGGGATGTAGTGAGGATTTTGACCTCACAGGTTGTATCCAGAAATTAACGTACATTGATATTATGAAGTAAAAAAATTATTTTTTCACCAAATACTCCATTTCAGCTACAACTATGTTTTGCATAGTTGCAAAGATCTCTAATTATTTTGCTGGGTCTCCACATTTTAGAAATGCCCCTCTTGAGTTTGTAATATTTTGCTGGGACATACAAAGCTAAGAAGTAAAAGAGCACCATGAGCGTTTCAGGCCTAAATTAGCGACTGACATAGTATAAGCAGACAAATGCCGAGGCTGAGGTGAAATAAGAAAAGAACCTCCAAGAAGTGACGCAATTTAGGAAACTGCACCCCTCAAGTCATCTATCAAGTGATATAGAATTTTTTTTTTTTTTAATAAATTATCTTCCATATGACAGGATTCAGGAGATATATAGCAGACTCGGCACTCAACTTAACGTGATCAAGTGAGATTTTTAATGGTATCCACAAAGTAGTAACTACCCTGTTGAGGGCAGAGCAAAGTACTGTAGTGCGCAGATGCTGGGCCTCTCTGACCTTTCCCTGCGCCTGCGCACTGAGAGCCATATCATTTTTAATTTTCTGCTCACAAAGCTATATGAGGTCTTATTTTTTTGTATGATAAGTTTATTTTTATTAGTATCATTTTTGGAGTACCTCAGACTGTTTAATTACTTTTTTCATTTTTTTCCTCTGGATAGTCAGATGATCCGGAAGCAGCAATTCTGGCATTGCTTTTTTTTATATTTTATAGTGTTTCATACACTTCCAATTTTACCAGATTTATGTTTTTTTTCTTATGTTCTACTACTTCGGCATGATAATTAACTTTATTTTTAAATCTTTATTGTTTTTCTGACAATAAAGCAGGATGAGGGCTTTTTTGGGGGAGGGTGACGAGCTGTACGGCTTAATAACACAATTTCTGGGTATGTATGTCTTTTGCGTTATATTTTTTTTTAACAGAGTCTTGACTAGATCACTCCAAAACATTTATAATTTTCACCTTAAACCACTCGAGTATTGCTTTAGCAGTA
Source organism: Dendrobates tinctorius (assembly GCF_039654945.1). Lineage (NCBI taxonomy): Eukaryota > Metazoa > Chordata > Amphibia > Anura > Dendrobatidae > Dendrobates > Dendrobates tinctorius. The sequence continues at coordinate 15,818,358 of NW_027361708.1, read as the reverse complement.
TGCTTTGGGTAATTGTCTTGTTGAAAGGCGAATATCCATCCCAGTCTCAAATCAATGACAGACTGAAACAGGTTTTGCTCAAGAATATTCCAGTATTTCGCACCATCCATCTTCCCCTCGACTTGGACCATTTTCTCTATCCCTGCTGTCAAAAACATCCCCACAGTACGATGCTGCCACTACCATCTTTCACTGTGAGGATGGTGTTCTTGGGGTGATGAGCTGTGTTGCTTTGGCGCCAGACATAGCATTTACCTTGGTCGTCAAAAACGTAAATTTTGATCTCATCTGACCACAGCACCTTCCTCCATTTAGTTGAGAAATCTCCCACATGTCTTTTGGCAAACTCAAAATGAACGTTACAATTTTTATGTGTAAGTAAAGGCTTTTTTGTGCCAACTCTTCTATAAAGGCCACCTCTACGGAGTGTACGACTTATTGTGTTTGTATGGACAGATACTCCAGTCTCTGCTTGGGAACTCTGCAGCTCCTTCAGGGTTACCTTTGGTCTCTTGTACAGAGAAAATGTGTGCACAGCTGACTGATGGTGCTCAGTTAGGTTTCCAGACCGTAATTAATGTAAAGATAGAACCCGGCACTCAACCACAGGATTGCAATACGGTGAATGCCAAGAGGCTATATTGTATTCAGATATACTAGGTAACAGGAGGGTGGCTGCAGCCTTAGTTGTAGCTGCCGACACGGTATCCACCATTGGTCTCAACGGTGGATACCGTGTCAGCAGCTACAGCTAAGGCTGCATCCACCCTCCTGTTACCTAGTCTTGGCATTGACCGTATTGCTATCCTGTGGTTGGCCATTGTATTTGTATCACAACCTTCAGTATGCAACTGACGAAGGTCTTTTGTATGGACCCATAAATTTTGTAATGCTACTGTTTGGGATTGAATAAAATCACCTACAATCTTTACACTAAGTTGAGTGCCAGATTCTATCTTTATATTAATTACCTTTGGTCTCTGTCTTGCCTCTCTGATTAATGCCCTCACTTTGCAAGTTTGTTGTGGTACCATGTTCTTTCCATTTGATGATAATAGATACTCCAAGGGAACATCAGAGATTGGGATTTTTTTTTTATAACCCAACTCTGACTTCTCAAAAATTTTGTCCCTGACTTGTTTGGAGATCTCTTTGGTCTTCATGGTGTTGTTTGGTTTGTTGTTCCTCTTGCTTAATGGTGTTTTAGCTTCTATGGTCTTTCGGAAAAGTTGTGTATATACTGACAAACCATGTGACATTTAGATTGCACACAGAAGGACTTCACTAAGCATGTGACTTATGTAGGTAATTGCTTGCAACATAAATTTTTAGGGTCCTCATATCATGAAGGATGAATACATATGCACATACCAATTTTCAGTTAATTGATCCCATAAATTTAATTTATGCTTATATTTTTCTCAGTTCACTAACAGACTATTTAGTGCTGATGCATCACACACAAATCAGATTGCAAAAAATATTTCAACACAGGTTGCAATGAAACAAAATAGGTAAAGAGCCAAGGGGGAGATAGATGAATATTTTCGTAAGCCACTGTAAATGACCACAAGTGTCAACTATGGTATGCAGATGATAATCAATGCTAATGAAACGGTTCAGATGCTAAGGCAGATGCTAAGAAGGGATTAAGCAAACAGCCACAAATTTTCACTTGACATGTTGAACATTCATACACAAACTCTGTGGTGTAACATCATTAGTACAAAGTACATGAACGCCACTGGTTGATTAGGTGCACTACAATAGCAATGTAGCCCGCTACACCTGTCATTTTAGAGATTTCTACACCTGTACCTCTCTTACAAGTAAAATAGTATGGCACTTTTACATGGAGACAATTTAAAAAGTTTCCTAATTTTGCATTTAGCAAATTAAAGAACAATTAAAAAAGAAGTTTTATTATGGCACTGGAAAATATATAAAAAGGGCCATGTGATTGGTACTCTCCTCTATGAGACAGAATCAAAAAGTAGATATATTTTTGGTTTTGTTTCCTTTTCATCATTTCTTCATTGTAAAGAAGTCTTAAAGAATAGAAAATGATCTTACCGGTATTGTCGTTTTACCATCCACCATTGCCTTTACGAAAGCTAAAGCTTCGGAAGTGGATGATCTTATGTTATCTACTCTCCCCATTCGAAATCTGCGAATGGAGGCGCTTTCATATGTAGGGACAAGATGTCTGTGGCACCTACATAGAGGAGAATAGTCTATTTATTGCTATATATTTATTTCCCATAGGCATTTCTAAGACATTTACAGTGGGTGGATACAATGTGATATTAGTCATGTTCAAAAATGTATCCCATATATTTAAAAAAGTTTTTTACTTTACCACACAATCATAGAGAACATTTTGTTAAATAATGGTGTTGGTCTGATTAGATCTTTAGTACGATAAGTTAAAGAAAAAATGTAATGACTGTCAGTAAACTAAATTTTCATAATGCCGCCACCCTCGGCAAACAGCTTATTCCCCCAGGGGAAGCCTCAACCAGCCTGATGTTTCTCCCACAGCAACTAATGCTAAGAAAATCGAGTACTACATGTTGTCTTATAAGGGTTGCCTGATTCCACAAGAACAGATATTGCTGTCATAGCACGATGGAGAACTTGACCCATAGAGTGGGGGTTTCCCTTGGCAGCCCTAAACAAATATGGACCATATGTTTTCTATATGAGACAATCTATTTAATGCTTTCAATAGGTTTATTCAATTGTGTTGCATCTACCAAACCAACGTTCAGCTTATCTGAGTATGTCCACATCGCTGCAGGATAATACGAATCCAATACCTTGGATGAGCTCTTCAGGCCTGTTCTGTTGAAACTGAGTCTTGTTTGGAGTCTTACTGTGAACATGCTTAAAGCATATCTGTCATTTCACTCCAAACATAAAAGAACGGCTTCACTGCCCTCCTTCTTCACAAGTTGAGTAAAGGGGTTGTCCACTTTCAGGGCAGTTGACCACTGCTGAAAAATAACTAAAATAGCAAAGCTTGTAATCAACCTCCAGTGGTCCAGCTGCGCTGGTCTCAGTGTTTTGCTTGAAGTGGTGACATCATGTCAACTGTGCGCATGACTGCTGTAGCCAATCAATGTGCTGGGCAGGTCGTGCAGCCTACCTCGTCATTGATGTTGAGCTCAATGATTGGCTACAATGTAGATATGTGCTGTCAACATGATGTCACTGTTGCAGCCAAAACACTGAGACTAGAGCAGCAGTGGGGAGATGGTGCTGGACTCAAGGAGAGTAAATACCTGCTATGTTTGTTAATTTAGCTATTTTCCAGCTTTTGGGGTTCACATTCCTGAAAGTGGACAACCCCCTATAACTACTTTTCATGAGCAGTCCAGTCTATAATGTCCAGGAACTAATCCAATTCCCCTGCTGTGTAACTGCACCCAGGCCCTGATGTACTGCTGAGTCAGCTGTCAGTCGGTGCTGGAACTGCTTGGATAAATAAAGTTAATTTCCTCCCAGTAACCCGACTTTCCATGGGGAGGTCGCAAGTCTTCAGACTGGTATTAACCTGTAGATTAACCCCATATCTGCAGGTTAATAGCGTTTTTGACATGACAGGTTCACTTTAAGGAAATATTTTATTTTGTAAAGTATTAGAATTTCCAGATGCTTGAATGCTCACCTATAAAACGCCAACTGTAGCGATACCTGAATAAAAGCGTCCGGACTCATCTTCTGCTTTTTTATAAACTCTTTTCCATAACCTTTAAATCTATAGACTGTGAAATCAAGATTCTTCACTATCCTGCAAAAGACAGATAAAAATATGGGCGATATGCTCAAACTCAAGACACTTGTTCAATTTAGCTACTATACACTTTTAGGTTCTTTTAGAAGGTTGATTTATATACATTTTTAAAAGAGATACACATTAATGAGACAGTTCAGTCATTAGTTAAAAAAATATTCGTCAGTATGTATGTTGGATGCTTAGCTATTTTCCTCTGATCTTGGATGCTTTTTAACTCTGCTTCACTTGGGGCAAAGCTATAAACTGTGACTAGAGTTTAGCTTCTCTGTCTGCAGGGAGTCTGAGGTAGTCAGAGAAACACCTCCTGTCTCATCATTGGTGGAGGCTGTTGCTCTCTTTCTTCTGGAGCACTGCCTCCTCAGATTAGTTGCTGTGTGTGAACACAAGTCTGACACAGGCTTTCCCAGGAAGTCACTGCGGCTCCATTTCAACTGGTTAAGATATTAGCATGTTCCCCTGTACAGGGAATCTATCGGAGGGGTCACTGATAGTGATTCGGGAATGTGCTCGGATAACTGGTGTTATCCAAGCATCTGGGAGTTCTTGTAATTTATGTTTGAGTCCCTGTGGCTGATTTATGACTGTACAAGGTGAAATTCTAATGGCATATCCCAACTAGGATCACTGTGTGGAATCTCAGTGATCCAGGATCGGGAAGGTTATAGGGTGCATTCATAGAACCATAATTTCACATAATGGAAATATTTTTGTATTCTACTTAAATCAATAGTTACAATTAGAGTTGAGCGACTTTAGTCGGATCGGGTTTCATGAAACAAAATTCGTTTCAGATGAAACTGGTCCGACTAGGGCAAAAAAAGTCGGAGTTTCGTCCGAAACCCGACCCCAATGCAAGTCAATGGGAAATAAAAGTCGGCATTGAGCGGATGACATTGATCCACTCAATGCCGACTTTTATTCCCCATTGACTTGCATTGGGGTCGGGTTTCGGCGAAACTCCGACTTTTTTTGCCCTAGTCGGACCAATTTAATCTGAAACAAATTTTGTTTCATGAAACCCGATCCGACTAAAGTCGCTCAACTCTAGTTACAAATCTTGTAAAAAATTGTCACTTATTTGGGCACTTGTCTTCAAGTGGGAAATGGCAAAAATTCAAAAACTATGAATTATTCATGTGAAACCTTACTGAACATGTCCAAAGAGGGACACATTTCCTACAAACCTCATCACCCTTGTATAAAAATTAATAATATTTATACCCCTCAGTCTTCTCTAAATTTCTGTGCTTCTATGAGTCAGACCTGAATTTGATAGTGGCACATATGAATTTGCAATAGACAATAACAGATCAACCAAAATGTTTTTTAACGCAGCTATAGAGGATCTCCACGTAAAAAGATGTTAATACAGTTCATACCTTTGAAGTTTGTCGGCCGATGATGCTAAATGTCCCTGGATTTCTGGGGAGCATTTCCACCGTAGCCTCCTAGGTGCAGGAAGTTCGCTCACAGAATCTGCCCTTACTAGTTTTTTCGGACTGTTTTTCCTGAAAAACGCAGGATGAAAAGATTTAATGTGGATTAAACATTAGGAATTATTTGTTATTTAATAGTAAAGTGTGCAGCATGTCAGAGGCAGTTTCTTCACTATGTAGAACAGTTTCTTATTTGTATAAAGTTTGCAGATTGTGTACTTTCAGCTAACCATATCCCTATTTTATTCCTATATAGACAATACACTTTTTTGTGCAATACATTTTTTGCATCCAAGTTCTCTGCTCCTGACCTTTGCTGGTGCCTGCTTCTGCTATTCTCCTACACATCACATTTGCCTAGTCTTGCATAGCGTTTGCATACAGTTCTTATTACTGCGCTGCCTTTCCCTGTTGAAGCCATGCTTTTTTCTATGAGTATCCTTTATAAATGATGTCTTACTTTTCTTTGTGTTGCTTCATGAATTGTCCAACTATGCTTTGTAACTTTTTATTTTTTAATTTCATCTGGGAATATAGACATGTGTCTAGGTTGTTGGACCTCTCGGTGCCTCCAAGGGCAAGGGCTGACAGACAGAAAGGTGCCCCTATTCAAGAACAGTAAACGGGCCCTTAGCTCATCATAATGCACAATTCCACCAGTCTTGGAGACAAAAATGGCCCCTTTACCTCTTGGGCCCCTGTGCAGCTGCACAGATTCTACCAATGGTATGTCTGCTCCTGCCCAAGGGTATCTGGTAATATCATCTATATTTTTTTTCACACCATATTTAATTATTGAAGTGCAGTTTGTCAAACAATATTTAGAATTGATGATATCAACAGAATTACATTAATTTTGATGTTTAATTTTTTTCTTCTATTTTCTCTGTTTCTTAAAACCATTGAAAATCAAAGGGGAAATACAGTATTTCCAAAATCAGTCTTCTTATATGTCTTATATATGACAAATATATCCTTTCTTAAACTAACATACAAGAAAGATATCACAATGCAGAAAGTTAACTCTTAACACAACAAGACTAAAGACAAAAGCCACATCCCAGAGAATTCTGTGACCAATGCCTCCTCGTAAAGACCATAAAAATTTGCAAACGTTTGGTGGATTTTAAAAAATGTAAAAAACTAATACTCAGGAGAGCAGTGGAAAAAAACAAAGGCAAAAACTGTCCACCTTTGAACTGGTGACAGGCCTTGTTTAACTTCTTAATGACGATGACGAAGCTAATTTTGACCTTAACCCCTTAAAGTCCCATCATGGCCGGGTGTCAGTTCTCACACCAGGATGGACTGTGTCCGTTATGCATTTAAACTGTAAACACACAGTGACAGTTCAGTGCCAACAGCTGTCTGTGACAGCTGAGAGGCACGGGAAGAGGTGCAGGTGTAAAGAGGTAGCAGGGACCCTTGTGCTTCCTCTCTCCTGAACACCGAGCACATGTGTCACGTGCAGCGGCTTCGCTCGTGGAAAATATGTGAAATTGTTGGTAATGGTAGCTAAAGTATGCGGTCATTTTCACAACGTTTATCCTTTTGTTCATATGTTTCCATATTCCTTGCTTCAGCCTACCTTATACGAATCTTGTGAAGACGACATTCCCGTTGCTCTGATGTGTCAGCTGCCTTAGGCTGGCTTCACATTTGCGTTCAGGAGGGCTGTGGATGGCTGCCTACTTCCTCCTTTCTTCCTCCCTGAAGCTCCGCCTACGCTCCGCCTACTTCTATATGCGTCTTGCGTTTCCCTGCGTACGTATCTTTAACATTGGGTACCCAGGGACATGCGTTGTATGCGGATGCATCCACATGCTGTGATTTGACATGTTCGGAGACTGCACAAAAAACACAATTTTGAGTTTTCGCACAGTCGCTGCACACGTCAAATTGCCACATGCGGATGCTACAACGCATGTCCCTGCATACCCAATGTTAAAGATAGGTATGCAGGAAAACACAGGAACCATACTGAAGTTGGCGGAGCTTCAGGGAGAAAGAAAGGAGGAAGTAGGCAGCCATTGCAGCCCTCCTGAATGCATATGTGAACCTAGCCTTACATTTAGCCTGTCTCATCTGCTTCGTTTCAAGCCGCGAGTCACGTTGTTCACTTGTCTCACCTCTTTGACACAATTTTGCTTTCTTAGCTTTTGGATGAACTTGCCCAATAGATGGTCGTTTTTTGGGCGGCATTTTAAAAACAGTCCTTAGTATTATGACCCTTTAGTATTCACCTGACACTGATAAGAGATGTAATAGGATGAATAGTAAATACAGAGCAGCGCTCACACAGTATTACTATGACCTGAAGGAGCTCACATCTCAGTAATGAAAATGGCCTCACAGGTAGACTTGTCTAGTTGCCCATAGCAACCAATCAGAGCTAAGCTTTCACTTTACCTCAGCAGCTTCAGTGATGAAAGCTCCCTGTATAGTAAGCAATAATGACAATCTTACTATGAGGCATTTTTTGTCTGACCAATATTGCTGCTCAGTAATGTTCGTCCATGGGCGTAGGGTGCATCTATCTAAGTGTGTTTGCATGCGTGTATGGTCCTTGCGTGCGTGTGTGGTGTGCATGTAGTATTTATGGGGTGGTGTTTGTGTTGTGTGTGTCTAGAGTGGTCTAGTGTTTGTGAGGTGTGTTTTGGCATTTGTGAGGTATTGTGCTTGTGGGTTGGGGTATGTGTGCTGTCTGTGTGATGTTTGAATGGTGTTTGTGAAATGTTTGTGTGTTGTGTGTGGTGGCGCAGCCCCTTTAGCAGAGACTCTTTGGTGCCGTCGCTATAATCCATCCCTGTCAGTCACAGCTATTGTTTTTCCCTCAGCACTTTTACTTTCACCTTCAGATTTCTCCATTATATGTATAGAGCCTAACATAACTTCGGGGGCCCCAATCTCATGACGGGGCGACGCTAGCGAGATTTAATATGCGCAGTATTCTGATCCTGTGGGTGGAGAGGGGGCGTGCCAAATTTCACCCAAATTGGGCAAGAACTGTCGATTTGTATAGAGCGGACTACTACTGATTTCACATTTCCCCGTTATATGTATAGTACCTAACTATGGGGGCCCCAATCTCATGATGGGAGGACGCTAATGAGATGTAACATGCATAGTATTCTGCTCCTGTGGGTGGAGAGGGGGCGTGCCAAAATTCACCCAAATTGGGCGAGAACTGTGGATTTGTATACAGCGGGCTACCACAGATTTTGAGTTTTATACATATACATGTAATGTGCTGTTCCCTAATGTTCATTAATGTGTATCATGTATTCTAAGGAGGTGTACTTGATATGTTTAGGATTATGGATAGAAGTTGTAATGAAAACAATAAACAAGGAGCGCAAAATGTGTGAAACCTGGTGATTAAGTGGATTATCAAACAGGGGCCAAGTGGTCACTCACCTAATGGGGTTGTGCACCCCTGCACAACCCCAGCTTGCACTTGAAGAAATGATCCCTGAGGACCATTGGAGACTGCCGTGCACCACCGCTGCTGGCCAGCACTTCCGGGTTCTGGTCATGTGATCAGTAGACAGGATACGTGTCACTGCAGGTCCTTAAGCTGGGAAGTGTGGATCCAGCATTGCCCGGACACCGCAGGTCCTTAAGCTTCTCAATGGAATTGACTGTGCTAGTAGCTGCTCCTGCCGCAAACCCTCAGGAGGAGGGATATGGAATGATGAAGGAGAAAAAAAGTTGTAGCAGTCTGTGGATCACTGAGATAAGGGATAATTATAGGGACAGCAATCTGGTTAACAAACCTTTATAAACCCTTTGATCTCCACAACGCGTTTTGATAACATGGTACCAACTGATGAAGATAGTGTTATGCTATCGAAATGCATTGTGGAGATCAAAGGGTTAATAAAGGTTTGTTAACCAGATTGCTTTCCCTATTATTATCCCTTATCTCAGCGCTCCACAGACCGCTACAACTTTTTTTCTCCTTTATCATAGTGATAGAAGTTAGCATAGAGTAACAGCGGGGTTAGAATAGATAGGAGTGTTAGTTAGATACAGGCAGCATAGGGGTTAAGAAGATGGGAGGAGTCACAGAGCAGAGCAGCACAGAACAGAGAGGTATAGGAAAGGCACTTCCTGATTAGAGGCAGACCCCCAGGCAGCTTGCCCAAGGGCAGGAAGTGTGAGCAGAGTATTACAGGCCATGGGGATAAAGCTGTTTCAGTAAGGGGCCCCGGGCAGAAAATCGTGCAGGTGGTCACCAGCTTATAAAGAACCATTCCAAGGAAGGATCAGAAGCTAACGGCTGGGATTAGGAGACAGCTGAGTCAGCGAGCCTGTTACCCTATAACTCGCAGCCAGACCAGGGAAACGGCAGGAAGCTCGTGGGCCTGGAGCACGAGTGGGACAGATTGTAAAGAAGAGGGACAGAGATTGTCCAAGGAAACAGATGGGACATGGATTGTCCAAGGAAACAGGTCGGACATGGATTGTCCAGGGAAATAGTTGAGCTTGCCAGTAAAGGGAGGCTGATGCAGAAGATAGAGTCTGTCCGGATAACAGGGAAAGATAAGAAGATGTCTCTGTGTTTATCTTGTGCTGCCTGTGTGAAGAATGCAGATAAGAAGATGTCTCTATATTTAACGTGTGCTGCATATGTGAAGAATGCAGATAAGAAGATGTCTCTGTGTTTGACTTGTGCTGCCTATGTGATGAATATGCTGCTGTCTAGTAAAGTTCAGCTGTTGAAAAAGAACTGTGACTCTGTGGTAATTCCTGGAACCTGGAAGTCAGAAGCTGGAGTGACAGAGATTGAAACGATTCCAGCAATTGAAGTGAGTACCCTGCTTCACACATCACACATAAAGCAGAGAGAACTTTGTATTTCATCTGTAGGGAGCCAGGGTGTGGGAACAGTACAGCCAGTTGCCACGACTACCACTCTGGCCGCCTTACACAGGGACCCATGCTGTCGGTCCTTGCAATCCACTATAAATACACATTTTTATGTAAAAAAAATTAAACAAAAAAAGTACACATGCTTGGTATTGCCGCGTCCGGAACAACCTGATTTGTAAAACTATCGTGCTAGTTAAAACCTTCAGTGAACGCCATAAAAAAACACAAAAAAGTAGTAAACTATGCTTTATCATCATATTGCTTGGAAAAAGTGGAATAAAATGCGATCAAAAAGACGAATGTAAATAAAAATAATATCACTAAAAATGCCATCTTGCCCTGCAAAAAACAAGCTGCCATACAGCTCCATCAGCAGAAAAAAAGCTATAGCTCTCAGAATAAAGCAATGCAAAAATAATTATTTTTTCTATAAAAGTTTTTATTGTGCAAAAGCGGCAAAACAGAAAAATCAATATAAATGTGGCATCACTGTAATCCTACTGACCCGAAGAATAAAACTGCCTTACCAATTTTACCACAGAACGGAGAAAAAAAACAAAAAAGACCTTGAGTTACTGATTTTTGCTCATTCTGCCTCCACAAAAATCGCAATAGAAAGCGATCAAAAAATGTCATGTGCCCGAAAATGATGCCAATAAAAAAGTCAGCTTGTCCCGCAAAAAACAAGCTCTCACATGTCTCTGTAGGCCGAAATATGAAAAATTATAGCTTTCAAAATATGCAAAAACTTCTTCTTGCAAAAAAAAGTGTCTTTTAGTGTGTGACAGCAGGCAAACATAAAAACCTGATATAAATCTGGTATCGCTGTAATCGCACCGACCCAAAGAATGAAGTCGTCTAATCACTTATACCGCATGAGGAATGGCGTTAAAAATAAATAAAACCAATTATTCACCTGCTGTGGATTTGTTCATTCTGCCTCCCAAAGATCACAGTAAGGCTCAGCGCACATTTATACTGTGCTCTACACTGAGTGCTTACACTGGGGTTTCCATGCAAATTTCTAAGAACTGCCAGCGGAAGATTCCCTATAATGGGACAGATGGAGGCACTGTGAATGACATAGGACCTGTGATCCGGCAGTGTCCGTCTTTTTAAGCATGCATAAAAACGCTGTCAACCATAGTTTTGTGCACCTCTGAAAGGACAGGCAACACTGAACAGGGGCCAGACGGAGTCCAGAGTAAAGGCCCCTTCACACATAGCGACGCACCAGCGATCCCGGGTAACAAGCGGTGCACGTCGCTTAGTTACCCACTGTGTACCTTAGTTACCAGCACGCTGGTGCAGAGAGCTGGTACCCAAAGTACACATCGGGTTTCTAAGCGGTGCGCGGCACTTAGAAACCCGACGTGTACCTTGGTTACCAGCTCCCTGCACCAGCACACTGGTAACTAAAGTACACATCGGGTTTCTAAGCGCTGTGCGCTGCGTAGAAACTCGATGTGTACCTTAGTTACCAGCGCCAGCTCACTGATCGCGGGTCTCCCACCTGTCACACGCAGCAATGCTTGCTGGCCAGCGGGAGACCAGCGATCAAAAAAATGTCCTGGCCATTCCAGGACTATCAGCGATACCCGGCAGGGGGGCCGGTCACTGGTAAGTGTCACTCACATCAATTTCGCTGGCGAGATCGCTGTTGCGTCACAAAACTTGTGACTCAACAGTGATCTCGCTAGCGAGATCGCTGTGTGTGACGTGGGCTTTACTCTGCTGCCTCATTATAGTGATTGGATCCCTTGAGGATTTCATTTGTCATGTCACTCTGAGATTTAGATGGAAACCCCAAAGTATGTGCTCAGCGTAGAGCATCGGAGAAATGTGATCCCAAATGTTATGAAAAATGTTCCCAGTAAAAGCTTCAACTCAATCTAGAAAAAAAAGCAAGTCCCCACTTACGTCTGTCATCTATTAGCGGAAATATGGGAGGCTTCCACGTTACTGGTAGCACAAAGGCTCTGGAAAAGAAAAATGGCTCATTGCCCCCCCAAAAGAAATTCAGCTAATTCTGCGATCCCAATACAAATGCCCCCCTCCCTTCTGAGCCCCAGTGCGCATAAACCAACCTTTAGCGCTCACATTTGGCAGGGGTATAATTTCCAAAATGGGGTCACTTGGGGGGGATTCTGCGCTCTAGCACTTAGGGGGCTCCGTATATGGAGTCTGCAAACTATTCTGGGAAAATCTGCACTCCAGAAGTCAAATAGCGCTCTATCCCTACCGAGACTCTCCGTATGGCTAAGCAGTACTGTATGGTGTATTTCTATATTCAGCAGAAATTGTGGGACAAATTCTGGTGCAAAATGTACCCACTTCTTGTGTGCAAATGTTAAATCTGGGGCTAAAACAAATTTTTTGTGGAAAAAATGGAATTATTTTTTCTTCATTGCCCAATGGTACTGTATATTAAATACTGTGACCCAACGATGGTGTCAAAATGATCACTACACCCCTAAATTAATTCATCAAGACGTTTATTTTGTAAAATTGGGTTACTTATGAGGATCCCTGCTGTTCTGGCACCTCAGGGGCTCTTCCAGTGTGTCATGGAACTCTCAAACCATAATAGTAAAATCTGAACTATAATATGGTGCTCCTTCCCTTTTGAGCTTTGCACTGTGCCTTAAAAGTAGTTGTCACCCGCACAAGGTATTGGCACACTCATGAGAAATTGCACAAATTTTGGGGTTAATTTTCTCCTGCTACCCTTGTGAAAATAAAAAAATTGCTGCTAAAAGAACATTTTTGCAGGAAAAAAGTTTGATTTTTTTAATTTTCTAATTAGCTCTGTTATAAACTTCTGTGAAGCACTTGGGGTTCAGGGTCCTCAACAAACATCCAGATAAGTCCATTGAGGGGTCTAGTTTCCAAAATAGGGTCACTTGTTGGGTGTTTCCACTGTTTAGGCACATCAGGGGCTCTCCAAACGTGACATGGCGTCCGCTCTTGATTCCAGCCAATTTACGTTCAAAACCACAAATGGTGCTCATTCCCTTCCGAGCCCTGCTGTACGCCTAAAGAGTGGTCTAATCTTCCTCCACACATGGGGTATCGATGTAATGAGGAGAAATTGCACAACAAATTTTGTGGTTCATTTTCTCCTTATAACCTTGAGAAAAAAAAAAAAAATTGTCCGATGTACAATTTTAGTGAAAAAAAGTTACATGTTCATTTTTTCCTTCCACATTGCTTCAGTTCTTGTGAAGCATTTGAAGGGTTGATAAACTACTGTAACTTCTTGAATGTGGTTTTGAACACCTTGAGGGGTAAAGTTTTTATAATGTTGTCAGTTTTGGGTATTTTCTGTCATATAGGTACCCAAAGTCACATCAAATGTGAGATGGTACCTAAAAAAATGGTTTTGTAAATTTTGTTGGAAAAATGAGAAATCGCTGGTCAACTTTTAACCCTTATAACTTCCTAGCAAAAAAAAAAAATTTGCCAAATTTACATTTTTTCACAAATAAACACATGAAATTTTGAAGAAATTTTACCACTATCATAAAATACAATATGTCACGAAAAAAGTGTCAGAATCAGTGGGATCTCTTGAAGCATTCCAGAGTTATAAACACGTAAATTGACAGTGGCCAGATTTCAAAATTAAGGCCTGGTCATTAACCTACAAAGTGGCTTGGTCCTTAAGGGCTTAATAACCAGGCAAAATTTTTTAAATCTGACTACTGTGTTGTTATGGAAATATATATGTATATGTATTTCATAAAGATCTCACTTGCCTGCTATAGGCTATATACTGCTATATACTCCATATACTCATGTATTCTTATATAGCCATATGCATACAGATACATATTCACAGTTTGAACCTTATAACCTTATAACTAGTTGGTGGAAGTTGACCTGCTACCCAGTCATCTCATAATAGCATTGTCTTCTGACTTGAGAAATATCTAGCAGACATAGGGAATGAGGAAGTAAGGCCAGATGGTCCAGCCGATATTGGAGACTTGCTGACGAGTGCAAGACTCCGGACAGTAAATCATGTGGTGTCTAAGTAACCCCAGGTCGGACACCCATATATGTTCATGTATTTAAACTGACCAATTAGATAAGAAGTTCAGCCTTTATGTTAATGAGTAACCACTCCTTTCTGTACAGCTAATAAAACCAAGTATATTCAATAAAATTACCAGAGTTTTTGCTGGAAGGTATTGCTGCTAACCAGGTGTGGCGTCTTTCCTTCCTTGAGCGCTCAATAGGACTCTGTCTAATTTGGGCAGGCCACAGTGCACACAGGGGTAAATCTACCCATATAAATTTCCATGTCAGTGTCACTTTATGTTTTTTTGTGACACATTGTACTTCATGTCAGTGGTAAATTTTGTTAGATATAATTTGCGTATGTCTATGAAAATATCAAAAATTTGCTCCCAAAAATGAAAATTTTGCAATTTTCAAACTTAAATTTTTTTATGCACCTAAATCAGATAGTTATACCACACAATATAGTCAATAAATAACATTTACCACATATCTACTTTACATCAGCACTTTTTTTTGTTAGGAGGTTAGAAATGTTCAAAGTTGATCAGTAATTTCTCAATTTTCCAACAAAATTTAGAAAACCATTTTTTTAGGAGCCACATCACATTTAAAGTGACTTTGAGGTATCTATATGACATCAAATACCCAAAAGTGACACTATTCTAAAAACTGCACCCCTCAAAATAATCAAAAACCACAATCAAGAAGTTTATTTATCTTCAGATGCTTCACAGGAATTAATGGAATGTGGAAGGAAAAAATTAATATTTGCTATGCCATGTCACGTTGGGAGAGCCCCTGATGTGCCAAAACAGTGGAAACCCCCCTCAACTGACCCTATTTTGGAAACTCCACCCCACAAGGATTTTATCCAGAGGTATATTGAGGATTTTTAATCCAAAGGTAATACACAGAATTTGATAACATTAGATCGTCATTTTGAATTTATCGTCATTAGTGTTGAGCGCAACTGCTCGTTATTCGAGTTTGCTTTGTGTGCTTGGGTATGCAAGAAGTATTGCGGATGCTCGAGCGAGACTGATGAAAACTCGAGTAGTGAGCACTTGCCCTCAAAACTAGTCGTCATATCATCATTATTGTTTTTTGCTTTTGAATAAACCCTAAGCCCAACCCTAATCCTAACCTCAACTCTAACCCTAACCCCAATGGCAAAGAATGAAAGAAATACAATTTATAAAATAAAAAGAATGAAATCTGACTAAGGAGGTGACACAGGAGGTGGTGACAAACTAATTATTGGCTTTTGATTACTGTGATAGGGTCTCACAGTCATCAAAATAAACCAATAGAAAAAAATCTCTGCTTTTGCCAGGTGCCAGCAGGCAGATCTCGACTTTTTTTCCGGAAGAGGAGGCGGAGGGCTGGGGGACAGAGCTAAGGGACCGGGGGATGGGGGAGGTACTAGAGAAATGGGGGACCTCATTTCTTTCTCCTCTGAAATCTATATCTTGTCATAAGATAGAGAAATGTTTTTGATTGCTGGCACACTTTTTCTTACTTGAATAACGGCGATCACTTGATCAGAGAATATGATCAGGGCTGTTTTTTCCCCAGAGTCTTAGCTACCCGCCAGTAGCTGAAACCCCAGAAATGTTAAAACGGCAATGAGGGAATAAAGCCCTTTAGCTGACGCCGTTTTAATGTGTATTGGTGGTTAAGGGGTTAATGGCATGCATTAAAACTGAGTCAAACCTTACACTAAGTGATTTTGTGATGAAGCCATGAACATATGTAGAAGATGTGGTTATGTCAGCGAGTACCCATTTTGACAGGGTCACTGGCACAGTGTATGAGGGGAGATATGTGTCACTGCGCATAATGGCGTCAGTGATGTGAAACCAGGATATTTTCCTCCAGCACACTACGTTTTGAGAGGGTTAAATTAAAGTTACAGACATGGGCTGGTTTTATGTGGGTGCGGCCTGCTCGCGGTCACCCGCGGCCGCTGCTGTCCTGCCCGAGCTCACGACTGCGGCCTGTTCCCCTCCGCCAGTAGCCGCCCTGTTCTCACGACTGACCGTGGCAAGTACAGCACCGCCGGCGGCCATCACTGTCCCGCTCCGGTCCGCAGCAGAGGCCGGGCCTCCGCTGACCGCGGACCCCCCGTCGCAGCCGTTAGCTGCGCAGGTGGCCTGCCCTTCGCCACCACACATCGCTACCGCTTGCCCCAGGCCAGGGGCTGTGGCCCAACCATCCAAGGACCCCGCCGGATCCTGTGGGGCTCCAGTGTCATCAGCGTGCCGGAGTGCGCGAAGACTTCGTCATCGTCTCAGCAACTGGGCCCAGCAACTACTACGCCGAAAGACCACCAACCCGAACGGCGATGGACATCTGGATGGCTAAGTTGACTTTATAATTAAGTACCCGTAGTCGGCCATACCGCGGCCCTATAGTGACCGGCTGTTGCCGGAAGTAGTCGTGTTCTACCATTTTGTGTGTGCCTGTATAGAGCCCCTGCTAGGGCAACCCTTGTTACCCCTGTTTTTGGTGATCAGGCCAGGCCTGAGGAAAGTTCCCACTGGCCCTATAAACATTAATACAGAAAGCACCTACTTGTCTCGCGACTCGTCACTGCATCCTGCGCACCTGCGA
This sequence comes from Dendrobates tinctorius, assembly GCF_039654945.1. Classification (NCBI taxonomy): domain Eukaryota; kingdom Metazoa; phylum Chordata; class Amphibia; order Anura; family Dendrobatidae; genus Dendrobates; species Dendrobates tinctorius. The sequence goes on along the minus strand of NW_027361708.1, from coordinate 15,801,609 downwards.
GTACCACATTTGGTGTAGTCGTCAGGATGCAGTCTCCGAGCGCGGACAACGTGGCCCCCGCCCAACATTTCTTTGGGGGCCATGCTAAGCAATCTACCCAGGTTCTCTGGCAGCAATACTATGCTGTGGAACTGAATGGAGCGAATGCGTGGGTTATTTAGGATGCATCCGCTTACCCCTGACCTAGAGGCAGAAGTGGCCCTGATGGCGTTGGACAGGGAAGCCCGGGATACCATAATGTTGAGGCCCCGGGGGTAGTGAAACACCTTCGTCAGGGTGTTACAGATCTTAGAAGAGGCCTATGGGGACCCAACCGATGTGGGGGAACTGAGAACCTAGATGTTTAGATGCATGCAGAAAGAGGGGGAAACAGTGACCCAGTATATGAATGTTTTGCAGGAACTGTTTTTAGCCATTGAAAGGAAGGATGGAGTCGGCATGGGGACCGTGGACGTAACATTACATGACCTGATAGTGACCGGGTTACGAGACACCCTGACAAGACAGGCTTTGCGGGAGCGGGTGCGAGTGGATCCACATCTGACCTTTTCAGAGATAGGGAAGGAAGTACGGGTTCTGGAGCAGGAGCAAGAGATGACGGTCCCCGTGGGGAATTTTGCATGCCGAGCTCGAGCCCTGCAAGATCTGCTGAAGGGGGCTCCCGCTGGGGCGAATGGACGGAAGATCTAGTGGCAGCAACTGCAAGAGGATGCGTTTCAAGATCTCAAAGCTGCTCTCTCGGATGCCCCGGTATTGGCATATGCGGATTTCTCGCAACCGTTCATCCTGCATACCGACGGGAGCCTCCAGGGACTAGGAGCTGTGTTGTCACAGGTGCAGGATGGCCGGGAGAAAGTGATCGCCTATGGTAGCCGGTCGCTGCATGACTCAGAACGTAACCCGGACAATTACAGCTCCTTTAAGCTCGAGCTTCTCGGGGTAGTGTGGGCAATGACGGAGCGATTCGCAGAGTACCGGGCGGGCTCCGAAGTAGTAGTGCGGACCGATAACAACCCGCGGCCACAAGGAGTCGGCCAGGGCCGGCTAAAGGGGGCATGAACCATCGCGGCCCCCACCCAAGTCGGTCCCCACGACCATTCGCCGGTTACAATTGTGGAGAATTGGGACGCTCCACCCGAGAGTGCCCATGTTCCAGGGGAAACTCGCCCCGCTAGTCAAGAAGAGCAGAGGACCCTGAGCCGTGGATATGCTGCCTGGAGCTGGAGCCCATCACACGGGGTGGAGGAAGTCACGAAGACTTGGTCGCGCGTTGCCCAGTGGTATGGGCAGAGATCAAAGGCCATGCTGTGCGATGCCTAGTAGAAAAGGGATCACGAGTTACGACCATGCCAGACGCTTATTTTCGGCGGCATTTTCCCGAAGCAGTGAGACCTCAGTGGGGGACAGTGGTAAAGTTGGTAGCCGCCAACCAGCTACCAGTCTCTCTTGTCAGACTAGCCTGGATGCAGATTTCAATAAACGGCAAATCACTCGGCCACCGGGGAGTGGTCCTGACCCAGGGAGACACAAACAGCCAACATCCGGTTATTCTGGGTATGAACATACTACGAGAGTTCGGCAACCTCCTCCTCAGTGAACCCACACAAGAGACTCTGGGCCACTGGGGTTCTCGCACGGCCCAGGGGCAGGTCTTCCAGCGGTTGGTGCGGGAGGCGCGAGTGCTCCAGGAGGGTGAGGCGCTGGGCAAGGTCATCGCGCCGGCAGGCCCCCCGCTCGTGCTTCCTCCAGGGCAGACGGTGGTAGCTCTGCCGATCCATGCTCCGATACCACTGGAGGGCGTGGAGGTGCAGGTGGAACCATATTACGCGGAGCACCTGCACCCTGGCATCCTGGACGCCCGCTCCCTGGCCACAGTGCGGGAGGGGACTGTCTTGGTACGTTGTGTCAACCTGGAAGATCAGGATATCGCCCTGAAGCCCCGGGCCGAAATAGCCAAACTAGTAAGACCATTGGAGGAGATGCTGCCGGACCCCACGGTTCAGTTGAAGGTGCAGCCCGAAAATCCTTGGGCAGTAACGGTACGAACCCAACAGACTGCCATATCCTCGACCCAGGAGAAAGGTCGAGCCATCCTGGAGAGAATGCGGGTCGAACTTTCCGGCCTAGCGCCAGCCCAACTTCTCCAGGTAGAGACACTTCTCGGACAATTTTACAGTGTCTTTGCCAGCCACGAGGACGACTTCGGATGTACCACGGCCATCACGCATGGGATCCCCACGGCAGGAGCGGCCCCCATCCGGGAGCGATATCGGCAAACACCACCGAGTTATACCAGGAAGTGAAGACTCTATTTGCCCAAATGCTCCGGAAGGGGGTCATACGAGAAAGCCAAAGCCCTTGGGCGGCCCCTATTGTCCTGGTTCGGAAAAAAGATGGCACTCTGCATTTTTGCGTGGATTATCGGAAGTTGAATGCCTGCACCATCAAGGCTATGTATCCATTGCCCCGCATAGAAGAGTCTCTGTCCGCCCTGGGGAACGCGACGTACTTCTCAACCCTAGACCTGGCCAGTGGGTACTGGCAGGTGCCGATGGAGGAAGACAGAGCTAAGACGGTATTTATCCTTCCCATGGGACTGTTCGAGTTCAATCCGATGCCGTTTGGGCTGGCTAACGCCCCAGGAACTTTTCAGCGGTTGATGGAGCGGTGTCTAGGAGACCTCAACTTTGAAGCCACGTTGATATAACTGGATGATATTATCATCTATTCCGCCACGTTCGATGACCACCTGAGGCGGTTGGGGCAGGTGCACGGCCGGCTGCAGAAATACGGGTTAAAGGTAAAGCCCCAGAAATGCCACCTGTTCCGCACCCAGATTGAATACGTGGGACACACCGTCTCGGCAGAGGGCGTCCGACCATCCCTGGAAAAGGTTGCTGCCGTTCAGGGGTGGCCTACCCCCGAAACAGTAAAGGATGTGTGGGCCTTCTTGGGGTTGGCTGGCTACTACCGTCGATTCGTGAAGAATTTTGCATGCCGAGCTCATGCCCTGCAAGATCTGCTGAAGGGGGCTCCCGCTGGGGCGAATGGACGGAAGATCTAGTGGCAGCAACTGCAAGATGATGCGTTTCAAGATCTCAAAGCTGCTCTATCGGATGCCCCGGTATTGGCATATGCGGATTTCTCGCAACCGTTCATCCTGCATACCGACGGGAGCCTCCAGGGACTAGGAGCTGTGTTGTCACAGGTGCAGGATGGCCGGGAGAAAGTGATCGCCTATGGTAGCCGGTCGCTGCATGTCTCAGAACATAACCCGGACAATTACAGCTCCTTTAAGCTCGAGCTCCTTGCGGTAGTGTGGGCAATGACGGAACGATTCGCAGAGTACCTGGCGGGCTCCGAAGTAGTAGTGCGGATCGATAACAACCAGTTAGCCCATTTGGAGAATGCAAAACTGGGGGCCCTGGAGCAGCGGTGGGTGGCTCGGATGGCCAAATTCAAGTATAAGATCATCTACAAACGGGGTGCTGAAAACGTGCACGCTAACGCGCTCTCCAGAATCCAACACACCACCCCAGGAAGAAGTCGAGACGACGAATTAGATGCAGATGAGACACCGTTCGCCCTCACCACTGCCGTGCCTATAGTCAACACGCAGGAAGTGCCTCAACCAGGGCTCCTAGGAGGAATGCTGGAACAGCCCCATGACAAATGGATTCAGCAGCAACAGTAAGATACAGAAGTTGGACTCCTGCGCCGATGGGTGGCCACCGGTAAATTGCCCACGGGCTCACAGAGACAGGCTTTAACCCAAGATATGTTGCTAATGTTGCACCAGTGGGAAAGGCTAATCATCAAAAAGGGACTTTTTTATCGAAAAGCCATGTCACGAACCACGTCAGCTACAATATGGCAGGTGATCGTGCCGGGAGCCCATCTCAACCAACTGGCCCGGGAAGCCCATGAGAATGGGGCTCATTTAGGGGCTCAAAAGACTTTACAATGGTTGAAGCAGATAGCATACCACCCACACTTGTACGCTGCTGTAAAAGAAGTTTGTCGAACCTGCCGCCCGGCGAGCTCGCTAAACCCCCCGCGCAACGAGCCCCGATGCAAACTATCGTAACATCAGCCTCTCTGGAGCTTCTTACGGTGGACTATCTGACTATAGGTCCGGCCTATCAGGGGTATGAACATTGTCTCGTTATGGTGGACCATTTCACCAAATTCGCCGTGGTCACCCCCACTCGAGATCAAACAGCGGAGTCGGCCGCCTATGCGATTTGTAGGAACTTTATTCAAGTGTACGGCTGTCCACAACGGATACATTCGGACCAAGGAGCATGCTTCCTAGGAAAAGTCATGGAAGAGCTACACCATCTTTACGGCATCGATAAGTCGCGGACTACGCCGTACCACCCACAGGGAAACGGAGCCTGCGAACGATTCAATCGCACGCTAATACAAATGCTGCGTACTCTAGAGAGTGACCGCAAGGCCCGCTGGCCTGAATATGTCCCCGAGCTGGTGTGGGTATACAACAATCGGGTGCATCGAGTGACTGGTTACACCCCCTACACAAGGTTGTTCGGACGGGAAGGCAAAGGAATTACAGAGGTGGAGTTGAACCCGGAGGAGTCCCTACCCTGGACCGGGGTATCCTCCTGGGTCCGAAACCACCGGCACCGGCTGCAGACCCTTCACCGTATCGTCCACACAAAAATTCAGGATCTAGAACACCAGGGGGAGCACTGCCCCCACCCATTGACTTTCAGCCTGGGGATTGGGTCCTCATACTTGATCAACGTCCCCAAAGCAAGTTAGAGCCACGGTGGGAGGTGAATCCGTACCGAGTGTTGCGCCGAATAAGCCCCGACGGGCCTGTGCCTGTGTACGAAATACAATCAGAAGGAGACAACGTGCCTCTCACTCGAGTTGTGCACTGCAACATGTTACGACCTTGTACGTCTACCAATCCCCGCGGCTTAGAATCATAGAATCATAGAATCGTAGAGTTGGAAGGGACCACCTGGGCCATCTGGTCCAACCCCCTGCTCAAAGCAGGATTCGCTAAATCATCCCAGTCAGATGTCTGTCCAGCCTCTGTTTGAAGACATCCATTGAAGGAGAACTTACCACTTCTCGTTGCAGCTTGTTCCACTCATTGATCACTCTAACTGTCAAAAAGTTTTTTCTAATATCTAATCTGTGTCTCCTCCCATTCAGATTCATCCCATTGCTTCTAGTCTTTCCTTGTGCAAATGAGAATAAAGTTGATCCTTCTACAATGTGACAGCCCTTTAGATATTTGTAGACAGCTATTAAGTCTCCTCTCAGTCTTCTCTTTTGCAAACTAAACATTCCCAAATTCTGCAACCTTTCCTCATAAGGCAGGGTTTGCAGACCGGTCACCATTCTGGTCGCTCTTTTCTGAACTTGCTCCAGTTTGTTGATGTCTTTTTTAAAATGTGGTGCCCAAAACAGGACACAATACTCCAGATGAGGTCTGACCAAAGAGGAGTAGAGGGAAATAATGACTTCACGTGATCTAGACTATATGCTTCTGTTAATACATCCTAGAATTGCATTTGCCTTTTTTGCTGCTGCATCACACTGTTGACTCATATTCAGTCTGTGATCTATTAGTATACCCAAGTCTTTTTCACATGTGCTGTTGCTTAGCCCTATTCCTCCCATTCTGTATATGCTTTTTTCATTTTTATTGCCCAGATGTAGTACTTTGCATTTTTCCCTGTTAAAAACCATTCTGTTAGTTGCTGCCCACTTCTCCAGTTTATTTAAATCTTTTTGAATCCTCTCTCTCTCTTCTCTAGTATTAGCTATCCCTCCTAGCTTTGTGTCATCAGCAAATTTAGTCAGTCTACCCTCAATTCCTTCATCTAAATCGTTGATAAAGATGTTGAACAATACAGAGCCCAGGACAGAGCCCTGTGGTACCCCACTTGAGACATTCTTCCAACTGGATGTGCAGCCATTTACGACCACTCTTTGGGTCCGATCACTAAGCCAGTTATGAATCCACCTAACAGTTGCCTTGTCCATTCCATACTTAGTCATTTTTTCAATAAGGATTGTATGAGATACTTTGTCAAATGCTTTGCTGAATTCAAGATATACTATAGCTACAGCATTTCCTTGATCCACCCAATCAGTGATTCCGTCCTAGAAGGAAATTAAGTTAGTCTGACATGACTTATTAGTTACAAACCCATCCTGACTCTGTTTAATCACTTCATTCTTATCCAGGTACTGACATACATGTTGTTTAATAATTTGCTCAAAGATCTTTCCTGGTATAGAAGTCAGACTCACCGGCCTATAGTTGCCTGGGTCCACCTTCTTCCCCTTTTTGAAGATAGGAACAACATTCGCTCTTCTCCAGTCTTCTGGGACTTCTCCTGTTCTCCAAGAATTTTCAAAGATTATGGAGAGGGGTTCAAAAATTTATTTTGCTATCTCCTTCAGTACTCTGGGGTGTAATTCATCTGGACCTGGAGACTTGAATTCATTTAGGTTAGCTAAGTGTTTCCTCACTATCTTTCTGTTTATAGATATCCTGGATTCTTCTATTCCCTTAACAGGACAGTGAAGAACCGTTGATGTTACATTTCCTTTCTGAGAGAAGACAGATGCAAAATAGGAATTTAAAAGTTCAGCCTTCTCAACATCCTGGCTTACCATTTCATCATTTTCATCCTGTAAAAATCCTATAGCATCTTTGACTTTTCTTTTACTTTTGACATATCCCCAAAATCCTTTATTATTGCTTTTGACATCTCTTGCAAGCCTCAATTCATTGTCAGCTTTAGATAATCTGATTTGTGCCCTGCAGGTTCTGCAGACAGCATTATATTCTTCTTTAGATATGCTTCCCTCTTTCCATTTTATAAACATTTTTTTCTTCCTTTTTAGCATGTGCTTAAGTTCTGTGTTCATCCATCCTGGCTTCCTTAAATGCTTCCTATTCTTCCCTCTTTTCGGAATTGTTAACAATTGTGCTTTGAGAATTTCATTTTTTGAGATTTCCCATCCTTCCTGGACATTTTTGTCTTTAAGGATATCCAGCCATTGGATCCCTCCAATTCTCTTTCTGAATCCCTTAAAATCTGCCTTTCTGAAATCTAACCTTGACGTCTGAGTCTTCACAGGTCTTCCTCCTCTAGTTATCCAAAATTCTAAAATAGCATGGTCGCTACCTCCTAGGGTCCCAGCCACTTTTACCTCCTCAACCATTTCCTCCCTGTTTATAAGGATTAGATCCAAGGTAGCAGTTCCCCTTGTTTTCTCCCCTACCTTTTGGAAGATAAAGTTGTCAGCAAGAGAGGATAAGAATTTCCTTGACCTGTTAGTTTTGCCTGAGAGAGATTCCCAACAAATGTCTGGATAGTTGAAATCTCCCATGACAACTATGTCATATTTTTTGGAGAACTTGGCCATTTGATGCATAAAGAGTTCATCAATATCTTCAGCTTGCACAGGCGGCCTGTAGTAAATGCCTACAATGGTGTCCTTTCCATTGTTCTGAACCGACCCTCCAGGTCCCCGACCCCTACCCACAGTCTGGGACCTGGATGACGAAGAGGACTCCCCGTCACATCTGCGGGTCACCCCAGCAGTGGCACTCCAGTAGACCCGGACATCCCACCAGAACCCACTATGCGACCATCCTCCACCACCCCAGAAGACTCCACAATACCCGAGCTTCTACGCTCCGAGCGGTCAACAGCTGGCAAACCCCCTGAACGTTACGAACAGGACCAGTTCGTATGGCGACAAGGACTGGCTTCCCGAAAGACTAGCCCGAGCCTACAAAAACCCTCACCCGAGGACTTGTAAGCATACAGGGCGGGGGAGTGTGGGAGGAACGGACCCCGTCGAGTGCCCGGGCCGGAACCATGGGAGCCGTCATCTAGGTTCCGGGGAAAACTGTCCTCGTGGGACAGGATTCAGGGACGGACCACTGTGACAGACAGATGGGCTGGGGGAGGGACCAATATAAAGTAGGCGGGGAATTCCCAGGGCGATGAGTCAGCAGACCGACACAGAGAGAGCAGGAGACAGTGGGAGCGGCTGCAAGGGAGAGCGACTCACCAGTGCCAGGGAGGACGCTCACTGAGGACTCCAAAAGGACGGTTCTGAGGCGACTATCTGGGACTTTTTGCCGCACTCCAGCCTGCGGCCACTGCGGCCCCAGTTCAACCCACGGCCGCTGCCGCTGCCCCTCAGCCCGCGGCTGCGGCCTGCTAGCGGTCACCCGCGGCCGCTGCTGTCCCTCCCAAGCTCATGGCTGCAGCAAGTTCCCAGCCGCCAGTAGCCTGTACCCCGTCGGCAAGTACAGCACCGCAGGCGGCCATCACTGTCCCGCTCTGGTCCGCAGCAGAGGCCGGGCCTCCGCTGACCATGGACCCCCCGTCGCAGCCGTTAGCTGCGCAGGTGGCCTGCCCTTCGCCACCACACATCGCTGCCACCTGCCCCAGGCCAGGGGCTGTGGCCCAACTGTCCAAGGACCCCGCCGGAGCCTGTGGGGCTCCAGTGTCATCAGCGCGCCGGAATGCGCGAAGACCATCATCGTCTCAGCAACTGGGCCCAGCAACTACTACGCCGAAAGACCACCAACCCGAACATCTGGGACGGCTAAGTTGACTTTATAATTAAGGACCCATAGTCGGCCATACCACGGCCCTATAGTGACCGGCTGTTGCCGGAAGTAGTCGTGTTCTACCATTTTGTGTGTGCCTGTATAGAGCCCCTGCGAGGGCAACCCTTGTTACCCCTGTTTTTGGTGATCAGGCCGGGACTGAGGAAAGTTCCCTCCGGCCCTATAAACGTTAATACAGAAAGCACCTACATGTCTCGCGACTCGTCACTGCATCCTGCGCACCTGCGAGTACCACATGGGCATCCATAGAGTGGGTGGGAGGGTACCCAATATATCTCCACCTGCAGAGCCGACACTAGCAGGTGTACTGACAGGACCTGGGATGATGTCATGGTCAGGTGATCACAAGGTCTGGCTTAACTAGGTTGACTTGAGAGTCAGTGTGTGTTGTGGTTTGGAGAAAGCAAGTCTCCAAACGGTGGCTCCAGGCAGAGTTGGAGGTCTAAGCAGGCGAATTCCTCAGACAAATGGACTTTGCAATATGTTATCTTTTTTTTTTTACATTATGCCAGAAAGCCTCTGCTTATTTTGCTGAACCCTGCTATGGTCTATGCTGTCTATAATAAACCAGCAGGTGATTTACTACAAGAAATGTTCTTGTGTATACATAGGGAAGCAGCTGAGTGAGTCAACTCCCCACACCATATTCATATATATATGTATTATCTGTTGTCGATTAGCGATAGTGCGACATTTGTAAATTAATATTGTATGGCAAAAGTCACCAATAGAAAATACCTCATTTTAAAAAGATTCTATTCCAGACAAAATCTTGTGCTTCTTCATTTAGTCGAACATGCAGAGTAAAATGTGTCTCCCACTGTTGGCTATTAATCTCTGCACAGTGTACTCATTGTTGTGAGACCACAGGATCAAGATCAACATTATATTTATTCTTTAACCTACAAAGGCTGCAAATTTCATCATGAGAATCTTTATAATCCCGCTTATTCTGACAGACATTTGCTGGAGGGCAGAACATACAAGACAGCAATTTACAGCCAGTTGGTAATAAAGTATTTAATATTATAATTGCTTATTAATATTATGTGTCATGAGTTTATGAGCAAGATATGGAGGCTTTATCCAGCATAAGCTAGTTATCCTGCCAGGTAGGATGATGGAAGCTGGAGAACAGTCATTTTATACAATAGGTAAAATTCTAAATGTTATTTTAAGCAATGGTGTAAGACTTTAGAATACTATTAAGATTCTACTAAGCTCATTGTTCGTTACGTCAAAGACGGAATCATCTCGGCTTTAATGATATGGTGTTTTGGATGTGGTGGGGATACAGCTGCTGCAAAAGCTTCTCAAAACTTCTATTAAAGAGAACCTGTCACATGAAAAAGCGCTATTAACCTGCAGATATGGAGTTCATCTGCAGGTTAATAGCATTCCGAACCTGCCCGGCACCTGCACTTTGAGCCCCGCTGCCAGGAGGAAATGAACTTTATTCACCCCGGCAGAGTTTTGCATTCAGTCATGGGGTTGGCGCCAGCGCGCGTTCAGTCATTGTTATCTGTATAATGAGCAGTGGCTGTAACCGCCTTCCCTGCACGCATTAGGGCCGGCTGTCAGTCAGTGACCGGTGACTGAACCTGTGCTAGTCCCCCCTTCTGACTGAACGCCAAACATTACTGGCTGGAGTAAAGTTAATTTCCTCCCGGCAGCGGAGTTCAGTGCGGACACTGAGCACGTTCAGCACGTTGCCCTGCAGATTAATTCTATATCTCAAGGTTAATAGTGTTTTTTTCACATGACAGGTTCTCTTTAATTTCAGTAGGCAGTGACCTATCATGCACTTGATTTTTATTGTCAGCAAAAGACTAAATTACTATCAGAATTATGGGTACTTCCGCAAAACACTAACAAATCAGTGTTTTGAGATATGTCCATGGATAAAGATCTAATTAAAGGGATGATTTCAGGATATTCTCTCGGAATTCTCAGTGCTGGCATAATTAGATTACTACAAAAGTTATCCTTTTTCTTCTTGTACTTTACAGCAAAACTGCTACTTTCAGTAGTAAAATTGTAATGACAGATTCCATTTAAACATTATTGTTGGAAAAACGTTTTGATTTTCTCACAATTTCTGATAGTATTTTTACATTTGCATTCTACGATCATTTTGCATTGTAGGATCAGTCCTCTATTACGTGGTGCAGTACAGACATTTGTGTAAGGCATAATTGTAGATACGGTGGAGTTGAAATCAGATTTTATTTTATTATTGCAAAGATGTAATTTCAGCAAGGTTGTGGGCAAGGTTGGATTTACAGAGCTCGGCATTCAGAGAACTGTTAGATTTGCAGCAGATCTTTAAAGCAGTAATTGTTTCAAACTGACAACAAGGAGCCCAGTAAGTGACACATCACTGTCCCAGTCTCTGTCCCTACTTTATGCTTCTCTTAGATGGGGAAGCAAAAAACTGGAGACAAATTCAATTTTAACATTTCACATTTTCTGAACCCTAAAGCAATTAAAAGGAGAAGCAAAAAAGTGAACACATGGACAGCCATGTCATTTTTACATTGCTCTGCTTTGTGTCAATTTTTTGTTGCAGTTTTACAGCACTTTCTTCAAACAAATTCCAGGTGGAATCCACTTGAAAAAGATGTTTTGCACACACACCCTTACTCCATTTCTGCTTTTTCCTCTCAGCCATCATAAACCTCTCGTTCGCATTTAACTCTGCTAGGTTCCGTTATTATTGCCCCAAAATCATTAAAACCCTTCACCGCCTGGTTTTACTTGGTGACAATGTTGGAAAAGACTTCATGCAGGATAACTTTATAACCATTAGGGCACAGTTAGATCTATATCACGGACAATGATTGCATCACAGTGCACAGATAGGCTGGTGGTGCTCCTGACAGCATATAAATTTCTATGCAGCCGTCACACTCATGTCAGAGGAGCCGCCAGTCAGTCAGAACATTGCGATGAGTATCAGAAGCAAGTAAATTTGAATTTTTTGTATATGGTTGGAGATTTTATAGATTCATATTTTGGTCTTTAAATGTGTCTTGTATAAAACATATCACGAAACAATCGCTGACCTCAGGGAGACCAGTCAAAGAAAACACTGTGGCAGCCGGCAAAGGCGCTCAATCAGTGAAATCCTAGGTGCAATGCTCCCTGGGAAATACGAATGTGCAAATAAAGTCCGTGGAGCCTCATTTAAGAGTCTCAAACACGGGACTAGCCAGATATTCCTCCAGGGAAGGACCCAGCCAAGGGGTGGCTCCTTTCGGAAACCACCATGACCACCATATTAAGTGGCCCTTTAAGTCAATATCCAGCGCATTACGAGTTTACAGATATGACAAGGGAAATACCAAGGCCGCAGTGTTTTCTTTGACTGGTCTCCCTGAGGTCAGTGATTGTTTCGTGATGTTGGTCTACTAGGCATTGCTCCCACCTAGCCAGAATCCTACTCCACACTGATGAGGGGCAACACCCCCAAACAGCTGTCTGTGGATGGATACCTGGCCTTGGTATTTCCCTTGTGCTGTCCCTTGTGACAGCATTTTTCCTTCACAGCAAAACCTTCCAAATGCAAGCACCACACCTCAAATCAACCCCAGGCCTTTTGTCTGCTTAAGGCTTTGTGCCCACGTTGCGTGTTAAAACGCACACTGAAAACCGGACTCCTTCCCAGAAATCGCACGTTTTTTTCCACGCGATTTCACAGCAATTTTACCGCGATTCTGTTCGCGATTTTCCCGCGATTTTCTCAAGCACTTTCCAAGCGATTTGAAGCATCGCTTGGAAAGTGATTGACAGGTTGGTCAGACTCGTCAAACATAGTGTTTGACAAGTGTGACCAGCTTTTTACTATTGAGGCTGCCTATGCGGCCTCAATAGTAAAAGATAAAATGTTAAAAATGATAAAAAAATAAAAAATCGGGGTATATTTACCTTCCGACATCCCGCGCTGCCATCCCGGGCCTAAGCGTTCCCACTGATGCCTTGCGAGACCTGTGATGATGTAGTCTCGCGTTGCTATAGCGATCTAGCGAGACCGCTAGAGTCACACGAGACTACGTCATCACAGGACTATGCCGCAAGGCATTACTGGGAACGCTTAGGCCGGGAATGCAGCGCGGGACGTCGGAAGGTAAATATACCCCGATTTTTTCTTTTTTATTCTTTTTTTTACAGGGGTATGGTACCCAGGGCCTGGAGGACAGTCTCCTCTCCTCCACACCGTGGGTACCATCCGCACATGAGACGCTTAACTTCCCGCATGGTGGGCATAGCCACATGCGGGAAGTAAGCGATTCTCATGCATTCCTATGGGTGTGGAATTGCGGCAATTCTTTGCGATTCCTCACAAAAGAATAACCATGCTGCGAATTTTTCCGCGATGCAATTCCGGTGCGGAAAAAAAGCGCAGCATTAGCACAGCATGTGCGGAATGCCATAGGAATGCATAGGGGGGCGTTCTGTACACGATTTTTAAATGTTTTTGCAGCGTTTTCGCGCCGAAAATCGCGGCAAAAACGCTTAAAAATCGCATCGTGGGCACACAGCCTAATTGAGAATGACATAACGAAGCGATTGCGCACACCTGTCCATGAAATAGCCTTGCAGTCAATTGTCCAATTACTTTTGGTCCCTTTAAAAACAGGGTGGCACATGTTAAGGAGCTGAAACTCCTAAACCCTTCATCCAATTTTAATGTGGATACCTTCAAATGAAAGCTGAAAGTCTGAACTTCAACTGCATCTGAATTGTTTTGTTTAAAATTCATTGTGGTAATGTCTAGAACCAAAATTAGAAAAATGTTGTCTCTGTCCAAATATATATGGACCTAACTGTAGATAGCATTAAATGCCACCATGCCCCTTTATGCAAAGTAACTCCATGTTTCAGGCTTACTGTCTTTTAAGTATTTACCTGATGACATTTTCATTTGTCTTCTGTTAAATTAAAGGGCCTTAATGATGATTTACAGACATCAGCTTGTAATATAACAAGTAATAAATGTATTCATGTAAAGCATTGCAGCACCATGCCATTCAATAAAAGTAAAAAAAAAACAATATCATCCTCTATGAAGTATATGTTAAAGGGGTTGTTTGCAGACTTATGAATCCCCCCAGCACATGCACTATGTGCTACAGGGATTTCCTTGTTTCCGACCCAGGGTCGGAGGGTATATGAGTTATACATACTCCCGGACAGTGGGTGCGGCCTCGCTTCCATACACATGGAGTGAGGCTGTGCACCCTAGTCGGTCACACCCACTGGCCGGCCTCCTCACTAGACGAGGCGCAGCCTTGCTCAATGCAAATGTATGGAGCGAGGCCACGAGTATGTATAGCTCATACAGCTGTGGCCAAAAGTATTGACACCCCTGCAATTCTGTCAGATAATACTCAGTTCCTTCCTGAAAATGATTGCAAACACAAATTCTTTTGTATTATTATCTTCATTTAATTTGTCTTAAATGAAAAAACACAAAAGAGAATGAAGCAAAAAGGAAAACATTGATCATTTCACACAAAACTCCAAAAATGGGCCAGACAAAAGTATTGGCACCCTCAGCCTAATACTTGGTTGCAGAACCTTTAGCCAAAATAACTGCGAGCAACTGCTTCCGGTAACCATCAATGAGTTTCTTACAATGCTCTGCTGGAATTTTAGACCATTCTTCTTTGGCAAACTGCTCCAGGTCCCTGATATTTGAAGGGTGCCTTCTCCAAACTGCCATTTTTAGATCTCTCCACAGGTGTTCTATGGGATTCAGGTCTGGACTCATTGCTGGCCACCTTAGAAGTCTCCAGTGCTTTCTCTCAAACCATTTTCTAGTGCTATTTAAAGTGTGTTTTGGGTCATTGTCCTGCTGGAAGACCCATGACCTCTGAGGGAGACTGTTGTGAACTCATTTTCTGGTTTACCTCTGGCTTCTGGTGAGGGTGGTGGAGCTGGCTGTGTTGACAGAGGAGTCGTAAGTTCTCCATCCGGGCTCCCTCTAGTGGTGACAGTAGATAATGAAGCTGATCTAAATGGCAGAGACCTGCCACCTGAGGAGGAGAACTGTGGGTGGACATCAGGAGTCTCTGACTTGATTTAAGACAGCCGACTCCCTAATTTTGTGCTGGTGATTTTTCCTGCTCTGAGGTTCTGGTTTCCAGCTCTGTTCCTGCCTTCTCAAGCTAAGTGTGCTCTGCTATTTTTTCACATGAGATTTGGTCTGGTTTACTCAGTTTTTGTGGTCAGCCAGCCCCTGCTGGGGCTGTGCTGAATTTCCATTCTTATGTTTCTGTTTATGCCAGTTTGCTTTTTGCCCATGATCAGATTGGTCTCTTTTTGCTCTGTCTTCAGAATATACCAGAGTGCTGATATAGGGAATTGAAGTCTAGCGACTTCAGGGTTTTTTGTTATCAGAAAGTGTTGGACTTTTTTTGGCAGGGCTTTGTGTGTGATTGCAGACAGCATCTTTCCCTTCCTGTCCTTTCTAGTTAGTGTGGGCCCCATCGTTTGCTCAGCCTATTTTTCTATCTGTGTTTGTGTTTTCATCTTGTCTCACCGACAATACATGTTTGGGGGCTGTCTATTGCTTTGGGGTCTGCTCTGGGGCAGTTTAGATTTCCCCTTTTCTTGCTTTAGGCTAATTTAGTTCTCCGGCTGTGACGAGGCGTCTAGGATCATCGTAGGACCACTCCACGGCTACTGCTAGTTGTGTGGATAGGATCAGGGGTCTGCAATCCGCTTAGTTACCAACCTCTCTGGTTTTCTGTGGCTTAGCTTGTTTTTGTTTTTCCTCCTCGGTGACTCATTTATAACAGGAGACCCAGCTTTCTCACACTGGGCCCTACATTATGCTGCAAAATTTGTTGGTAGTCTTCAGGTCTTCAGACTTCATAATGCCATGCACATGGTCAAGCAGTCCAGTGCCAGAGGCAGCAAAGCAATCCCAAAACATCAGGGAACCTCCGCCATGTTTGACTGTAGGGACCGTGTTCTTTTCTTTGAATGCCTCTTTTTTTTCTCCTGTAAACTCTATGTTGATGCCTTTGCCCAAAAAAGCTCTACTTTTGTCTCATCTGACCAGAGAACATTCTTCCAAAACGTTTTAGGCTTTTTCAGGTAAGTTTTGGCAAACTCCAGAAGGGCTTTTTTATGTCTCAGGGTAAGAAGTGGGGTCTTCCTGGGTCTCCTACCATTCAGTCCCTTTTCATTCAGACACCGACGGATAGTACGGGTTGACACTGTTGTACCCTCGGACTGCAGGGCAGCTTGAACTTGGATGTTAGTCGAGGTTCCTTATCCAACATCCGCACAATCTTGCGTTGAAATCTCTTGTCAATTTTTGTTTTCCATCCACATCTAGGGAGGTTAGCCACAGTGCCATGGGCTTTAAACTTCTTGATGACACTGCGCACAGTAGACACAGGAACATTCAGGTCTTTGGAGATGGACTTGTAGCCTTGAGATTGCTCATGCTTCCTCACAATTTGGTTTCTCAAGTCCTCAGACAGTTCTTTGGTCTTCTTTCTTTTCTCCATGCTCAATGTGGTACACACAAGGACACAGGACAGAGGTTGAGTCAACTTTAATCCATATCAACTGGCTGCAAGTGTGATTTAGTTATTGCCAACACCTGTTAGGTGCCACAGGTAAGTTACAGGTGCTGTTAATTACACAAATTAGAGTAGCATCACATGATTTTTCGAACAGTGACAATACTTTTGTCCACCCTCTTTTTTATGTTTGGTGTGGAATTATATCCAATTTGGCTTTAGGACAATTCTTTTTGTGTTTTTTCATTTAAGACAAATTAAATGGATAATAATACCAAAGAATTTGTGTTTGCAATCATTTTCAGGAAGAAACTGAGTATTATCTTACAGAATTGCAGGGGTGTCAATACTTTTGGCCACATCTGTACATACCCTCCGGTCCCGGGTCTGAAAATGGTGAATCCCCGCAGTGCACAGTGTGCGCACTAGGGGGATTCATAAGTCTGCAGTCACAAAAAGTGAATGAAGACTTATTGATTTGGACTCGATAACCCCTTTAATGTTGCAGCAAAAATGTTTGCAACTGTAGAAATAAAAAATCATGTTACTTATCAGTTGGGCTAATAATCCCAGTCTTTTCAACAGATCTAAATGAACAGAAACATATGTAAAACACAATTCCTTAAGAAAAATTCAGTGTTAAGTATAGTATTATCTTATCTCCACTTATACTGTAGAATAAAACATGGCGGACATGGTGTAAACTCACATGTATTTGAGCAGGTGTTCAGTGCATTGCACAAGCACTATTCCATCAAAGGGTGAATGTTCACAGATGGTTCCACAAACGCCATCTCTGCCCACAACAAACTAAAGGATGCGAAAAGAAAATAACAAGTGAAGAGCACATAACTCCTCAGCGGGGTCTGTACAACCATTATTTTAAATCTCTGCTTTTCTGAATGCTATTTGTTTGCTGTAGGTCTGAAAGCATAAGGAAATTATGGGATATACAAAATAACCAAAGCCAATTGTAGATCGACTGAGTTAAGGAGAGTTTCCAAAGGATGCCACTTGCCAAGAGATTCCGTTTTCTGATTTGCTTTTGGCAACATTCTTTTGTTTTCTCCAACCTAAAATTGTCACCTAAATTCTGTGAAGATTGAAAACATTAATAAAATGCTATTTATTTGTGTATTTATTTACTTATTACTGTTTTGGGCCCAATTGCTTTTAGCTTAATTTCATTTTTTATTCTTGTTCATTTTCAAAATGTTTGAAAGTCTCACAAGAAATATAGCCTATCATTTTCCACGATGAGCTGCTGAACAAATTGTGTGGGTGTGTGTCTCTCCCCAAGAGTGAAGATTGATGTTCTACAATAATGGTATTTATGTCTTGTATATTAGACTCTTTGTCTGAGGACAAAAATACACATCCCAAATTAACACTGCTGTGTTTCACTGTCTCCTTTCTCATTGAGGTCCAATCATTGTCAATGAATGGTCCTTCAGAGATTGCAGAACATTTATTACTCTGTTTGCTGTCAGCTTGATTTTATGTTGTTTGCATGTTCAGACAGCACAGTAATGAATAGCCTTGCACGTTGATATCACCAAATTAATTTCTTTACGTTTTTAACATTTGTTTTAATTTGCGGTATTGTAAGGATTTGCAAAAATTTGTATAAATATTTTAACCCCTTAATGCTATTTGCTATTTGACGTACTGCGACAAACTCACTGGTAAAGTGCTGGAGGGGAGATATGTTTCACTACGCTTGATGGCGTCAGTGATATAAAACCTAGAGTTTTCCTCCGTCACACTAAGTGCTGGAGGGGTTAAGCCCCCGTTACACACTGCGATATCGCTAGCAATATCGCTGTAAAGTCACCGATTTCGCTAGCGATATCGCTGCATGTGATACTTACCTCCGACCGGCTCCCCCGCTGGTTATCGTTGATCGCGCGAGAAGCTCCTGGACCATTCCTCGTCGGTCTCTTCCTGCGGCGCTTCCTGTGGCGCCGACGAGCGACGCGTGGACGCGGACGGGAGGACGCAGGATCGCCGCGTCTGACAGGTAAGTAGCGATCCCCGTCCCCAGCGATGTCGCTGGTGAGATCTGCCTGTGTGGCAGCTCACTAGCGACCACCTAGCGATGCACCAGCGATCCTGACCGCGTCATATCGCTGGTCGGGATCGCTGGTGCATCGCTAGGTGTAACGGTACCCTTAAGCTAATTTGTTATGATGGGCTAACTTTTATGTAGACATCCATACAGCGGGTGGGAGGATGTCCACCTTATCTCCTCCCCATGGAGTGGTCTGGAACTTAAATAGCTGGACTCCAGAGGCAGTCTTGGTTCACCAGGGCAGGAGAGAGGATCTCCAGTGCTATGTGTCCTGAGCTTGTGTTGCTCCAGAGCGGCCCGCTCCCCACAAATGTATGGACAGTGTTACAGCATTTTTATTTTTTTTTGTTGTTTTTTCCTGTTTTGCCTGAAAGGCTGTGTTTACTTTTCCCTTTAGGATAGTTTTTGCTGTCTATATAATAAACACCACCACAGTACATATCCATAAGCACATGTCACTTAGTGCTTCATCACTGATATATCCATAATACTGATAGTATGGCACAGTTTCTGCACTGTTGAGATACATATAGCTCCTACTGTAAGTACTAGGATCAGCATTTTTGCCGACTCCAGCAGTTTAACCCTTCATATACCGCTGTAGTAGTGACAGCGGCACATGAGCAGTTTGACAACATGAAAGCACATCCCCCTTCAGCCCATTGGAACCCTTGCAGCGCAATCGCAAGGTGCCTATGGATTGCTATGGCAACCAGATACCTAACAAAGGCCTCCTGGTCTGCCATACACTACAACCTATCAGATCCCATTGGAGATGAAGCCTGACAAGCACCAATCGGATAGTGTAATCAGAGCTGTACAAAAGTAGTGTTGTGTGTTACTAATACGATCATAAGGGCTAATAAATATTGTAGTTAAAATAATAAAAAAAATTTAAGTAATAAAAAAAGAAGAAAAAAGTAGAAACACCTTTTTCCAAAATTCCAGTTTTCCCAATAATAAAATGGTTTTAAGCTGAAAAAAATAAATGTAACTTATTTGGTATTGCTGCATCCATAATGTCAAAACACTATATCATTATTTACCTTTCACTTTAAATGCCGCATAAAAAACAGCCAAAATTGCCGTGGTTTTGTTCATCTCGCCTCCCAAAAGATTAAATAAAAAGTGATAAATAAATGGTACCAATAAATACCCCAAAAATGTGTTACCCAAAAAACAAGATGTCATACATCTCTGTAAATGAAAAACTGAAATAGTTCTGATTGGTTCTCAGATTTAAAAAAATACATATTTATATATATATATATATATATATATATATATATATATATACTAGCTGAAGAGCCCAGCGTTGCCTGGGCATAGTAACCAACTGTGGTTAGTTATAACAAATTATAATGATTATATTGCACATAAAAAATTTCACATCATATATTCAACACTACAGATTTGCAACACAAATAGCAGTTGAAATGGAAACTGGAGGCGTTTAAAATAAAAAAACAAATCAGATGGAATGAGTGGAATTCTTGGAATGAAAATGTCCTCTCCTTTGGCACATCCTGTTTCTGAGCTGTGTATCTAACCCTACCCTGTGTGATACTTTCTGCTGAGCTGTGTGTCTAATCCTATTGTGTGTTACTGACTGCTCAGCCATGTATCTAATCCTATCCTGTGTGATACTGACTGTTGAGCAGTGTATCTAATCCTATCCTGTGTGATACTGTCTGCTGAGCCGTGTATCTAACCCTATCCTGTGTGATACTGACTGCAGAGCCGTGTATCTAATCCTATTTTATGAGATACTGTCTGCTGAGCCGTGTATCTAATCCTATCATGTGTGATACCATCTGCTGAGCCGTGTATCTAACCCTATCCTGTGTGATACTGACTGCTGAGCCGTGCACCTAATCCTATCATGTGTGTTACTGACTGCTCAGCCGTGTATCTAACCCTATCCTGTATGATCCTGACTGCTCAGCCGTGTATCTAATCCTATCATGTGTGTTACTGACTGCTCAGCCGTGTATCTAATCCTATCCTGTGTGATACTGACTAATGAGCCGTGTATATAATCCTATTCTGTGTGATAATGTCTGCTGAGCCGTGTACCTAATCCTATCATGTGTTACTGACTGCTCAGCCATGTGTCTAATCCTATCCTGTGTGATACAGACTGCTGAGCTGTGTGTCTAATCCTATCCTGTGTGATACTGACTGCTGAGCTGTGTATCTAATCCTATCATGTGTGATACTGACTGCTGAGCTGTGTATTTATTCCTATCCTGTGTGATACTGACTGCTGAGCTGTGTATCTAATCATATCCTGTGTGATGCTGACTGCTGAGCTGTGTATCTAATCCTATCCTGTGTGATACTGACTGCTGAGCCATGTGTCTAATCCTCTCATGTGGGATACTGACTGCTGAGCTGTGTATCTAATCCTATCCTGTGTCATACTGGGCTCCCCCTGCAGTCTGTGTCAGATGGTGGTCTGTGTTGGCACGGTAATAAATTGTGTTTTTTCCAACTTTACAGAAGGACGATAACACCATAGAAATGATAAGAATAATAGGCCAAATTGTTTGGTGAATTGGAACACGTGGGGAAAAAAATTTGCCTCAAAACATATGACGTTCTCGGGGTCCAGACGTGTGACTGTACAAAATTTTGTGGCTGTAGGTGCAATGGTGCAGATGCCAATCCCCGGACATACACACATACATATATACACTTTTTCCCCATTATGTACCTAGGGCAAAATTGTTTGGTGAATTGGAATGCGCGGGGTTAAAATTCACCTCTCAACATAGCCTATGATGCTCTCGGGGTCCAGTGCCCATATACCCATCACACATCCTCCATCCCATAGTCCCGTGCCCATATACCCGTCATACATATCGTCCATCCCATAGTCCCGTGCCCATATACCCGTCATACATGTCCTCCATCCCATAGTCCAGTGCCCATATACCCATCACACATCCTCCATCCCATAGTCCCGTGCCCATATACCCGTCATACATATCCACCATCCCATAGGCCCGTGCCCATATACCCGTCATACATATCCTCCATCCCATAGTCCAGTGCCCATATACCCATCACACATTCTCCATTCCATAGTCAACCATTATGACATCATAATGAGCGGCGGCAGGGCTTGCAACCTATGATGACATCAGCGTCGCCATGGCAACCATTGTGACATCATAATGAGGGGCGGGGCTTGATACGCACACATTGTTTCCCCAGTATGTAGATAGGGGCATTATGACATCATTATGAGGGGCGGGGCTTGACGCGCACACACTTTTTCCCCAGTATGTAGATAGGGGCAAAATTGTTTGGTGAATTAGAACGCGCGGGGTTAAAATTTCAGCTCACAACATAGCTTAGGACGCTCTCGGGGTCCAGACGTGTGACTGTGCCAAATTTTGTGGCTGTAGCTGCGACGGTGCGGATGCCTATCCCGGACACACACATACACACACACACACATACATACATACATACATACATACACACTTTGAGCTTTATATATTAGATATATATATATAAATAAATGTATACTAGAGGGTATCTAAAAGAAACAGCATTCATCTTCTGGAGGGTAAAGCATTTGTAGTACAGGCTTCCCACATTAGATGAATGTTTGCGGAACCCTTTTGAGTCAGCCGACATTGATTGGGAAGGTTGCGTTTGATTCCAGTGATTATTTTTTTCAATGACTTGTTCAATCTTTCTTCTATTTTGTGATAGTTGATTCACGCAAACAACATGCAGCTAGAAAGTATTTTTTCCTTCTGAGAAAAAAAGTATCTTCAACATCTGTTGTCAGCCACAAATTTTGATTGACCTCGTTTCATGCCCAATTCCTCCATTAACCCTCCGTCAGGCGCAATATAGATTCTCCTCAGTTCATGCGCAATGTGCCTGACAAGCACAGGTCAGAAAACCACCTATAGTAGCTACATATTTCAATTTCAGGACTATAGAAGTAGTCAGTGACCTTCATAGGAATGTATTAAAAGAGATTACACCAAATCAGATGCAAAAAAAAACATTTATTAACCATAAACTTATTAAAACTAAAAGTACCACTTTTCGGTAGTACCGCCAAATAGGCTCCAGTTATCTTTACTTAACTATTGCTTAAATATAAAATTATGGAAAAAAACTTAAAGGATATTGCACTTAGATGTTACTTAATTATTTTCTACTCATCTTCAGTGGTTTCAATTGCAGCAGAAGCAGCACAGGTACACTTAGAAAAGCAAGGCTGGCAGACGAAAGTTGCATGGGAAAGGCAGATTGATTCTTTACATATTTTGCAGTCATATTTAGAAAGCCTTCTGAAACCAGATACAAATGAGCAGGTAGTACAACTGCGTCTTTTAGAAGGTGGTAGAGTCGGTGTTTGTTCTGGAACGTCCTTGGGACGTCCTTTGTATTTTTATCTTTGCCCAAATAATAAGCTAGATCTGTGTCTGTTTCCTCTGTATCAGTGTCATCACCATCCTGCTCTGTTCCAGAATCAGTGTTACATTCTGCTACCTCATCTTCAGATGAAATGTCACTAGATTCCTCTAAATCCTCAGTTACTGCTGGTTCTTCCTCATCATCTTCTAACAAAAAAATCTTCATTTCTTCTAAATGAAGGGGTTTAGATGAATCATACTGTTTTCTGGCCATTGCAGCAGAAAATCTGAAGCAAGAGAGAAAGAGTATGTGTTAGGGCGCAATGTGCCTTAGAAGCCACCCTCCTTTTGTCTAAGAAAACAGTACTTATGTACACTAACTTAGCATTAATCCTTCATAAAACAAGCTAAATACACAATCGTGATGAATAAAAAAAGAAAATACTAACCTTTCAATTTGTGTTGAAATCAGGCGCAATGTGCCTGAGAAGCCAAAGTGTTGATATCTGCTCACTAGAAGGTCTGCTGAGTCACTGTGATATCAGGTTTCACAGAGCCTGTAGAGTCAGGAGATAACTAGGAGGGGTGGGGTTTTCTGATAAGTGGGCAAGGAGAGAGAAGTGAAACTAATTACTGTGTGCCTGTCAGATCTATTGCGCCTGACGGAGGGTTAAAACTTGTTTACTGGAACTCAAGCAGTGTATTTATTGTGCAAAAGCAATAAACCATAAATAAAACTACATAAATTTGGCATTGCCAAAATTGTGTTGACCCGCAAACTAAAGTTGCTCAGCACGTGATTAGCAGAACATGTAAAACATCAAAATCAGCAAGAAGAAATGCTGTTTTTGTTTTTTTTCTCTCTATAAAGACTTAATAAAAGTTTGGTAATACGTACCCCAACTTGGTACTACTTACGAATACAACTAACTCATCCTGAAAAAAACAAGCCCTTATTTACAGTAGCTATGTTGATGAAAAATAAAAATACTATGGCTCTTGGAATGTGACAATGAAAAATAGCTTTGTCCTAAAGGCTTAAAATTCACAAGTCTTCAAAGATGAATTTGACCAAATTTTTCATGTTGAACTGGACACACGATGTAATAATGATAGAGCCAAAATAGTAGAATAAAACTTTTCTTTAATTTCTCCTCTCAGTTGTGGAGATATTTGCAATCAAATTATTTGGGACATTACGAGTCAACTTTTGTTAAGTCCAAGTCAGTGAAAATCATCAAAAATCATTACTGCGCATGCGCCGGTACACTATGACCCGGAAGTATTTTGCTGTGTTCCGGGACATAGTGTACCGGCGCATGCGCAGTAATGATTTTTGGCTTTGCCCGCAGTTGGGCAAAGCATACTGCACGTGCGCAAAGCAAGATTGCCTTGCGCACGCACGAATGATGGAGAAAAATACCGGAGAAGAGCGCGGACGGGGGCCACGGATGGGGTGAAGAAAAAAGAAGGAACCCCGCCCATCGGACCAGACCCAGGCCATTTACATTGTCCTGCAACTTCCGGTGACAGATTCCCTTTAAAATTGAACTCATACCACATGGTGCACAATCCCCCCAGAGAAGCTACAGTGTTGTGTGTACTACAAATACATCTGAGGACAACATAGTAGGTCCTGAATCCAGAAGAGTTTACCTTGAAACAGAAAAAGTACACATTTGGGATCATCTCATCCAGAACAATCCAAAGTATAAAACTGTCCCACTAGTTAACACCTTCAGTGAATGCAGTAAGAAAAAAAACACAAAAAAGTAGAATAAAAGTGGAATAAAACGCGACCAAAAAGACGAATGTAAATAAAAATAGTATCACTGAAAAAGCCATCTTATCCAGCAAAAAACAAGCCGCCATACAGATAACTCAGAGGAAAAATAAAAAAGTTATAGCTCTCAGAATAAAGCAACGCAAAAATAATTATTTTTCCTATAAAAGTTTTTATTGTGTAAAAGCGCCAAAACATAAAAAAATATAAATGAGGTATTGCTGCAATCATACTGACCCAAAAAGTAAAGCTGCCTTACCAATTTTACCAACGCAGAACGGAGAAAAAAAAAAATTCTGAATTGCTGGCTTTTGTTCATTCTGCCTCCACAAAAATCAGAATACAAAACAATCAAAAAATGTCATGTGCCCGAAAATGGTACCAATAAAAAAGTCAGCTTGTCCCACAAAAAACAAGCCATAACATGATTCTGTTGGCCTAAATATGGAAAAATTATAGCTCTCAAAATATGGCAATGCAATGACTTCTTTTTGCAAAAAAAAATGTGTGACACCTGGCCAACATAAAAAAGGATATAATCTGGCATAGCTGTAATTGTACCGACCACGAAGAATAAAGTTGCCTAATCACTTATACTGCATGAGGAATGACGTAAAAAGTAAATAAAACTAATTCTTCACCTGCTGTGGATTTGTTCATTTCGCCTGCCGCCAAAGATTGCCATAAGGCTCGATGTACATTTATCCTGCGCTCTACACTGCGCACTTATACCGGGGTTTCCGTGTAAATCTCTGAAACATGTGATTCAGACAGAACAGCTGGCGGAAGATTCCCTATAATGAGGTAGATGGAGGTATTGTGAACGTCATAGAACCTGTCATCTGGAAGATTCCCTATAATGAGGTAGATGGAGGTATTGTGAACGTCATAGAACCTGTCATCCGGCGGTGTCCTTCTTTTTAGGCGTAAATGAAAATGCTGCCCATCATAGCTTTGTGCGCCTCTGAAAGGAAGGACAACACTGAACGGGCGGAGTCCAGAGTAACTCTGCTGCCTCATTATAGTGAATGGATCCATCGGGGGTTTCATCTGTCATGTAGCTCAGAGATTTAGATGGAGACCCCAAAGTAATGGTCAGCGTAGAGCGCCGGATAAATGTGATCCCAAGCATTATGTAAAATGTTCCCAATAAAAGCTTCAACTCAATCCACAAAAAAAGCAAGTCCCCACTCAGGTTCGTCATCTGTTAATAGAAATATAGGAGGCTTCCATGTTACTGGTAACACAAAGGCTCTGGAAAGCAAATTGGCTCTTTTCCCCCAAAAAGAAATTCAACAAATTCTGCACTCCCAAATCCAAATGCCCCCTCACCTTCTGAGCCCCAGTGTGCATAAACACCTTTAGCCTTCACATTTGGCAGGGGTCACTTCTGCTCTCTAGCAATTTGGGGCTCTGTACTGTATATGGAGTCCGCAAACTTTTCTAGGAAAATCTGCCCTCCAGAAGGCAAATAGCGCTCCAACCCTACCGAGACTCTTCGTATGGCTAATCTGGTGCCAATTTTACCCACTTCTTGTGTGAAAATGTTAAATTTGGGGTTAAAACAATATTTTTGTGGTAAAAATGTAATTATTTTTTCTTCATTGCCCAATGGTATAAAATTTTGTGACACACCCTTGGTATCAATATGATCATTACACCTCTAGATTAATTCATTGAGATGTGTAGTTTGGGGTCACTTATTTGGTGTTCTACTGTTCTGGCACCTCAGGGGCTCTCCCAGTGGGTCATGGCACCCTCAAACCATAATAGTAAAATCTGCACTATAATATGGCGCTCCTTCCTTTTTGAGCTTTGCACTGTGCCACAAAAGTAATTTTCACTCACACATGAGGTATTGGCACACTCAGGAGAAATTTCACAACAAATTCTGAGGTACATTTTCTCCTGTTACCTTTGAGAAAATAAAAAAATTTGGGGCTAAAAGAAAAAATTTGCGGGAAAAATGTGTTTTTTAAAAAATGTTCTTAGCACTGTTATAAACTTCTGTAAGGCTGGGTTCATACTGCGCTATGACAGTCCGTTAACGCTGCCATAGCCTCCCATTAACTAGCGCATAAAGCGGCACACGTTCGCGATGTGCCGTTAAGCACTGACGGAGCCTCGGACGCGGCCTGCAGCGTCTGAGGCTCCGTCACAGCTAGCGCTGATGATTCATCAGCGCTAGCAGTCATAGCATGTCACCGCTAGCGCTGATGAATATCGCGTTATGCTATAGCGTTAACGCAGCCCGTCAACGCTATGCGTTGATAGGGCTGGTTGACTCTATGTGAACCTGGCCTAAAGCACCTGGTAGTTCAACATGCTCACCACACAGCTAAATTAGTTCCTTGAGGGGTCTAGTTTCCAAAATCATATCACTTGTGGGGGATTTCCACTGTTTAGGTGCATCAGGGCCTCTCCAAACGCGACATAGTGTCCGCTCTTGATTCCAGCCAATTTTGCGTTCAAAACATGAAACAGTGCTCCTTCAATTCCGAGCCCTGCCGTGCACCCAAACAGTGGTCTTCCTCCAAACATGGGGGTATTGGCGTACTCAGGAGAAATTGCACAACAATTTTTAGGGTCCATTTTCTTCTGCTACCTTTTTTTAAATAAAAAAATTTGGTTCTAAAAGAGGATTTTTGTGGAAAAAATGTGATTTTTAATTTTCACGACTCTATGTTATAAACTTATGCGAGGGGATTCATCAAGGGCGTTACAAATTAAAAAAGTGGGGCCATAACAATAGATCATAGAGCCCTGCAGTGGCAGTGATCCTTTTTTTAAGGTGTGACCAATGGTGTCACTGCCCCGTTAGAAAAGGGATCACAGCCACTGCAGGGCCCTATGATCTATTCTTATGGTCCCTCTTGTTTTATTTGTAACTCTCCTGATGAATCCTCTACATTGGGGAGGAAACGCGTAGGGACATCTAAATCATATACGGTTGGTGGGTGACCCATAGCAGTTTACTTGTATTTATTGTGAGGATGGGAGCAATGCAGGGGCATGACAAGGAATGAAAGGAAACCCTGTTTTCCCTCCTCACATTTGTCTTTCCTATTCCTGTCCGATGTAGAGCTGCTATGGTGAACATCTAATACAGTGGTGAGAACAAACCATTTTTTTTAATCGAGCACTGGTATGCACAAGCACTTTATACATGTGGTATTATAGTTTTCTGTCACTTTTTTGTCTTGAATGGTTATTTTAAGATTATCCAATAAAGGTTATATTTTATCCATTTTTGGGAAACTCTCCTAGCTATATTCTCACATACTCATCAACAAGTGGTTTGGGGCAGGGCTATTTGGATGGGCCACGGAACAACAGCCAGCGGAGTCATCAAAAAAGCAGAAGAGACTGCTGTACGACTTGGGGCTCAGACTGATTGGCTGATTTGCAAGGGGGTGAGGTGGAAGCCGGATGACCAGGTGAAAACTGCGCACTTTCTCCAGTCGACCGGGTGAAAGATAATGCGAAGGAACTGGAGCCACTCTCAGCCATCCAATCTAACACCTTTTCAACATCTTGTGGCCTCACCATTCATGCAGCAGTATTCAGGCCTATGAAAGGATGCATAACGTCCTTTTGTCTGCGTACATCAGAGGAAGGTGTTGCATTTGGGCACGTAGCATGTACAGAATGACACTGCATTAGCTACTCCACCACCATCAGCAGCTACACCAACACCATCATGGCCACGTCCACGGCCCCCATTGGATGCTCTCCTAATTTTTGGAAGTGGTTTTAAGGATGGCTTAAGGGACAGTACTTACACGGGGGGGGGTTGGGTGCAGAATATAAACATCAGCTTAATGGACAGTACTCACACAGATGGTTGGTTGTAGAATACACAGCGGTTTTTAGGACAGTACTCCCATAGGCGAGAGGGTGCAGAGTACACACAGCAGCTTAAAATCAACAGTACTCACAGGCATGGGGCGGTGCAGAATACACACAGGGGTTTAAAGGGCAGTACTCCCACAGGCAGGAGGGTGCAGAGTACACACAGCGGCTTAAAGGACAGTACTCTCACAGTCGGAGGGTTGCAGAGTACACAGTGGCTTAAAGAACAGTACTGAGAGTGCACATTCAATATTTGTCCCTCTCTCCAGCTGCGTCTGTGGCGCCCCTGAGGCTAAGTCGCCACAGAGGTACTGCACCTTCTCCTAAGGTGTAGTGCACCACCATCCAGGTAAGGTGGCAACTCCTTGCCACACGCCAACACCTGCATCCCACACACAGGATAGTTCAGCAGAGGACCAGATTGCAGCTCAATGCTTAGTGGGTAGCAGAGCACCTTTCGTAGATCCTTGCTTCTAACATGAGATGTGCTGGGAGGTGGGTGGAGTTAGTATAAAATAAGGGGAAAGCTAGGATCTAGAGGTCAGTCCCTTAGGGGGCCGTCTGACATGGTTCAGTGCAGTCTGACAGAAGGTCGGCGGAGTAGGAAGCCACTCAGTGAGGAGTGGGGGATTCCTGGAAGAAGGGATGGAGGAAGGAGTGCTGCAGCTGCCTCAGTGACCTGAGCCAGCTGGCACGGGAGAGGAAAGAGAAGGAGAGACGTAGAACTGTAACCTGCATTTCCATAAGAGAGAGCAAGACAAGTACGGAACGAAGAGGAGAGAGAACAGAGAGGAGGAGTGGGTTGGATAGGAACCCTACCTATAGGTTCTCAGCGCAAGGCCGGGGCCCGGTCCCCGAGGTTGTATGGACACTTATGGTTCTGCAGCAGACACGGGTGGAGTAGTTGGCTGTAAATGCACTACTCCCATCAAAGACTTGGGACATGACAGCAAACGAGTAGAGAGCCGGGATTCAGGAGAAGGGAGTCCCCGAAGCAGGCTACAGCTGTCTGTCATACAAGTAGTTGTTAGGAACATCTGACAGGAGGAACTTCAGGGAACCACGGTACTGGAGTTCTTCACACTAAAAGGCGTAATAGAGGAGTCGTTCAGGAAAGTCACATTTTGGCGGGGTGCTGGCAGGGAGAGTCCTATTTCGCCTGGAGGTTGGCTGGGCCTCTGCCCCGGAGGACACGGTACTGAAGCGGGCACCTGTGTGCACTACGAACTGTGAGTAAAGCTTTGAAACTGCAAGCTCTGGTGTCCTCCATTAATTCGTCACTAACACGTTCAGCTCCACTACATCTGGGTACCAATATCTATACCAGTCTGCGCCTCTCCTCATCCATTGCACCTACACTGCCCTGGGACTACAGCTCCACCTGTGGGGAGCTACACCATCTTTGCTGCATCACACCATCAGTCCCAGTGGATCTGCAAGCAGCGTTGGCTTACCATCTTACTTGCCAAACACCACGGGTGGCGTCACAAACTTTCCATATAAACTACATTATAAACATCATCTGCCATTGATATTGGGTGCCGAGGGCCACGGACTGGGTCACCGCTGCTGTGACACATTTCCCCCTGACACCAGCCCGGTACCGAGTACCCCACAGCCCTGGGAGGGCGACTCACGTCCTATCCCTACACTAATGAGAGCATAGGCCAGGTCACGTGCTGCGCCTGCCATTCACAGCCATGCCAATACTTGTCATGGCTGTGATGGGTCTGGAAGTGTCCACAGTCTGAATACAAATTGATTGGCTGCACTGCAGCCTTTCAATAAGCTTTATTAGACTGGCAAACCTGAAAAAAATCTGTTTTTGGGGTTCGGTAATGGACACTAGATTTTCAGTATGGACCCCGAACTTTCCCGTTCAGGTTCTCTCATCCCTATTGCTAATATCTTTGCAATGGAAAGGCAAGTTAAAAAAAGACCATTTTATTACATTGTGTGTTCAATTCAACATGAATATTTTGATGAAAGGTACTTTCAAAAGAGAACCTGTCATCAAGATTTTATACCTCAAACTAAGGGCGCTTTAATGCTTATTAAAAAATCAAAACCCCAAAAAAGTTTACTGATGAATTAAAGGGATTTTCTGTGTTGAGAAGTTTACAGTCGCTCCATGTGACTGCAGAACAATGACAGTATGCAATGCATGTACTGTCACGATTCCCCTGTATTATAACAATCACACAATATACATACATGCAGTCACATGAAGATGAGACGCTTCACTACTTCTCAGTGGTCTAGCAGAGGAGAGGCTAGGTGACACATGACTACAAGTATGCAAATCGCATTCATTCATCCATATGACCACTAACTCTGAATAAAAGGGGTTATCTAAAACTTCAAAACTGGTTGCCTAACTATAGGAAAATAGGAAAGGCCATCAGAAGAGGTGGATGACCAACTCTTGGTGATTGATAAGCTTCTTTAGGGACGAGTAAACAATCCTGTTCTGTGTGTTTGGCGAATTCAACTTACTTGTTTATTTCTTTGATACATACTGAACATTTAATACACATTAGAGTGTTGTTGGACATGTGAACACCAGCCGGTATGTCCAATCTTAGGCCCGGTTCAGATGAACGGATTTTACAGTCTGTATATGGACTGTAATGCTTGGACTGATCATTAGTCTCCCAACATGAACTTACAGCCTCAAAGACACATATGAGGCTGTAAATTTGGATCAGGAGACCCACGATCAGTCTGAGCATTACGATCCATATGCAGACCATGAAATATGCCCTCCTCAACCAAGCCTTAGTCTAATATGTACTGGCACCTGAGAAAAAAGAGAAGGAACATGTAGTGCAGATCTGAAACAGCCAGGGACAGTATTCTGTTGAGTCTGTGTCCGGAGTTACATGACAACCTGTCATACACAGGAGTTTCACAGACTATACATGTGGTTAGCACAAGGACCGGGCTGGGGTTACCTTTCTGGCATTGGGTCCGGGACTGTCGGGACTGTCTCCTCTGTCGTCTGGGGGAAAGCTAAAACAATCAGACCATCATTTGCACCTAGCAGCAGGGGACGTGGTTAGCTTGGGGAAAGTGGAGCGTGCGTAGAAGCGGGGAGAGTTGGTGGGAAGGGACAGCGTGCAGCAGGGGAATGTAAGTGTTCCGTCCCTGCAGCACGAGAGCAGCACAGGCCCTCACTTGAGGATATCCACGGCCACCTGCAGGGACTGTGGAGAGAGACTAGGAGTGCCTCCGCCGACTGTCCCATACCAGGGTGCCGAACACTGTGGTCCTGCTTGTGCAGTGCTTGACCATGAACTGTGTCCTGACTCAACGGTCCATATCTGCTGAGCCACGGTGGGTCTGAACTGTGTTGTGGCCCACACTTTACCCTCGACCACAAGCCCCGGAGTCAGAACTCTGCGTAGAGTACCAGAGACGAAATGTCGCTGTACAGACCCCACCGGATCTACGTTTCCCTCAGCACTCCACGAGAACAAGCCTTCTCTGATGGCTGTCATCGTCACCACTCCACATCGTTGAACCCAGCACCTGGAAGTCAACTAACTGGATAAGTTTATCCTTTAAGAACTCGTCGCTACCTCTTCCCCAGTGTTGCTCCTTGCACCCTATCTCCTTGTTGTTTTTCCCCATTACTGCAATAATCCTTCAAAACCTATTAACTCCCTGCGTGGAGTATATCCCTGTATTAGTATATAGGTTAACCCTTGCTCTGTCTCCCGTCTGTCACTGTATCCCACAACCTGCTCACACATGTTAAGATGCAAAATGGTAGAAAATGTTTGAGTCTATTTTGAATGCAGGCAGAACAGAGCTGGTACTCCTAGAATTAAAGTGGGAGAGTGGCCAAATGACCCAATAATCAGTAATAACAAACACTGCATGCTGCACCCAGAGGAAGAGCATGAAATATCTGGAAGGTTCCCTTTAAGTTTAAATGTGTGATATCATTTACAGTTTCATTTCCAGAAAGAGAAAGAAATAAATCATCTGAAAATTAGTTGTTTTCCGTGTAGCCCTTGGCAATGGATTCAGTAACATGTCTCTCATTTTAATGAGCTTTCTTATACACTGGCCAAGACTCTAGCAAGAAAAGGTCTGAAGGGATCACATCTGATTACTTTAGTAAGTTTATAGTAGAGAACAGATGGAAGTGGTTCTTTTCCAACACAAATTCCTAATGGTCCACTTGCTGAATGCGTGTTTGTTCTGAAACATCTGCATATTCCCTCCTTCTTATTAGATATCTGAGCAAGGTCCATGATGAATTGGTTGGCAAGATAATACATAGATAAAACCACCTTATAACCTTATAGCCTCTTATAAAAATATTTATAAAAAAACATGTATTCTGAAACAGAGGCATGAAATAACTTTCATTAGTAGTTTAAATGTAGGGAACCTCTCTAAATATGCCAAAAAAAATAGACAAGTGCCAATACCCCTTTTAACTATGCAACACAAAATATGAGATTTGAAATTACCTGCATGGGCTTGTCATACCATCGATTGCCTCCATTTTTGTCATACCCTCCACCATGAAGAAGCTGCAGTGCCCTATTGGCTTCATTAAGTTCTTCCCCTGTTGGTGCGTCCAGGCAGACTAGACATATACATCGCTCAATCATATCTAGAGAGTCACGGTTTGTGGAATCTGTGAAATACGGGATAGAAAGACAACTGAGCATAGACTAAAGCTGAGAAATTTTTTGATTAGCAAATTTTTGCTGCTGTTAACCATTACCCATATAATTATTTTCTGCAGCTGCTTTATTGCTACGGCAGAGGTGGGGCATGCCGGTCCGGCATCACTCAATTACACATACAGTATGTCCGCAGGTTGTGTGTAGTATTCACGACCAGCTTTATTCATTTCAGGGCTCATTCAGAAGTAAGACTATTTTTTTTGCATGCAAGAAGAATCACTGAATGAAACAGTGTTTTTGATCAGTGTTTGGTTAATGTCAGTTTTTACCATCATAGTTTAATAAGAGCTTCATCAGTTTTTCTTGGATAAAAAAAGGTGATGGAGGTTTCTCAACCTTCTCATAAGAAACAGTTTGTGAAAAACGATCAGTGCACAGATGGCATCCGACTGCTGCTCGTTTTTATCACTGACCCATAGACTTACTTTGCTGAGGTTGATCCGAAACTTGAATCAAAATCAGACATGTCTTCGTGATGTCTGTTTCACTCAGTCTGCAAAAATACACGGACTTTGTGAAAAAATGATGTCTGAATGAGCCCATAGTGCGAACATATAAATCCCTTAAAACAAATTATTTATTTTATACATTAAAAAACACCTATCCCAGTGAAAAATGGCCAATGCCAAAAATAACCAGACCTACGCTGGGATGCTACATAGCCCTACTTTAAGGCTCACTGATACCTTCCTAGCCGTGGAGATTGGCACCCTAAAAACGAGAATTGGCGCCCCCACTCAACGTGGACTATCCCTCACTCCCCTACCAGTCCCTATTCAGACAGGAGGGAAAACAATAATCTGGGGATAGTGCAGAAATGAAACTTCAGAATGCCCTAAGCTCAAGCAAAACCTCAAACAATTGATGTTGTCCTGAAAGAACCCCCACACAGGGGTATATTAACCAATAAATTGCTTGTCATATGTAGGTATGCCCATCTGATATTATAGCAATGAACATTAAAGTTGCCTTAGGCTAAAGTAGGACCCCAGGATACTATTAACGATAAAAAATCTATTACCTCCACATCATGACCATATGTGACAGACTAATATGTCCGACAGACAGATAATACAAACTAACTCCTCTCAAGGGTATATTCTGAATCATAGTATAATAAACAAAGTCACTTATCATGTGCAGGTCAACCCCGACGCGTTTCCCCGCCTGTAGCGGTTCATCAGGAGGATCAATCAATAAACGTCATATCCATATATGATACCCAGATGATGCATGATGGCATTGGCCATTTTTCACTGGGATAGGTGTTTTTTAATGTATAAAATAAATAATTCGTTTTAAGGGATTTATATGTTCGCACTATTTCTGATTCCCATGAGATATATATTTCATACGTTCGACTCTGAATGAGCCCATACAATACCAGACACAATTCACAGACAGATGGGATACTTTTTCTGTAAGTAAACAGCCATGTTTTTTATCATTAGAAAACAATTCTAATGACATTAAAGGGGTTTTCTGGCCTTAGGCTACAAGGCCTGTGAGGATTCTTCAGTGCAGGCGCCAGGAGCAAGAGGTCATGTGATCTCAAGCATATGATTTTCATAGTTCCTGCCACATTCTGACGAGACAGTATCCTGCCTCACTCATTGCACTCCTGGTTAGTGGTTGGGTGAAGCCATTTATTGTCATATTACTGTGTTTTCTCTTTTTAAATCAGAATTACATCCCAAAACATCCAAATGACCCTGATCAAAAGTTTACATACCCCATTTCTTAATACCGTGTATTGTCCCCTCTAAGGCTAGTTTCACACTAGCTTATTTTCCACGCAGCGCTCGGCGCCGCTAAGCCCCGCCCCCTGCTGGCTCCCTGCCCGCCCCATCCGGTCATCGCCGCCTACTATCGCACACGGCTGCATGCGATCTGCGCACCCTATCTTTAGCATAGAGTGCGCAGACCATGCGCAGACCTGCGCTAGTAGGATTTTAGCGCGCGCTGCGCACTTTTGAAGGTGCGCCGGTGTGCGCCAAACGCACCATGTTGCATTTTGGCGCGCTCGGCGCACCTTCAAAAGTGCGCAGCGCACGCTAAAATCCTACTAGTGCATGGCCAGCGCATGGTCTGTGCACCCTATGCTAAAGATAGGGTGCGCAGATCGCATACAGCCGTGTGAGATAGTAGGTGGTGATGACCGGATGGGGCGGGGCTTAGCAGCGCCAAGCGCTGCGTGGAAAATAAGCTATTGTGAAACTAGCCTTACACCAATGACAGATTGAAGTCTTTTGTGGTAGTTGTGGATGAGGTTCTTTATTTTCTCAGATGATAAAGATGCCCACTCTTCTTGGCAAAGCCTCCAGTTCTTGTAAATTCCTGGGCTGTCTAGCATGAACTGCGCACTTGAGATCTCCCCAGTGTGACTCAATGATATTGAGGTCAGGAGACTGAGATGGCCACTCCAGAACCTTCACTTTGGTCTGCTGTAGCCAATGACAGGTAAACTTGGCCTTGTGTTTTGGATTGTTGTCATGTTGGAACGACCAAGTACGTCCCATGCGCAGCTTCCGGGCTGATGATTGCAAATTTGCCTCCAGTATTTGCTGTTAATGTGCTGCATTCATCTTTCCTTCAACTTTGACCAAGTTTCCTGTGCCTTTGTAGCTCACATATCCCCAAAACATCAGCGATCCACCTCCGTGCTTTACACGAATGGTGTTCCTTTCATCATAGGCCTTGATGACCTCTCTCCAAATGTAACGTTTATGGTTGTGCCCAAAAAGTTTAATTTTGGTTCCATCACTCCAAATTACCTTGTTCCAGAAGATTTGAGGCTTGTCTCTGTGCTGTTTTGCATATTGTAGGAGAGATACTTTGTGGCATTTGCACAGTAATGGCTTTCTTCTGGTGACTCGACCACGCAGCCCATTTTTCTTCAAGTGCTTCCTTATTGTTCATCTTAAAACTGCCACACAGCTCGTTTTCAGAGAGTCTAGTATATCAGCTGATGTAATTTGTGGGTTTTTCTTTGCATCCCGAACAATTTTCCTGGCAGTTGTGGACAAAATATTTGTTGGCCTAACTGATCGTGGTTTTGTTTTTACAGAGACCCTGATTTTCCATTTGTTAGGCTGTGTTCACACACAGCGTTTTTTTAGCGGTTTTTACCACGGTTTTCACTATAAAACCGCTAAAAATAAGCTGCACAGTCATTTCTATGCATTTTGCACTTTTTGTGCACATTGATGCGTTTTTTACCGCGAAAAAAACGCATCGCGGTAAAAAACGCAGCATGCTCATTAATTTTGCGGATTTTTCCGCGGTTTTGGCTTCTCCCATGCGTTTAGAAACCGCTGCGGTAAAAAATGCATCAAAAACGCATCAAAACCGCCGCGGAAAAATAGGTGCGGTTTCTGGGAAGGGATTCAGGTTTTTGTGCAGAAATTTTCTGCAACGTGTGCACTTAGCCTTAATCACATTTTGATTGCTGTTGACTGGCATTATCAATTTCGTGGATATCTTTTTGTATCCCTTTCCTGTTTTATGAAGTTCAACTACCTTTTACCTTAGATCCATTGACAATTCTTTTACTTTCCCCATGAGTGACAATCCAGAAATGTCAGTGACTGGATGAAAGATGCAGGAGTCTGTCTGGACCCCAGAAACTCACTCAACTTTTATGCACACACACTGATTACAAGGAAACAGGTGACAGGTGAGGATGTTACCTTTAGTAGCCATTCATACCCATTTGCGTCAACTTCGGTGTATGTTAGCAGGCCAAAATCACCAGGATATGTGAACTTTTGATCAGGGTCATTTGAATGTTTTGGGTTGTAATTCTGATTTAAAAAGAGAAAACACAGTAGTATGACAATAAATGGCTTCGCCCAACCACTATCCATGAGTGGAAAGACAGTTTCGGTGTTATCGTTCATATTCTCTGAGAAAAGGCCAAGAAAGCAACAACTCTGCAGGGGTATGTCAACTTTTGAGCACAACTGTATATTTGTACAACTGCTTCTTACAAAATTAGAATATCATCAAAAAGTTAAGTTATTTCAGTTCTTCAATACAAAAAGTAAAGGCCCCATTACACACAGCAATCTCGCTGGCGAGATCGCTGATTTTGTGATGCCACAGTGATCTTGCCAGCGACATCGCTGTGTGTGATGGGGATCAGCGACCGGCCCCCCTGCCGGGTATCGCTGATCGTGCTCGATCGTCCTGGGCCATTTTTTGATCGTTGGTCTCCCGCTGACCAGCGCACGGCTCTTAGATACCCGCTGTTTACATTAGAAACCAGCTTGCTCGCTGGTCCTGATCGCTGGAGGGGCTGTCTATGTGACAGCTCACATGCGATCAGCCTAACGATGTCCCAGCGATCCCATCCATGTCGGATCGTTGGTGGGATCGCTGGGACATCGTTATGTGTAATGGGGCCTTAAGACTCATATATTAGAGTCATTACAAACAGAGTGATCTATTTCAAGTGTTTATTTCTGTTAACAGAAATAAACACTTGAAATAGATCACTCTGTTTGTAATGACTCTATGTAATATGTGAGTTCCACTTTTTGTATGGAAGAACTGAAATAAATTAACTTTTTGATGATATTCTAATTTTGTGAGAAGCACCTGTATGTGTTACCCTTGATTGTATAGCCATGTACTATATTGGTACTATATAAATTAAGGATATCATTATTTTGTAAATAATGGGACTTTTGTTAAAGCTAATGATCTGTGGTAGGGCTGCACTCTATGTCCATGAGCTACCTTTTGTGATAAATTTCTTACTTTAAATATATTATGAATTGTCTTCGTGCTTAGGGCTTGTGCACTTGTTGCACAGTTGCTGCGTTTTTTGGTGCATTTTTGCCATGTAGATTAGCTAGCAAAACCTGAAGCAATCCTGATATCAGCAAACTGATTGAGAAACCTGAAGTGCCATGCAGACGTTGAGTATTTATGACTTGCAAATTTGGTGCAGAAAATAAATCGGCAGAATGTCAATTCTCTGTGAGTTTGTGCATTGAGTTTCTCACCTATGACTTCATTCAAATCAGTCAAAGACGCTGCAAAATCACAGTAAAAACATGTATTTTTGTACCTGTGTTCTTACTGTTAAGAGCTGCAGAAATTTCTGCATCCATTTAATCACGTGTACAAACAGCAAAAAAGCCAAATATTAAGGCTATCAACTGGAAAACACAAGGACCACTATTGTTGCTAAATTTAATGATGTTTTACTGTCTTGATGTATATATATATATTATGTGGTGTGACTGGTGATCGCGTGGTTAATGGTCACAGGGATGGATGCTCCCTGCGATGCAACCCGGAGTATTTTGTCTTTAGTGCACATGAGCACTAATATGTCGTTTAGTGCACCTGGGTCCGGGTTCTGGGTAGCTATGAGAGATGGGAGGGTCTGGCTACCCATTTTACCTCACCTCTGGGTGATGGTGCTCACTGTACCCTTTTTTTCCCTGTGTGTGTGGTTGTGAGTTTCAGGACCTGCAGTGAGGTCATGACCATGTGACCAGCCCATGTGATCCATACATGTCTGACAGCCATTCCATTCCAGTGTCAGTTGAATTCCAACCAGAGTACACCTCATTCTACTTAATGTGCTTCTCACTAGGTGATAACCTGAATGAAGGAAAGTATAAAAAATCCTGCTGTGGTGTACTCAATCCTTTGGCAATAGGACAAGCTGGATGGCAAAACAAGTGCTAGTAATATCCCAAAAGTAATAGGAATGAAAAAATAACTTTTAACCATGCCAAAGGAGTTGAAAAGAAAAGTCTTGAATGAGGAAAAGAAGGGCTCAATTCTGGCTTTACTAACAGAGGGATACAGTGAGTGTGATGTTGCCTCCATCCTTAAAATTTCTAAGACGGCTGTCCACTACAACAAGGTCAAGCAGCAGACATTGGGAACAACAAAGCTACAGACTGGCAGAGGGCGAAAATGACTCTCCACTGACCAGGATGACCGTCATCTTATTCGAATGTCACTCAGCAACCGCAGGATGACATCAAGTGACCTACAAAAGGAATGGCAGCTGGGGTGAAGTGCACGGCAAGAACAGTTCATAACAGGCTCCTCGAGGCAGGGCTCAAGTCATGTAAAGCTAAAAAAAAGCCTTTCATCAATGAGAAGCAAAGGAGAGCCAGGCTGAAGTTTGCAAAAGATCATAAGGACTGAGTTAAAACATTAGTATTGTTGTTTGTAAATGATTATGAACTTGTTTTCTTAGCATTATTTGAGATGTGCAAGCACTGCATTTTTTTGTTATTTTGACCATTTCTCATTTTCTGAAAATAAATACAAAATTTAGTGCTTGGAAATTCGAAGACATGTTGTCAGTAGTTTATAGAATAAAAGAGCAATTTACATTTTACTCAAAAATATACCAATTAAGAGAAAAATCAGGCAAAATATAAATTTTGCAGTGGTCTCTTAATTTTTGCCAGAGCAGTATACATATGAGA
This sequence comes from Dendrobates tinctorius, assembly GCF_039654945.1. NCBI lineage: Eukaryota > Metazoa > Chordata > Amphibia > Anura > Dendrobatidae > Dendrobates > Dendrobates tinctorius. Next base: position 15,762,172 of record NW_027361708.1, on the reverse strand, counting down.
TTCTTAAGCCCTACATTAATGGGGTAGGTCATTTTTTGCTACAACTACAATATTGATCAGCTAGTAAATGTGGTAAATAAATAGACTATTGATCATTTGATAATTCCATGTCCTTAGCTCACTTATGCTCTGCTTTCTCATCACTCACCAAGCTTACCTTTATTTCATTTGTTATGGCTTGTCATGTTAACAGATGAGCTCTGGCTACCTTGTAAATCTCGTAGAGTGATTTTAGTAGCCCAGAGGAAAAGTTGACTTTCACGCTACGATTATGTTTGGGTCAGTAATACATTTTGAAACCTTGATTTCAAACTTAACTGTTCTGGTAAAGTCCTGTTGTGTGGACTAGAAATGGGCCAGCGTCATTTTTCTGGAATTATACTTTCAAATGAATATGTAGATATCTATATACATAATTGCCTTGTAACATTTTCATTTCCGTCTGGATGTCCCCGAATCGCAAAATCCACTGCGCCGACCGGTAGTACGCCGAACGTCATATTGAAATACCCAAGTAAGGGGTATTTCAATATGGCACCCGCTGGTGGTACCAGGCCCTTCCACAGTACCACCAGTGAAACACCGCCGGGACCTCCCCATCACCACCGGACCCCCCCGCCGTCAGACCCGCCACCTCCGTCACAGCCGGCAGGAAAGTCCGCGGCTTGCGGCCTGTGCACAGGCCGCAAGCCGCGGACTTTCCTGCTGGCTGGCTGCCGCCAGGACCCCACCCGCCGCTGGACCTGCCGCCGCTGGAGCCGCCGCTGCTGGCCACCCTGCCAGACCCCCTCGCCGGACCCGCCGCTGCCTGCCCACCCACCTCCGTCACAACCAGCAGGAAAGTCTGCGGCTTGCGGCCTGTGCACAAGCCGCAAGCCACGGACTTTCCTGCTGGCTGGCCGCCGCCAAGACCCCACTCGCTGCTGGACCAGCCGCCGCTGAACCCCCCCACCGCCACCGCTGGCCACCCCGCCGGACCTGAACACCGCCACCACCGCTGCTGGCCACCCCGCCGGACCCCCCCAGACCCGCCGCTACCTGTCCACCAGTCACAGCTGGAAGGAAACACCGCGGCTTGCGACCTGTGCACACCCCGCAAGCCGCGGACTTTCCTGCCGGCTGGCCGCTGCCAGGACCCCACCCGCCACTGGACCTGCCGCCGCTGAACCCGGACAACATTGCGATGGCAAAACCGCGCTCCTTAAATCATCATTACTAATAATGATTGTGAATGAGATCGTATGTTGACTTACGGGTCGCAGTGTGACCACATTCATTAGTTGTACATTAGCAGTGCTTCGTTGCAGCATTATATTGACGCCTAGCCCTAGATTCTCAGTGCGGCAAAGCCTGCCCCCATCAGGGCGTCACCGCCCTCCTGATGCGATAGCATCGGACCTCCATCTAGTACTAGCATAAAATGAGAATCTATGTATACATATAACATTATGTCTATTAAAATGTACTGGGAAATGCTTTGCTTTCAATGATCATCAGTCTGAGCCCTAAATTATATTTATTACCATTTTTAGCTAATTTTATAATAAAATATGTTAAAAATCCTAATTATACTAGTAACAATAATAATATATGATCTTTGAAGTTTTTAATTAAACTTCATCTCTTTTTTAACATGCTCAGTTGCTCTTTATTTTTAAAGAAATCTGATTTAGGAATAAATTAATTTAAGGGGAATCTGTCACCAGGTTTTTGCCACCTAATCTGAGCTCAGCATAATGTAGAAACAGAGACCCTGATATCAGCGATGTCTTTGAATTAGTCTATAAACTAAAGCTTGTAGATCTGCTAAAATGCCAGACCTATGTTTGGCATGTAGAGATAGAAAGCATAATTTTGGAGCTAAGATTGGCGAACAGACACAAAATTACTAACAAATATTTATTTTGATGGTAATTAGTAGGATCTTTATTTGAATACAGAAAAATGTTTTTTTTCAGGCTTCCCCTTTACATTAATGTATGGAAAATAGATTCACAGCCCATTTAAATAGTTCAAAATGTCTGTTCATATGAGTCACTTTTGTAGCCTCTCAGTTTCTCAATCTGATCAAGAAGGCAGCGAGTATGACTAAAGGTACAGATGGATGGATTTCTGACTGACATATATCTTCAACAATAAAATTGCAAGAGCAAGATGAGAAACTTATGTTCTCATGGAAATGACAGAATCGATAGACATGCTAATTATTTACAAATGATGAAAAAATGGGAACAAAATTTTCAAATCATCTCAATTTATTTAGTATGGAATTTGAGTGCCACCTGCAGACATACATACACTTACATGCTTTAGCTGCTATCATTCAGGTTATTAATGGTTATCTGAGGAATGTTCTGCCATGCTGAATGGACTTTGGCAAATCATCAAGATCCGCTGCTGGCAGCTCTTTGTAATTGCTGACCAATGACCTCCCAAATGTGCTTGATGGGAGACAAGTCCAGAGACACGTGAGAACACATTTAGGCTACGCAAGCTGCTCACAGTAGCATGAGCAAAATGCAGCCTATTCATACGCCTTGAACATTCCACATTTCATTCCACATTAAACCCACAAACTTAAAGGGGTATTGCCATCTCCAAGATCATATCCCAATATGTAGTAGGTCTAATAATAATAATAGAAAATACCTCTAATTAAAAATGTAGTCTAGTTGTCATGTGGACCCGTCCTGTGTGACGCGACCAGCAGGCCGGTAACTAGAACAACAGGATGCGGTACGTGATACTGTCCTGTGTGACTCGGCTCACAGGCCTGTAACTAAAACAACAAGACAAGGGGTAGGGAAACAGTTACAACAGTGGGCCCTGCGATAGGGAAAGGAGACGTGGAGACCTCCTGCACTCCCCTGAGTCAGTGTCCCTAACGCTCCTAATGTTCCCTCTGCCGGTTCCGCACTGGGCGCCGATCACGAACCTGTCGCCCTAGCACACCCTACACCTATCCCTTGCTAGGGAGCTGGGTGGCGCAGGCACTGGCCCCACCGCTGTACTAATACACACTAAGGAAAAACACAAACAGGGAAACACAACTTAGCTTTACTCTGTTGCACTTGCTCCTGGCAACAGAGTCCACCACCAGCATGCAGCTCTCCTCCTGAATCGCTGCCACCAAGCTCTGTCAGAGCTACAAGGAAATCCACTATGATTCCTTCCACACCAGGGCTAAGACAGTGCAGCAAGGAATGCTCTCCAGCTCCTTCCTCCACCAAGGATGGCTGAAATGAACACTATCACCAACACTGATTGCAACACCTGTGACTCTTTTATAGCAGAGCCAGCACTCACACCTGCATTATAATCATGTGCACTTAACTAAAGAAACTAGAATGCAATGATACTCACCACCACCAGGGACAAACTTAGAACAAACGACACCACAGTGCAATAATCCTAATGGCCACCAGGGGCAAAAACCAACCTTAAGCACAGCTTAGAAAAAAAAGGTTACCTGTGCCTTATATCTGTCTTGATCCAGCATGGATCATGACAGTACCCTCCCCTTAATGAGGGGCCTCTGGACCCTCAAGACCGCTCCCCATCAGGGAACCACCTACAGCGAGGATGCCCAGACCCAGAGTTCACCCCAGCAACTACCTGCATGTGAGGTTGCCGCTGGTATTGGCAACGTATGTTCTGGAGGCAACACACATCTCCGAAGTGCTGACCTGGGGAACGGGTTGTGTATGTGTATGTTTGGTATGAGCTGGTAACACTCCACAACACACTTCCACTGGATGTTTTTTGCTTTCCACCCATACACGCTCGTTCACACACAGGTCCGGACCTGAACTTTTATTGCCAGTCGTTCTTTTGTCACCTCTTGGAGAACTCTTTCTGGGATTGACAACAGAGGTGTCCCCCTGTGTCCCCACACTCACACCCCCGCACCTCACCAAGGGGTACACCACCCTCCAACCCCTTCCACCACGAGGTCTGCGCTTCCCAGGGTAGGCCAATGGCGAGGGTTGAGACTTGCCCCTACTCTCCTGCAGCACATCTGCTGCCCTCACTGGAGAGGAAGGGGGTCCGTTGAAGAAAGACGGCAGAGACAGTAGTTCTTAGGCAGCAGCCCTCACACGAGTGCCCCCAGCTGACCGCTTCCCTCGCTCGCCAATCTATTACCGGGTTGTGTCTCTTCAGCCAAGGGAGGCCTAAAACAATAGGTACTGGCATTCCCTCCAAGACGTAGCATGACAAGGACTCCTCATGATGTCCTATACGCAGATGTATATTCTCTACGACCTTGGTCAAGCTCCCCTGGCTCAGTGGAACAGAGTTTATGGCCTGGACGCTTATAGGCTGGGCTAGTGTCCTACACGTCAGACCATGAGTCTGGACAAAGTGAGCATCCACCAGACTGACTCCTGCTCCACTGTCCACAAACACCGGTATCACCTCCGGTACCCTGCCAGCCAAGACCTCACCAAGGGGTACACCACCCTCCAACCCCTTCCACCACGAGGTCTGCGCCTCCCAGGGTAGGCCAATGGCGAGGGTTGAGACTTGCCCCTACTCTCCTGCAGCACATCTGCTGCCCTCACTGGAGAGGAAGGGGGTCCGTTGAAGAAAGACGGCAGAGACAGTAGTTCCTAGGCAGCAGCCCTCACACGAGTGCCCCCAGCTGACCGTTTCCCTCGCCCGCCAATCTATTACCGGGTTGTGTCTCTTCAGCCAAGGGAGGCCTAAAACAATAGGTACTGGCATTCCCTCCAAGACGTAGCATGACAAGGACTCCTCATGATGTCCTATACGCAGATGTATATTCTCTACGACCTTGGTCAAGCTCCCCTGGCTCAGTGGAACAGAGTTTATGGCCTGGACGCTTATAGGCTGGGCTAGTGTCCTACACGTCAGACCATGAGTCTGGACAAAGCGAGCATCCACCAGACTGACTCCTGCTCCACTGTCCACAAACACCGGTATCACCTCCGGTACCCTGCCAGCCAAGACCTCTGCTGACATGGTACTTTGGGAGGGCAAAATGGAGGAAATGTATACTCCCTGGTCGCCTCCCTCCAAGCGGCCAGGGGAATGCGGCTTCTCAGATGGCACAGATAATTTAGCATGCAATGGGCAAACCTTCAGGACATGACCAGTCTGCCCACAGTAAAAACATGCCGACACCACTCCCCGAACCGTAGGCAGCTCCGAATACAAACTAGCTCCTCCTACTTGCATGGGTTCGACAGGAGACTTGGCATGAACTGGGCAGGCTCTCATAAAATGGCCAGGCTTCCCACAGGAAAAGCATACCCCCCACCACGACGAGCCACAGACACCCCCTTTTTTGTATCAACAACACCGGGCTGCCTGGGTTCCTCCGTCCGCACTGGTGGGTACTCCTCCCTAGCGAGGACATCATGGGGCACTTTTTGTATATGTCTTTCCCTAAGGTGTCTATCCACCCGGATGGCAAGGGACATGGCGGCCTCCAGCGACCTGGGGGCGGCGTACTGCACCAGAGTATCCTGCAACTTTGGAGACAAACCCTGCACAAATTGACTCCTAAGTGCAGGGTCATTCCACTGAGTATTAGTGGCCAATCTCCTAAACTCTGAGCAGTACTCCTCAGCGACCCGGGCTCCCTGTTTACACCTACGGATTCGGGATTCCGCCAGGGCGACGCCATCAGGATCCCCATACACAAGCGCCAAAGCCGCAAAGAACTCGTCCACGGTCTCCAAAGATGGAGAATCGTCCAGTAGGGCGAAGGCCCAGGATTGGGGATCCCCTTTAAGAAGGGACATAATGATTCCCACCCGTTGCTCTTCACTCCCTGATGAACGAGGGTGCAGCCTGAAATACAATTTACAGGCTTGTTGAAACACCAAGAATTGATCTCTCCCTCCAGAAAATCTGTCAGGGAGGGATATCTCGGGTTCTGGCTGAGCCTGTTCCTGAACCAAGCCCCCAGAGCCCACCAACAGCCGCATTTGCCGCACCAACACTCCGCGCAGCCCCCTAATCTCATCAGTAAGGGTCTGCAGCATTTGGGCAAAGGTCTGAACTGGGTCCATGGCTCAGCAGAAAAAAAAAGTTGTGGTTGGTGATAAAGTCACATGGACCCATCCTGTGTGACGCGACCAGCAGGCCGGTAACTAGAACAACAGGACGTGGCACGTGATACTGTCCTGTGTGACACGGCTCGCAGGCCGGTAACTAAAACAACAAGACAAGGGGTAGGGAAACGGTTACAGCGGTGGGCCCTGCGATAGGGAAAGGGGACGTGGAGACCTCCTGCACTCCCCTGAGTCAGTGTCCCTAACGCTCCTAACGTTCCCTATGCCGGTTCCGCACCGGGTGCCAATCACGAACCTGTCGCCCTAGCACAACCTACACCTATCCCTTGCTAGGGAGCTAGGTGGTGCAGGCACTGGCCCGAACGCTGTACTAATGCACACTAAGGAAAAATACAAACAGGTAAACACAACTTAGCTTTACTCTGTTGCACTTGCTCCTGGCAACAGAGTCCACCACCAGCATGCAGCTCTCCTCCTGAATCGCTGCCACCAAGCTTTGTCAGAGCTACAAGGAAATCCCCTATGATTCCCTCCACACCAGGGCTAAGACAGTGCTGCAAGGAACGCTCTCCAGCTCCTTCCTCCACCAAGGATGGTTGAAATGAACTTTCACCAACACTGATTGCAACACCTGTGACTCTTTTATAGCAGAGCCAGCAATCACACCTGCATTATAATCATGTGCACTTAACTAAAGAAACTAGAGTGCAATGACGCTCACCACCACCAGGGGCAAACTTAGAACAAACGACACCACAGTGCAATAATCCTAATGGCCACCGGGGGCAAAAACCAACCTTAAGCACAGCTTAGAAAAAAAGGTTACCTGTGCTTTATATCTGTCATGATCCAGCATGGATCATGACACTAGTTTTTCTGATTCGCTATGTCTCTCTCCTCAACTGTGGCCAAGCATATAATCGGTATTGCGCATGCGCCTGTATTTTGCAGCGCGGTCTATGCCCCGGAAGTGTGCCCTGCATGTGAAGATTTCTGGGGCATAGACCACGTTGAAAAATACTGGCATGCGCAGTACCGATTATATGCTTTGCCCACAGTTGGGCAAAGCATACTGCGCAAGCGCTGGAGGCATTTTCAATGCCCAAGCGCGGAAAACTGTGATATTCACAGATGAAGATTACGTTCAGCAAGCCGAGAAGGGAGAAGGTGAATAAGCTCCGCCCATCGGACTGGACCGCTTTCCATACATCTCCACCAAGATAAAAAAGGTATTTATGCATCAAAGGTGTGGGGTCGGGGGAATCAAAAGTCCTAATAGAATCCTTATGGGACGCACAATTGGGTGATATCTTTACATGATATCACTAAAAATGGGAGACAGATTCCCTTTAAAGCGAGTGTTCCCGTTTCTACCTCCGTGTACCGCTGAGTGAGCTGATCTACCACAGTATATATATATATATATATATATATATGTGTGTATAGTGACAGGGTCACTGTCAATGTATGTGAGGGTAGATATGTATCATAAGTAGTGATGAGCGAGCACTAAAAAGCTCGGGTGCTCGTTGCTCGGGTTGAGCAAATTGGAATGCTCGGTGCTCGACCCGACCAACGAGCCCAATGTAAGTCTATGGGAAAGCCGAGCATTTTTGCCGCGACCCCCCGAGGGGTTCTTTTAGTGTCTAAAAACGTTTGAAATTGATGGGAACAGTGCTCAACGTGCTCAAATCACATGGGAGCATCATGGGGAATGCCCCTGGAAGCATTTCTGACTCCCGGGTCACAGCTGTGAACAATATTGTCAGAGTCTTACGCCACTTTTACAGGCACACAATAAAACATACAAAAACGAAACCAAAATGGATTTTCCTGGGAAATATTTTAAGGAACATTTTTTCCAGGGTAATGATTTGTATGTAAGGCAAAATAAATAACCCAAAACAAAATCGTTCCGCCACCACTTGGGCTATGTTCACACGTAGGGTTTTTTGATGTATTTTTCAACTTTAGTATTGCTTTCAAAAAAGAAAAATGCATTCACTAGGAAATGTCATTTTAACGTTTTACAACCTTATCTGGCCATGTGGTGTGTGACACATCATCAGACACATCCTGTTTCATTTATGAAAGAGGGACTCAGAAAGTCACAAAGTCTATTTTTTATGCTTTGTTGTTCCCATTATTAAACAGTGGGTCTCTTATACTGTTATTGCATATGCAGTGAGTGCCAGGGCTGCCAAAAATTTAGACGCACCCAGTAACCCATTGAACAGACATCCTGGATGACCACATGAAGCCAAAGTTCCCATTATTAGTCATTTGTACTCCCATAGTGTTTGCTTATGCATTGAATTAAACGCCTGCCATGCCCCAAAGTTACGCACACCCCAATAAGCCTTTGAACCCACGTAATTGATGGCCACAGGAAAACCAAGGTCACATTATTCATTTGGTACTCCCATACTATTTGCTTATGCATTGAATGCAAGGCCTGCCATGCTCCAAAGTTACACACACCCCAATAAGCCTTTGACCCACGTAGTGGATGCCACATGAAACCAAAGTTCCTATTATTATGATTTTTTTTAAGTCACATAAAGTTTGCTCATGAAGTGAATACAAGGCCTGCCCCAAATTTGCACGCACTCCAAACCCCCAAGGATGAAATGTAGAGGATGGCCTCCAAAATTTTTTTTCCCAGTTTAAAGGAACGGGTTTCCTATACTTGTAATGCCAATACACTAAGTGTATGAGCTGGCAAACATTTCTCCTGGGGGGGTACACATCAACGTACTGTGTAAATATTTTTTTTACAGACATCATAAATACCCTTGAAAACAATAACGTGGTTTCCTGTACGCTTTGGTTAGCCAACGAACTGTGACCTCTGCCATCAGCGTTTTCAGATGGAAATTGTTTAAATAATTCCGCAACAATAGCCTTCTGGTACTGCACCATTTTAGTACATCTGTATGCCTCTGGAAAAAGAGATTGAAAGTTCTCCTGGTAGCATGGGTCTATAAGTGTCACCAACCAGTAATGACTGTCACTCAAAATTTGGAGAATTTGAGTGTCATGGGAAAGGCAGTGCAACATAAAATCAGCTAATAGGCAAGGCTTCCGTGTCCTCACCAAGAGAACAACTGACCATGCTCTTCTCCACTTGCTCCCTGTCCTCAGGCTATCCACGCTGAACAGATGGTATGACAGTTGTGCTTGTAGTACCGTCTACAGCACATGAAAGTAGCGCCTGCTCTACCTCCTCCTCTTCCTCATTGTCAACCAATCCACGTTGGGATGACAAGAGGCTGGGCTGTGTGTAATCACCCTGTATGGTTCCTTGCTCCATCTGCAATGCATCCTCTTTCATTGTAAGCTGAGAGCTTTTCAGAATACAGAGAAGCGGGATGGTGATGCTAATTATGGTGTCATCGCCGCTCACCATCTTGGTGGACTCTTCAAATTTTTGTAGGATGGAACATATGTCTGACATCCATGTCCATTCCTGAAGTCTTATGTGTTGAGTCTGAACTGAATACCTACTGCTTTATTGATTCTGGTAATCAACAACTGCCCTTTTCTGCTCACAAGTCGTTTGTAACATATGCAGTGTAAAGGTTCGACGCGTGGAGACATCACACACCAGTCGGTGAGCCAAAAGCTGCAAACACTGCTGAAGCACAGCAAGGGTGGCAGAAGCTGTAGCTGACTCTCTAAAATGGGCACACAGGCGACATACTTTCACTCCACCTCTTTGCCGCAGGCGGATTTAATCACAGCAGGGCCACCACCCCTCCACACAGATATAGATTTCAGTCTAAGGAGAGGATTTACATAGGTTCCCATACAGATGAAGACTTTAGTCTAAGTGAGGATTGGCATTAGGTTAGGGTCCTGAAAAACGACAAAACACCTTATCGTGGCTTTCAGGTACACATAAATTGGCCATTTTGTGCGATAAGCTTTCTCAATTTTTCATATTTCTAATGCAGTAATGCAATTTATTTTCCATATTTCATGCTATGGCAGTACAGAGTGCTTCCTTTTTTGTTTGAGTGTATATGAGTTGGTGACTCTAGGTTAAACACCTGTTCACACTTAGTTTATGCTTGGATGTGATGGTCAGTTTTTTTAAATTTGTATTCATTAACCTTCAGACTGAGCATTCCACCTCTTAGCCGCAGGCATTTTTAATAACAGCAGGGCCACCACCCCTCCACACAGATATAGATTTCAGTCTAAGGAGAGGATTTACATAGGTTCCCATACAGATGAAGACTTGTTAGGCGTCGGATTCCTGACACTGCACAGCGGGAATCCAGAGCCAGACATCCAGCGGTCTCCCATTATCCTCCGACCGCCCCGGGTGCTGCTCAGGAATCACGGCGAGCCAGGCGTGCTGCTCAGACTTGCTCTGACAGCCTGGATGTTGCTGCCACCTCTGGTGCAGCAATGGTAGCGCAACCTGTTCTGCACGGAAGTCCTCGTACCATGCTACTGGGCATGCCCGCAAGGTGACCTCTCACTGGAGAGCAGGGGTCACATGCTCAGGTCCTGCGTCGGATCTGATTGGTCCTTTCCAGGGTACTGGAAGGTCCCGGAAGCGCATGGCTATAAAAAGCCCGCATGGCGGCTCGGCCATGCGCTAGTGTAGCATATTATGCTGTGTGTGTATGGTGATGGATGCATGGACTGGTGACCGACTTATTAAGAAACCCCTTCCCTCTGATATTACGAATGGTGACAGAGTGTTGGTTAGTCAGCTCCAGATTGTGGCAAGCTACATGCCACTGTGCCTCCTGCACTGCACACTAGCGTCCGACGGTGTCCGGCCTCCCGGCGCCGCCGTCCAGCGGCTAAGTTATTGCCGCGCTGCGGTAGCAGCGTCCATTGGCAGTTGCGGCTGCAACGCCACCCGTTGGGCTTCCTGTGAAGTTAACAGGGCCAGCGTCTTTATATTTATTGCTGCCAAGCAACTCTGTGTCTGAACAGAGCCGCTCTTAGCATTCGGGTGACGTTAACCCGAGCGCAGTACTACACCTTTTGGTGCATCTGCCATTGTCCAGCAGCGGTCTTACCATCTACCGCACGGTGGACCCCGGGCGGCGAACGCACCTCCTATTATTTATATCAGGTGCGTTCCGCCGACTCTAACAAGACGTTAGTCTAAGTGAGGATTGGCATTAGGTTAGGGTCCTGGAAAATGAGAAATGCCTTAACGTGGCTTCCAGGAATACATAAATTGGCCATTTTGTGCGCTAAGCTTTCTCAATTTTTCATATTTCTAATGCAGTAATGCAATTCATTTTCCATATTTCATGTTTGCATGCTATGGCAATACAGAGTGCTTCTTTTTTTGTTTGAATAACTAGGCTAAGACACAGGACAAAAATTGGAATTGAGGCCTCAAATGTCACAATTTGTGGCCCACAGAGATGAGGTGTCTGACAGAAATACCACACTGTAAAATATGTGGCCTGTATTTTTATTATCTTTTACAGCAAAATATTGTCACTAACTAGGGTAGCACACAGCAAAAACAGTTCAATGTAGGCCTGAAATGCCACAATTTTTATCCCACAGATAGCTGAGTCGTGTGACAGAGATACCACACTGTAAAATTTGTGGCCTGTATTTTTATTTTTACAGGAAAATCGTTTCAAGAACTAGGGTAACACACAGCAAAAACAGTTGAATGGAGGCCTGAAATGTCACAATTTGTAGCCCACAGGTAGATGAGGTGTGTGACGGAGATACCACACTTTCAAATATCTGGCCTGTAGCTTTTTGGCCAGTAAAATTGTGTCAATAAGTAGGCTAAGACACAACAAAAACAATTCTATGGAGGCCTGAAATGGCACAATTTTAAACGCAATGATATGCAATCTGTGTGGCGAACAAAACCCTGTGGAAAATATCTGCCCTGTAGCTAAATTTTGTTTTGGCAGCTATAGATTTTTTCGCAGCAAAATGGTGTCAATAAATTGTATAATACACTCCAAAAAATGTTTACAGTATCACAAAAATGGCTGAATTTTTTGCGCACTCAGATGTGATCACTGGGACGGGCAAACAACTTTAAAATAGCTGGATTTTCACGCTGTACTATGAAAAAGATCTGGCTGTATTCTGCAGTGTCAACAACAAAATGCAGAAAAAAACATGTGCTCTGGATTGCTTTTGAATAAAATAATCAGGATTAAGATGCCAAAAAATGGCATTAAGATGCCATCTTAATAATCAGGATTAAGATGCCAAAAAATGCAGGCGCCCTGGTTGGCTTAGTGGAGAGTTACCAGGTTGTAGAGAAGTCCCTAGAGAAACAGGACATCATCACTTTCCCATACTGGAATAACCAAAGGGGGGCAGGCTCACCACGAAGAGGGTATAGAGCCACAGACAGGGGCGTCCAAATTGTGCTGAGGGTCCGCCAAAGGCTGTTATTAAGGATGTGGTCTGTTGGCAATGTCACAATCACATAGCCACCCAGTGTCATATGTCCCCTGAACCGATGGACTTCAACCTATGGCGGCGTTGCTCCTATTATGCATATCCAGCTCCGGAGAACGAGAATCTCATTAACTCAAAACTGAAAATAAAGATTAAACAACAACCACAAGGTATAATTTTAATCAGTATAACAGTGCCAACTTGACACTGTCTGTAGGTTATGCAGCACAATCCTGCTGACAGGTTCCCTTAAAGCACTGTAATAATCATTGAGTGCTGATAATCATTGATTCCGTGCCAAGATGCAATATCCAGTAGATTTCTCAGTTGCGAACATCAAGTTACCTCGGTACTCAGGCTTAGTTATTTTCTCTGCAATAGTTTGAAAATTGTTAGCTTACCTTTCATTAGCACTTCTCTAGCATGTGCCCATTCTGCTCTTCCATCAGATGTCAATAATCCGATTGGTGGAAGGCGCTCATCTTCATTTTCTGCCAGTCTAACTATTTTCCTAAGCTGAGTGAATAAATCACCTTCACTGAGACGGCGGAAGTTAATAAGAACATCCAACACGAAAAACTGTTGGAACAAATTTAAGTAAAGGATAAATGCATTTCTATGCCAGATTGTTCCCTCTGCACAGTGATTAGATGTCTAAAAAGTACAACTAGCAGTCTATGTTGGCAAGAATTGGTAAACTGATGAAAGGAAAAATGAAGGCAGGATCAGACTACACAGGATTTGATTGTTGTCTGTAACCAATACATTTTTCTTTATTTATTGATTTATAAAAGAAACAAAGAAGTACAATCATAAGGGACTAACCATGCCGAAATAATCACTGTGAGTAATAATTATAGTGAAAAAAAATGCCACTCACTTTTGCAGTGAGTGAATAAAAAGTTTTTAATGGCAATCAAAAACAAAATTTTAGGCCCTAATACGGATCTTCGTTAAAAACTGATGGTCACAGTATATGGGATGATATGCTCTATCAGATCTATACAAAGATGACTAAGGACACACCCCAATGTGCTGACACTTTGCATATGATCCCCTATACTGCGGCAAATACTGCCCCTATACTCCGATGAAGGTTCGGATTAGGAAAGAAACTTTAACATTTTGTTTTGGATTGCCATCAAAAACTTTTTCTTCACTCACTGCAAAACTCAATGCTGAATTTCTCACATATTTAACGGACTATATTATCAACGGACTGTCCTATATTTCTACAGCGTAACAATCATAGACAGATTCCAGGAATCATGCTTTCAGTCTAGGACCTTATCATAAAACTTATATTGCAATCAAAATATTAAATTCCATAAACATAATCTGACAGTCAAAGTGATCTAACACCAGCATAAGAGTAAGTTCAGAAGAAGGAAGGAGAGGAGAAGAGAGAAGCAGAAGAGGTACGGAGAGAAGAAAGAGTGGCAGAAGGGGAGTGGGCAAAAGAGGAATGTAAGGATAGGGCTCCAAAAACACGGAGTCAGTTATGCCATGACTATTTCTTTGCTTATATATTTATATATCCTGAGAATCATACCACAAAAGGGGCAGGGTGTAGCAAAACCATATCCTACGGTGGAAATTTTGGGGGTGTTCCAAAGTATTCCTGGAATGGGGTTAATAGTCCCCAAATTTGGCACTCTAAGTGATAAGTATAGATATCCAAGTTACAGATGATTTATATCAAAAGTGCATTCTTTTGAAGCTAAATAAAAGACTGTTCAGTTTGATAACTGTCACCACATGCCCTACTAGATACTATGAATAAATATAGGAAAATATATCAGAATACTATAACATTGAAAACGTTATTGTGTTTGTGGAATAGTTCCAGGTATAAAACATTACCTATGTGAGCAGTATTTACTGTGACAGCAGTACCCATTAAAATGACCCCGTTATTGGCCCAGAGTGCATGGTCACTCATAAAAGAACTCACCTGGTTGTTACATGCAACTATAATGTGCTCCGGCTCTGGCATGATACTACTTTCCTGAGCCACAAGAGTATCCTTTGTTGAGCCTGGAAGACGGTAGGAAGAAAATAGTCCATAGTATTGTTTCATACACATACGATGTCCAGACAGCTGGCCTCGAGCAAGGTCTACAGGCAGATCATGCCTAAAACATTGAAAAAAAAAGGATTGTTACTGTACTCTAATCCACAATGAAATAATGCTGTCATGTAAATAAACTAGACTGTGCAGTGAACATGGGAGTCAAAGTATGACATAATGACATATGCCAATGTAGGCCTCTAAAACTTATGCTGCAAATGCAGTGTGAATGTAATCTTATGGAAATAAAGGCAATCTATGGCCTTGTTGACAAGCACAATTGTAGTGTTCATTACTGTACAAGAGTGTGTAGAGGAGAATTTGCAGCAGTTACAGTGAGAATGTGGCACCCCAGGAATCCAGTTGCCACAGTGGCATTGCCTCCCTCACAGGGGGGTGATGGCATGCCTGGAAGCAAGGAGGGGTTCCCTGACCAGATAACACTTATATCTAACACTTTTCCTGACTCCATACCAGAAGGGGGAGCTCTAAACCAGGTTTCAGGGGAGCTTCTCTATTAGTTCTGGCCTGGAGGAGGGGTCAGTCAGTCAGTGTCTGGGACTGAGAGAGACAGAGTCTGAGTGAAGAGAGGAGAGAGGAGAAGTGAAAGAAAACCTGGGGAGTAGAGCTGTGACCAAGCTCACCCCAGAGTACAGAGCTAGAAACCGGACGCCGGAGTCCGTAGCTGATGGGTATAACAGTACCAGCAGTTAAATCCAGTGGGTAGGGGATTGCAGGTCTCCTGGCCCAGCAAACATCCAAACGCACAGCAGCAGACCAGAGCAGTAAGGAGGCCTCAAAACCCATCTGGCTTAATGGATCCTAAGTTGCTTCCAGGCTCCCCGGACCTTCAATATCATCTGTAACTAGTGCCCCGGCCTGCACTTCATACCTTGAGTAAAAGTGTGGAAACTGCACCCTGCTGTGTCCTCGGAGTTATTTACTGTGCCATCCACCCTGCACTACATCTATCATCACCATCTTTAACAATATAATTGCCCTGGGACTAAGCTCTACCTGTGGAGAGCTGTATCAACTCTGCATCACCATCAGCCCCAGCAGTCTCTTTAAGCAGCGTCGGCAATCCATGGACAACTACCACAGGTGGAGTCACAAATTAATCCCCTATAAACTTTATTTGCCCAGGGCCACGGACCAGGTCACTGCTGCCGTGACATATCCCCTTAAGAACCGGCCCGGTACCGAGTATTCCCACGGTCCTGGCGGGAGCTCCAAGAGCGCTGTGTTCACCCAGCACTCCTCTTATGTGACTGCTGTATACAGAGATTGAGCTCTCCCTGCACTCATAGCTGGGAGGATCATACTCCAAATTTGGGATATGTCTTGTCAAAGCACACTTTAGAAGCTATTTTCTCTATGAAGGCAGCAAAATAGGATAATTAACCCTATTAATAAATTTTCTAATATATCTTATTAGAGAATTGTCCTTTGTTCTCCACTTATAAGCCACTTTTCCCCTCCATACTGCCTATTAAATTCACCATTAACTCTAAAAAACAGCTCAACTCCATCTTCAACATAAGATAAACTGTCAGCACAGTAAGGTGTCAGGCTATACAGCCTGTTTGATGCCTAGAAAAAGGGGACAGACACAGACACTGACACAGAGGAACAGATCCATGCTACATTCTCTCTACCAAGTAATTTCTCCAGTCCTAGGGCTTGATTCCCAGCTACACTGCTCAATACTGCTGTATAATTTCCTTTATGCCTCTGCTGCTTCTGTTTGTGGGGCTGCAAAAGGAGGAAAGAGCAGGACTCCTTCGTTCTGTGTATAGCGTGTGGGAGAAATCAGAGCAGTTAATCAACTCCCACTAAATTTGAAATAGGGGCTGTAGAGGGGATACTGGTAAAAAAATGCAGGATACAATTGATATACTGCAGATAATGGGGATTCTAGCTCACCAGTCTTGCAGTATAATCCTCCTACATGTGCACAGGCACATAAGCTTGTCAGGCGTAAATGGTGATATCTGTCACTCCATGAGTAGACTAGATCTTCAAATGTATTTCATGAACATAAATATAGACAGGACAGGTCAGTCAGCAAAACCAATGCGTTTAGACCAGAAGGTCTTAATCATGGTCAACCATGATTAAGACCTTCTGGTCGAAATTAATTTTCTTTTGCCGACTGAGCTGTCTTGTCTATATTTATGTTCTGAAATAAATTTGAAGTCCTTAGTGCACTCACGGAGTGACAGATATCTTTTCCCCATTAACAAGTAATATAATTTCCAGAGATAGGGTTATTGCTCAGGTGACTTTAATATGTATGGGGCCTTAACCCCTTCATGAAATCCGCTGTACATGTACAGTACTATGGGATGTGCGCTCCCACAAACTGCCGTACATATACGAAGTGATGATTGCATGGGCTCACTCCCAGTGTCGGCACGATCATCAGTGAGTGTCAGCTCTAAATTACAGCTGACACCCTGCAGCAATCGGTGCTAGAGCCCATCATGAGCGTTTAGGCACTTAGACCCTGCTGTCAATAGTGACAGCGATATCGACTGGCCAGCACAGAGAGGGAGCTTCAACGAGATTGAGATTGCATTATGCCCATGGTTTCTGTAAGGAGCTGGCCTTGTTCTAAAGACTATTCAACCTATGGACATGGCTCTAAGGGATGCAGACTTTTTCCAGCACAGAAAACTGGTTACATCAATCTTATAATGTTGTGTTGTGTAAGAGATTTGTTTGCTCGTCCGTTCAGCCTCAGGAATCAATGTTTCCTTTCAGTGACAGTAAGCACAGGAAGACATGTTGGTTGGATCTTAAGTTTTCATGTAGCTAGACATGAGAGTGGTAATCAAGGAAAGCAATCATTCCATTACTGGAAGTAAGTAATAAAAATGCCTTAAAACCTTCTCTCTCTCTCTGATTATTCGGGCATTTGGCAAATATTAATAATTATGGTAATCGTAATTGACCTAAAACGGAAGATGTTGATTCTGATTTCATGTCAGATAGGAGAAATATGCATATATGTCTTTTTATGTAGTGTATGTAAACTTCTGGTTTCAACTGTAGTTACATTCCCAGAGGGATGTAATTTCCAAAATGGGGTCACTTAAGGGGGAATTCTGCTCTTCTGGCACTTAAGGGCTCTGTATATGGAGTCCGCAAACTATTCTACGTTAATTTGTTCTCTAACAGTCAAATAGCACTCATTCTCTCCCGAGTCTCGCCATGTAGAAAAACAGTACTGTACAGTCACATATGGGTTATCGCCACATTCAGCAGTAATTATGTGATAAACTTTGATGGCATTTTAACCCATTTCTCTTTGTGAAAATGTAAAATCTGGAGCTAAAACAAAGTTTTTGTAGCAAAAATGAAATTATTCTTTCTTCACCTGCCAATTGTATAATCTGTTGTGACCGACCTGTGTGTCAACATGTTAACTGCACCCCTATATTAATTCATTGAGGGGTGTAATTACTAACATGGGGTGACTTCTGGGGGTTTCTGCTGTTCTGGGGCTCTGCCAATGTGACATGGCACCCCCAAACCATTCCAGCAAAATCTGAACTCCAATATTTGCAGGAAAAATACAATTTTTAATTTTCACTGGTCAAGGTTATAAAAATCTGTAAAGCACCTCTGGGTTACAAGTGCTCAACATACCACTAAATAAGTTCCTTGAGGGGTGTAATTTTTAAAATGTGGTCACTCATTTTGTCTGTTTTGGCATACCATGGTCTCTTCAAATGTGACATGGCATCCGCTATCTATTCCAGCCAATTTTGTGCGCTACTCCAAAAGTCAAATGGTGCTACTTCCCTTCCGAGCCCTGTCGTACACCCAAACAGTAGTTTCCCACCAAAAATGGGGTATTGGCATACTCAGGGGAAATTGAATGGTCCATTTTCTCCTGTTATCCTTGTAAAAATGAAAAATTTGGGGCCAAAGCAACATTTTTTGCAGGAAAAATATATTTTTTCATTTTTACATCTCAATGTTGTAAGATTCTGTGAAGCACCTGTGGGTTCAAGGTGCTCACCACATCTCTAGATAAATCCCTTGAGGTGTGTAGTTTCCAAAATGTTGTCACTTGTGGGAGTTTCCACTGCATAGTCACCTCAGGGCTCTGCAAATGCGACGTGATGTTCAATGGCGCTCTTTCCCTTGCGAGTCATGTGGTGCACCCAAACAGTAGTTTTCCACCATATAAAGTGTTTCTTCATACTCAGGAGAAATTACAAAAAAAATTGTATGGTCCATTTTGTCCTGTTATCCTTGTGAAAATAAAAAAATTGGGGCTAAAGGAACATTTTTGTGGGAAAAATTGAAATGTTTATTTTTTCCTTCCACATTGTATTAATTCCTGTGAAGCCCCTAAAGGGTTAATAAACTTCATCTAAGTTGTTTTGAGCACTTTGAGGGGTGCATATTTTAAAATGGTATCCCTTTTGGGTATTCTCTATCAGATAGGACACTCAAAGTTCCATCAAATAGGATGTGGTCCCTAAAATAAATGGTTTTGTAGATTTTGATGGAAAAATCAGTAATTGCTAATAAAATTTTAACTCTTCTAACTTTCTAACAAAAAAATATGTTTAAAAAATGATCCAGATATAAATTAGACATGTTGTAAATGTTACTTTTTAACTATTTTGTGTAATATAACCATCTTAAGGGCATAAAAATTAAAAGTTTGAAAATTGCGACATTTTCAAAATTTTCTTCAAATTTCCGATATTTTCACACATAAATGTCAAAAAAATCGAACTAAATTTACCAATAATATAAAGTACAATGTGTCACGAAAAAGACTTTCTCAGATACTGTGGGATCCATTGAAGAGTTCCAGAGTTATTGTGTCATTATCCAGGTTGGATCTGACAGATAAATGCACAAAGTAACCTTTTTTTCCTTGAGCTGTGTGCTCGGAGTTGTTTTTTGCCCCCGGTGGCCGCTATGGTCATTGCACTGGTGTTTTCAGTTCTAGTTTGCCCCGGTGGTGGTGAGCGTCTTTGCACTCTGCTTTTTTTAGTTTAGTGCATGTGATTAAAGCAGGTGTGATTGCTGGCTCTTACCTATAAATGAGTGTCAGGTGTTGCAATCACTGTTGGTGATTAGTCCTCAATTAGAAGCAAGCCTGGGTGAAGGATGGAGCTGAAGGAGAGTCCCGGGCAGCTCAGTGAGAGTCCTGGAGTGGCAGCTATGGTGTCTGCGAGGAGGGCTGGCATGGCTTGGTGGAGTTGCAGCTATGGTGTCAGCAAGGAGTTCTTGCATGGCTTGGTGGAGTGGCAGCTATGGTGTAGAGCTGCACTCATGATGCTGGACTCGGTTGCTGGAAAGCTGGACTCAAGATGCTGGACTCTTTTGCTGGAAAGCTGGACTCATATGCTGGACTCTGTTTCTGGACAGCTGCACGCAGGTGGTGGACTCTGTTTGCTCCAAGGCTGCACTATGGTGTTGGATCCGGTCGGAGGAAAAGATGCACGCAGGTGGTGGGCTCTGTTGCTGGGAGTGTAAGCAACAGAGCAAAGCTAAGTGGTGTTTCCCTGTTTTGTCTCTTTTCCTTATGTGTGTTTTAGTGCAGTGGTGAGACTAGTTTCTGCACCGTCCACTTCACTAGGAGGGTTTAGGTGAAGGGAAAGCTAGGGATATTAGGTATCCTGATTGGCGCCCGGTGCGGAACCGGCCTTGGGATCGTTAGGAGTGTAGAGACACTAACTCAAGGTAGTGCAGGAGGTCTCCACTTCCCCATTCCCTATCGCAGGGCCACCATTGTTATTGTTACCCAGGTTTTGCCTTTTATTGTTTAAATTTGCCTTACTGGAGGCGGGGTTTCCAGACATATGTGTATTTCCGAAATTCGAATGTTGGAGGCGGCGTATCCAGCTGCACGTTTTATTATTTAAATTCGCCCAACTGGAGGCGGTGTATCCAGGGTCACGTGTGTCATCTAAATCTGCCCTGCTGGAGGCGCTGTGTCCAGCCACGCGTGACCATGACATAATCACCAACCCATACATTTTTTTTATGGTGAGCCTCGGGCCATGTTCAAACCTGTGAGCATTTGCTGGTGGGCCTCACTGAGGTGAGTGAGGAGCTGCATGGTGTGTAAGCAGTTCCAGCAGCAGTAATCAGGGTCTGGGGCCTTCCCTCTGACTCAACCGGAAAATCAAATAGCGGCTGGCAATGAAGCCCCCTAGAGTCGCTGCTGGGGAGCGGGAGTTGCTCATACAGGCGGATGCACCCAGGCAGGTGGGTGGAGTTGGTGCCCCCATGGTGCTGTCTGGGGTTCCCCGAGGTGAAGGGGCATGTCCCGGTAGTGAGCAGACTGGTGTTATAGTCCGTGGGGCTCACGCCAAATCTTCCATACCACCGAAGAAGCCTCCTGGTCGTGTGGAGGAAGGTGACCAGGGTGTGTATTTTTCCTCGATATCCCAGGCCCCTTCCTCTCCAGTGTGAGCAGCAGGTGCGCTGCGGGGGAGTAGGGGTGTCATGGTGTGTTTTGAGTTTTGGGTTGGTGGTGTAGGAATTAACTCTGAGAGCCTCTCTGTGGATCTGGGGAGGGTTTTTATAGCATCTGGGGAGAGGCGTCCCCTGTCACTTATACTCCTATCTGAGTGTGCCCGACCCTGCTCTGTCCGTGCGTCATGCCAATCATTGTCCGTCTGCCTGGTATTCTGACCCTGCTCTGTTACGGTTTACGTCTCTGGTTTGCTGACTCTGTACCTGCTTTGCCTGTGCTGTGTATGACCCTTGGCTTTGTCTGACCTCCCTCTTGAATATCTCTCCTGTACCGCGTTTGCCCGTACTGTGTATGACCTTTGGCTTTGTCTGACCTCCCATCTGTATATCCCTCCTGTACCTCGCTTGCCCGTACTGTGTATGACCTCCGTTTTGCCTGACTCTGAGTTTTCTGTATAGTGCCCTGCCATCTCTGAAAGCAGGACGCTAAGCCCCGCCCCCTTGCAGTCACATGACCGTAGGTCTTGTGACTGCTTGCTAAACTTCAGCGTCTACAGGTCCTGTGCATCTGTACTTTCCGGCTGTACCTCTCCCCGGGGCCCCTACAGTGTGGGTGAGTCCCTGCTCAGCGGAGGCTGTACTCCGGCGCTGTCAGGATCCTGACATTATAAACGACCTATAACAGTTCATCCCCCCGCCCCTGAGAGTAAGGTGTGTGAGTGTGGGAATTACAGCTTGCATCATGGACCCCATGCAAACATTATCTGACCAGGTTAAACAACTATCACAGATGTTTCAGAAACTTAATGTGGAGCAGCGCTCTATGTCCCAAACCCAGCAGCAGCTGGTTAATACTGTACAGGGAGCTCTTGGATTTCAGAAGGTGGGGGTGATTATTTCCCTACTTTGGGGTGCCCCCCAAGCCTGGGCGTTCTCTCTAGCCCCCACAGCCTCAGAACGTATGACTGTGGATGCATTTTTTGAGGCCTTGGGCCGCATTTATGACGAACCAGACAGGGTTCGCTTGGCAGGGGACATGGTGATGAGCGCACGTCAGGGTCAGCACTCAGCAGAGTGGTTCTGCTCTGAGTTCCAACAGTGGTCAGCGGAAGTCTCCTGGGATGATGCTGCTCTCCGTGGACTATTCCGTAGGGGCCTGTCGGAATGCCTTTAGGATGCCCTGGCTCTGCATCCACCTCCTGACAGTCTGGAGGATGCCATGACTCAAGCCGTGCGGATGGATCGCCGGCTCAGAGCCAGAGGGGTTATGCACTCCGAGTCGTCCTTGTTTTCCAGTGGTAAAGAGGTGGAAGCCAGTCCTGTGCCTATGGAAATTGGTGCCACCTCAGTCACAGAGAAAGAGAGGAAGCGCCGCCGTGAGAAACAACTTTGCTTCTACTGTGGGGAACCAGGACATTGGAGGAGAGATTGTCCAGTATGTCCAACGTCCTCCAAGCCGACGGGAAACTACTAGGTCTGGGTAGTGATCGAGGAGGCTGCCCAGACCCCCTGGTACTTTTTTCATCATGCCCTAAATTTCTGCTTAATGTTGAACTGGTAGTAGACAACTGTCATTTTATTTCTACAGCCTTGGTGGACTGCGGTTCATCACTTAACCTGGTCAGTTCCAGTACCGTCTCCAGGATCAAGATAGGGACAGTCAGGTTGAAGACCCCTCTGAAATTGTGGCCATTGACTCTTCCCCTCTCACCCGTTCGGGGATTCATTATGTTACTAACAGTTTTGCTTTGCATGTTGGTTCCTCTCATGTTGAGGAGATGAAATGTTTTGTCATGGACAACCTGCCCGAAGGGCTGGTATTGGGCATGCCGTGGCTTCAATGGCACAACCCAGTTATTGATTGGGAGAAAAGAGAAATTGTTAAGTGGGGTCCTAAATGTATTGACTGTGCCTATAGAATCATAGAATCATAGAATCGTAGAGTTGGAAGGGACCTCCTGGCCCATCTGGTCCAACCCCCTGCTCAAAGCAGGATTCGCTAAATCATCCCAGTCAGATGTCTGTCCAGCCTCTGTTTGAAGACTTCCATTGAAGGAGCACTTACCACTTCTCGTGGCAGCTTGTTCCACTCATTGATCACTCTAACTGTCAAAAAGTTTTTTCTAATATCTAATCTGTGTCTCCTCCCATTCAGTTTCATCCCATTGCTTCTAGTCTTTCCTTGTGCAAATGAGAATAAAGTTGATCCTTCTACAATGTGACAGCCCTTTAGATATTTGTAGACAGCTATTAAGTCTCCTCTCAGTCTTCTCTTTTGCAAACTAAACATTCCCAAATCCTGCAACCTTTCCTCATAAGACAGGGTTTGCAGACCGGTCACCATTCTGGTCGCTCTTTTCTGAACTTACTCCAGTTTGATGATGTCTTTTTTAAAATGTGGTGCCCAAAACTGGACACAATATTCCAGATGAGGTCTGACCAAAGAGGAGTAGAGGGATATAATGACTTCACGTGATCTAGACTGTATGCTTCTGTTAATACATCCTAGAATTGCATTTGCCTTTTTTGCTGCTGCATCACACTGTTGACTCATATTCAGTCTGTGATCTATTAGTATACCCAAGTCTTTTTAACATGTGTTGTTGCTTAGCCCTATTCCTCCCATTCTGTATATGCTTTTTTCATTTTTATTGCCCAGATGTAGTACTTTGCATTTTTCCCTGTTAAAAACCATTCTGTTAGTTGCTGCCCACTTCTCCAGTTTATTTATATCTTTTTGAATCCTCTCTCTCTCTTCTCTAGTATTAGCTATCCCTCCTAGCTTTGTGTCATCAGCAAATTTAATCAGTTTACCCTCAATTCCTTCATCTAAATCATTGATAAAGATGTTGAACAATACAGGGCCCAGGACAGAGCCCTGTGGTACCCCACTTGAGACATTCTTCCAACTGGATGTGCAGCCATTTACGACCACTCTTTGGGTCCGATCACTAAGCCAGTTATGAATCCACCTAACAGTTGCCTTGTCCATTCCATACTTAGTCATTTTTTCAATAAGGATTGTATGAGAGACTTTGTCAAATGCTTTGCTGAAGTCAAGATATACTATATCTACAGCATTTTCTTGATCCACCCAATCAGTGATTCCGTCATAGAAGGAAATTAAGTTAGTCTGACATGACTTATTAGTTACAAACCCATGCTGACTCTGTTTAATCACTTCATTCTTATCCAGGTACTGACATACATGTTGTTTAATAATTTGTTCAAAGATCTTTCCTGGTATAGAAGTCAGACTCACCGGCCTATAGTTGCCTGGGTCCACCTTCTTCCCCTTTTTGAAGATAGGAACAACATTTGCTCTTCTCCAGTCTTCTGGGACTTCTCCTGTTCTCCAAGAATTTTCAAAGATTATGGAGAGGGGTTCAAAAATTTCTTCTGCTATCTCCTTCAGTTCTCTGGGGTGTAATTCATCTGGACCTGGAGACTTGAATTCATTTAGGTTAGCTAAGTGTTTCCTCACTATCTTTCTGTTTATAGATATCCTGGATTCTTCTATACCCTTAATAGGACAGTGAAGAACAGTTGATGTTATGTTTCCTTTCTGAGAGAAAACAGATGCAAAATAGGAATTTAAAAGTTTGGCCTTCTCAACATCCTGTCTTACCATTTCATCATTTTCATCCTGTAAAAATCCTATAGCATCTTTGACTTTTCTTTTACTTTTGACATATCCCCAAAATCCTTTATTATTGCTTTTGACATCTCTTGCAAGCCTCAATTCATTTTCAGCTTTAGCTAATCTGATTTGTGCCCTGCAGGTTCTGCAGACAGCATTATATTCTTCTTTAGATATGCCTCCCTCTTTCCATTTTATAAACATTTTTTTCTTCCTTTTTAGCATGTGCTTAAGTTCTGTGTTCATCCATCCTGGTTTCCTTAAATGCTTCCTATTCTTCCCTCTTTTCGGAATTGTTAACAATTGTGCTTTGAGAATTTCATTTTTCAAGATTTCCCATCCTTCCTGCACATTTTTGTCTTTAAGGATATCCAGCCATTGGATCCCTCCAATTCTCTTTCTGAATCCCTTAAAATCTGCCTTTCTGAAATCTAACCTTGACATCTGAGTCTTCACAGGTCTTCCTCCTCTAGTTATCGAAAATTCTAAAATAGCATGGTCGCCACCTCCTAGTGTCCCAGCCACTTTTACCTCCTCAACCATTTCCTCAGTGTTTATAAGGATTAGATCCAAGGTAGCAGTTCCCCTTGTTTTCTCCCCTACCTTTTGGAAGATAAAGTTGTCAGCAAGAGAGGATAAGAATTTCCTTGACCTGTTAGTTTTGCCTGAGAGAGATTCCCAACAAATGTCTGGATAGTTGAAATCTCCCATGACAACTATGTCATATTTTTTGGAGAACATGGCTATTTGATGCATAAAGAGTTCATCAATATCTTCAGCTTGCACAGGCGGCCTGTAGTAAATGCCTACAATGGTGTCCTTTCCATTGTTCTGTCCTTGTATTCTTACCCAAACAGTTTCCACAGAACTCCCAGTCTCTGAAGCTTCAATCTCTGTGCAGATATACGTGTTTCTAACATACAATGCAACACCTCCTCCTCGTTTATCAAGTCTGTTTCTTGCAAATAAGTTGTATCCTTCTAGTCTTGTATTCCAATCATGTGTATCGTCCCACCAAGTTTCAGTGATTCCAATGACATCATATTTCTTTTCCTGTGTTAGTAGTTCCAATTCTCCTTGTTTGTTGCCCATGCTTTGTGCATTAGTATAGAAACATTTTAGTTTGTGATTGGTTTCTCTTTCTCCAATTTTTTTATTAATTAGATTCATTTTGTCTTTGTTCTTCCTTTCCACTTCTAATAGCAGAGCTCTCAATAGCATTTGTCAGGTGTATGGCTTTTTCTGGTCTTTTGCTTCCCTTCCCATGTTGTTCTAGTTTAAAGCTCTCCTTACAAGTGTAGCAAGGCGACTTCCAAATACATGTTTTCCAGTCTTCGTAAGGTGCACCCCATCTCTAGCAAGCAGTCCATCGTAAAGGTAATTCACTCCGTGATCCATGAATCCAAATCGTTGCTGACGGCACCATCGACGTAGCCAGTTGTTCACCTGCAGAATCTTATTCCACCTTCTTGTTCCATGGCCATCCACTGGGAGGATGGAAGAGAAGACCACCTGCGCTCCCAGTTCTTTCACTTTCTTGCCTAAGTCTTCAAAGTCTCTGCAGATGGTTTCCAGGTCATTTCTTGCGGTGTCATTTGTCCCCACATGTAGTAGCAGGAATGTGTAGTCATCTGTAGGTCTGAAGAGTCCTGATATCCTGTCAGACACATCTTTAATTTTTGCACCTGGAAGACAGCACATTTCTCTTGAAGTTATATCCGGTCTGCAGATAGCGGCCTCTGTTCCTCTCAACAGGGAATCCCCCATGACCACCACTCTCCGTTTCTTCTTCACAACATTTTTCTTTCTCCATCCAGGAGGACTCTGAAGGCGTACAAGGTTGCTGTTTGTTGGCAAAGTCTTATCCTGATGTATTTCTTCATCGTTTTCCTGCGTGAGAGCCTGGTACTGGTTCCTGAGCAGTATGGGTGCTGACTGCCTCCTGATCCTCCTGCTTCTCTGGGTCACATGCTTCCATTCCTCTCGTTCTTCAGGTGCACTTCGAATTTCTTCTCTTTCTGTAACATGAAGAGATAATTCTGCTCTGTCTAAGAACTCTTCACCTTCCTTAATGATCTTCAACGTAGCTAACCTCTCTTCGAGATTTTGCAACTTTTCCTCCAACAGGGACACAAGCTTGCATTTGTGGCATGTGAAGTTTGGCTTTTCCACTGGTAAGTCTGTGAACATGTAGCAAGAAATGTAGCTCGCCAAATGGCTCCTGGCCTCTTCCATATTGAGATTTCTTAAAAACGATTTCCTCTTTTCAGCTGCAACAGCAAAAACCCAGTGATTGTTGAGCTCGCGGAGACTCTTCACTTATCCCAGAAGGCACTGGGAATATGCAAATGATCTCCTCAAGACTCTTCCCCTGGTTTTCCGATTTCCTCTTTTCAGCTGCAACAGCCAAAACCCAGTGATCGTTGAGCTCGCGGAGACTCTTCACTTATCCCAGAAGGCACTGGGAATATGCAAATGATCTCCTCAAGACTCTTCCCCTGGTGTTCTGTGTGTTCTGTGTTACACCTGCAAAACCTGCCTGTGAGTCTTCTGTTTGTCTGGAGGGTATTCCAGAGGACTTCAAGGACATGTTCTTCCGAAAGTAAGGCCGAGGCATTACCCCCACATAGGTCATTTGACTGCACTATAGACCTAATCCCTGGGGCCAAATTGCCCAAAGCCCGTTTATTTAATTTGTCAGGACCTGAGCGTCTGGCAATGAAGGAATACATAACGGAAAGTCTCTGAAAAGGGCATATAAGATCCTCAGTTTCTCCGGTAGCAGCAGGGTTTTTCTTTGTTAAAAAGAAAGATGGTGGCCTGCGCCCCTGCCTCGACTTCAGAGAACTCAACAAGATTACTGTCAGGAATACGTACCCCTTACCCCTGATTCCAGATTTGTGTAACCAACTTTCAGGGGCAAAATGGTTTTCCAAATTGGATCTTAGAGGGGCTTATAATTTGATAAGAATTAAAGAAGAGGACGAATGGAAAACTGCCTTTCTCACGTCAGAGGGATTGTTTGAAAATTTAGTGATGCCATTTGGCCTTACTAATGCTCCAAAGGTCTTTCAAAATTTCATTAATGTGGTGTTTGCGGACCTCATTGGCCGCTTCCTTGTCATTTACTTGGATGATATTCTGATTTACTCGACTGACAAAAAGTCTCATTTGTTCCATGTCAAAACGGTACTTCAAAGACTCAGGGAAAACCAATTATTTGTTAAACCTGAAAAATGTACTTTTTTCATCCAGGAGCTAACGTTCTTGGGACTCATAATCTCGCCACAGGGGTTTCGGATGGATCCCAAGAAAGTGCAAGCCATTGTGGAGTGGGTCCAACCTCAGGACCTGAAAGGACTCCAGCGCTTCTTGGGATTCGCAAACTATTACCATAGATTTATCAAGGGCTTCTCACAGATTGTGAAACCTCTCACTGATCTCACATGCAAAGGAGCTGATATCAAAAATTGGTCCCCCTTGGCGAAACAGTCCTTTCTGGTTTTAAAAAATTGTTTTATGTCTGCTCTAATACTTGTGCAACCAGATCCGTCCTTGCCATTTGTGGTGGAGGTTGACGCCTCTGAGGTAGGGGTAGGGGCTGTGTTGTCTCAAGGGCCAGCTACCCTGACTAACCTTAGACCTTGTGCTTATTTTTCCAAAAAGTTTTCTCCGGCAGAGAGAAACTACGATGTTGGGAATAGAGAGCTTCTGGCAATTAAGCTGGCATTTGAAGAATGGAGACAATTTTTGGAAGGGGCAGAACATCCGATTACGGTCATCACTGATCACAAAAATCTGGAATATATCAAAACTGCTAAGGGATTGACCCCCAGACCGGCCCGTTGGTCACTTTTTTTTCCCCGATTTCAATTCTCGATTACGTTCCATCCAGGATCTAACAATGTGAAAGCAGACGCATTATCACGCAGTTTTGAACCATTGTCTGCCCCTGATCCTCCGTCATCCATTCTTCAACCTGGGGTAGTTTTAGCTGCACTGTCATCGGACCTGGAGCGGGAGATTATGGAGGCTCAATCTTTAGCGCTAAGGTCCAAACCCGCTAAAAGATTTTTGATCCGCAACACGTTCTGATCTCCTGCGAGAGTTTCATGACTCTAAACTGGGCGCTCATCCAGGTATTGCTGCCACAGGTGAGGTGATAAAAAGAGTCTTCTGGTGTCCATGTATGCCGGGGGAGATTAAGAAACATGTCACTGTATGCGGGGTTTGCGCACGTTCAAAGAGCTCTCATTGCAGGCCGGCCGGGGTATTGGTGCCTTTACCAATTCCAAGAAGGCCTTGGACTCATTTGTCCATGGACTTCATCACTTCTCGGGGTAATACGGTAATTTGGGTAATCGTGGATAGATTCTATAAGATGGCACATTTTGTACCCATGACTAAATTACCGTCTGCAGAAGTTCTATCTCGACACTTCCTTTCTCAAATTGTTCGCCTCCATGGGGTACCTACTAACATTGTCTCGGACAGGGGGACACAATTTGTGGCTAAGTTTTGGCAAGCTTTCTGTAGGAAGTTGGGGATATCTCTGTCTTTCTCCTCAGCTTACCACCCAGAGAGCAATGGACAGACGCAACGCACCAATCAGTCATTGGAACAGATCCTCCGGTGTTTAACTTCCACGTTACAGGACGACTGGTGCGAGGCCTTACCATTGGCGGAGTTCGCCTTTAACAGTTGAATAAACCAATCCACGGGTAGGTCACCATTTTTATTAATTATGGATTGAACCGTCACTTTGGTGAGTTCTCACGGTTGGATTCAAGCTGTCCAGGGGCAGAAGACTCGTCAGCAGAATAAGTGATTTATGGGCTAAGGTTCGGACGAACATTTCCAGAGCACAAGAGAAATATAAACGTTTTGCTGACAATAAGAGGGTTCCTGGTCTGACACTACAGTGTGGGGATAAGGTATGGCTTTCTATGCGAAACACAACCTTAAAATTACCTTCCGCCAAGCTGGGACCTAAATTCATTGGCCCTTATGTAATAACCGAGGTAATCAACCCAGTGGCATATCGTTTACTTCTCCCAGCATCCTTGAAACTTCATAATGTGATCCATAGGTCTCTACTCAAACCAGTAGGCTCGGTGGCAGAGGAACCTGGTTCCATACCAACTTCAGTGTTGGTAGACGGTCATATGGAGTTCGAAGTGCAAAACATTGTACAGTCTCGGTGGGTACGCGGTTTCTTGCATTATCTTGTACATTGGAAGGGGTATGGTCCGGAGGACCGATCGTGGGTACCAGCTGGGTTAGTGCACGCTGATCGTCTGGTTAGAGCTTACCATGCTCGGTATCCTGAGAGACCTGGAGATCCGGAGGCCCCCCGTTGAAGGAGGGGTACTGTCATGGTGTGTTTTGAGGTAGGTGGTGTAGGAGCTAACTCTGAGAGCCTCTCTGTGGATCTGGGGAGGGTTTTTATAGCTTCAGGGGAGAGCCGTCCCCTGTCGCTTATACTCCTATCTGGGTGTGCCTGACCCTGCTCTGTCCGTGCGTCACGCCAATCATTGTCCGTCTGCCTGGTATTCTGACCCTGCTCTGTTACGGTTTACGTCTCTGGTTTGCTGACTCTGTACCTGCTTTGCCTGTGCTGTGTATGAAGCTTGGCATTGTCTGACCTCCCTCTTGAATATCCCTCCTGTAGCGCGCTTGCCCATACTGTGTATGACCTTTGGCTTTGTCTGACCTCTCATCTGTATATCCCTCCTGTACCTCGCTTGCCCATACTGTGTGTGACCTCCGTTTTGCCTGACTCTGAGTTTTCTGTATAATGCCCTGCCATCTCTGAAAGCAGGACGCTAAGCCCCGCCCCCTTGCAGTCACAGACCGTAGGTCCTGTGACTGCTTGCTAAACTTCAGCGTCCACAGGTCCTGTGCATCTGTACTTTCCGGCTGTACCTGTCCCCGGGGCCCCTACAGTGTAGGTGAGTCCCTGCTCAGCGGAGGCTGTATGCCGGCACTGTCAGGATCCTGACAAGGGGCAAATCTCAACCCTCGCCATTAGCCAACCCTGGGATGCACAGACCTTGTGGTGTAAAGGGTTGGAGGGTGGTGTTCCCTTGGTGAATAGGGGGTGTGTGAGTGTGGTGACACAGGGGGATGCCTCTGTTGTCAATCCCAGAATGAGTTCACTGAATTATGACAAACGAATGTGTGGCAATAAACGTTCAGGCCCAGACCTGAGTGTGAACGAGCATGTATGGGTGGCCACCAAAAAACATCCTGTGGAAGTGTGTTATGGAGTCTTACCAGCTTATACCGAACATACACATACATAACTCGTTCCCAAGGTCGGCGCTTTGGAGATGTGTGGTGCCTCAAGAACATACATTGCCTATACCAGCAGTGCGTTTGTCATTAACCTGAAGTGTCAGGTAGTGGTTTGGGGTGAACTCTGGATCTGGGTGTCCCCGCTGTAGGTGGTTCCCTAATGAGGTGCGGTCTTGAGGGTCCAGAGGCCCCTCATTAAGGGGAGGGTACTGTCATGATCCAAGTTGGATCTGACAGATACATGCACAAAGTAACCTTTTTTCCTTGAGCTGTGTGCTCGGAGTTGGTTTTTGCCCCCAGTGGCCGTTATGGTCATTGCACTTGTGTTTTCAGTTCTAGTTTGCCCCGGTGGTGGTGAGCGTCTTTGCACTCTGCTTTTTTTAGTTTAGTGCATGTGATTAAAGCAGGTGTGATTGCTGGCTCTTACCTATAAATGAGTGTCAGGTGTTGCAATCACTGTTGGTGAGTAGTCCTCAGTTAGAAGCAAGCCTGGGTGAAGGATGGAGCTGAAGGAGAGTCCCGGGCAGCTCAGTGAGAGTCCTGGAGTGGCAGCTATGGTGTCTGCGAGGAGGGCTGGCATGGCTTGGTGGAGTTGCAGCTATGGTGTCAGCAAGGAGTTCTTGCATGGCTTGGTGGAGTGGCAGCTATGGTATAGAGCTGCACTCAAGATGCTGGACTCTTTTGCTGGAAACCTGGACTCATATGCTGGACTCTGTTTCTGGACAGCTGCATGCAGGTGGTGGACTCTGTTTGCTCCAAGGCTGCACTATGGTGTTGGATCCGGTCGGAGGAAAAGATGCATGCAGGTGGTGGGCTCTGTTGCTGGGAGCTTAAGCAACAGAGCAAAGCTAAGTGGTGTTTCCCTGTTTTGTCTCTTTTCCTTATGTGTGTTTTAGTGCAGTGGTGGGATTAGTTTCCGCACCATCCACTTCACTAGTGAGGGTTTAGGTGCAGGGCGAGCTAGGGATATTAGGTATCCTGATCGGCGCCCGGTGCGCAACCGGCCTAGGGATTGTTAGGAGTGTAGAGACACTGACTCAGGGGAGTGCAGGAGGTCTACACTTCCCCATTCCCTATCGCAGGGCCACCATTGTTATTGTTACCCAGGTTTTCCCTTTTATTGTTTATTTTCGCCTTACTGGAGGCGGGGTTTCCAGACATACGTGTATTTCCGAAATTTGCCTGTTGGAGGCAGCGTATCCAGCTGCACGTTTTATTATTTAAATTCGCCCAACTGGAGGCGGTGTATCCAGGGTCACGTGTGTCATCTAAATCTGCCCTGCTGGAGGCGCTGTGTCCAGCCACGCATGACCATGACATAATCACCAACCCATACATTTTTTTTTCTGGTGAGCCTCGAGCCATGTTCAGACCTGTGAGCATTTGCTGCTGGGCCTCACTGAGGTGAGTGAGGAGCTGCATGGTGTGTAAGCAGTTCCAGCAGCAGTAATCAGGGTCTGGGGCCTTCCCTCTGACTCAACCGGAAAATCAAATAGCGGCTGGCAATGAAGCCCCCTAGAGTCGCTGCTGGGGAGCGGGACTTGCTCATACAGGTGGACGCACCCAGACAGGTGGGTGGAGTTGGTGCAACCATGGTGCTGTCTGGGTTTCCCCGAGGTGAAGGGGTACGTCCCGGTAGTGAGCAGACTGGTGTTATAGTCCGTGGGACTCATGCCAAATCTTCCATACCACCGAAGAAGCCGCCCCCTCCTGGTCGTGTAGAGGAAGGCGACCAGGGAGTGAATTTTTCCTCCATATCCCAGGCCCCTTCCTCTCCAGTGTGAGCAGCAGGTGTGCTGCGGGGGAGTAGGGGCAAATCTCAACCCTCGCCATTAGCCAACCCTGGGAGGCACAGACCTTGTGGTGTAAAGGGTTGGAGGGTGGTGTTCCCTTGGTGAATAGCGATGGTGTGAGTGTGGTGACACAGGGAGACGCCTCTGTTGTCGATCCCAGAATGAGTTCACCGAATTATGACAAACGAATGTGTGGCAATAAACGTTCAGGTCCGGACCTGTGTGTGAACGAGCATGTATGGGTGGCCACCAAAAAACATACTGTGGAAGTGTGTTGCGGAGTCTTACCAGCTTATACCGAACATACACATACATAACTCATTCCCCAGGTTGTGCTTTGGAGATGTGTGGTGCTTCCCGAACATACATTGCCTACACCAGCGGTGCGTTTGTCATTAACCTAAAGTGTCAGGTAGTGGTTGGGGTGAAATCTGGATCTGGGCGTCCCCGCTGTAGATGGTTCCCTAATGAGGAGCAGTCTTGAGGGTCCAGAGGCCCCTCATTAAGGGGAGGGTACCGTCATGATCCAGGTTGGATCTGACAGATAAATGCACAAAGTAACCTTTTTTTTCCTTGAGCTGTGTGCTCGGAGTTGGTTTTTGCCCCCACTTGCTATCATGGTCATTGCACTGGTGTTTTCAGTTCTAGTTTGCCCCGGTGGTGGTGAGCGTCATTGCACTCTGTTTTTTTTTAGTTTAGTGCATGTGATTAAATCAGGTGTGATTGCTGGCTCTTACCTATACATGAGTGTCAGGTGTTGCAATCACTGTTGGTGATTAGTCCTCAGTTAGAAGCAAGCCTTGGTGAAGGATGGAGCTGAAGGAGAGTCCCGGGCAGCTCAGTGAGAGTCCTGGAGTGGCAGTTACGGTGTCTGTGAGGAGGGCTGGAATGGCTTGGTTGAGTTGCAGCTACGGTGTCAGCAAGGAGTTCTTGTATGGCTTGGTGGAGTGGCAGCTATGGTGTAGAGCTGCACTCATGATGCTGGACTCGGTTGCTGGAAAGCTGGACTCAAGATGCTGGACTCTTTTGCTGGAAAGCTGGACTTATATGCAGGACTCTGTTTCTGGACAGCTGCACACAGGTGGTGGGCTCTGTTTGCTCCAAGGCTGCTCTATGGTGTTGGATCTGGTCAGAGGGAGAGATGCATGCAGGTGGTGGGCTCTGTTGCTGGGAGCTTAAGCAACAGAGCAAAGCTAAGTGGTGTTTCCCTGTTTTGTCTCTTTTCCTTATGTTTGTTTTAGTGCAGTGGTGGGATTAGTTTCCGCACCGTCCACTTCACTAGTGAGGGTTTAGGTGCAGGGCGAGCTAGGGATATTAGGTATCCTGATCGGCGCCCGGTGCGCAACCGGCCTAGGGATCGTTAGGAGTCTAGAGACACTGACTCAGGGGAGTGCAGGAGGTCTCCACTTCCCCATTCCCTATCGCAGGGCCACCATTGTTGTTGTTACCCAGTTTTTCCCTTTTATTGTTTAAATTC
This sequence comes from Dendrobates tinctorius, assembly GCF_039654945.1. NCBI lineage: Eukaryota > Metazoa > Chordata > Amphibia > Anura > Dendrobatidae > Dendrobates > Dendrobates tinctorius. Next base: position 15,727,986 of record NW_027361708.1, on the reverse strand, counting down.
GCCTTATTGGAGGCGGGGTTTCCAGACATACGTGTATTTCCGAAATTCGCCTGTTGGAGGCGGCGTACCCAGCTGCACGTTTTATTATTTAAATTCGCCCAACTGGAGGCGGTGTATCCAGGGTCACGCGTGTCATCTAAATCCACCTTGCTGGAGGCGCTGTGTCCAGCCACGCGTGACCATGACATATTGCTTCATAAATTGACATTGGTCAGAATTGGAAAAATTGGCCTGGTCGGGAAGGTGAAAACAGGCTCTGGGGAGAAGGGGTTAACAGAGGTATTTTCTCAACAGACAGTAGATAAGTAATTGAGATATCATATTACAGTTAAGGTACTGTCACACTTAGCGATGCACCAGCGATCCCGACCAGCGATATGACGCGGTCAGGATCGCTGGTGCATCGCTAAGTGGTCGATAGTGAGCTGCCACACAGGCAGATCTCACCAGTGACATAGCAGGGGTCGGGGGTCGCTACTTACCTGTCAGACGAGGCGATCCTGACGTCCTCCCGCCCGCGTCCATGCGTCGCTCGTCGGCGCCACAGGAAGCCCAGCAGGAAGCTGATGACGAGAAATGGTCCAGGACGTTCTCGTGCGATCAGTAATAACCAGCGGGGGAGCCGGTCGGAGGTAAGTATCAGACATAGCGATATCGGTAGCAATATCGCTGCTACGTCACAAAAACCAGTGATGTTATAGCGATATTGCTAGCGATATTGCTTAGTGTGACAGGCCCTTTAAACAATTTTCAATAATATATATTAAGGATTTTTAGCAGACTAAAATGAATCAGTGGATATGTAAGTTTGGATCCTTTAGTATTATAATGTTAATGCACATAATACTTATGCTGTCCTAGAAGGCTCATCCATTTGCATCAGTGCAATTCTTACTTTTTGTTTTCCACATGCTGTTATCACATAAATTACAATAGCCCTTCATCCATCAGTTGTTGCCTTCCCATTGGGAACTGTTCATCTGTCACATAGGCACATCAGGTGTCTTTCCACACCAGACTGTTATATCTTTTTACTGTAAAATTAGATTTACTACTATTTATAGCATGACGTATGAATATATTTACACTAATTGTGCAGTAATATATTTTCTTTGTATTTAGGTATTACATCTTTTTTAGCCATACTGGGAATCTATCTGTAAGATCAACCCTCCTAAGCCGCCTATATGGACATGTAGGTCATATGAAGCTGAATAAAATGATACCTTGATATCTGTGATCTGATGTTTTATTTTAGAGATAGCAACGTTTTTCTTAATATGTAAACGAGCTGTTAAATTCTATGGCCCGGACTCTGATCTCCCAAAAAATCTGCCTCCAGAACTTATCGTAAATTATAGGGATTGTGACTAGTGTGAGACATGTAATGACTGACAGTCTGCTCTCCTCATCTATATGTGTTACCCTGATAATGTCCCCTTCCATTTACAATAATCTGTGGGGGCAGATTCTCATGCAGATCAGGGTCAGAAGGCATTTGCAGGACATTGGGTTTCAAGACAGATGTCCAGCTACAGGTGCTCTATTGACCTCACAGGACCACTTTCAAAGGCCATCATGGCGCAGAACAAGGTGGCAATGGATGCTGGAATAGAGGTCTATCCTTTTCAGCAATGAATCCCGATTTTGTCTTGGATGCAATAATAGCTGAAGAAATGTCTGGAGACCATGGAGAGGTCTTCATGAAGGAACATCACACCGGTCCTACTCCCATTTCATAATGCACTAATCTTCAGGTCAAATACCCTAAATACATTAATTTGGTTATGGAACGAATGGAATGACCATTTCTCCAAAGTGTCCCAGGAGCCGTTTTTCAACATGACAACGCCATGTCAAATGTTGTTCATGCTACTTTGAGCAGCCTGTATGGCCTAAATGTGCTCCAATGGCCTGCAGCGTCTTCGGACTTGTCTCCTATTGAGTGCATCTAGGAGGTCATTGGTCGGCAATCGCAAAGGGAGCTGCCAGCAGCAGATCTTGATAATTTGTCCAAGTGCATTCAATATGACAGAACAACCATTAATAACTTCATCTATAGCATCCAAGGCAGAAAGTGCGAGGATTTCTCCATGTGGAGCAGATACTAAACAATTTGAGATGTGATAACATTTTCTTTCTATTTTTTTCATTATTTGAATATCATTAACATATCTATCTAGTGTAACATGCTGCTGCAGTGTAATACAGCGCAACCTCCACCAGGGGGTGAGGGTGAGGGAAGAGAGGTTGCACACACACAAACACAGCGTAGTAACACAGAGCAACAGCACCAGTGTCACAGGTAATGAAAGAGTAGTCAGACTAGCTGAAGTCAGCAACTGTCAGGAGCAAAAGTACCAAGGGAGACAGCAAGTGCATAGTTAGAGACAAGCGAGAAGTCAAGACCTACCAGGAACGTGGTATCAGAAATGTAAGACGTAAGCCGTTGTCAGGGTACAAGCCAGAGTCAAAACCGGTCAGAGAGTGTGGTATCAGAGACAGAAAACAAGAGGCAGAGTCCAGAGATCAGGCCAAGTCATACACAAGTCGGGAAGTCAGAGGCAGATGGATCACCAGTATAGGGCGAGAAGTTCTAGCCAGGAAGCATGATCTATAGCTGACACTGGTCCGCAGGCTGCAGAGGACTGAAATAGCCCCACCAGCTCCAGAACGAGGCAGAGGAGATTAATCCCCGCATGACCAGTCCAAAGAGAAGACAGCAGAAAACAAACTCTGGACTGGATCATGACATCTAGCCTGTGATTTCAATAACTTAATAACTTTTAATTTTTGGAGTTGCAATTTCTATGTTGAGGAATGAATATCCTCAAGGGCATTTTCCAGGAAATTAAAAATGTAAGTAAAAAATGTGTACATAATAAGTTAGATTACTTAGTAATATCTGCCTTTTATTTCAGACGTCCCCATTGATTGCTAGCCACTGCGTTCTGGGGCCTGGCCGCCTTGTTTCAGGTTCTGTGGTCCACGATGTAGCATTAAGTGACGGGACCGAGCTGACTGTTGGAGAATTGTACCAGCACCTGGAATAACAGGACTGTATCACTAGGTTATGTGTGTACATAGAAATCATTTAGCTCCATTTTTAATTAGCTGGAAAACCACTGTACAACTATTATAAATGTGCGGTTGCATAGCTAGAAAGTCTTGGGGACTATACTGTAGCTATTGCTCATCTCACATTTGAAGGGGTTATCCAAGACTTTTATTATTTTTGTGTGTGGGGTTATGAACGAGTCGGTTAGTCGTCTGCACGGAAACGCTTTCTTCCAGCTCAGCTGGCAAATTCCATGCTTCGCTTCACCTCTCGTCATCAGAGCAGCTCTTTCTCGTCCGGCTGCTATGTTGATGGGGCATCACTGCAAAGTAGAGTTGAGCGAAATGGGTCGGCCAAATTCAGAATCCGCCGACTTTGGCTAAAGTCTGGTTTCACCGATCGAAACCCGACCATAGCGTGAGGTGGGCCATGAGGTCGCCGACCCGCGCGCCAAAGTCGCGTTACCCACAATGCTTCCAGCGCCTTTTCTCATCCAATCATCAAGGACGCACACTGTGGGCAACGCGATTACATAGGCAGGGGCCCCCACCATGTTAGAGAAGGGCATTGAAGTGATTGGCTGGCTTTGTGTGGCATCACAGTGCCTATAAAAGGCCGTGACCGCCGACCACCATGTTACTTCTGCCGATCTTAGCATAGGGAGAGGTTGCTGCTGCTCGTTCTCAATAGGGAGAGTGTTTAGGCAGGCCAAGAAAAAAAATTGCTTCTGCTGATAGTGAATGTCACTGTACAACACAACAGTATAGTGTGCAGTGACAAGGGAGGATATATTTGTGTGCAGCAGCTCTGTTGGTTATTAGGCTGCCTTATAAGGCTCCCTGATAGCTGCATTGCTGTTTGCACACTTCTGTGCAGAGTGCTTTTTTAAAAGCAAAAATCCTTTTATTCCTTTTTTCTGCAGTTACCAATCCTTCATTTTTTCACACTTTTTTGTGCAGCAGCTCTGTTGGTGATTAGGCTGCCTTATAAGGCTCCCTTATAGCTGCATTGCTGCTTGAACGCTGCTGTGCAGACTGCCTTTTTAAAAGCAAAAATCCTTTTATTCCTTTTTTTCTGCACAGTAGATACTGAGCGTAAATTTTTTCACACACCATATAGAGGTGTACACTCCTCACACACTACCGTGTACCGGCTGGTATCACGGACAAATACATGCTATATGTGTGTGACTCCGTAAAAAAATACATGGAGATTAACATTTTTCCATACATACACCGTATAGAGGTGTCCGATTATCAAACAGTATTGGATATCTGGTGTTCTTATTACGGTCACATCTACACAGAGTCAGCGTGTGTGACACTCCATAAATACATATACGGACATTTCCATTTCTCCATACACCGTTTTGAGCTGTCCGATTATCAAACAGTATCGGATATCTGGTGTTCTTATTACGGTCACATCTACACAGAGTCAGCGTGTGTCTGTGAGACTCTGTAAATACATATACGGACATTTCCATTTCCCCATACACCGTATTGAGCTGTCTGATTCTCAAACAGTATCGGATATCTGGTGTTCTTATTACGGTCACATCTGCAAAGAGTCAGCGTGTGTGTGTGACATTCCGTACATACATATACGGAGATTGACAGTTTCACCAACAACATATACAGCTGTACACCTCTGATACAGTACGGTATTTCTGCTTGTTGTATTACGGTGAAATACATACTGGGTGAGCGTCTGTGACTCACAAAATATATATGGAGATTTCACTTCTTATATAAACCTTATACAGCTGTACGCTACTCATACAGTACCATTTCTCTGCTGGTATTTTTGGTGCATTTTCCCAAACATGAGAACGTCTGGTGGAAGAGGCCACGGACGTGGGTGGGGGGCGCAACTGCTACTGATGGTGGTGGTTGTGGTGCATCGGCTGGTTCTGGCAAAAGCACAATAGCAGCTAAGGCAGGAGATGTTGAGCCTGCATCATCATCTGGCACAAGAAGGCCTTTAAGGTTCCCTTTTCTGGGAGTAGGTAAACTGCTTTTAAAGCCGGAGCATCAGGAACAGGTTTTGGCTTGCATTGCCGAAACAGCCTCCAGCTCTTTTGCCTCCTCTTCTGAAGTTACAAAAACTGCAAGCACAGAGTCGTCAGTGCAGGCCTCTGGTCAGGAACAACACCTTTCCTTGTGTCCTTCACCCACACCAAAAGTGAAGGCTGTTGCAGCACACACTTCAGATTATTCCATGGAGCTCTTTTCACATACCATTCCTGGGTTATCAAGTCAAATCCTGAATTCCCCAGTCCAAGATGAATCTGAAAGGGAGTGCACTGATGCACAGCCACTGCTAGATGAATCTGTTGGTACATTCACCCACAGCAGTACATTGTCCTCGCAGTCTACTGAACCCGAATCAGACCCTGATGAAACTCAGGTGCCCCTTCCCGCATACTATACTACCTAACATGGTGACACAGAGGAAGGTACAGAGGAAGGTGCAGATGAAATTGAAGAGGAGGTGATGGATGACCCAGTTGTTGACCCTGATTGACATCCATTGGGGGAAGAGGGTGCTGGTGACAATAGGTCAGAACAGGAGAAGGATCCGCAGCAGGCATCGTCATCGCAGCAGCGGTTATCCGGCAGGCCCGTATCTGTCAAAAAACTTGGCAAGAAAACTAAAAGAGTTGCAGGACAGCTTGGCCAGACGGTCAAATTGGCACAGTGTGCAGGCCCTGAAAATTTGTACCACAGTAGGAAGAGTGCAGTGTGGCACTTTTTTGAACAAAATCCTACTGATGACGCAAAGGTTATCTGTAAGAAGTTCCCGAAGGACCTTTAGCAGAGGGAAAAATCTAAGAAATTTGAATACCAGTTGCATGCTTAGACATTTAACCAACATGCACTTGCAAGCGTGGACGGACTACAAAAGCTCAGGTAGCACATGTGCACCTGCTCCGACTGAAGTTAGCTGACAACGCTCCATCACTTCCCCCACTGTAAGGCCACCGCTAAGCACACCACCATCAAGAAATGTTGAGGTGTCGTTGCTAGGCCAAAGCAGTCAGGCAATCACAATATTTTTGCGAGGAAACACTGAATTTAGGCCATCAACACCCTCACCATCACCAACCCCTTCTCAGTCCGTCATGTCCAATGCTAGTTCCCCCATGTGCAGCTTTCAAGTCCAGCTCACCCTACCAGACACTCTAAGTAGGACAAGAAAGTACTCATCCTCTCATCCGCGTACACTGGATTTGAACGCCTACATTGCCAAACTGATCTCATTAGAGATGATGCCCTTCCGTTTGGTAGAAAGCAAAGCTTTCCGAGAGCTCATTGCCTACGCTGTCCCACGCTATGACCTACCCAGTCAGCTCTTCTTTTCTCAAAAAGCCATCCCTGCCCTCCAACGGCATGTGAAAGACCGGATTGTCCATGCACTAAAACAATCAGTGAGTGGAAAGGTGCACCTCACAACAGATGCATGGACCAGTAGGCATGGCCAGGGCTGTTACGTGTCCATCACTGCGCACTGGGTTAATGTGGTGGATGCAGGCTCCACAGGGGACAGCGGCAGTGGAACATTGCTGCCTAGCCCACGGTATAGGAAACAGTTGGCTGTAGGCGTTCGACCCTCCTCCTCCTGCAGAAGCAAAAGCTCTTCGACAGAGCGCAGTCGCACTAGCACTCCATCCACATCTGTCAGTGTTGCACACGAGGTGTCCCACTATCGAACAGCTAGCAATAAGCGGCAGCAGGCTGTTTTAAAAATGATGTCTTTGGGCGACAGTAGACACACCGCGGAGGTACTGGCCAACTACTTGCATCGACAAACTGAGTCATGGCTGGGCACTCTACATCTTGAGCCAGGCAAGGTAGTCAGTGATAATGGGTGGAATTTTGTGGCGGCCATAGCCCTTTCAAAACTCACACACATACCTTGCCTGACTCACACCTTGAACCTGGTGCTGCAGTGCTTCCTAAATAATTATCCGGAGTTAACAGCCCTGCTCCATAAGGTGCGAAGATTGTGCTCGCACATCCGTCGCTCAAATGTCCACTCCAGTCATATGCAGAAGCTGCAGCGATCACTCAACCTCCCCAAGCACCACCTAATCATAGACGATGCTACAAGATGGAACTCCACCATGCACATGGTTGAGAGGCTGTGCAAACAGAGGCAGGCTGCAATGCATTTGTGGGAGGATACACAGGCAGGCAGTTTGAGGGCAGACATGGAAGTGTTGGGTGTGCAGTGGTCAAAGCTGAAAGACCTCTGTAAAGTCCTTCAGTGTTTTGAGGAATGAACATGGCTGGTAAGCGCAGACGACGCCATCATGAGCATGAGCATACCACTTATGCATCTGCTCATGCAAACTTTGATGCACATTAAGGATCAGGCGTCTGCAGCTGAGGAGCAACAGGAGGAGAAGGAGGGAAGCCTTGATGACAGTCAGCCATTGTCTGGTCAGGGAACTGGTGTGGATGAGGTGGAGGAAGAAGAGGAAGTTGAGGAGGAGGATGAGGGGGATGATTATTTTCGGGAGGAGGATGCTTCTCAGGGGGCAAGAGAACATGTGGGTGTGCCAAGGTCAGGTACAGGGTTTGTGCGTGACTGGAGGATGTGGATTTGCCAGAAAGTGCTCCTCCACCCACCACTGGCAGTGCAGCATTGACAACTGGAACATTGGCCCACATGCGTGACTATGCCTTGCGGATCTTGCCCCCGCATTGCCAAAATGATGAAGGATGACGACTACTGGTTGGCCAGCATCCTCGATCCACGCAATAAAGGCAAATTACACAACATCATGCCACAGGAGAACCTAGAGCTAATATTGGCTAACAAACAAGCAACTCTGGTAAACAGGTTGTTTGAGGCATGCTCAGCACACAGCAGCGGAGCTGGTTCTCCCACAAGCCGTAGTGGGCAAAATGGAAGAAGTGTTCGTGGTGCACACTGCCGAACTGGCGTTGGAGACGGGGTTTCCTGATCATCTTGTGGTCTGATTTCTCAAGTCCCACGCACACGACAGCTAATACTGAATCGATTGCAAGTGACAGGAGACAGCAGTTGTCAACTATGGTTACAAACTACTTCTCCTCCCATATCGAGGTTCTCCCTCACAGGTCATTCCCCTTTGATTATTGGGCCTCAAAATTGGACACATGGCCTGAATTGGCACAATATGCCTTACAGGAGCTCGCTTGCCCTGCTGGTAGTGTACTATCTGAAAGAGTCTTCAGTGCTGCTGGATCAATCCTGACAGAAAAAAGGACCTGTCTGTCGACCCAAAATGTTGATGATCTTAAAATGAACCATGTATGGGTTTCAAAAGATTTTGTCCCACCCTCCCCTGATAACACATAGGTTGCCAGAAAAAAGGCTCGCTTTTGTCATCCTCTTCCTCTGACTTCTCCAATTCCTCCATTTGCAGCAGCTGAAAGTCCAGCCTACACATCAACATATGCCATTTTTTAAGCCACCCTAAATGAGCTGCCCCCCACCCCTGTCCCGGGGTGAACACCTGCCGCACCCGGGCAAATGCTGCTGCCCTGAACAGGTGTGTGGCCCCACCCTTGGGCGACGGCACTGGCACAGGGCCTCTCATAGTACAATAAAGTGTCTTTAACGGTGGGGGGGCCCACTCGCTGTCGGACACACTGGCGTACTATGAGGGGCCCTGTGCCAGTACCAGCGCCCACGAGTGGGTCCCCCCTGCTTGCTCAGGGACACAGCACTTGCAATTCTTAAATCTCCCTGCTCCACCGCCGTGACGTCTTCTGCTTTTCCTGACAGTGACATTCAGGTTACAGAGCGCGATGACATCACGTCTGTATGCCCTCTACCGAAACAGTACAAGTGCAGAGAGCTTGAAGATGGCCATGCTGAGGAGTCCAGAGTAGAGCAGTGCCCAGCGAGGAGAGGTATTTAATTTTTTTTAAATGTTGGGAGCATTTTTTGGGGAGCAATATACACTGTAGAATGATATATGGGGCCCATCATACACTGGAGCATCATCCATTTGGCCCATCGTACACTGGAGCATTCCAAATGGGGGACATCAGACACTGGAGCAGCATTTACGGGGCCCATTATACACTGGAGCATTAGAAATGGGGCCCATTATATATGGAACATTATTTGGGCCCATAACACACTGGAGCATCATCCATTTGGCCCATTATATACTGGAGCAATCCAAATGGGGGACATCAGACACTGGAGCAGCATTTACGGGGCCCAGTATACACTGGAGCATTAGAAATGGGGCCCATTATATATGGAGCATTATTTGGGCCCATAAGACACTGGAGCATCATCCATGGAGCCCATCATATACTGGAGCATTCTAAATGGGGCAGATCAGACACTGGAGCAGCATCTATGGGGCCCATTATACACTGGAGCATTAGAAATGGGGCCCCTTATATATGGAGCATTATTTGGGCCCATAAGACACTGGAGCATCATCCATGGGGACCATCATATACTGTAGCATTATGTTGAGCTCATCATATACTGTATGGAACATTATATGGGACCAATTATTATCAATTATTCTGTATGGAGAAATATATGGGGCTCATTATTCTGTATGACGCACTAGGTGGTGGCCATAATACTGTATGGAGTAATATACTGTCCGTCTTTTGAGCTATTGTAGAATTTAAAATAGATATCAGTCATGTCATGTAAGCATTGAAGTATTTTTCATTGTACTATACCTATATTTCTGTGCCGTATTGGAGCATTATGAATTGTGGTATGTGTTAAAAGGGTGCACTGACACTCTTTGGCCCAGGGCACACGAAAACCTGGCGCCAGCCTTACCCCCCAACTTTAGCCAAATAACCCCCAGTTTTCAATGCGTAACTATTATTATAAAGTAAATTAAGCTTGCCAAGCTTAAGTAATAAGAATTGATGTCGTTGGCATTGAAATGGGCACTGTAGGTGTGTTTACTGTCCTCCACTCCCTGCCGACTTTGCTTCCCCATTGACTTGCATTGGGTTTCGTGTTTCAGTCGGACCCTGAGTTTTCCCTATAGTCGACCGATTTCGTTCGACCCGACTTTTTAGAAAAAAGGCAAAGTCGCTCATCTCTACTGCAGAGGTCATTCTAATTGACAGCTGTCTCCCTGCAGTTAGGCAGCGGGGAGCTGGCTGTCAATCGGCATGACATCGGCAGCGATATCTCATTATTAGTGCAGAACACTGCTGCTCTGTTAACGTGACATCAGTGGAAGTTGTTGAATAACTGGCGTACGTGACCGCTCTGTGCCAGCAGAGATTGGCACAGGCAGAACAGGGAGATCGTTACTAATTTACTGTTAGTGCTTAGCCCCAAGCATAAAAATAAAAAAAGTCCCAGATAACCCCTTTTTACATATTATGAATTTATTCACCTTATCACTATACAATTTTGCATGTTTAGAAAGATCATTCTGAATCTTTTTTCATTATACTGATTGTCTAAACACTCTATGAAAGTTACTGCCCTACATTTGCCTCTAGCACTCGATACGGCTCACATTTATGTTCATTTTTTCTTGTAGTAAGGAGAATGTAAATTAAAAAGCCAATAAATGTAATGAATATTATTGTATGGCACAATTACATTAGCTATCTCGCTGCTTCTTCATTAATACTGGAATAACATACTGTAATTGCAAAGAACATCTGTACTGCCAGGCTGTGAATTATCCAAATAATGTGACTTACATGTCCAATAAAGTTTTGTAATCAAGCACTCCCGAGATGAGGTTAGCAGTAAACCTGTGATTAAAAAGACAGAAAGTAATGTTATTTGTTAAACTACGTGATCCTTTCCTATGTGAAGATTTTCTTCCTCCATTCAATAGTGAATCCATTTAACATTTTAACACCCAAGTATTAAACATTGATTACGATATGGAAAGCAGTAATAACATAAGGCTTTTACATCATGCCCTATGTGTTGCTGTTTTTACATAGGTTTTCCTTTGACTTCAACAGGTAAAACCTTCTAGGGAATCTGTCACCTATTTTTTGGGCTATGAGCTGTGGCCACCGCCATCAGGGGCTTATCTACAGCATTCTGTAATGCTGTAGATAAGCCCCCGATGTTACCTGAAAGGGAAGAAAAACGAGTTAGATTATACTCACCCAGGGGCGTTCCGGGTCCGGAGGGTGTCATGGTCTGGGCCGGCGCCTCCCATCTTGTAGCGATGACGTCCACTTTGCTTCCCTCTGCAGGCGCACTGCTCTGCCCTGTTGAGGGCATAGCAGAGCACTGCAGTGTGCAGGCGCCAGAAGAGGTCCAGCGCCTGTGCACTGCAGTACTCTGCTCTGCCCTCAACAGGGCAGACCTGTGCGCCTGCGCTGGGAAGCAAAGAAGAGGACGTCATTTCTACAAGATGGGAAGCGCCGGACCCGGACTGCTTCTGGGTAAGTATAATCTAATTCATTTTTCTTCTCTTTCAGGTCACATCGGGGACTTATCTACAGCATTACAGAATGCTGTAGATAAGCCCCTGATGGCGGTGGCCGCAGCTCATAGCCCAAAAAATAGGTGACAGATTGCCTTTAACTTAGACTGTGGCCTCCTGATCACTAACCTTTACAAAATCATGTATATTACTGGCATAGTATATTTTTAAGTGATTTCGTGGGATATCACCAAGAAAATTGGGAATCTCTCCTTATGGTTATTCTTCAGCTTTATGTCTGTTGGGATGTAAATTTTTGTTATTTCTAATACGTTTATGTCTTTGCTGGTCCTCTGTAGAATGAAGGAGTGAAAGTGAAGTCATTATTTTTGTTATAGAATGAAACAGTTTTGTGATCACTTTATGTATGTTGCACTCTTTTTCTCGTTAAATATATGGACACCATAATAGAAACTAAACAGACCCCATTATCAATGGGGTTCATCTGGTGCCATTGTGGGACTGATCAAGTTAATTTCATCAGTTCTGTTTTTCTGTTCCATACAAATGACTGTCATCCTCCCTGACAGCGCAAAATGAAGCTGGAGTGTATGTTCCCAGGCTTCATTGCACACTGCCAGGGATGATGATAGTCACATCCTTGACGTGGGTTACATGCTTGAGATTGGCAAAGAGACGGTGGTGACGCCACTCTTCCAAATCATGTTCCTCACACCCACAGGGGTATGACAGCATAATTAGTCCTTGACTAGTCACCCACTGATTTGCATATCACTTGGCAAATTTAAATAAGCAATTTTATCGAAATGACTTAAACAGGAAACAAATTAAAGAGGCTTGTTGGAATCAGTGTAAAGAGTGGGACCAGAAATTGAGATTGTGGTACATGGTTAGCTGGTAGGTTCCCTTTAAAGAAAAGTTGTATTTTACTTAGTGGCATTTTCATAAATAATATTTTCCAGAAAGTCACTGTGTTTTGTGCATTATTCTTCTGTAGATAATGTACAGTCTGTTCTACCACTATAGACAATGTATTACGGAAACCATTGCCTCCTGTTTCTCTTGGCAGCAAACTTGCTCTGATAAAAAATAATACATAGCATCACCACGTGAATTTATGGGGTTATCCCTACAATAACATCGTCTATTTCAAAATGACCTGCTCTCAAATTCGGTTAGAGCACCAAATTCAGGCTGCTTAGTGCATTTTGCAAAGGCACAGGCATTTTGCTTCCCTTGCCATCACTATTGAACTCAAACTATACCAGCCTCATCAGTTCTACAAGATGTATTGAATATTGCATGCAGATTGTAATGTGAAAACTGGTGACTAGAGATGGACGGGCCCCTGCATGTTCTGGTCCGGCAGGTTCGGCCAAACGGTTAAGAAAAAGCTCGGGTTTGGGCACCAGAACAGTACCAGGACCCGAATCCGAACCCCATTCACTTGAATGCGGGGCCCGAACATCCAGCTACTGATCGGTGGTAAAATCATTACAACGGGTCAGACAGCCTTGGTTCCCACACTGTCAAGTGACAGAGTGAGCCCACAGCTGTGATCAGAGGTAAAAATTTTACCTCCGATCACTGGCATCGGCTGATGGGACTACTGCTCCCATCAACCTACACCTGCTGCTGCTAATAACAGCGAGAACAGGTGGCAGCTGATGGGAGTATTCATCAGCCGGCGCCTGCACTCTAATAAAAAATTTAAAACAACATGCGGATTCCCCTGAATTTTTGATAACCAGCCAGGCAAAACTGACAACTGGGGGCTGCAACCCTCAGCTGTCAGCATAAGCAAGGTTGGTTATCAAGAATAGAGGGGTCCCCATGCTGCTTTTTTAAATTATTTAAATAAATAATAAAAAAAGGACTTTTGATAACCAGCCTTGCTAAAAGAGACAGCTTGGGGCTGGTATTCTCAGGCTAGTAAAGGGTCATTGATATTGCATCCCCAGCCTAAAAACAAAAGTCCGCAGTTGCCAAGAAAAGGAACATCTATTAGATGTGCCAATCTTGATGCTTTGCCTGGCTCTTCCTACTTGCCTTGTAGGAGTGGCAAGTGAGGTTCATATTTGTGAAGTTGATGTCACCTTTGTATTGTCTGGTGACATTAAGTTCATGTCTTAGTAATGGAGAGGCGTTTATAAGACACCTAACCATTACTAATCATATAGTTATATTGTAAATAAACACACAGCCAGAATAAAGTTGTTTAATTGAAAGAATGACAGACTCCTTTAATGATTCTAAATTAAACCATACTCACATTATTGCTCATTCCATTGAAGCCATCGTCTCCTGTTATATAACAAAAATAAAAAACAACCATATCCCTCACCTGTCTGTCGTTCTGTCTAATGCCGTAATCCATGTCTGAGGATAAACAGTTTTTAACCAGGGTGGTGTCAAGATGTGACCATTCAGGCTGAGAACCACTGGGAGAATGAGCTGCTGCAAGCGCAGCACAGCATCAGTGAGCAGCGGTGATGTCATTGAGGTTACCACAGGTAACTGAGGCTTTGTTCTCAGCCAGGTCCCTGAACTGTGGTGACCTTGGTGAGATCCCTGCTAGCAAAGTGAGAAAGTTTCATGGTGCAGCGCTGAGCTCAGAGACTTCACTGCAGTTCACTGTAAGAAATTTCTCCCCGCATACTGCGGTGAACTCATCGCTGCACCATGAGGCTTTTTCTCACTGTGCGAGAGGTGATCTCACCGAGGTCCCTGCAGTTCAAGGGCCTGGCTGGGAATGCAGCCTCAGTGACCTTGATCATGTCACCGCTGGTCACTGATGCTGTGCTCACAGCAGCTCATCCATCAATGGTTCTCAGCCTGGACGGTTGCATCTTGGCACCGTCCAGGTTGAAAACTGTTTATCCCCCAGACATGGATTACGGCATGGGATAGAACAACAGACAGGTGAGGGATATAGTTGTTTTCTATTTTTGTTTTGTTACAGGAGACAAGGGCTTCAGTAGAATGGGTGTTGAAATGAGTATGGTTTAATTTAGAATCATTAAAGGAGTTTGTGTCATTCTTTCAATTAAAGGACTTTATTCTGGCTGTGGGTTTATTTACAATATAACTATAGGACTAGTAATGGATAGGTGCCTTATAGACGTCTCTCCATTTCTAACCCATGGGCTTGATGTCACCGTTCAATACAAAGGTGACATCAACCCCCACAAATATGAACCCCACTTTCCACCGCTACAAGGCAAGTGGGAAGAGCCAAGCAAAGTGCCAGAATTAGTGCATGAAATAGATGGGCGGCTGTGGGCTGCTATTTTTAGGCTGGGGGGCCAATATCCATGGCTCCTTACCTGCCTGAGAATACAAGCATCCTCCTGTTTGCTTAAGAAAGGCTGGCTGTCAAAAATGGGGGGGACATCACTTTGTTAATTTTTAATTATTTGAATAATAAAAAAAACAGTGTGGGGACCCCTCTATTCTTGATAACCAACCCTGTAAATGCTGACAGCTGATGGTTCAGCCCCCAGCTGTCAGTTTTGCCTGGCTGGTTATCAAAACTACAGGGGAACCTGTATTTTTTTAAGTTATTTATTTAGAATGTAGGAGCCGGCTGCTGAATACTCCCATCAGCTATTGACTGCTCTCGCTGTTATTAGTGGCAGGAGGAATAGGTTGATGGAAACAGTAGTCCATAAGCCAACGCCAGTGAGCAGAGGTAAACTTTTTACCTCCGATCACAGCTGCGGGTTCACACTGTCATTTGACAGCGTGGGAACCGTGGCTGTCTGACCTGCAGTAATGATTTTACCACTGATTAGAAGCAGTCCTTGTCACGCTGTCATGCACATGACAGCGCGATCAACACCTGGTGTTCGGGGGGTAAACCCAAACACTAATACAGACTTCCTGGTGAAGTCCGTGTTCGGTGTCCATGCCCAAACAATACGTGTTTAGTACGGACACCGAACTTTACTGTTCGGGTTCATTCGCCCATCTCTACGGGTGACAGATTTGTCTTAAACTGAACCTGTCATTAGCTTTTTATCTGTATGCGCAGCTATATTTTATGCTTGACCAGCAGTAGGGCAGAGCAAAATGTGCCTGTGTGTGCCGGCAATGTCTCTGCGCAGGCGCAAAATTTGTTTGGCTATGTGCATGATGGTGGGCGTCATCTACATCAATCAAAGCTGGAGGACGGCGATTACCAACGGAGACAAGGGACACACGCTGCAGCAATGAGCTTCATCAGACTGGATCGTCTTGATTTGCATACATTATGGGAGCAATTCAAAATATTTTTTTGGGGATATACAGGGGGGAGTCAAGGGATAAAATACAATTTTGTAGATTGCAGCACAGGCGCTGATGGAGGTGGTGGTATTTGTTCAGATACAAAAAAAATCCTGTTAACTAAGAATGCAAATAACACAAATCTGATTCTGGCAATTGGCGGGGGCTTCATCACTTGTGCCCACATGGTTTTAGAAGTTATTACCTATCTTGTAAATAGGTAATAATTTCTATTAACCGTTACACCCCATTCAGTTTTTCGTTCTGCTGGACTTTAATCTAATTCTAAATAGATAAAGTTCTGTGTTGAATATATTTTATTGTAACAAGTAACATTTACATACTATAAGTAAGGATTTTGGGTGGTCTTTTGAGTTCTCAACAAGCCAAACAACATTTTACATGTTTAATTTGTGGACGTTTTGAAGACACTGCTATCCCTGTGTAATTCGGAGTGGTCACAGTCATCTATTGTCTCTGTGTGTGGAATGTATTTTCCTACACCAACAGATGTCTACAGTAATGTTCATGTTTTCAGGTCTTTTGCATTTCTCGCAGTTGCCAACATGCTTTGTATATGTGATATGTAAACTACAAATCCGTTACGTGCTGGAGCTTAGTGACAAGAAGAGAAGCTTTGAGCATTACTCTACCTTAACTGATCATTGGCATCCTGGAAGTTGTGCCGAGCAAATATCACTGCCGGACTGGAGTTAACTGGGAGCGGAAGACGATTATTTAAATACATGTCATCCAGCCAGTACTGGTGTATCTGAAACAACAACGTTAGTAGCAATCTTCTAGATGCATTTTCTTTACCAAGTAAAGAGGTGTTATCTCCTCTCAAAGAGATTATTGAGAATGACTGTGTAATTAATATGTACTGTAGCAGGTTTAACCTAGAAAGCAATGCGATCAATGATGGCAGAAATAATAATGTAGAGACATTTTTCATAATACATTCTAATTATGAGTAACATGTATGTTATAAAATGCAGCGGAGATATAAGACAGCAGTTAGTGGCTGGGATCATTGAGCAATTTTAGCTGCATGTAGATTGACCCTAAAATTAATCATCATGCTAGTCAGTGCACAATCTGTAATAAATGTGGTTCATGTATTGTATGGCACAAATTATGTTATCAAAGTAAGCAGATATGATTACTTCTAAGAAACAATTCCTGGAAGATCAAAATAAAGTCATTTTTATGTTAAAGTTATCTTAAAGGGTATATCCAGGACATTAGAAAAACAATATACCTAAGCACTAACAAGCATTTTTTGCTCACAGAGGCAACTACCTGCTTATTGTACCCTGTAGTGATGAACGAGTATGCTCATTACTCGAGTTTTCCGAGCATGCGCGGATGTTCTCCTAGTATTTTGAGCGTGCTCGGAGATTTAGTTTGTGTCGCCATAGCCTGTTTGCTAGGAAATCCCCACATGTATTCAGGCTGTCTAGCAGCCACAAATCATGCAGCTACGGTGACACAAACTAAATCTCTGAGCATGCCAAAATACTCAGAGAACACCAGAGCAAGTTTCTTTTCCTGTTGACAAGGCGAAACTACTGGTGTCATGCTGACTGATAGCCGACTTCCCTCAATTATGCATCTGAGAGTCGGCTGTCAATCAGCACAACACCAGTAGTCCCGCCCTGTTAACAGGAAAAGAAACCACTGCTCTGTTGACGTGACATCAGTGGAAGTCGGTGACTGCTCTGTGTAGCAACTACCTGTCTGTTAGTGCCTAGGCATATTTTTTTTTTAAGTCAACCCCCAAAACAAATTAAAATGTCTGTTGGTGCATTTCCAAGCTAACATGTCCAGGACCTGTCCCAATTCTCATACTCTGCAACGAGCTAAACAGAAGAGAGGCAGCTAGTTGCTGGCACTTTGGAGTTATTTTTTGGGGATAATTTTTAAAGGGGTTGTCCACTACTCCAACAACCCCTTCTGAATCATGGTTTACTCCCAGTAAAATAATATTATCTATAAAAATAACTATCCATATATTAAATACAGTATATAGTGTTATTTTACTTGACATATTCACACAAGCAGTTTAATTTATATGATCCCATAATGACTATATAATTCATACATCCTTTGGAGTAGGCACAAGATTAAAGTCTCACCCAATTTTCAGTATTTTCTTGGAGCTCCTCCAGTTTTTGTTGCAGCATTTGCCCCACACCACCAGGCATCATAAATCTATCCACAACTGCTTTACTTTTTTTATACTGTTCCTCGGAGACCAAATGCTTCATGCATTTCAGATACATATCCATTGTTTGTTGCAGCGGTGGCACAGGCAACTTGGGTAAATCCTGAAAAAATCACAATATTAATCATTGAATTGTTCTTATATGTTCCCATCAAGAAACAATGCTTACTGGAATTTCCTATATTTAATACACTTTATTATTTATTTAGTCTCTGACTCTACAAATAGAAGTATCTTATTAATGCCATACAGTAATGCACATGAGAAATAACACATTATGTGCCTAATTTATTACTTCTGGCATCTTGTATACTGGAGTAAGATGTGTTGAATTTTTGAACGGAGCACATTTACCCCACTGGTGAAATTAGGATGAATTTGTTGGCCATGCTTGGCCATGGCCTGTCTTACCCAAGGTTTACCTGATTTTCTAAAAATGAACGGAGTTGGCTGATGCCGGTGTAAAAAGACAAAAGTCACAATATTTGAGTTGTACAAAGAGTTTGCAACATTTAATGACTTGGTAAATTAGGGCTATAGTAATCGCAAAGGTTTTGACCATACGTTACTGCAGTTCAGTAGTGTCCATGACCTCCATAGTTTACAGAACTTACTTGCTGTAGTGGCATTAGTATCTTCTCCACTTCTGCTGCCTGGCTCTACTTCTCATTTCCACCTCTCAGGATACTGAGACAAAGTAGTATAGGCAGTATGGGGCCCTAGTCATCCTCTAGGCATCACTTGTTTCTGGGCCTTAAGTCTGTTGCAGGAGCTATCTTGGCAGCATTTCTGGTCTTTTATGTAAGGAATATAGTAACGTTGTACTAAATTAATTCTCTAAAAAAACAAAGAGTGGAACTTGTACTTTGATTTCAAATAAACTGACTGATGTCAGCAAATTTCTGGCTGAGAACACAGGAGAAATGTGGGATTGTAAGGCAGGAGTTTATGATAAATATTACTGCATTTAAACCAATAAATAGATTTTGCTTTTTTGACTGATGTACTAACCCCTGATGTCTACCTATACGTTGATTTATGGTAGTATTTCGGACATTTCTATGTCTGATTTTTTTAACTTTTTTTTTAGTATTCCTGAATACTCAGCATAATGGAGTGCTACATGCAAAATATCGCTGATTCCTTTATGAGTTGTGGTGATCACATTATCTCATTATTATAGATGAGTTATGTGGCAAATGTCTGGGTTTAGTTAATCAGAAATAACTGAATATCCACAATAACTTGAGGTTTAGAAAACCATTTACATACAGCCAGAAAAACCCTTGTGGATTTCAGTGTTTGCTATGGCTTTGTAAATCAATAGCATTCTGATGGAGATTTTTGCCTTATTTTTTATCCAAGTATTTTTGAGAGGTAAATTCTCTATGCAATGCTAATGAGTCCTGATGTTTACCAGATGTATTGATGTACGTTATTCCTCTGTAGACTTTGTAGACTTAGCTTTATTAGTACACATTACCATACCATAACTCTTTTACCCTTAGATTGCTATAATGTAATAAGGTGCAGGAGAGATATATGTCACCCCGAAACAGGCAGACCAACAGTAAAAGGGAGGTTTATTTACAAGGAATAATACTGGTAAACATACAGCATAACAGAGAAAATGCTGTAGAAGGTTATATCAGGAACTGGAGAAGTATAAGGGGTGCAAACAACAAGAAGTTATTCTCTTATGGGGAAGAAACTTAGTTCCTGGAGGTCTTGATTGCAGAGATCACTCTTCTCCCACGTAGGCACCGAGGCACAAGCGGTGCTTGAAGTCCTCTGTCTCTGGGGTCCTAGGTATAGTCCAACTGGCGTATGGGGGGTTAACATAGGATCAAAAGGGTCTGAGGCTGACGATATGCCCCTTTTTCTCCAAGTCCTTCTCCCTGCTTTGGCAGAGGTGTTCTCTCACCAGCATCAGGGGCTCTACATTAACACATGAATCACAGCCCCTTGTCCATGGCTCAGTCTCTCTATACAGGTCTCAGCTCAGCTACTGAATGCAGCCCGTCTGGAAGGAAGCATTTTGCCACTTATCACAGTCTCCCTAAGGAGGTTCACAGGGAAGTCTCTAGTCACAGCATACAGCCCTTGCTCTGCACACAGACTTCATATGGGGATCAGGACACAACTTATCTGTCTCTGCAGACTCCAACTGTTTGTAGTCACGGGCTATGGTCTCTGCTTCTCTGCAGGTCTCAGTCTGTCCACGGAGTCAGGGCACAGCTCCACTGTCTCCACAGTACACAGTCTCACGTACTAACGTTCTGCTGTCCCTATGCACGATACCCCGGACTCTCTCTGTGACCGGGAGCTCTGTCTCTTCTGCAGACTGTCAGGGTCCTCCCCCTTCAGCTCCCCAGGCTGTACTGAGAGAAAGCCCAGGCAGATTTCCCGCTCTCTGCTCTCCTCTCCTGGCCCCCTGTGCTCAGCCCCTCCCCTATCCAATGGTTGTGTGCATGGAGCAGAGGAGGCAGCCCTCCCCCAGCTGCTCTTGTACTTCACCTCCTTACATTAACATAATACTAGTGGATGCTCATTTAAATGCTATTATAGATTTGCTTCCCTTAATAAAAAAATCATAATTTGAAAAAGTCCAATTTTATTTACCCATCAACCTAAACCCTCATTCAGATGTCATATTTTGTGACGTATGAGAAAAACGGACCAAGTTTGATCAGTAATTTTCAGAGTTTGATCACAGTGTCATCACTTTTTTTGTGATGAGAAAAAAAAGTTTCTTCACCTATAGTTTCTTCTATAGTGGAAAATGGACAGCATATGGATGGCATCTGAGTGCTGTACAATTTTCTCACTGACCCATAGAAGCGCATTGCTGATTTTTTATTTAACCCCTTTCCTTCCTTGGAGAAACTCAGTACGTCATGGTTGGCTAGTACTTACTGACCTAAGGCGTACTGAGTATGTCTAAGGCTAGTTTCACACTAGCATATGGAGGAGCTGCGGACTTCCTCCATTAAGCTCCGCCCACAGCCTCACCTCCTCAGGTCAGCTCCGCCTCCGTCGGCATGCGGCCTGCGTACCCACCGTTAAAATGACGCATGCGGAGGCATCCGCATACATTGGCGCGGCCTGCGTACCTAATGCTAAATATAGGGTATGCAGGCCGCATGCCGACGGAGGTGGAGCTGACCGGAGGAAATGTGGCCATGGGTGGAGCTTCATGAGGGAAGTCCGCATCCCTCCGCAGCTCCTCCTTACGCTAGTGTGAAACTAGCCTAAGCGATTTTGCATGCACAGAGGCATGCAATTACAGCATTGCAGGTGTGCAGAGAGAGTGGGCCCATTCTGCATTCCAATTGGCGCCCCCGCAATGTCATAGCGGGAGCCCAATCATTGCCATGGTGACCCAATGTCATCAAGACGACATCCGGGTGACCGGGCTACGGCAAACCCCTCAGACCATGCTCAGAGCACAGTCTCAGGGGCTTGAGTCAGTACTGACAGTTATGAGCCATTGCAATGCTCGTGCACTGCAATAGATTATAACTGCAATTAAGTTGCTGAAAAAGAAAGTACCATAGTGAGACAAAGTAAAAAAGTAAAAAAAGTACATCAAAATTGTAAAAATACTTGTACTTTTTTATGTTAAAAAAAGTACAAGTTTGGTATCGCCACATCCGTGACGACCTCCGACCCATAAAACTGTCCCACAAGTAAACCCCTTCAGTTAACACCATAAAAAATGGGGAAAAGCCAAAAAAGTGGAATAGAACATGATCTAAAAGACAAATGTGAATACAAATGGTATCTCTAAAAACGTCCTCTTGTCCTGCAAAAAACAAGCTACCATATAGCTTCATCAGTGGAAAAATAAAAAAGTTATAATTCTCAGAATTCAGCGATCTAAAAAAAAAATATTTTTTCTATAAAATAGTTTTTACTGTGTAAGGGTGTGTGCACACGCTGCGGATTCTGCTGCGGTTCCGCAGTACCATTATTCCCTATGGGAATAAAAAACCGCAGTGCAGACAGTGCGGATTTTTCCGCGCTGTTTTCCTGCGGTTTTGAAACCGCAGAAAGAATTGACATGTCATAGAATCATAGAATCATAGAATCGTAGAGTTGGAAGGGACCTCCTGGGCCATCTGGTCCAACCCCCTGCTCAAAGCAGGATTCGCTAAATCATCCCAGTCAGATGTCTGTCCAGCCTCTGTTTGAAGACTTCCATTGAAGGAGGACTCACCACTTCTCGTGGGAGCCTGTTCCACTCATTGATCACTCTAACTGTCAAAAAGTTTTTTCTAATATCTAATCTGTGTCTCCTCCCATTCAGTTTCATCCCATTGCTTCTAGTCTTTCCTTGTGCAAATGAGAATAAAGTTGATCCTTCTACAATGTGACAGCCCTTTAGATATTTGTAGACAGCTATTAAGTCTCCTCTCAGTCTTCTCTTTTGCAAACTAAACATTCCCAAATCCTGCAACCTTTCCTCATAAGACAGGGTTTGCAGACCGGTCACCATTTTGGTCGCTCTTTTCTGAACTTGCTCCAGTTTGTTGATGTCTTTTTTAAAATGTGGTGCCCAAAACTGGACACAATATTCCAGATGAGGTCTGACCAAAGAGGAGTAGAGGGAAATAATGACTTCACGTGATCTAGACTGTATGCTTCTGTTAATACATCCTAGAATTGCATTTGCCTTTTTTGCTGCTGCATCACACTGTTGACTCATATTCAGTCTGTGATCTATTAGTATACCCAAGTCTTTTTCACATGTGCTGTCACTTAGCCCTATTCCTCCCATTCTATATATGCTTTTTTCATTTTTATTGCCCAGATGTAGTACTTTGCATTTCTCCCTGTTAAAAACCATTCTGTTAGTTGCTGCCCACTTCTCCAGTTTATTTAAATCTTTTTGAATCCTCTCTCTCTCTTCTCTAGTATTAGCTATCCCTCCTAGCTTTGTGTCATCAGCAAATTTAATCAGTTTACCCTCAATTCCTTCATCTAAATCGTTGATAAAGATGTTGAACAATACAGGGCCCAGGACAGAGCCCTGTGGTACCCCACTTGAGACATTCTTCCAAATGGATGTGCAGCCATTTATGACCACTCTTTGGGTCCGATCACTAAGCCAGTTATGAATCCACCTAACAGTTGCCTTGTCCATTCCATACTTAGTCATTTTTTCAATAAGGATTGTATGAGAGACTTTGTCAAATGCTTTGCTGAAGTCAAGATATACTATATCTACAGCATTTCCTTGATCCACCCAATCAGTGATGCCATCATAGAAGGAAATTAAGTTAGTCTGACATGACTTATTAGTTACAAACCCATGCTGACTCTGTTTAATCACTTCATTCTTATCCAGGTATTGACATACATGTTGTTTAATAATTTGTTCAAAGATCTTTCCTGGTATAGAAGTCAGACTCACCGGCCTATAGTTGCCTGGGTCCACCTTCTTCTCCTTTTTGAAGATAGGAACAACATTTGCTCTTCTCCAGTCTTCTGGCACTTCTCCTGTTCTCCAAGAATTTTCAAAGATTATGGAGAGGGGTTCAAAAATTTCTTCTGCTATCTCCTTCAGTACTCTGGGGTGTAATTCATCTGGACCTGGAGACTTGAATTCATTTAGGTTAGCTAAGTGTTTCCTCACTAACTTTCTGTTTATAGATATCCTGGATTCTTCTATTCCCTTAATAGGACAGTGAATAACAGTTGATGTTACATTTCCTTTCTGAGAGAAAACAGATGCAAAATAGGAATTTAAAAGTTCAGCCTTCTCAACATCCTGTCTTACCATTTCATCATTTTCATCCTGTAAAAATCCTATAGCATCTTTGACTTTTCTTTTACTTTTGACATATCCCCAAAATCCGTTATTATTGCTTTTGACATCTCTTTCAAGCCTCAATTCATTTTCAGCTTTATATAATCTGATTTGTGCCCTGCAGGTTCTGCAGACAGCATTATATTCTTCTTTAGATATGCCTCCCTCTTTCCATTTTATAAACATTTTTTTCTTCCTTTTTAGCATGTGCTTAAGTTCTGTGTTTATCCATCCTGGTTTCCTTGAATGCTTCCTATTCTTCCCTCTTTTCGGAATTGTTAACAACTGTGCTTTGAGAATTTCATTTTTCAAGATTTCCCATCCTTCCTGGACATTTTTGTCTTTAAGGATATCCAGCCATTGGATCCCTCCAATTCTCTTTCTGAATCCCTTAAAATCTGCCTTTCTGAAATCTAACCTTAACGTCTGAGTCTTCACAGGTCTTCCGCCTCTAGTTATCCAAAATTCTAAAATAGCACGGTCTCTACCTCCTAGGGTCCCAGCCACTTTTACCTCCTCAACCATTTCCTCCCTGTTTATAAGGATTAGATCCAAGGTAGCAGTTCCCCTTGTTTTCTCCCTTACCTTTTGGAAGATAAAGTTGTCAGCAAGAGAGGATAAGAATTTCCTTGACCTGTTAGTTTTGCCTGAGAGAGATTCCCAACAAATGTCTGGATAGTTGAAATCTCCCATGACAACTATGTCATATTTTTTGGAGAACTTAGCCATTTGATGCATAAAGAGTTCATCCATATCTTCAGCTTGCACAGGCGGCCTGTAGTAAATGCCTACAATGGTGTCCTTTCCATTGTTCTGTCCTTGTATTCTTACCCAAACAGTTTCCACAGAACTCCCAGTCTCTGAAGCTTCAATCTCTGTGCAGATATACGTGTTTCTAACATACAATGCGACACCCCCCCTCGTTTATCAAGTCTGTTTCTTGCAAATAAGTTGTATCCTTCTAGTCTTGTATTCCAATCATGTGTATTGTCCCACCAAGTTTCAGTGATTCCAATGACATCATATTTCTTTTCCTGTGTTAGTAGTTCCAATTCTCCTTGTTTGTTGCCCATGCTTTGTGCATTAGCATAGAAACATTTTAGTTTGTGATTGGTTTCTCTTTCTCCAATATTTTTATTAATTAGATTCTTTCGTCTTTGTTCTTCCTTTCCACTTCTAATAGCAGAGTTCTCAATAGCATTTGTCAGGTGTATGGCTTTTTCTGGTCTTTTGCTTCCCTTCCCATGTTGTTCTAGTTTAAAGCTCTCCTTACAAGTGTAGCAAGGCGACTTCCAAATACATGCTTTCCAGTCTTCGTAAGGTGCACCCCATCTCTAGCAAGTAGTCCATCGTATAAGTAGTTCACTCCGTGA
This sequence comes from Dendrobates tinctorius, assembly GCF_039654945.1. Classification (NCBI taxonomy): domain Eukaryota; kingdom Metazoa; phylum Chordata; class Amphibia; order Anura; family Dendrobatidae; genus Dendrobates; species Dendrobates tinctorius. Next base: position 15,702,840 of record NW_027361708.1, on the reverse strand, counting down.
TCCAGAAATCCAAATCGTTGCTGACGGCACCATCGACGTAGCCAGTTGTTCACCTGCAGAATCTTATTCCACCTCCTTGTTCCATGGCCATCCACTGGGAGGATGGAAGAGAAGACCACCTGCTCTCCCAGTTCTTTCACTTTCTAGTCTTCAAAGTCTCTGCAGATGGTTTCCAGGTCGTTTCTTGCGGTGTCATTTGTCCCCACATGTAGTAGCAGGAATGGGTAGTCATCTGTAGGTCTGAAGAGTCCTGATATCCTGTCAGACACATCTTTAATTTTTGCACCTGGAAGACAGCACATTTCTCTTGAAGTTATATCCGGTCTGCAGATAGCGGCCTCTGTTCCTCTCAACAGGGAATCCCCCATGACCACCACTCTCCGTTTCTTCTTCACAACATTTTTCTTTCTCCATCCAGGAGGACTCTGAAGGCGTACAAGGTTGCTGTTTGTTGGCAAAGTCTTATCCTGATGTATTTCTTCATCGTTTTCCTGCGTGAGAGCCTGGTACTGGTTCCTGAGCAGTATGGGTGCTGACTGCCTCCTGATCCTCCTGCTTCTCTGGGTCACATGTCTCCATTCCTCTGTTTCTTCAGGTGCACTTCGAATTTCTTCTCTTTCTGTAACATGAAGAGATAATTCTGCTCTGTCCAAGAACTCTTCACCTTCCTTAATGATCTTCAACGTAGCTAACCTCTCTTCGAGATTTTGCAACTTTTCCTCCAACAGGGACACAAGCTTGCATTTGTGGCATGTGAAGTTTGGCTTTTCCACTGGTAAAGCTGTGAACATGTAGCAAGAAATGCAGCTCACCAAATGGCTCCTGGCCTCTTCCATCTTGAGATTTCTTAAAAACGATGAAAGATGAGCCAAAATTCTTTTTTCCGATTTCCTCTTTTCAGCTGCAACGGCCAAAACCCAGTGATCGTTGAGCTCGCAGAGACTCTTCACTTATCCCAGAAGGCACTGGGAATATGCAAATGATCTCCTCAAGACTCTTCCCCTGTCAATTCTTTCTGCGGATTCCGCTGCGGTTTGCCATCTCCTCCATTGTGGAGAACCGCAGGGCAAAACCGCAGAGCAATCCGCAGGTCTTTTGACCTCCAGATTTACCTGCGGATTTTACAAAATCCGCGCGGCCAAATCCGCACCCCAATCCGCAGCGAGTGCACATACCCTAAAAGCGCCAAAACGTAAAAAAAAATATAAATGAAGTGTCGCTGTAATCATACTGACTCGAAGAATAAAGCTGCCTTACCAATTTTACCACACGTGGAACGGAATAAACAAAAACAAAAAACAATTCCTGCATTGATGGGTTTTGTTCATTCTGTCACCCAAAAATCGGAATAGAAAGTGTTCAAAAATGTTATGTAACTGAAGATGGTACTATTGGTAAAGTACCATTTACCAATAGTTCCGAAAAGTCAACTCATCCCGCAAAAAAAAGCCGTCACATGGCAGAAAAATGGAAAAGTTATAGTTCTCAAAATATCTAGATACAAAAAACTGTTTTTTTGCAATAAAAAGCATCTTTTAGTGTTTGACAGTAACCAAACATAAAAACCCGATATAAATCTGGTATCGCTGTAATAGCATTGATGTGAAGAATAAAGTCGTCTAATCGCTTATATAGAACCAGGAACGGTAAAAAAATAAATAAAACAATTCTTCACCTGCTGTTGATTTTTTCGCTCTGCCTCCCAAAGATCGCAGTAAGGCTCGGCTCACATTTATCCTGCGCTCTGCGCTGAGTGCTTGCACTGTGATTTCTGTGTAAATCTCTGAAATATGTGATTTAAATGGAACTTCCGGTGGAAGATTCCCTATAGTGAGGCAGATGGAAGCATAGTTGACCCTGTCTGACTTGTGATCCTGCTGTGTCCGTCATTTTAGTCATCTGTAGGTCTGAAGAGTCCTGATATCCTGTCAGACACATCTTTAATTTTTGCACCTGGAAGACAGCACATTTCTCTTGAAGTTATATCCGGTCTGCAGATAGCGGCCTCTGTTCCTCTCAACAGGGAATCCCCCATGACCACCACTCTCCGTTTCTTCTTCACAACATTTTTCTTTCTCCATCCAGGAGGACTCTGAAGGCGTACAAGGTTGCTGTTTGTTGGCAAAGTCTTATCCTGATGTATTTCTTCATCGTTTTCCTGCGTGAGAGCCTGGTACTGGTTCCTGAGCAGTATGGGTGCTGACTGCCTCCTGATCCTCCTGCTTCTCTGGGTCACATGTCTCCATTCCTCTGTTTCTTCAGGTGCACTTCGAATTTCTTCTCTTTCTGTAACATGAAGAGATAATTCTGCTCTGTCCAAGAACTCTTCACCTTCCTTAATGATCTTCAACGTAGCTAACCTCTCTTCGAGATTTTGCAACTTTTCCTCCAACAGGGACACAAGCTTGCATTTGTGGCATGTGAAGTTTGGCTTTTCCACTGGTAAAGCTGTGAACATGTAGCAAGAAATGCAGCTCACCAAATGGCTCCTGGCCTCTTCCATCTTGAGATTTCTTAAAAACGATGAAAGATGAGCCAAAATTCTTTTTTCCGATTTCCTCTTTTCAGCTGCAACGGCCAAAACCCAGTGATCGTTGAGCTCGCAGAGACTCTTCACTTATCCCAGAAGGCACTGGGAATATGCAAATGATCTCCTCAAGACTCTTCCCCTGTCAATTCTTTCTGCGGATTCCGCTGCGGTTTGCCATCTCCTCCATTGTGGAGAACCGCAGGGCAAAACCGCAGAGCAATCCGCAGGTCTTTTGACCTCCAGATTTACCTGCGGATTTTACAAAATCCGCGCGGCCAAATCCGCACCCCAATCCGCAGCGAGTGCACATACCCTAAAAGCGCCAAAACATAAAAAAAATATAAATGAAGTGTCGCTGTAATCATACTGACTCGAAGAATAAAGCTGCCTTACCAATTTTACCACACGTGGAACGGAATAAACAAAAACAAAAAACAATTCCTGCATTGATGGGTTTTGTTCATTCTGTCACCCAAAAATCGGAATAGAAAGTGTTCAAAAATGTTATGTAACTGAAGATGGTACTATTGGTAAAGTACCATTTACCAATAGTTCCGAAAAGTCAACTCATCCCGCAAAAAAAAGCCGTCACATGGCAGAAAAATGGAAAAGTTATAGTTCTCAAAATATCTAGATACAAAAAACTGTTTTTTTGCAATAAAAAGCATCTTTTAGTGTTTGACAGTAACCAAACATAAAAACCCGATATAAATCTGGTATCGCTGTAATAGCATTGATGTGAAGAATAAAGTCGTCTAATCGCTTATATAGAACCAGGAACGGTAAAAAAATAAATAAAACAATTCTTCACCTGCTGTTGATTTTTTCGCTCTGCCTCCCAAAGATCGCAGTAAGGCTCGGCTCACATTTATCCTGCGCTCTGCGCTGAGTGCTTGCACTGTGATTTCTGTGTAAATCTCTGAAATATGTGATTTAAATGGAACTTCCGGTGGAAGATTCCCTATAATGAGGCAGATGGAAGCATAGTTGACCCTGTCTGACTTGTGATCCTGCTGTGTCCGTCATTTTAGTCGTGCATAAAAGTGCCATCAGCCACAGTTTTGTGCACTTCTGAAAAGAAGGACACCGCTGAACAGAGGCCAGATGGAATCCAGAGTATCTCAGCTGCCTCAATATCATGAATGGATCCCTCAAGGTTTTTTACACTCAGCGATTTAGATGGAAACCCCAAAGTAAGTGCTCAGTATAGAGTGTTGGATAAATGTAATCCCCAATATTATGTAAAACGTTCTTAGCAAAAAGGCTCTGGAAAAGCGCTATGGCTCCTCGCACCCCAAAAGAAATCCAGCAAATTCTACACTGTCAAATCCAAAGGCCTCTCTCTTCTGAGCCCAAGTGTGGTAAACCACATTTAGCATCCACATGTTTGACTTTTCTGTAGCGATGACAGCCCACCTAATTTACAGGTGTATGTCTCCAGAAGCATGAGCTTGGAATAAAGTACTGGTCACTACAACATACTAGTCACTATAATGTACTGGTTAACATGGCGTACTAGTTACTAAAATGACAGTTTGCAATTAACTCTGCAACATCCACTGCTGGTTGTTTCTGGAAAACACCCATGAAGGCAACATTGTCACTACACCTGTAGATAAATTCCCAAAGGGGTATAATTTCCCAAATAGGATCACTTGAGGGAAGAGTCAGCTCTTCCAGCACTGTATAAGGAGTCTGCAATCTATTCTAGGAAAATCTGCGCTCCAGGAGGCAAATAGCACTCTGTCCCTCCCAAGACTCTCCGTATGGCTAGCAGTATGTACAGCCACATAAGGGGTATTTATACATTCAGCAGAAATTGACAAATTTTGATCCCACTTTTACCCATTTCTCCTTGCATAAATGTAAAATCTGGAGCTAAAACAATGTTGTTGTGATAAAAATGTAATTATTTTTTCTTCACAGCTCAATGGGATAAAATTCTCTGACACATCTGTGGTGTCAATATGATCACTGCACCCCTACATTAATTCATCAAGAGGTGTATTTTGTAAAATGGGGTCACTTATGAGGAATTATGCTGTTCTGGCACCTCAGTGATTCTTCCAGTGTGTCATGGCACCAGCAAGCCATAACAGTAAATATCTGCTCTATAATATGGTGCTCCTTCCCTTCTGAGCTTTGCACTGAAAAACATTTCCTGTTTACATGAAGGGTATTGGCGCACTTAGGAGAATTTTTACAACAAACTAAGGTCCATTTTTTCCTATTCCCCTTAGAAAAATTAAAAACTTGAGGCTGAAACAAAATTTTAGTGTTAAAAATGTAATTATTGTTTTTTCATCGCTCAATAGTCTAAAAATCAGTGAGGCACAGGTGACTGTATGATCATTGCACACCTAGATGAATTTATTGGAGAGTGTAGTTTGTAAAATGAGGACATATATGGGGGGGTTCTTCTGTTCTGGCACCTCAGAGGCTCTGCCAATGTGACATGGCACCCTGAAACCATCCCAGCAAAATCCAATATGGAGCTTCTTCCCTTCTGAACTTTGCACTGTGCCTCAAAAGGTGTTTTTCACCACATATGGGGTATCATTATAAACAGGAGAAATTTCACAACAAATTTTGGGTCCATTTTCAATGAAAACAATTGGGGCTAAAGCAACAACAGTTTTGTGGGAATGTTTTTTCATTTTCACAGATCAACATTGTAAAATTCTGTGAAGCACCTGTGGGTTCAAGGTGCTCATCACATGTCTAGATAAATTCATTCAAGGGTCTAGTTTCCAAAATGTGGTCTCTTGTGGGGATTTTCCACTGTTTAGGCACACCAGGGGCTTTCCAAACATGACGTGACATCTGCACACAATTCCAGCAAAGTCTGCATTCCAAAACTTTACTCCCTCCTTTCTGAGCTGTGCATCCAAATAGTAGTTTACCCCCACATATGGGGTATCAGTGTACGCAGGAGAAATTGCACAGCAAACTATATGGTGCAATTTCTTCTGTTACCCTTTTGAAAATGCTAAATTTGGAGCTAAAAAACATTTTTTTGAGAAAAATATGATTTTTTTTATTTCCACAGCTCAATATTATAAACTTCTGTGTAGCACCTGGGGGTTCAAAAAGCTCACCCCACATCTAGGTAAGTTCCATGAGGGTTCTAGTTTCCAAAGTGTTGTCACTTATAGGGAGTTTCCACTGTTTAGGTGCATCAGGGCTCTCCAAAAGCGACATGGCGCTTGCTAATTATTCCAGCAAATTTTGCATTCAAAAAATCAAATGGCGCTCCTTCCCTTCCAAGCGCTCAGATAGTAGTTTTCCTCCACATATTGGCTATCAGCTTACTAAGGAGAAATTGCACAACAAATTGTATGGTGCAATTTCTCTGGTTACCCTTATGAAAATGCAAAATATTGGCCAAAAACCATTTTTGTGGAATAAATGTGATTTTTTTCTTTTATTTTCACGACTCAATGTTATAAACTTGTGAGAAGCATCTGGGGGTTCAAGTTATTCACCACACTTCTATATAAGTTCCCTCAGGGATCTAGTTTCCAAAATGGTGTCACTTGTGGGTGGTTTCCACTGTTTAGGTACATCAGTGGCTCTCCAACGTGACATGGCGCCCGCAAATTTTGCATTTAAAAAGTCAAATGGCTCTGCTTCCCTTTCCTGCTGTGCGCTCAGACAGTTGGTTTCCTCCACATATTGGGAAACAGCATACTCAGGAGAAATTGCACAACAAATTGTATGGTGCAGTTTCTCCTGTTACCCTTGTGAAAATAAAAAAATGGGTCTAAAGTAAATTTTTTGTGAAAAAAAGTGATATGGAAAGCCCCTATTGGGCTTCTATGTTTTAATAAATTCCCCTGTTCTCTGAAGAAAAGTGTGCAGCAGCACAATAACCTCTGCTGCATTACAATCCCATGTGTACCCCAGTAGAACAGCGCCGATGTCGCTGAGATGATACCGGATCTGCAGGTGAGTATATATTTTTTTAATTTACAATGGGACTATGATATCTAAAAAGAGGTTGTCTGGCTAATGGACAATCCCTTTAAGATTCTTACCCAGTGTGCATATTTAACTTTGTCCATTAGCTGTATCATGTGCTACTAAGAGATTATTCTTGGTGGGGTGACCTGAGGATTCTCCTTCACCAGGTGAAGCGTGGAACACTTAGGCCGGGGTCACACAGTGCAATGCGAGAAACTCGTGCGAGTCTCTCGCCTCAATACCTGGTACTGCCGCCGGCACTGGGAACCGGAGTGTGCGGCTGCATGTCTTTCTATGCGGCTGAACGCACCTGTCCGAAATGTCGGCGGCAGTACCGGGTATTGAGGCTAGAGACTGTAACACCGGTGCCTGTACCTCTGTGGGGTCCCCGCTCTCGGTCTTCTCGCCGCTGCTCAGCCTTGGTCCCTGGCTCTCCTCCTGCTGCTGCTTCCTGGTGTGCAGCCAGCAGGTCTCCAGGTATGTGTCAAGACCCTGTCAGCACCAGTGATTTGCCATGGCTGAATAGGGTGACTCACACACACTGCGAGAGCGCCCGGGGGTCAGTTGCTGCGGGGGAGCTCAGGCAGATGGGACTTGAGCACCACAGTGAGAGGGGAGGCTGTGCTAGCAGGAGACAGAAGGACCTGCGATCATAAGTCCACATGTCACAGGAGGGGGCGGGGCCACAGTGGAGCACCGCTGGAAGACAGCAGACCCAGGGGTATGCGGCGGTGACTCTGGAGGGTGAACACAAGTCAGACAAAAATGGGGTTCATACACAGAGAGGGCGGTGCGATACAGGAGGGGCCAGCCAAGAATTGTCAACACGTAGCCAAGGGGTCAAAACACAGAGATGGCAGTGCGGTGCAAGAGGGGCGAGCATAGAATAGTCAGGACATAGCCAAGGGGGTCATACACAGAGATAGCAGCGCAGTACAGGAGGGACAGGCAGAGCTCTTAACGGGGACAAAACCGGATGAGAACTAGAAAAGCATAAAGTAGCACAGGTACAAAGCACAGACACAGGCACAACAGGGTCACACACATTTGGCCAAGGGTCAGAGTATAAGCGACGAGGAATGACCCCACAATGAGGCAATAAGAAGCCTCCCAGAGTTCCAGAGAGAGGCCGTCCAGATTAACCTCTGAACTACCTAATCCCACAAGCTTAGCAAACCATGACAGTATGACTCTGAGGGTGTGCACGCGCCCGGTCTCTTAAACAGACAGCGCGCATTTTTCAAAAATGCTCCGAACCAATGATAGAACAGTGAGTACTATTTCTGGCTCCTCTATCATAGAGGAGGCGCCGGAGCAACAAGTGTTTCCTGTTGCTAGTTTCCGGTTCCCTGTACTGCTGTGTCTGAGTTCAGTTGTGTACAGCCAGTATCCAGCTAATACTGATTGTCTTCTCAGAATATCAGCGGCTCTCTAGTCCGTACCCGGGACGATACCAGTGCTGCCTGTGCAAGTACCAGCCCGCTCAGCGATCCGTCACACCATTGCCTCAGACTACATCAGTATTGCCTGTGCCTGTTCTCTCTTGTTCAGCCTCTTGCAATCTGTCAAGCCCACCGCTAACTGTTATCTCTGTCAGTCCACCTGCTCCACTGGGCCAGCTTCCACGTGTCTGGGGTCTAACTGGAGGTTGCACCTCTGTCTTCCAGGCATTCCAATCTGATCCTGTTCGAGGGATCTTACTACAGGTGTCTGGGCCTCGCATAGTCACGCCCCCTTCAGAGCCCCCAGTTCGTGGTCCCGTGGTTCCATAAAAATTGCAATAAACAAATGTACTCTGCAACATCTGTGCCTCCGTTTCCACTCGTTACAAAGACTCATGCGGGTTTCTCGCATTGCACTCGCAAGTGAAACCCCGGCCTTACTGTGTAAGTCTCTGCTACCAGGTTGAGTGGTCAGACCCCGACTGATCAGCAATGATGTCTTATCCAAGTGACATGTCACTTGTCCTTGCTGGAATATTACTTTAAGGCACTAAAGACTTGTGATTAATGAGTTAAGTTGGCGCTTTACCCATACAGTTTTGTTGTTTAACAACATATAGATTTGTGCGTACTGGAATATATCAATGGTGTGAGCCAGAATCCTCCTACTAAATATATCTTGCATTGTATAAGATATATCAATCACAAAGAGCCAGAACGTTGGCATTTAGCTTATTAAAATAATAATTTAGCTGCCACAAGGCACCAGTTTACATTATGCAATTAGCTGTAGACTGCGGTATGTAAGTAGTAGTGTTAGGAGTCATCACAGGCTGGAATATAATGCTGAGGATGCTATTTGTTTATTGGCCAGTGTGGATGGAGTATATATTTATAGGCATAGAAAGGTACATTAAATTGCATATTTGTCTTCTATGTCAAAAAGAAGTAAGGGACTGCTGACGTTGAGTGGGGCGCCATATTTAGGGTGCCAACCTCCGCTGTTAGGCAGATTTTCAGTCTACCTACTTGGATACCCTACCTAACTCTCTTGATATTATTCCCCTATTCTAAATGCCTGGGAGGTGCTACCTGTATATTTTCTAGAGAATTGTGAATATATTTTTAACTATATTAAATATTAAAAGTTACATTTTAGGGGTTATTTTTCTTTTTGGTTTATGAGTTTAATTATACCCAATATACATTTACTTTGGTTCAAAATCTTAATGACCAAGCCCAATTTTTCAAATTTAACCAGTGTCACTTTATGTGGAAATAACTCTAAAATACTTCTATATATCCCGGTGATTCTGAGACTGTTTTTCCGTGACACATTGTACTTTATGTTAACGGTAAATTTGTGTCGTTAAGTATTTCATTTTTTTTTTAAAATTCTAGAAATTTGATGAAAATTTAGAAAAATTAGCTATTTTCAAACTTTGAATATTTTTATCCTTAAACCAGATAGTCATACCACACAAACTAGTTAATAAATAACATTCCCATAAGTCCAATTAAGCCAGCATAATTTTTCAAACATCCTTTTATTTTGTTGCTATGTCATAAGGGTTAAAATTTTGCATCAATCTTTTCAATGAAGTGAAAGGAAAGCTATTTGACTTGTGGAGCACAGATTTTTTTAGAATAGTTTGCAGGCGACATTTGCGGATCCCAGAGGGTGGCAGAACAGCTGAAAAAAACAAAAAGGGACCCCATTTTAGAAATTGCATCTTTCAATGAATTAATCTACGGCTGCAGTGACAACTTGTTAGGAACGGTGGAACGCACTAAATAAAAATATAAATAAAGTGCGTTCGCCGCTCGGGGTCCACCGTGCAGTAGGTGAAATAACCGCTGCTAAGTGGCAGGAGCAATATGGCGGAATTGCACACAGGGTTAAACTCCACCCAGATGCGCAGCGCAATCTCAGTTTAACTCACGGAGATGCCAAAAGTACAAACACAAATAACTGAGTCTGTTGTAGTCACAGTACACAGTAAAAAAGGCACACACGGTATACGGTCACAGGAGTAGCCCAAGACGGCGGCACTACGTCTGTCTAGACCTACCGTGTGCGCGGTGTTGCAACTGCGAACGCAAAGGAGGCTGCTACTGCAGCACGGCGTGGACACTGTCACCAAACGACAAAGGCAAGGCGCAAGCGCAATGTTGGACGCTAGCAGCTGTGCAAGTTGAAGCAGAGGAGCGCTGGCGCTGAAACTAACTCAGTCCCTATTCACATGCGTAATATCAAAGGGAAGGGGTTTCAAATGAGTCAGTCACCAGAATCATGCATCCGTCCTTATACACACAGCAGCAAATATGACTATACTAGCGCATGGCGGAACAGCCATGCGCGCCTTTTATAGCAGCCGGGACCTTCTGCACGCTTCCAGATCTCTGAGATGGACCAATGAGAACTGGAGCGGGACCTGAGCACATGACTCCCGATCTCCAATGGGAGATCGTCCCATGAGCATGCCCAGTAAAAGGACAGAAGGACTTAGCCTCACGAGAGATTTGCTGCAAGGCAATCTCCTCTGCAACCTCCTCTGCAGTGGAAAAATAGGAGGAGAGTGCAGAATGTGAGGATCTGGATCCCTGCTGAGTAAACGCAGGAATCCGACTCCTAACACTATTTTGATCCCCTGGTGTTTTCACTTTCTAACATCCGCGTCATGTTGTATTCTGGAGAATTGCAAATATGCCATTTAGTACCCATATATTGTGCCCAGCTTCTGGAGATACGTAACCTCTAAATTGTTAAATGGGCTCTCCCCACTACAGCAATGGACACAAAAGAGAGGACACTGCACATGTGGTCATAAATAAGGTAAGAACAAAGCAAAGTTATGAACGTAAAAAAACCTTTATTTAACAAACATTTGGTTACATTGTGGCACTGTAAAAGATGGGTGACACCTTGGTAAAAATGAATGTAATAAAAAAGGATAATTTGATACAATACTATAGAACTCTACAAGTGTAAATCAAATGCCAAAATATAGTGCTCTCGGCTGATGTATTTGATACAAAGTTAGTAAACCACTCTACAAGTGGAAATCAAATGTTAAAATATAGACAGTCTTTCAACCCTTCAGCTATACAGTATAGACCAAATGCCGGAAAACACGTCAAACACTTAATCCTTCAGGTATATGCTGATTAGTGCAAAAAGCCATAAAGAAGCAAATGTCCGTCATGTGGTGTGATAAGAATATCATGGGGACACATATTTTAGTACACAAAGAGGGCAACCATGATGGATAGATGAAGAGAGATGTTTAGACGATAACAATACCTTGGTGGTCCAGGGGAACAAGTGTGGCCCATACCCTGACATGCATTTTGGAATTATCCTTCGTCATACATTAATTTGTCCAATTACTCATCTACTATATAATCGTCTAATTCTGTCTGTCTGTTTGTAGTGGTAATCCCGCATCGCTGATTGGTCGCGCCCAGCCAGCTGCGACCAATCAGCGACAGACGCAGTACGGCCGCAAATTGGTGCGGAATTCGAACGACGCGCGCCACCTCTACCGTTCGGAGATCTGCGGTGCTAGCCGCTGATCTCCTGATGGTTGCCGCGGGTCATCTCCTGCCGCACGGAGGTCCGCGGCGATGCAGCCGGTAGATGACCGGCGCACCGCTTAATGTGCGAATGGTACCCAGGGTCCAGAGGAGAGGAGACTCTCCTCCAGGCCCTGGGTACCATAAACCTGTAAAAAATAGAATTAAAATAAAAAATAGTGATATACTCACCTTCTGATGGCCCCCTGACTCTTTCCCTCCTCTCACCACGCGCCCGACATCTTCCGGTCCCAGTAATGCTTTACGCGAAAGATCGCTGATGATTTCACGCTCTCGCGAGAGTGACGTCATCTCCGGTCCTTCTCCCTAAGCATTACTGGGACCGGAAGATGCCGGGAGCGTGGAGAGGAGATCGGGGGCCATTGGAAGGTGAGAATAACCTTTTTTTTTAATTTTTTTTATTATTTTCTACATTCTATCTTTTACTATTGATGCTGCACAGGCAGCATCAATAGTAAAAAGTTGATCACAATTGTCAAACACTATGCTTGACAAGTGTGACCAACCTGTCAATCACATTCCAAGCGATGCTTCAAATCGCTTGGAATGCGCTTGAATTCTGCACGCGAAAATCACACGAAAAACGCATGTTTTCCTTGGGAAAACGCATGCGAATTCACGTGCGTTTTTCCCGCGGCGGGAGTTGCGGAAATGCTGCGGAAATTTCCGCAGCATTTCTGCAACATGGGTACTTAGCCTCAGTGTGACATGCAGCAGCGACCAGGCCTCCGCTGTGAAATCGCCAATTGTGGTGGATTGTCCTGGACCATATTTTGAAAGTTGGTCTCCCGCTGGCCATATTCTAGAATACCCGATGCGTTAGAATCGAGCCACCATCTAGCAGGCAATAACTGCCTTAATTCTGGAATTTTCTACTTTGTGATATTTTGCCAAGCCTTTAGTGACATCATTTACTTGTTTGAGAGTCTTTCTGCCTTATGTTTTGTCTTAAGTACAGTGGCATTTAAACATTTGGTCACCCCTGGTCAAAATTCCCATAATTCTGGTACAGATTGATATTAGTTTCATCTGTCCAAAGAATGCTTTTCCAGGACTGGGCTGGCTTTTTTAGACTTTTCAAAGTCTAATCTGGCCTTTCTTTTTGTAAGGCTGATTACTGATTTGCACCTTATTGGTGAACCCTCTGCATTTGCTCTCACAAAATCTTCTCTTTATGGTAGACTTGGATACTGAAACATTTACTTCCTGGAGAGTGTTCTTACTTGGGTGGATGTTGTGAAGGGGTTTTTATTTCCTATGGAAAGGATTTTGTGATCATCAATCATTGTTTTGGTCAGTGGGCATCCAGGTCTTTTTGAGATCCTAAACTCACCAGTGTGCTCTTTTTCTTTTGCAGAATTTATCAAACTGTTGATTTGGCTACTCCTAACATTTCTGCTATCTCTATGATGCATTTCTTCTTTTTTCATCCTAATAATGGTATGTTTCTCCTGCATGGAGGACTCTTTTGACCTCATGTTGTGGGTTCACAGCAACAACTTGCAAATGCTATTGCCACACCTGGAATCTTCTTCTGCTTATAGCTGGGTCTAACAGGGTACAGTACCCTGGGGTCATCAGATGATGCCGGGGTGCAATATCCACTATTAACAACCATGATTACAATCACCGGGAGCCGATAGTGCAGGAGTTTTAACCACTTTAATGCCGCTGTCATTATTGACAGTGGGATTAAAGGGGTTAATTGGCCTCAATAGGTTCCAAAACCAGTCTGGCCCAATGTTGGAGGGTGTCCGCTGTCATACATAGCTGTCACCTGTAGTATTTTCACCCACTGTGGGTGCTATACACTTAATCTTGAGTGCCGTGAAAAAGCAGCGCTAAATATTAAGGTCCCTCAAAGGCTATGAAAAGATATATTGCTGGTTGTTAAGAGGTAAACCCCTTAGATGATGAAACTGTCAGTTAACACAGATAGGATGATTTTCCGCTTTTATAAATGAACTTAAAGTCATGGACAAAAGTTTTGCGCCTGGCATAAATTTTGGTTATCACAAAGTTTATGACTTCTTTGTTTTTAGATCTCTTAGTCAGATGTTTCTATGGTTATGAAAGTACAGTTATCAGCATTTGATGTGACGCAAATATATTTAATTACATGTTAGTAATAGCACTCTGCTTTAATGGGCAGCACTGCCTTGCAGCGTAGTCAGGGCCGGATTGGCCTTCGAGCAAATCTGACAAACGCACTGACTGCAATATATGGAAATATATGAAGTGTGAATAGCATAATGGCTTTTGAAATTTAGAAAAAACACATGAGATGCTTAGCACAAAATTTGGCCCAAAAAATGTGACACCAAACACTAACGTCAAGGTAATCTCATGATCGAAAGGCAGGGGCGTATCTAGGGGGGGGCAGCCGGGGCAGTTGCCCCGGGCGCAGCCAGCAGGGGGGCGCAGTCCGGGCCGCCTAATGCAGCGGTCCGCAGTGTCCTCCTTGGCGGCTGCGTTCTGCCGCCCCCCCGGCCTGGGAGTCGGCGGTTCTCTGTGTCAGCTGTCAAGCTGACAGCCGGCGCAGAGAAGGGGCGCGTGCCGGCTCCCAGGGAACAATTGTATTGGCGTCTATACAGACGCCAGTACACTTGAAGCTCTGACCGCCGGGCCAGAGCGACGTCAGCAGCGTGATCAGGTCATGTGATCACGCTGCTGACGTCACTCCCCGGCGCCCAAAGCAAACGCAGGTGGTAAGTGTGCTCCTCTGTGGAGCTGAAGAACCACCGAAGATGGGAGATGAGGGGGAGTTAATGAGTGGAGATGGGGGGGATTTGTAGAGGGGATGGCGGTTAATGTGTGGGGGTATTTAGAGTAGGGATGGGGGTTAATGAGTGGGGATGGGGGTTAATGTGTGGGGATGCCATGGGGTTAATGTGTGGGGGGATTTGGAGTGGAGATGGGGGTTATTTAATGTGATGGGGGGTTAATGAGTGGGGATTGGGTTAATGTGTGCGGGGGTTAATGAATGGGGATGGGGTTAATGAGTGGGGGCGTTAATGAGTGGGGATGGGGGTTAATGTGTGCGGGGGTTAATGAATGGGGATGGGGGTTAATGTGTGGGGGCGTTAATGAGTGGGGATGGGGGTTAATGTGGGGATGGTGGTTAATGTGTGGGGGGATTTGGAGTGGAGATGGTTATTTAATGTGTGGGGGGATTTGGAATGGAGATTGGGGTTATTTAATGTGATGTGGGGATTGGGTTAATGTGTGCGGGGGTTAATGAATGGGGATGGGCGTTAATGAGTGGGGTTGGGGTTAATGTGTGGGGGTATTTGGAGTGGGGGTGGGGGGATTTGGAGTGCTGATGGGGGTTAATGAGTGGGGATTGGGTTAATGTGTGGGGGGATTTGGAGTGGGGATGGGGGGTTATTTAATGTGTGGGGGGATTTGGAGTGGGGATGGGGGTTATTTAATGTGTGTGGGGATTTGGAGTGGTGATGGGGGGTTATTTAATGTGTGGGGGGGATTTGGAGTGGGGATGGGGGTACTTAATGTGTGTGGGGGATTGGGGATGGGGGGATTTAATGTGTGGGGAGATTTGAGGACACAAAATAAAGAGTATGTATGAGGAAACAGTATGGGGGATTGGTGCAGACAGTATGGGGAGCGAATGGGTTAATGTAAGTGGACACAGTATGGGGAGTCAGGGATATGTGTGAGCAGACAGTATAGAGAGTGAGGGGGTAAATATATGAGGAGACAGTATGGTGAACAGGTGGGATGCTAGAGGGGAATAGTGTGAGGTGACAGTATATTGCAGATATTTTTATTTAGGGGCATTATAATGACACTTCTATCTTTAAGGGCGTCATGTGGAGATTTGCTGCAGAAGACCGGAGAAGATGGAAGTCTGCAGAGACGAGATGTGGATGAGAAAACTCATCATGGGGTCTAGAAGAAAAGGTGACTGACTGCAGAGACGACGACATCTATAAGGTACCTGGATGTAAATGTTATTTGTGCTACTGACTTATTCTCATGTTTTTATTTGTTAGGAACATTAAAGGGTTTGTCCAGGTTTGTACGGAGTCTGCAGTCATTCTATGTGACTGCAGACGTCTGAATTCTCACAGTGCTCACTGAACGCTGTCAGGATTCTCTCGTGCCGGTAATTTACATACATGCGGTCACATGCTGACTAGACATGTGTGGCCTCACTCAATGAAAATGAACAGAGCGACGCCGGGCACGTCTAGTCGGAATGTGGCCAGAAGTATATAAATCACATACTTGTGCTGACATGACTGTACATCGGCAAGGGAGAATCCTAATAGTGTGCAGTGCATTCGTTGTGAGAATTCAGAAGCTGCAATGTCAGGACTCAGCTCTGCAGGTTCCAGTGTCATCACATGGACACTTCACTCATATGCGATTTTCATAGTTATGGTCCTGTGACAACGAGCTTCTCTTCCTGCTTCTCTCAGTTTTTTACTGAACATTGAGAGCATTAGGAAGAGCAGCTCGCAGGTACATGGCTAAGTGTGCAAGTCGCATATGTACTTGGGCGGGGGGGGGGCGCCGAACCGAATTCTTGCCCCGGGTGCCAGAAAGCCTGGATACGCCTCTGTCGAAAGGGTCCCTAATCTAACTGCCTAGTGTGAACACTTACCTCTGGCTAATAACTTGGTAAAGCCTATATTTATAGGAAGATAGGAACCAAATGTGATTGGATGTAGTTAAAATCATAGCTTGGTGAAGGGCGAAGTGCTCAGTCAGAAAGCTAGCATACAATTAAGACATGTCAATATGAAATATAATTTTGTGCTTAACATCTCATATGTTTTTTCTAAATTTCAAAAGCCATTATGCTATTCACACTTCATATATTTCATATTGATATGCCTTAATGCAATTGAGTGCAATCATTTTTCTCATTTTGATATGTAAGCTGTTTTTTTGGTGTGCACCTATTCAGACTAGTTCTTGTTGTGCCATCAGTTCCTATCTTCCTATAAATATAGGCACTATATATGATGTATATATAATGTCCTGGAGTCAGGATCAGTCATTGCAGAATGACTCTGTATACTGGTGTCTGAGTTACTTCTGCAGCTAGAACTTTCCTGCAGTGACGCTGGACCCGATGACTCTCACTTACAGCGTCATGTGATCTGTATGAAAATGCAAACTGATGCAATAAAGCATCATACCGTGGCTCAGAGCCTCCAATGACACAAAACTCTGGGTCCGGCCCTGTTCCAGAACTCCTGCCCAGTGATGGACGAATCAGCCTGGCCAGGTCGCTGATTTGTGAGATCAGCAGACACCCTCATACAGCACTGAGTGTGGGGCAGGCGTGTCTGCGGTGCTGGGTGGCTGGTCCAGCACTTGTACATGATTATAGGCTTACAGTATGTAAAGTGACCTTATAAGGAATATAGAAGGTGTAGAACAATAACATAGCATAATTTTTTTTTTATTTTAGTATGTTTCTCTTATGTGTGAATAGGGTAGCTGAGTGCTGTTCCATATTATGAAATCTGTGTCCTGAACAAACAATTTTCAATTTTTGTTATTGGAGAAAATGTTACCTATTGATCTAGCACTTCATTCCTACAGAGCTGTTTGAGATGGCCACAACATTTACATGCAATTGAAGCTGGGGGAGGGGGCTGGAGGTAGAAAAAAGATACAGCACTACAAATCTCAATTAATTATTCAGAAATGGCAGAGTATAGTAAAAAAAATTCTAATCTCTATCAACCCCTTTAACTGCTTCCCGACATGTCACATAATAGTATGTCACAAATCAGGTGCTTTTATATATATAAATATTGAATAAAAATTGAATCACCCCCATTTTCTATCATTTATAATAAAGAAATAATAAAAAAAACCATGAAATTCTGTGCACTTTTTCTCCACACATACTTTTGATTATGTTGGTCACAAAGTTCTATTTTAACCTCATCGGTCCACAGGACGTATTTCCAAACTGCATCAGGCTTGTTTAGATGTTCTTTTGCATACTTCTGATAGTGAATTTTAAGGTGAGGATGCAGGAGAGGTTTTCTTTTGATGACTCTTACATGAAGGCCTTATTTGGGCAGGAGTAACTGAACAGTACAACAATGTACTACAACTCCAGAGTCTGCTAAATCTTTCTGAAGGTGTTTTGCAGTTAAGCAGGGATTCTCAATTGCCTCTCTAGCAATACTACGAACAGCTTTCACTGAAATTTTGCTTGGTCTTCCAGACTTATCTTGACCACCACTTATCCTGTTAACTGCCATTTCTTAATTAGATTTCAAACTGAGGAAAGGGCAACTTGAAAACGCTTTGCTATTTTCTAATAGCCTTCTCCTGCTTTTCGGGTCACCATCATTTTCATTGTCAGAGTGCTAGGCAGCTGCTTAAAAGAACCCATGGTGGCTATTATTTGGCACAGGGTTAAGGGAGGCTGGATTTTTATAAAACTGGGAAATTTGCATCACCTGGGCTTTCCTAATGATGACAGTGAACAAGTCATAACCCTAACAGGCTAATTAAGGTCTGAAACCTTGGTCAAAGCTATCTGAGCACACAAATCATCTCCAAGGGTGCTCAAACTTTTGCATCAGCTAATTTTCCTTTTTGTAATTTTTAAAATGTAAAAGATAAATCTCTCTCTCTGTCTATATATCTAATATATAAAGCTCAAGTGTGTGTATGTATGTATGTGTGTATTTATGTATGTGTGTATGTCCGGGATTGGCATCCACTAACTGTTCATAACTGTCTAATCTATGAAATGATAAAATTAATTAGCCTGAAAAATAAAATCTGAAGAGTAAAAAAAATAAAAACTTCAGAATTCCAATTATTTGATAGACACACTTTCCTAAAATAATACAATAACACCCGATGCACACGCTGAGTATTTGGCAATTTTTTCTCCTCTATAGTGTGCTTCCATACGTATCCATATACGTTGGTTGCAAACACTAAAGTGGAGAGGAGGAGTGGACAGCGGAGCCTTTCAGCAGCCTTTCAGTGCTATAGCCCATTTCTCTGCACTGTTTTTGGCTGTCTGATAGGTCTCTCTGTGTGTGAGTGCAGCTCACGTTGCAGTGTGTTCTACAGCCACCGCTAGCTGTAGTCCGCTCAGCGTGTGTCACTGCCTCATACATAGTCCTTTTTTTGCAGCTAATTTAGCCAGATTTTTGCTCCTATATTAGTGTGCTTCCAACCGCATCCATTGTCATTGGCTGGTTGCAAACACTATATAGGATTAGATAGAGGAGCCTTTTTGCTGGCTTGTGCCCTTCAGGGCCAGCCAGACTAGTATCACCCTATTTTTTGGAGCCTCATCAATTGCATTGTAGGTTAGCTTCCTGCATTGTAATCGCTCCAAAAAGTTTGTGATACTATAGCTCTCAGACTTTGGTCACATCCTTTTCTTTCCCCCCCCCCAAAAAAAAAGGAAATAAAGTTCACCAAACACTCCACTTTACGGTTGTCTAGGCCACATTAGATCATATTAAAGTGTAGTACACACACTCTTAGCCAAACTAGTGTTTCTTATACTGGTTAGCAGGTGTTCAGGAATAAGAACACTAAGCCACCCCTTTTTTACTTTTCTGCCTATCTAACAGTCTACCAAGATGAAGAAGGCAGGGAGTAAGGCACGTGGTCGTGGCCATGGAGTTTCAGCAGGGAGAGGACGGGGGGATTCAGCAGGGAGAGGACGTGGGGATTCGGTGTCTACTGCGGCAACCCACTTTTACCAGGCAACAGTCCTTCATGCGCAGCTTTGTAGGACCTCGCCGTACCCCACTGCTGCGTGACGAACAAATTGAAGCCGTTGTCGGATGGATGGCAGCTAACGCATCCACTTCAATGACTTCCGCATCCTCCCAAGGCCAGAGCACTGAAGAGCAACCATCTGTCTCTTCACCACCTGCCAAATTGCCCAGGCAGTCTGAGAGCCCTGGACAGGAGCCATCTCAATCTTTACTTCTGTTCTCAGAATCTGTTGGCTTGGAAAGAGGTGGCCAGCCAAGCAGCATTCTAGAGCGTGAAGAAGAGGGAGTATGCAGTGATGCGCAACTGCTTTGTCCCTCTGAATCTGAAGAGGCGGGTGGGCCAGTGCCTATTGTCAGCACACCTCAGTGCTCATCTGATGATGATGAGACTCAGTTGCCAATTTCTGGTGCGTACGGTGTTGGAGAGACAACCCAGGACCAGCCGGTGCTTGAAGAGGGGAGTGGAGATGATGAGGTCCTTGACCCATCATGGCGTCAGCCACAGGAAGGTGGTGGGAGCAGCTCTGAGGAAGAGATTCCCCGAATGGCCAAAAGAGGAGGGAGAGGGCGGGGGCAGACTTGGTTGCCTGTAGCCTCCACTTTGGCACCCGTGAGGAGCAATCCTCTTCCAAAACACAAAACGGGCGCTCCCAGGACTTGCAGTGCGTGGTCTTTTTTTGACACAGTTGCATGTTGTGAGTTCATTTTCCCCTTCGTCACTGAGGTCTGGTGAACTCCCTATTCTGGTAAAGGAAGGTAATGAGCCTGATTATCAGGCACCTGAGCCTAATGAGGATTGAGGATGACTGGCTGAGTGGAGTCACGGACTGGATATAAGGCTGCCGACGCCCTTCTGCCCTGCGGGTGATTTCTCTGTGGACTTCTAGGACACCAGTCTGATTCCTGCTCCTCTAAAGCTAAGTTTTCTGCTTTGCCTGTTAGCATTTGTGTTTTGTTTTTGTTTTCCTTGCTTTTCTGGATTATGCCATTCCCTGCTGGGGTGAGCTGAATCTCATTTTGCCAGTTGCGCTGTCTTCAGAATATTCCTGAGTACTGACATAGCTTTTTTGAAGCCTAGCGTCTTCAGGGCCTTTTCCACTGTCAGTCTGTTGGCTCTTATTTTCATAGGGTTTTTCACGGATTGCAGACAGCAGCCTTCCTGTCCTTTCCTATCTAGTTAGCTTGGACCCCGTCTTTGCTCAGTCTATCTTTCTGTCTGTGTTAGTGTTTTCATCTTGCTTCACCGTCATTATATGTTGGGGGCTGCCTATTGCTTTGGGGTCTGCTCTGGGGCAGTTTAGATTTCCCCTTTCTTTCTTTAGGCCTATTTAATTCTCCGGCTGTGATCGAGGGGTCTAGGGCATCGTAAGAACCCCCCACGGCTACTGTTAGTTGTTGTGGATAGGATCAGGGGTCTGCACTCCGATAGCTGCCGGCCTCTCTGGTTTTCTGGACTTAGCTAGCATTTCTGATTTTGCCTCCTACGGTGACTCAATCACAACAGAATCACCCACCATACCGCAGATCCTAGGGTACTCAATAGCAGGAAAGAATTGTGTTTTAAAAAAAAAAAAAAAAAAAAAGAAAAGTGTGTGTATATTCTTTCCTCTATATCTCTGAGGCCGTAGGGGGAATTTTTTTTTCTCTCAATGGAGATAAAGCAATTGTCTGATCGTGTGGAGCAGCTCGCTGCGGAAGTGCAGGGAATTTCCGCCTACCTTGCTCGTTCGCATGCTGTTGAACCAAAGATTCCTACACCTGATGTATTTTTTGGGGATCGATCTAAATTTTTGAGTTTCAAAAATAATTGTAAATTATTTTGTGCCTTGAAGCCTAACTCGTCAGGGAGCTCCGCGCAGCAGGTTAAAATTGTCATCTCTTTGCTGCGTGGCGATCCCCAGGATTGGGCGTTTTCTTTGAAACCAGATGATCCTATTCTGACTAATGTGAACGCATTCTTTCAAGCTTTGGGGTTGTTGTATGACAAACCTAATGCTATTGATCAGGCTGAAAAGACCCTGTTGGCATTGAACCAGGGTCGAGATTCTGCAGAGTTGTACTGTCAAAAGTTCCGAAAGTGGGCGGTCCTTACTACCTGGAATGATAATGCCTTGGCTGCTCTCTTTCGGAAGGGTTTGTCAGAAGCCGTAAAAGATACTATGGTGGGATTTCCTGTTCCCTCTGGTCTGGACGATTCTATGTCATTAGCCATTCAGGTTGATCGGCGTTAACGTGAACGCAGGATTGCACGAGAGGTGTTGCCACCAGTTTAACAGACGTCTGAACCTATGCAATGTGATAGAGTTTTGTCTAAGGCGCAACGTCAGGAGTTCAGAAGGCATAATAAGCTGTGTTTTTTCTGTGGAGATGCCTCGCATATTATTTCCGTTTGTCCTAAACGAGAGAAATGCTTTGCACACACGTTTTCTGTTGGTGGTGTTCAACCTAAATTTCTTCTGGCAATTACTCTGATCTGCTCCCTGTCCACATTTTCCGCCAAGGCTTTTGTGGATTCGGGAGCAGCGCTAAACCTAATGGACTTGGATTTTGCTAAACGTTGTGGATTTCCGATGACACCTCTGCAGATGCCTATCCCTTTAAGGGGGATTGATGCTACTCCTTTGGCTAAAAATAAACCTCAGTTTTGGACCCAAGTGGTCATGCGGGTCGCCCCAGACCATCAAGAAAATTGCAGATTTTTGGTGTTGCATGGTCTGCATGATGCCGTTGTTCTGGGGTTTCCCTGGTTGCAAATTCATAATCCAGTTTTGGATTGGAAATCTGTGTCTGTGGTGAGTTGGGGTTGTCGGTGTGCCTTTAGTGAGGCTCCGTTTTTTTCCACCTCTCCTCAGTCGCATGATGTTCCTGACTATTTGGCGGACTTTTATGATGTATTTAGTGAGAATGAGTCTGTGTCCTTGCCTCCTCATAGGAGTTATGACTGTGCAATTGAACTAAGCCCGGGGTGTAAATTTCCCAAGGGTCGGCTCTTCAATTTATCTGTACCCGAGCACGAGGCTATGCGGTCCTATATTAAGGAGGCGTTGGAGAAGGGTCATATTAGACCATCCTCTTCACCCTTAGGTGCCGGTTTTTTTTTTGTGGCCAAAAAGGATGGTTCTTTAAGGCCTTGTATTGATTATCGTGCCCTCAATAAAATTACTATTAAATATCAGTATACGTTACCCCTGATTTCGGATCTATTCTCTAGAGTTAGAGGTGCTTGCTGGTTTACCAAGCTTGACCTCAGGGGGGCGTATAATCTTATCCGCATTAAGCAGGGGGATGAATGGAAGATGGCGTTTAATACTCCGGAGGGACATTTTGAGTACCTGGTGATGCCTTTTGGGCTCACTAATGCCCCTTCTGTCTTCCAGTGCTTCATGAACGATATTTTCCGAGACTTTGTCGATAAATTTTTGATTATCTATCTGGACGATATTTTGATCTTCTCCAAGGATTGGGATTCTCATGTGGAACATATTCGGACTGTGTTCTGGATCTTGAGGGAGAATTCCCTGTATGTCAAAGGATCAAAATGCCTTTTTGGAGTACAGAGGATTTCATTTTTGGGATTTATTTTGTCTCCGTCAACTATTGAAATGGACCCGGCCAAGGTACAGGCCATTTATGATTGGGTTCAGCCCACTTCTTTGAAGGCCCTCCAGAAGTTTTTGGGTTTTGCTAATTTTTATCGGAAATTTATAGCAAAATTTTCTAGTATTGCCAAGCCATTGACTGATCTGACTAAGAAGGGTGCTGATGTGTTGAATTGGTCTCCGGAGGCTGTTGCTTCCTTTCAGGAGCTGAAGCGAAGATTTACCTCCGCCCCGGTTTTGCGGCAACCTGATGTCTCACTCCCGTTCCAGGTAGACGTGGATGCTTCTGAGATTGGTGCAGGAGCTGTTTTGTCCCAAAAGGATCCTGTAACATCTAAAATGAATCCCTGTGCTTTCTTTTCCCGAAAGTTCTCTCCATCTGAACGTAACTATGATGTGGGGAATCGGGAACTGTTGGCCATGAAATGGGCATTTGAGGACTGGAGACATTGGTTGGAGGGAGCTAAACATCAAGTTGTGGTCCTCACTGACCACAAGAATTTGATTTACCTAGAGTCGGCTAAACGCTTGAACCCTAGACAGGCTAGGTGGGTCTTGTTTTTTACACGTTTTGATTTTGTGGTCTCTTTTCTTCCTGGAACTAAGAATGTCATTGCAGACGCCCTCTCTAGGAGTTTCTTTGCTGATTCTCCTGTGGTGACCAAGCCTGCTACCATCTTAGGCGAAGGGGTAGTTCTTTCTGCCATCTCGCCCG
This sequence comes from Dendrobates tinctorius, assembly GCF_039654945.1. Taxonomy (NCBI): domain Eukaryota; kingdom Metazoa; phylum Chordata; class Amphibia; order Anura; family Dendrobatidae; genus Dendrobates; species Dendrobates tinctorius. The sequence goes on along the minus strand of NW_027361708.1, from coordinate 15,679,252 downwards.
ATTTGAGACTTGCTCTGCAAGAGTTCCAGGAGGACAAACCTGAGCGTTGTCCCAGTGGAAAGTTGTATGTTCCTGACCAGTGGAAGAAGAGAGTGATGTCTGAAGTTCATTGCTCTGCATTGGCTGGTCATCCAGGTATTTTTGGTACTAGAGATCTGGTGAGTCGCTCTTTTTGGTGGCCCACCTTGTCTCATGATGTCAGGAATTTTGTGCAGTCCTGTGGGACTTGCTCCCGGTCTAAATCTTGTTCTCGCTCTAGTGGGTTGTTGATGCCTTTGCCGGTCCCCAGGAGGCCATGGACCCATATAACAATGGATTTCATCTCTGATATGCCGGTCTCTCAAAGAATGACTGTTATTTGGGTGATTTGTGATAGGTTCTCTAAGATGGTTCATCTTGTACCACTCCCTAAGTTGCCATCTTCCTCTGAGTTGGTGCCCCTGTTTTTGCAACAGGTGGTTCGCTTACACGGGATTCCTGAGAACATTGTATCTGACAAAGGAGTTCAGTTTGTGTCTAGATTTTGGAGGACCTTCTGTTCCAAGCTGCAAATTCAGTTGTCCTTCTCCTCTGCTTTTCACCCTCAGACCAATGGGCAAACAGAGAGAACAAACCAGACCTTGGAGTCGTATTTGAGATGTTTTATTTCCGCTGATCAGGATGATTGGGTTTCATTTTTGCCCTTGGCTGAATTTGCTTTAAATAATAGAGCTAGTTCTGCCACTTTGATGTCACCTTTTTTTTGTAACTTTGGGTTTCATCCTCGATTTTCTTCAGGGCAGGTGGAGCCTTCTGCCTGCCCAGGTGTTGACACTGTGGTGGAGAGAATGCACCAGATCTGGGACCAAGTGGTGGATAAGTTATCTCTCTCCCAGGAAAAGGCCCAGCGGTTTTCCAATCGACATAGGACCATTGGTCCCCAGATTGGTGATATGGTGTGGTTATCATCAAAAAATATTGCTATGAAGGTGGCTTCTCCTAAGTTTAAGCCTAGATTTATTGGACCTTACAAGATTTTGGAGATTATTAATCCGGTCTCTTTTCGTTTGGCTCTTCCTGTCACATTTAAAATCCATAATGTGTTCCATAAGTCCTTGTTGAAGAGGTTTGTTGAACCAGTTGTTCCTGGGGTGGCACCTCCAGACCCTGTATTGGTTGAAGGTAACATGGAATATGAGGTAGAGAAAATACTGGATTCCCGTCTGGCTAGACAGAGACTCCAGTATTTGGTTAAGTGGAAGGGTTATGGTCAGGAGGATAATTCCTGGGTCTCTTCCTGTGATATTCATGCCAAAAGATTGGTTCGTGCCTTTCATCGGGCTCACCCTGATCGCCCTGGTGGCGTGGTTGAGGGTTCGGTGACCCCTCCTCAAGGGGGAGGTACTGTTGTGAGTTAATTTTCCCCTTCGTCACTGAGGTCTGGTGAACTCCCTATTCTGGTAAAGGAAGGTAATGAGCCTGATTATCAGGCACCTGAGCCTAATGAGGATGACTGGCTGAGTGGAGTCACGGACTGGATATAAGGCTGCCGACGTCCTTCTGCCCTGCGGGTGATTTCTCTGTGGACTTCTAGGACACCAGTCTGATTTCTGCTCCTCTAAAGCTAAGTTTTCTGCTTTGCCTGTTAGCATTTGTGTTTTGTTTTTGTTTTCCTTGCTTTTCTGGATTCTGCCATTCCCTGCTGGGGTGAGCTGAATCTCCTTTTGCCGGTTGCGCTGTCTTCAGAATATTCCTGAGTACTGACATAGCTTTTTTGAAGCCTAGCGTCTTCAGGGCCTTTTTCACTGTCAGTCTGTTGGCTCTTATTTTCATAGGGTTTTTCACGGATTGCAGACAGCAGCCTTCCTGTCCTTTCCTATCTAGTTAGCTTGGACCCCGTCTTTGCTCAGTCTATCTTTCTGTCTGTGTTAGTGTTTTCATCTTGCTTCACCGTCATTATATGTTGGGGGCTGCCTATTGCTTTGGGGTCTGCTCTGGGGCAGTTTAGATTTCCCCTTTCTTTCTGTAGGCCGATTTAATTCTCCGGCTGTGATCGAGGGGTCTAGGGCATCGTAGGAACCCCCCACAGCTACTGTTAGTTGTTGTGGATAGGATCAGGGGTCTGCAATCCGATAGCTGCCGGCCTCTCTGGTTTTCTGGACTTAGCTAGCATTTCTGTTTTTGCCTCCTATGGTGACTCAATCATAATAGTTGCAGATGACATTTGCTTTGTCAAATGCAAGCTGTGTCATCAGAAAGTGAAACGAGGGAAAAATGTGAGCAACCTCAATACCACAAATATGTGGAAACATGTGCGTACCAAGCACGAGGTGGAGTTACACAGACACACTGAAGATGTAGGCCAACCTTCTGCAGCACCTACCACCTCTTCAGCTCGTGTTGGGGCCTCTTCCTCCAGCTCACACACAGCTGGTTCGGCTTCCTCACTGGAACGCCATGGAAGAACCACTGCCACTGTTGTCCAGAGACCCAGTGAAATTCCACCCACTGAACCACGTTCGCAGTCATCAGCACACTCCCAGGCCACTCACCAGCAATCGGTAGCACAGGCATGGGAGAAAAAGCGGCCATACTCAGCAAACCATCCCCGAGCACTGGCTCTGAATGCCGGCATTGCCAAACTACTGGCCCTTGAGATGCTGTCATTCAGGCTGGTGGAGACTGACACCTTCTGGAACTTTATGTCATTGGCAGTTCCACAATACAATGTGCCCAGCCGCTTTTATTTCAGCAGGCAAGCCGTCCCTGCCCTGCAAAAGCATGTGGAGGGAAAAACTAAAAATGCGCTACTAAACGCCATCAGTAGCAAGGTCCACCTGACCACCGATGCGTGGACCAGTAGCCATGGACAGGGACGATACCTTTCCCTCACTGCCCATTGGGTCAATGTTGTGGAGCCAGGTACAGATCTGGAGAGTGGCTCTGTACGTATTCTGCCAACTCCAAGGATTGCAGGAATGCAGTCTGTACATATTGAGTCCTCCTCCTACTCTAGTTCCTCGGAATCAGCACTGCGTGAGCCTGTTAGGCCAGATATGAGCACAGGTGTGGCCAAACGTCAACAGGCCATCCTTAAATTAATTTCTTTGGGGAATCGGAGCCACACAGCACAGGAGCTCTGGAATGCCATCAAGCAGGAGAGCGATGTGTGGTTTGTGCCAGCGAATCTCCAGCCAGGTTTGTTAGTGAGTGACAATGGCCGAAATCTAGTGGCAGCTCTTGGCCTAGGCAACCTCACTCACATACCATGTCTGGCACACGTGCTCAATTTGGTCGTGCAGAGCTTTCTGAGGGACTATCCGGATCTTGATGCACTGCTGCACAAGGTTCGCCTAGAGTGTGCTCACTTGCGGCGTTCCAGCATGGCAAGATCGCGCATTGCATCTCTGCAACGCCGATTCCGCCTGCCAGAACATCGCATCATATGTGACCTCCCCACCAGGTGGAATTCAACGTTACATATGTTGGAGCGGTTGTGTGAGCAGCAGGCAGCAGTAATGGAGTACCAGCTGCATCAGGCGCAAACAAGTCGCACTGTGCGCCGGACACACTTCACCACCACTGAGTGGGCCACTATGAGGGACATCTGCCAAGTTTTGCGTGCCTTCGATGACTCCACGCGGATGGCCAGTGCAGATGATGCACTAATCAGCATGACTGTCCCCCTCATCTGTCTGCTTCAAAAAACCTTACAAGCACTAAGTGAGGAGGTTTTTGAAGAGGTCGAGGATGAGCAGTCAGAAATGCCATCTGCTTCTGGCAAGTCTGCGCAACGTGCTTCCACACAAAGGCCCAGGCAGGGGACACTTAGTGAGGAAGATGACGAGGAGTCAATGGAGGAGGAGGAACACATCTCTCCAGAGGAGGGAGGTACACAAGGCTCTAGTAGTCAGTGTGTACAGCGAGGGTGGGGTGATGCTGAGCAGGCAGAGATGCTGCCTCAAGCTGGGGACAGCGTTTCCGGTCCAGTTGGCAGTCTGCAGCACATGGTTGATTTCATGCTGCAGTGCTTGTTAAATGACCGTCGCATCGCCAACATTCTCCACACGGCTGATTACTGGGTGTACACCCTCCTAGATCCTCACTACTGGGACAACTTACAAAGCCTCATATCACAGTTGAACCGGGACGAAAAATGCGGGAGTACCAAGAAACACTTGTGCAGGCCATCATGTTCTCCATTCCCCCCGCAAGTGTTGCTGGTAGTGCTTTTCAAAGCAGCCATGTGGATAGAGGCAGTGGAGGAAGCTCTGCACAAAGAGGTAGCAGAGGCAGTGCCGCAGGACAAGGCAAGGCCAGTATGGCCCAAATGTGGAAAAGTTTTGTGGGACCGCCACAAACGGCTACACCATCACAGACGGCTCCAGTCAGCAGGAGGCAACGTTTCCGTCAGATGGTGACAGACTACTTGTCTTGCCCTGTTAGTGTTCTCCCAGACGGCTCTTCCCCGTTCAAGTATTGGGTCTCTAAGCTGGATACATGGCCAGAGCTTAGCCAATATGCATTGGAGGTGCTGGCTTGCCCTGCTGCCAGTGTATTATCAGAACGTGTCTTTAGTGCTGCAGGTGGTGTGGTAACAGACCGTTGCACGTGACTATCGGCCGATAATGTTGACCGGCTTACTTTTCTGAAAATGAACAAGGCCTGGATCTCACCTGAATTTGCCAGTCCTCTTCCAGAATAAATAATTGGCTGGCAACAGGATCCAGGTCTCCTGTTGTGTTCATGTTTCTATGACCTGAACTTTATTTCCTGGGCTACAGCAACGCCCGTTGTTGCTCAGAAGTGCTGTCCGCACAGACAAAACACTCGCTCATGTGTAAGTGGGGTTCGGTAATGTCAGCTGATCCCCTGCTGTGTGTATGGCAAAGTGTCCTGCTCCCTCCACAGTCAAACAACCTCAGATTTACACCTGGCTCCAAGTAGGCCTGTGTGTACGGCAAACTCTTCTGCTGCCTACAACTTCTGACTACCTCTGATTTAATATGTTCTCTGATTTGCCCTCTGTTTCCACTCTGTTTTGAGTATTTCCTCCGGCCTACAACACCGCCTGTTTCTGCTCTCAAGTGCCGTCTGCACAATCCACACTTGTTCCTGTGTTACCTGGGTCCTGTAACATCTGCTCATCTCCAGAGGTGAGCACGGCAATGTCTCCTGCTTTGTCTACATTCCCACTACTTGTAGTGGAAATGTGGACAGAGCAGGAGACATTGCCTGACTCACTTCTAGGGAGAAGCTGCTGTTACAGAACCCCAGTAACACAGGAACAAGTGTGGGTTGTGCAGACGGCATTTCAGAGCAGCAACTGGCGTGGTTGGAAGCCAGAGGAAATACTCGAAACAGAGTGAAGACAGAGGCCTAATTGGAGTACGTTGACAGTTAGTAGTAGTCTAGAAACAATCGCAAACTGCCACCAAGTAGGCCTCGGCCTACTACCTGATTTTCCCTGGGCTCCGACACCGCCAGTTGGTGCTCAGAAGTGCTGTCCACACAGACAAAACACTCGTTCATGTGAAAGTGGGGTTCGGTAACGTCAGCTGATCCCCTGCTGTGTGGAGGGCAAAGTGTTCTGCTCTCTCCAAAGTCAAAATACCTCAGCTTTACACCTGGCTCCTATTAGGCCTCGGCCTGCACCCTGATTGTCCCTGGGCTCCAACAACGCTAGTTGGTGCTCGGAAGTGCTGTCCGCACAGACAAAACACTCGTTCATGTGAAAGTGGGGGTCAGTAACGTCAGCTGATCCCCTGCTGTGTGGAGGGCAAACTGCTGCTTCCTCCAAATTCAAACAACGTCTTATCTTAAACTGCCTCCAAGTAGGCCTCAGCCTACAAAATGACTATCCCTGGGCTCCAACATCGTCAGTTGTTGCTCGGAAGTGCTGTCCACACAGAAAAAAACACTCGTTCATGTGAAAGTGGGGGTCAGTAACGTCAGCTGATCCCCTGCTGTGTGGAGGGCAAACTGCTGCTGCCTCCAAATTGTAACTATTTAAGATTTAAGCATTCTCTGATTTGGCCTCTGTCTCCACTCTGTCTCTAGTATTTCCCCTGACCTCCAACACTGCCAGTTCCTGCTCACAGTTGCCGTCCACTCATTCCACACGTGTTCCTGTGTTACTGGGGTTCTGTAACGTCAGCAGATCCCCCAATGTGTGTCCGCCACTGTCTCCTGCGCTGTCCACCTTCCCACTGCAAGCAGTGGGAATGTGGACAGAGCAGGAGACAGTGGCAGACACACATCAGGGGATCTGCTGACATTACAGAACCCCAGTAACACAGGAACACGTGTGGATTGGGCAGACGGCTGCTGTACGCATAAACTGGCGGTGTTGGTGGTCACGTGAAATCCTGGAAACAGAGTGGAGACAGATGCCTAATTGGAGCACGTTGACAGTCTGTTGTAGCCTACAAACAATCAAAAACTGCCACCAAGTAGGCCTCGGCATGCACCATGATTGTCCCTGGGCTCCAACAACACCAGTTGGTGCTCGGAAGTGCTGTCCACACAGAAAAACACACTCATTCATGTGAAAGTGGGGTTCGGTAACGTCAGCTGATCCCCTGCTGTGTGGAGGGCAAACTGCTGTTTCCTCGAAATTCAAACCTTCCCACTGCAAGCGGTGGGAATGTGGACAGAGCAGGAGACAGTGGCAGACACACATCAGGGGATCTGCTGACATTACAGAACCCCAGTAACACATGAACACGTGTGGATTGGGCAGACGGCTGCTGTACGCATAAACTGGCGGTGTTGGTGGTCACGTGAAATCCTGGAAACAGAGTGGAGACAGATGCCTAATTGGAGCACGTTGACAGTCTGTTGTAGCCTACAAACAATCAAAAACTGCCACTAAGTAGGCCTCGGCCTGCACCATGATTGTCCCTGGGCTCCAACAACGCCAGTTGGTGCTCGGCAGTGTCTTTGGCACGGGTACTCCCTGTTGCCCAGCCTGTTTTCAGCACGCCTGCTGTTTCCGGGTAGTGTCAAGGTCACTATGCCACCAATCCGTTGTCCTGTCGTCTTGCGGCCGGGTTAGCCGACTCTACGGTGCCTGCAGTTTAGGTGACTCCTATGTGGGCTGCGGGAACTGGCACTGAAGGCTGGATCCATAGTGCCAATGGGACATGGACCCCCTGTAGGACTGTGGGTTTTGGTAACTGCGGCCAGCTTGCGGCCTGGCTACTTTGCTTTGAATGGGTACCTTCTGCTACCCACCCGGGTTCCAGCACTGTCTGCTGGTTCTTGCCAGAGCCTTTGGCCTAGGTGCCTCCATCTCGGTATCCGAAGTCCAGCACCGTCAGCTGGTCCTTGGTAGTGCTTTCTAGCACAGGTACCTCCTGCCTAGTAACCGTGGTCCAGCACCGTCAGCTGTTCCTCGGTAGTGCCATTGGCTCTTGTAGCTTTTGCTACCCATCTGGGTTCCAGCACCGTCAGCTGGTTCTCGGCAGTGTCTTTGGCACAGGTACTCCCTGTTGCCCAGCCTGTTTTCAGCACGCCTGCTGTTTCCGGGTAGTGTCAAGGTCACTATGCCACCAATCCGTTGTCCTGTCGTCTTGCGGCCGGGTTAGCCGACTCTACGGTGCCTGCAGTTTAGGTGACTCCTATGTGTGCTGCGGGAACTGGCACTGAAGGCTGGATCCATAGTGCCAATGGGACATGGACCCCCTGTAGGACTGTGGGTTTCGGTAACTGCGGCCGGCTTGCGGCCTGGCTACTTTGCTTTGAATGGGTACCTTCTGCTACCCACCCGGGTTGCAGCATTGTCTGCTGGTTCTCGCCAGAGCCTTTGGCCTAGGTGCCTCCATCTCGGTATCCGAAGTCCAGCACCGTCAGCTGGTCCTTGGTAGTGCTTTCTAGCACAGGTACCTCCTGCCTAGTAACCGTGGTCCAGCACCGTCAGCTGTTCCTCGGTAGTGCCATTGGCTCTTGTAGCTTTTGCTACCCATCTGGGTTCCAGCACCATCAGCTGGTTCTCGGCAGTGTCTTTGGCACGGGTACTCCCTGTTGCCCAGCCTGTTTTCAGCACGCCTGCTGTTTCCGGGTAGTGTCAAGGTCACTATGCCACCAATCCGTTGTCCTGTCGTCTTGCGGCCGGGTTAGCCGACTCTACGGTGCCTGCAGTTTAGGTGACTCCTATGTGGGCTGCGGGAACTGGCACTGAAGGCTGGATCTGTAGTGCCAATGGGACATGGACCCCCTGTAGGACTGTGGGTTTCGGTAACTGCGGCCGGCTTGCGGCCTGGCTACTTTGCTTTGAATGGGTACCTTCTGCTACCCACCCGGGTTCCAGCACTGTCTGCTGGTTCTCGCCAGAGCCTTTGGCCTAGGTGCCTCCATCTCGGTATCCGAGGTCCAGCACCGTCAGCTGGTCCTTGGTAGTGCTTTCTAGCACAGGTACCTCCTGCCTAGTAACCGTGGTCCAGCACCGTCAGCTGTTCCTCGGTAGTTCCATTGGCTCTTGTAGCTTTTGCTACCCATCTGGGTTCCAGCACCATCAGCTGGTTCTCGGCAGTGTCTTTGGCACGGGTACTCCCTGTTGCCCAGCCTGTTTTCAGCACGCCTGCTGTTTCCGGGTAGTGTCAAGGTCACTATGCCACCAATCCGTTGTCCTGTCGTCTTGCGGCCGGGTTAGCCGACTCTACGGTGCCTGCAGTTTAGGTGACTCCTATGTGGGCTGCGGGAACTGGCACTGAAGGCTGGATCTGTAGTGCCAATGGGACATGGACCCCCTGTAGGACTGTGGGTTTCGGTAACTGCGGCCGGCTTGCGGCCTGGCTACTTTGCTTTGAATGGGTACCTTCTGCTACCCACCCGGGTTCCAGCACTGTCTGCTGGTTCTCGCCAGAGCCTTTGGCCTAGGTGCCTCCATCTCGGTATCCGAGGTCCAGCACCGTCAGCTGGTCCTTGGTAGTGCTTTTTAGCACAGGTACCTTCTGCTTAGTAACCGTGGTACAGCACTGTCAGTTGGTCCTCGGTAGTGCCATTGGCTCTTGTTCCTTCTGCTACCCATCCGGGTGCCAGCACTGTCTGCTGGTTCTCGCCACAGCCTTTGGCCTAGGTGCCTCCATCTCGGTATCCGAGGCCCAGCACCGTCAGCTGGTCCTTGGTAGTGCTTTTTAGCACAGGTACCTTCTGCTTAGTAACCGTGGTCCAGGACCGTCAGTTGGTCCTCGGTAGTGCCATTGGCTCTTGTTCCTTCTGCTACCCATCCGGGTGCCAGCACTGTCTGCTGGTTCTCGCCAGAGCCTTTGGCCTAGGTGCCTCCATCTCGGTATCCGAGGTCCAGCACCGTCAGCTGGTCCTTGGTAGTCCTTTTTAGCACAGATACCTTCTGCTTAGTAACCGTGGTCCAGCACCGTCAGTTGGTCCTCGGTAGTGCCATTGGCTCTTGTTCCTTCTGCTACCCATCCGGGTGCCAGCACTGTCTGCTAGTTCTCGCCAGTTTCTCAGCCTTCTTGTACCTTCTGCTACATTTCCAAGATCAAGCTTTTTGAAATTGTCTTTGGTAATCCTTATTGATCTCCATGACGACGACCCTGATAAGACTAAAAATCAGCATAGAAGAAATCAAAATTATAAGCAGAAGAAGACTAAGCAGTAAATGGGGGTGAGTCCGTTCCTCCTCGTGGTGCCCCTGGAAAATGCCTGCTGCTGCAGGCCAAACTGAACGCGGACAAATCCTGTTGTAAATCTTTAGTGACAGGCAGAACGTAAGGTGTAATCTTATAACTTTTATAGATAAGTACTACAGGAATGCCTGTCACCATAAGAAAATGAAGACAAAGAAGAATAGGAAGAAGATGAAGAAATAGCATATTAAAATTAATAATAGCTGAATAAGAAGAATATGAAGAATGGAAAAAAAAAATTAATGGGAAGAAGATGAAGAAGAAGATGAATAAGGTGAAGAAAAAGTTGATGAAAAAAATGCTACTGCTGCGGATCATGAAGGAGAAAGTGTGGGAGAAGTACAAAAGAAGGTGAAGAGCATGGAAGTTGTGAAACATACATATCTGACAAAATATAAAAAAGGTTAACATAGTCAATATCTTTTTAACTCCGAAAGTCTTGAAAAAAAAAATTGGAATTAATGCTATGCCATGTGATTTGTATAAACCACTATGCCTTTAATGTCTTCTCCACCTCCCACAATACATTCTACATGATTCTTATTTGTTTTCAATTATGTAGAATTAGCCAACAAGGAAATAAAGGGCTTTTTTAAATTCCGATACCGGAAGTCCTATTGACTTGAATGGGACTTCCGGTATCGAAATCGGCGATACCCGATTTTTTTTTCGTATCGTGCGATACCATCCGATACGATATTTTTGGGTATCGAAAGGTATCGCTCAACACTACTCTTGACAGATGTGGAGGAAAAAAATGGAAGCACAAAAAAAATCGCCCTGTCATAAAGGGGTTAAAGGGAATCACCTCATTTTTGGCCTATGAGCTGCAGCCACCGCCATCAGGATCTTATCTACAGCATTCTGTAATGCTGTAGATAAGCCCCCGATGTAACCTGAAAGATAAGAAAAACGAGTTAGATTATACTCACCCGGGAGTCCGGTCTGATGGGAGTTGTGGTCCGGTCTGGCGCCTCCCATCTTCTAGCGATGATGTCCTCCTTCTTACTTCTACCGCGGCTCCTGCACAGGCGTACTATATGGGTCGCCCTCCCAGGGCTGTGGGTGTACTCGGTACCTGGCCGGTCTCTCAGAGGGGATTGTCACAGCAGCGGTGACCCGGTCCGTGGCCCTGGGCGCCCATGTAAAAGGGGTTGAGTTGGGAATAAAGTTTACAAGTGATTCGTGACGCCACCTGTGGTGTTCGGCAAGGGAGGTGTTAAGCCGACGCTGCAAGCAGATCCTCTGGGACAGATGGTGTAGTGCAGCAATGATGTTGTAGCCCTCCACAGTTAGGGCTGTTGGTCCAAGGGCAGTGTAGTGGAGTGTTTAGGAAGAGGGTGCAGTTCCTTTACCTTTACTTGGCAAATGCAGTCCAGAGTCCTGGTTACAGATGGCACAGGATCAGGCTAGCCTGGAAGCAACTCAGGGATCTCTCTATCAGATGGGTTGTGTAGTCTCCTTCCTAGTGCTGGCTTGAGGTACATCCAGTACTGTGTTACACTGCAGTTCCTCCTTCTTATCTTCTCTTAGAACTACCTCGTATGGCAGACAGCTGTATCCCTCTATCTCTCTTGGCTCACCCGTCGCTGTTGTGCCTCCGAGTCTTAGTTGGGAATAGAGCATTTACAGCTTCCTCTGGTTTCTGTTGCAGGACCTTCAGTATCCATACAACCATGGAGACCAGGCTCCAGATCATGCGCTATCACTGGGAGGGAGCTCTCTATCCTCAGCTCAACCTCCAGCTTCTCTCCACACGTCTACAATCTTTGCCCTCCTCACACTAACTCCTAATTTCCCTTCCTGGCCCTCAGAGAACACTCCTCCCCCAATTCTGGTTCAGAGCTCCCTCTGCTGGCTTGGAGTGGGAACTGTGTTGCATGACATGGTTAACTGTTAGAGAGACCCTTCATTGCCTCCAAGCCTGACATCACCCTCTCCGGAGGAAGGCAATGCCACTGTGGCGACCATACTCCTGGGGGTGCCACATATATCTGCCCTGTTGAAGGCAGAACAGAGTACTGCAGTGCACAGGCACCGGGAAAGGTCAGGGAGGTCCTGCGCCTGTGCAGGAGCCGCGGCAGAAGTAAGAAGGAGGATGTCATCGCTAGAAGATGGGAGGCGCCGGACCTGACCATGACACCCATCGGACTGGACCCCAGGTGAGTATAATCTAACTCGTTTTTCTTATCTTTCAGGTTACATCGGGGTCTTATCTACAGCATTACAAAATGCTGTAGATAAGCCCCTGATGGCGGTGGCTGCATCTCATAGGACAAAAGTGAGGTGACAGAGTCCCTTTAAGAGGGCTTTAACCTAAAAAATATGGCTAATTAGCTTTATAGCTAGAGTCTATTTGTTACTTATTAAATTCTATTACAGCACCGGAAACTACGGTATACAGTAGTCTAAACCTTTGATAGCTTGCCATAATTTTTACTTATTTTGCGTGAATTTTTTTCCCTTATTTTTGTCCTGTTTAGATACTGCTTTTTATGTGTTTGTGATACCTCAATAGACCATGTACAGTATACACAACAAAATTTAATGTAAATTTAACAGGTGAACCTAGGAGACTATTAAAAATGTATATGAAAATACTACTATTGTATTACCTCTTCCTCCTTGCTGCCATTGCTTGCAGAGTTTTCAAGTGTGGCTTCCTTTAATACAGGCATTTTAAGCTATATAAAAAGATGTCGTTTTTCAAAGTAGTAAAATCTGTTGGAAAAATACAATTCATAAGTTAATAGGAAATAAATATTTAATTTTGTTTCACGATCAATTATAATAAATCATTTTTTTTAGTTTTTTTCATTAATGCTTTACTCATCAATGCTCTACTTTGTCTCCAGGCCATTTCTACAACCATGTTTCTCCATGTTATGTTTTTGCAAGCCCAGTCTTTAAAGGGAATCTGTCACCCCTTTTTTGAGATATCATATAATATCATTCAATTGTGTGTCACATAAGGATTCTCTAAGTACTTTTGCTTCCCCCTGACCCCGCACCTTTCATGCATAAATACCTTTTTTATATCGGTTCAGATGTATGTAAACTGCCGCTGTCCAGTTCGCTGGGCGGGGCTTATTCAACTGCTCCCCCCCGTCTTGCTCTATGCATTTCTTCTTGTGTAGAGCAAGACAGGAGGGGGGGAGCAGTTTAATAAGCCCCGCCCAGAGGACCAGACAGCGGCAATTTACATACATCTGAACCGATATAAAAAAGGTATTTATGCATGAAAGGTGGGGGGTCAGGGGGAAACAAAAGTACTAAGAGAATCCTTATGTGACACACAATTGAATGATATTATATGATATCTCAAAAAAGGGGTGACAGATTCCCTTTAAGTGTATTCTATGGGTATGTGCACACGTTGCGGATTGCTGTGCGGAATTTTCTGCGCAGAATCTGCATCTCTTGGCAGAATCCACAGGTCAAAATCTGCGCATTTTTTATGTGGAATTTCTGCGGATTTAATGCAGATTTTGTGCGGATTTGGCATGCGTTTTAACACCTGCAGATTCCTTTAATGGAATGGGTGTAAAAATGCTGTGGAATCTGCACAAAGAATTGACATGCTGCAGAAATAAAAACCCGCTGCATTTCCGCGTGGATTTTCCCGCAGCATGTGTACAGCGTTTTTTTCCCCCATAGAATAACATTGTACTGTAAATCACTTGCAGATCTGCAGCGGCAAATCCGCTGCGGATCCACAAAGTGTGAACATACCCTAAAGCTCCAGTTTCTATCATCCTTAGTAGTAGATAGAGGTAATGCATACACCACAATAACTATAGGCTTCTACATATTCTACAAGCTGCAGAAAGTGCACTTTGCTTCAAAGAAATCTAAAGCCACTTATAATCTACAAATTAGCTCAAAAGAGGAATTAAAGCAGCATGTGGCTCAGTGGATAGCAATGCAGCCTTACAGTGCTCAGGTCCTGGGTTCAAGGACAACATCTGCAAGGATGTATGCTCTCCCTGTGTTTGCGTGGGTTTCCTGCGGGTACCTTGGTTTCCTCCCACACTCCAGAGACATACTGATAGGGAATCTAGAGTGCTGGGGAATAAATGTCGCTATATCAGTGAGTAAAATAAAAGCAAAAGCATTAGACTCTGTTGTGATTAATGGGGAAAACTGTATAGTAAACAATGAGAAAAAAGGATGTGAAGGCCTAATTGCTAGAACACATAGCAATATTTAAGGTCATCCTTCCTCTTAGTAACGTCCTCTTTAGAAAAACCCGCCATAAAACAGCGTCATAACAGCCAGCTAACAGTCTGTGTTTCAAGAATTGATTCTGCTTCTTCTATGCAGAAAGCTACAAGTTGAGAATTAAGATCTACCAACTTACTGTATTTTCAGAGTTTGGTATTAAGAAATGAGGACTGTGAAGGTCTTTAGTATTTTTTTTAATTACTTTGTCAATAGTAAGATAAAAGTCAAAATTTGCAAGATGTTGCAAATGTCTATGCAGGTTGTCACAAAGAGTTCTAGCAGCCACACGTGTTTTATGTGTTACATTTTATTTCAGCTCTTGCCTACTCAACCCCTTACCAAGCAAGTTACATGATCTAAAAAGGAACTGTCATTGGGTAAAAAGAGGCCAATTTTTAGTCTTATTTTATACCCGCTCCTCCTCTGTGTAATACAATTTTTTTTAATACGCCATACAGTACGTTTGGTTCCAGAGATGTGGGGCCAATTGTTTTGCTAATCTTTATGGCTTTTACAAGTAGGCGGTGCTCACAGAGTGATGATGCAGAGCAGCTTACAACACACCCCTAGAAAATCCTAAGAGCAACACCACTTTGGTAAAGGCCATCAAAATTAGCACCAAATAAAAAGATCCATATCTCTGGAACCATATGGTGGATGTTTAAAAAAACAAAAAAGTATTACTCAATGGAGTGGTGGGAATAGAAGTAGAGCAAAAACTGGCCTCTTGTTATCCGATGACAGGTCCGCTTTAAATAGACATTACAAGGTTGGTGCTCCACATGGTCTCATTCTGTCCATCCATTTTCCTAGCCCCTTTGATCTGATCTGCTATCTTCCTGGTATTATGACCTCGGACCGTGACCTGACTATGTCTTTTTGTTTCACCTTTAGTTTACGATGAACTCTCTTGGTATCTGACCCCGGAACGTTTTACTACCCTGCATCATGGCTTGCCCACGAGTAGTGACTAGCATCACATTACGACTGCTCTATACTTTTTTTTTCTCCCACCAATTGATCCAGTTTGTACACTCGGTGATCAGGTGGCGAATCTGACCCAGACGGTCCAAAATCTGGGGAGGGAGCACCAGAAGCTAGAATCTTCACAGTCCCAGCTGCGGGGTCAGTTTTATAGCATTATGAGTGCTTCCAAAAGCTCTCTGCTACTGACTGTAGTTTTGGCTTTTGTACCTTTTGATGTGCAATTTGTATCTCCAAAATCAGTAGTGGCACATCTTGATAAATTTTTGCTGGAGAAAGACCAATTTCGGGTATTCAATAAGGGCTGTAGACTATTTTTTCCTAATGAACCCGGTCTTCAGGGGATGAGTTCCAGCGGGTGGGAATAATCATGTCCCTACAGAGAGGGGGCCCTCAAAGTTGGGCATCTTCTTGATTCCCATTAGCCCCAGAACAATATTCTGTTGATATATTTTTTAGGGATGATCTATGACAAACCTGACAGGGTCCAGGTATCAGAGGAAAAGATCATGAACCTGACACAGTGAGGCCGAACCACTGAGGACCATAGTTCTGAGTTCCAGCAATAGTCCTCTGAAGTTCTGTGGAATGATGCGGCTCTCAGGTCTTTCTGATTCGCTTAAGTACGTTCTGGCTCTGCACAAGTTTCCTGGGACACCTGGGGTCCAGTGGCCCCCAATAGAGAGGGAGTACTGTCATGATTCCTCCTCTCAGTGTGTCTTGGATGCAGTGAGTAACAGCTCAGTTGTCCAATCTAGTGCAGGAGCCTGCTGAGGTGACGGTATTTTGATAGACCACTCAACTGTCCAATATGAGACTGAGCTTTCTTCAGGTGTTCCCTGTTTTAAGTAATTACCTAGCTACTTAGCTAAGCTGACAATTCCATATCTCTGCCAGTCATAGAATTTGCTCTCTGGGACGTTCCACGCTATCCTGCCTCACTGCTTGTCTGTGATTAGTGACTGGTGTCACAAGTAGTATTTGGAATCAGTTTACTGAACTGTTTGTGTCACAAGCTTTGGATACTAAGGGTGGGAGCCCAAGTTTGTATTGAAGTTGATTTAGAGGATGTTTACTGCTAAATGGAAAACCAGGTATATCCTATATATGGGATAGCTGACATCCTGATTAAAATGATTACATTGAGGTAGACCCGAATATCCATTTTCTATTGGACATATTGTCTATTTTCAAATCTGTATTGAATATTTGAAGTAACTTTACAAACACCATGCTTTATAAATGTAAAGAGTAACCGTTGTTCTAATTTCTTTTTCACAAATCAATAATACGTATGAAAGTAAGCAACTTTCAAATATATCTTATCAGGCCAGGATCAGACTTGCGAGAAACTCGGATGAGTCTTACACGTCAATAACCGTCACTGCAGACGGGTGTTGACGTGCAAATACATGCAGCTGAATGCTCCGATCCGAGTGCTGGCGGCAGTGCCGGCTATTGACATGCGAGACTCGTCCGAGTTTCTCGCAAGTCTGACGCCGACCTTAGAGAAATTTGCTTCTTTGGATTGATCCTTCACTTTCAATTCATGGGTAAAATCTGTAGTCAGTGAAGAGAGATTTCCTTATTTCTGAGATAAGAGAGGACAGTTAGTGCTTTGAAAATTCTATGAGGGGAGGAGCTAGAGGCAGATACAGATATTCTGCTGCAAGTAATGAAATGACAGTTACAGTTCTCCATAATGTTATCACCAACTGTAATCTCTCTCACTAATGGCAAAATCTGCCTTCACTGAGAACAGACCCATGAATTGAGAATTTTAAGAATTAATGATCAGTCCAGGAGGAGAAAGAAGCGGATTTCTCTAATAAGATATATTACAAATTTTCTTATTTGTACATGTTCCATTCTATATTTGAAATAAGATTTGTTGAAAAGGTTTGTTTTATGACTGGATCCAAAATGGATTCTTTGTAGAAAATCTAGTGAGACTTGTGGCCTTTCACTGGTTCTATAGCGAAAGCCACTCCTGTTTATATGTCCTGGTACGACTGCTTTACTAGACCCAAGATGTCCATGTCATCAATGGACAGACATTGATCTAAATAGCCGACATGAAATGCTACCTTTATTTCTACCAAAGCCATTTCAGGTGATATGCCTTGTTCACCACTGATTCTCCTGGCAAAATGAGCAAGTTGCCAATCAAGTAGTAGGCCGCAACAACCTGCTGCACAAGCTGTAACCTAGATGGGGTGGTCTTTAATGACCCTTTTATGCATTGTGTCTTCATTATCTGTGATTTGCCATCATATTTACTTGTTGGTTATGTCCCTAGCCTCATGTTTTTCCATGTAATTATAAAGCATTTGTGTTTTTTGCATTGTGATGGTATTACTGCATTTCATTGAGGAGGCAACATTCTGGAATAGACGGTAGCTACATCAATCAATTAAGGGCGCGCTATATAAAATTCTAGAAATACTTTATTTTTAGTTTCAAGATAATAAAACTTGAAGCTGAAGAATTATAAAATTCCTTTAAATGGAAGTATTGTATTGCTTTGTATGTGACAACCAGTAGGACTGTAGAGCCAGATTTATTACAATGCATCTGCCTCAACTCTGATGGAAAATTTCCAATATTTTAGCACATTTTGGCTAAAATTTTGTCTTTGAAGCACTGTATGCAAATCAAGGAAAAGGGGAGTGTCTAAACGAAACTGGGGTGTTGCTAAAATGTGACATTGTGCTTCATATTGGCATAAAGCAAGCCTATTGGTACACAATGTGAAGTTAGACATAAGTGTCTAAAGATTTGCTAAAATTGTCATCCAGTATAAGACTCTGTATTTAGTTTGGTTTCCTCTATAGACTTCCTATGCCACGCTTGTACTAAATATCGGACGGAATTAATAATTCTGCCTCACAGTGATTGATGAGTAATCATTTTCTTTAAATTCCTTTAACTGCTATTATTTTGCATTTTTGCTTTATTTGTTTCATTTTCTTTAAGCAAAATATAAACTGAGACGCCCCATCACACAATAGTTATCCACCGTGGGGCACATCACTAGTTGGGAATTGGCTGCTCCAAATGCCAAAGTCGTTTGTCTCCAGTTTACTTTTCCTCTAATAATTCCATTGTGTCACAAACAAAGGATGGCTCAGAATGTCATTTTATTTCCATGACTGCGAACTACGCGGTCGTAAACTGTGCTTCACACAGTCAACCAAATGAATAAGGGATGATTTCGGCTTCTTTATAGGATACCACTCTTCATAAAACAAATAAATCTCAGGTTCTCAGTAACTCCCCAAAAAATAATAAACTTGAACTAGATTGACACAAGTGATTTACAGCACATGAAATGTCCTCAGAAACAATCAGCAGTAAGAAATATAACCCTACATGGCTCGACTAGACAAGGGAAGTAATAAGCAATGTACACCTCCATCCATTCCGATCGTCATGTTTATTACTGTCACTAGAGGGTTTCCATCACCATGATATTTGTGCATTTTAGTGGTTAAATCATAATTAAAGGGTTGTCTAAACGCTCATTTACAGTTATACCTGTGGATTTTAGATGCATTTATGGTTTGTGTGTACTCGGTTAATAGAAAAGATCGGAGTTGTGAAAAGAGCACTGACACCTGGCAGCTTGTGCCGAACAGAAATACTTTTTATTGTTACAATTTATGTTTCTGATAATTCCAGATGTTCCTATGTACTAGATTTTTTTAGTTAGTTGATATCTTTATTTCTTACTTTATGATAGTGGAAATACTGCAGAGCCATGCCTCGTACTAAATAGCAATGATTACCAGATAAGGTTGCTGATGAGATCTCACTGACTTCATTAATAATTTAGATAACCACAGAAAGCATCAATTGGCTACTTAGCATTCTAACCGAAAGGCTTTATCTGCAGATTAAATTCTGAGTCTATTAAACTGTTGGAGAAATTCTTTTTTTAACTCTTAGAACTTTCCCACTAAGCGTCAGAGTTCCCCTTTTCTACGCATTGCCCACTGTACATTTTATAAGTTTGCTGCATTTCTTGGGCATAGTCCTAATTTAATGGAACTAACGGGATTTACTCTGAAGTGAAGGTTGGACATTAATATTTATTTGTCTAGTATTGAAAGCTAAATGTATTGGAATTCTTCAGCCACTAAAACGTTGCACAGCTGCTTCCAGGTGCCAATTGTATTTAGTAGCCCATACATTTAATTTAAAATACTATAAAGACAGCGGAGCCTCCAGACAGCGAAAACTTTAAAAGCCTTATTGAATAAACTGTTACAATAAAGGAATGCGAGTGCTTACCTCCGTTCCCAATTGATCCGTCTCAGAAAGTCTTCACAGAAACAGCAAGTAGCTGTGGACTGACAGTAGGGACAAGTGCTGCAGAGTGCCTGAAGGTGACGCCTATGCTGCTGTCCATGGTACTTATAGGTTCCCCACCTGCTAGAAGATGGTGCATCTGTCCATGGTACTAGTACTGTCCCAACCACAAGTGGGCGGTGCCGCTGTCCATGGTACTAGTCCTAACCCCACCACTAGAGCAGAGTGCCACTATCCAGTAGCACTACATGATCTGGACCAAGGAACTAGTGCAAGGGAAGATCTGCCCCAGCCACCTCTTCCTGCCCACCTTTGGTGATCTTGCTGCATAGCTCCTCCCTTAATTTTCCTATTCGCACGCATTTAAATTATTGGAGACAAAACCTACTTGAAGAACCTGCCTTCCTCCAGAGTGCAACTTCATCCAACCAAATTTCCTTACTCACTGGGTAAGGTTTCGGGATGGACCGTGATACAACCCTACTGAATTAATACTTTGTAGGCTTATTTATTAGTGCTAGGATTGATTTAAAATCCATTTTGAAATTCTTAAATAAATCTTTCACTTAATATATGGAAAGTTATCAATGAGCATCTTTATTAATTGGAAGCTGTACCAGATTTGATGTTGTCCTTTTTAACCCTATGTATTGAGTAGGAGAAGACTAAACTCTCACTCATGCAAATGTATTTATTGGTCATTTTGCAGAGTTCCTTTACAGATTGGTGTTGCTGTTTTGTAGAAATTTCTCACACTTTGACTACAATTCCATTATGTTAATTGGGAAGTTTATCCGGAGAACTGTGATTTCTACAGACATGCTAACAGAATATGATAAAGTGTCACAGGAACATTAATAAGGAAATTTAGTAGGACTAATCCAAAGCCCGACTTGTATGTGACTTCTGAATGAAATCCATTCCAGCGCTCGGACCCTCACTGTTAGAAGTGGTCTGTGATCTATTGGATTGTGAGAAGTGTATGCGAGTGGGAATTTGATTAATGGGTTTCCTCTATACTTCTTGAGAGCCGTCATCTTCTCAGACGTTTGATGGACACTCTGTATTATGTATTTATTGATAGAAAAGCCCTGTTTTCTAAAGTAATCAGGAATTGGGAAGCAGGTCCATCAATCGGAAGACTAATGATGCTCTGAGCTAGAAATATTTTCATGACGAGCAATATAGCTGGCCATGAACTCAAGACTAGTATTTTTTCCTTACTTAATATATCCACTCTTTCCATGGATGTTCACTGAATATGTATGTGACAGATTTTATTTTTATCTTTAATGTCAGTGAATGAGATTCATTTTGCATTTCTGCCATAGAAAAATATGGGACTTTACAGGATGGTTCATGCAATTAATTCACAAACTAGATATTTACAATATTTAGCAACTTTATTTCCCTGAATATGCCACAGTATTATTTCATATAATTCTTTTTTTTGTACAGATATACAGTATTTCACACAGAGTTGGCTTTAAAAATAGACAGTTAAACATTTTCACAATACTGCACCTAGTTTTCTTCTGGAGGAGAGTACATTACTACCTAATATGATCTTGACGTATCAATGGTTTCTAATGGTTTAAGTGAAAAAAAAACCTGACATAAGAAAAAAAATCTTACAGAAAGCATAGTGACATTGTGAAAATGAAAAGTACAAGTCATGAATTGCATGTTGGTGCATAAACATATGGCTGATTCTTCTGTGTTCGCCCTACTATCATTTGCATAGAACTTTGCCTAGCTATACTCATAATCGGAGGATTCCTCATCGGACATGTATTTACCTGTTTGAGCTCCATTGTACGTGTCCATAGTATTGTCCTGTATGTGTTCACCTTTATGCAAGCCCTTGCTGGACTTTGCCCTGCGCTCTTCCATTTTAATGGTATCATACAAGCCCTTAGGTCCCTCATCAAGCAAGATGTTTCTTTCTGAGTGGGATGGCTTCATTTGGCATACGTTTCTGAGGAACAAGAGAGTGGGAGCATATAGTACATTGGCGAGTCCCATGCCAAGGTTAAGCTGAGTGAAACCCATAGTGTGCACAATCTGGCTGGCAACTATAGGCCCAAGAGCATAAGCCACAGAGTAAGATATATCTGCAATAGCATAGACACTTCCATACACAGAGACATGACGGAGATCTACAAGTAAGGCTAGAGTGGGTAATAGTGCAGTATCCACCAGGGCAATGCCAAAGCATAAACCACACAAGGGGATAATAAGCTGCTCAAAGTTTTTACAGGCTGGTACAGTGCAAGAACTGGCACCAATTATAACCATTCCTATAGCACCATAGAACCACTGGTATTGCGGGTAATTGGCTGCAAGCTTTACAGTGATATAAACTCCTAGAACATGAGGGAAAAAAGCTGGCAGCCAAGTCAGACCCATTTGCCACTCAGAGGCTCCCATAGTCGTTTTCATCCAGTTTGCTATAGTGGGCTCCAAAAACGCCAAAGGAATGTTACAGGTGGTTAGTGCTCCAGCTACAACTGCGATGTATGGGTCAATCATTAGTCTGTGGATGGGTGTGCCCACTGGCATGTTTTCTCTAGTCCGATTCGCAAAAGGTTTGATGACTACTAATAAGAGTATGCCATCAATGAGGGAAATGAAGGCTAATATGAGGAATGGCACTCTTTTACCCACAAACTGGTATAATATGCCTCCAAAAGGGGGGGCAACCAAACTCCCGAATGAGATAAATGCTAAGGCTATCCCCAAGGCTTTGCTCCGCTCTGCTTCCTCTGTGTATTTGTCTGCGATCATAGCGATCCCAGAAGTATCTGCAAAGGCAGATCCCAAACCTTGGAGGCTTCTTGCCACAAAGAGTGTAGCATAATTCTCTGCAAAAGCAAATATGACAGTGGATAGGAACATAACAATAAGTCCAATAAACAAAGGGATGTCATAGCCAACCCTGTCTATAAAAGTGCCACTCAAAGGGTTGACAAGCAGCTGCAAAATAGCTTTGGAGGCAAACAGGACTCCTATTTTGATGTCTTCATTCTCTGTTGGGTACGTGGGTCTGATGATCGATTTATTTGAGTAAGATGAACTAGAATTTATTTCTCTAAAGTGTTTTTCACTATGCAGCCTCATACTTTGTATATAGTCTGGGATGATTGGTACTATCACCATGTAAAGCATATTATCAAGAAAAAGTGCCACACAGACAATGAACAGGATGAGTCTCCTCAGGTGGTGGGCTTCTTTCATGGCTGAGCCTATTTGTTTAGTTCTTTCACCCATGGCATTGGATAGTTTCTCCACCGCAGACTTGGCAGTCCCTGGGGTATTCTCTGAAGCCATGTTTTCAATTCTCACTGCTAAAGCGGGAGCAACAGAAAATCCAGGCACTCCTTTCTCACTTGGAACAACAAGTCTCAGGAGAGCAGCTCGGATCCTAGAGGAAGCATTCAGGAGATCTGATGGTCCATGAACAGGGCGTCACTCGAAAGAGCTGAAAATAAAAGGACACAAAGACTTTTAGGTGTTCGTAATGTACATGAGCGTGACTTTAAGCTGTGATAGATACTGGGGAAAGAATACTTGTTACATAGTAGAACTGCATATGGAGAAAGTAAAGAGGAAGTCAGCCACACACAAGTTATAAGAAAGATGAAAAATTAAAAGAGAGAATAGGCTGCTGTTAAGATGACACATCATTTCCAATAGAAATAACACGTTTTTAGCTACCGGTCATAGACAAGCAATCACGTCTGAAGATGTGGTAATACACGACAACCCCTCTTCTTCGTCCTAACATTCCCTTTCCTCTTTCCATCTCATTTTCGTAAATTGAGATCCCTGCTTGTGCAGATGTGCTGGGAAAGAGTGGAGGAAAACACTTACTTTGTGGTTTGCTTGTAAATCAATTGCCGTTCACGAGATGCATCCTCACAGCAGATTGCGAATGCTGAGCAAGTGAGCAGATGAGTGCAGCCTCATCCATACAGGAGAAGAAGATCTTAATTAGTGCTGGCTGCTGCTTCTTGATTTGAGCTTCCTAGCTTGCTGTGATTGAACCATTGGAGAGGTATCCACTTCACCCAAGCAGCATCCATCCTTCCTTTTGTGATGCCATTGGCACAGATTGAGTTGCATGCTTCTTGATTCCTAGACTTTCTTGCCACTGAAGCCGGTGACGCACAGTTAGCTTTGGCCCCCAAGTGGCTACTTTGGGAGCGACGTCTCCTTATGCTAATTTAACACATGGAAGAACTTTAACCAATTACTAAGAGCTGATCCTCCCCTTCCCCAGCATCACACATAGGAGAGGTAATCCCTTGCTCACAACTCTTTTTTTTTCTGGGTTGGAGAATACTTTCTTTGGCATGTAGAATTTTAACCGTTTCTCTCCCTCACTCATTCTGTATCTATAAAAGCAACAGTCATTTTTTACACTTTTTTTTTCGGCAAACTTTTTTTGCATCCAACAGCGAAGATTTTAACTGTCGAAAAGTCCTTATGGTTTTCATGCTGTAAGGAGTTAATAGTTTTTTGAAAAGTGGAGTGAATGGGTAAAAAACCTTACAAATGTAGATTGTAGGATGCTCCCAAGCGAACGACAAAGCCTGGCGTGTGACTAAAGAGATCGTGCGAGCAAACCTAATTGTGAAAATGAATGAATATGATTTTAACGCCATTATTAGAGATAGCAGATTAATCAGAGGGGATAACAGGAGGGATCCACCCAGCCGGACACTCGGATCGCCATATCAGGTCGACTGTCCCACGCTAAATGCCTCAGGAGCCAGACGCAGTGTGTTACATGGACTTGTCACACTTTGTACCGCTGGACACATGTCAGGATCTCCGAGGGCGGTAGGAACAAGCTGTTTGTGCAAACCTTTCAGACAGAGGAGCCCTGTCCACATTTGATAACCTGCTCCTTCTTCCACAAATATCTGTAGCAGAAATGTCATTTGTGACACCCCTTCAATGTGCAAGTTATCCAGCTTTCTCAGGTTCCTGAAAGGCACATCTGCCTAGATATGGCACATTTTGGTAATGATGAAATGATGAAGGGGATTTTAGTATTCAACTGGTTTCTATTACAGTTTCACCAGGATTGGTACCCAGCTTTCCTGGGACCCTTAAAGGCAACTCTCCATAGCTACGTCATGATTTTGAGTGAGTGGTAGATTTAATTTTCAGAAGGTTTCTCATGGTTCTTTGCTCAGCTTTCCTAGGATCCTGAAAAAGCAAGTCTTCCTAGCCATGCTACAGCCTGCAGGGTTTATCAGAGCACCAGTGTGCAGATGTGTGCAGCTCACAGCTCTTCTTCTTACTGAATAGTTGAATTAGAGGGATGAGGAATTCCTCCCTAAGTGAATATTTTCTTTATCTGTAAGTGGGAGTGGTTTCAGCAATGAGTGGGTGGGGTTTCGGTGTTAATGTCATCCTAAATTTGTGTTCACCTAGTGTGAACATATATTTAATAGGGATCCTTATAGGATCCAAAAGGGATGACTCTTTTAGGTAAGCGGAGCCAAGAGAACCAGATCACTAAAAATAGCCGGACTGCCCATCACTATTGTAACCTGAGCGGCTCTACTGGTCAGAGGACCACCCAGTTTGGGGCTCTGAAAACTGGTGGGTGGGTAGGGCTTGCCACATGAGGGGTCGTGGCTTCAGTCAGTAGCGCTCAAGCTATTTCTGTGCATGATGCTGACACAGCTCTCCCTTCTCTCTGACTACAGGAGAGGGTATACACAAGTACACACACTGTATGCCATCTATTATATGAATACACTCACATCTTTCGCCCCATCCAATAGATCTACTGTATCTATCTGTGTTAGGTGCTAGGATTCTCCCGCTGCATGGGATAGATCCCAAGCACTATCTGATACTGCGGTCTCCCATTCAAGACCTGCCGCTGCGATTGCTGCTCAGCACAGACGTCGGTCCCAGTGTCTTGCTCAGGCTCGTGGTATACGTTTGGTTACTGCGGGCTGGCTCTTCAGCCAAGTCTATAGTATCCAGTGATATACAGGTGCAGCCTTGCGCTCTGGAGTCAAAGTCCAGAGATCACCTTACTGAACATGTCCGTGATGTGACGTCGTCCTGTTGGTGGTCGGATGTTAGTGTGGTGCCCCTGAGGGTTTAGTCACCACAGAGGTACTGCACCTCCTCCTGAGGTGTGGTACCCCACCATCCAGGTAAGGTGGAGACACCTGACCACGCTCCAACACCTGCATCCCGCACAACATAGTAGTGTAGCAAAGCACCCTTTGGTGGCTCCTTGATTGGAACACGAAGCGTGCTTGGAGGCGGGTGGAGTTGAATTTTGCACCAAAAGAGCAGGAAGAGGTTAGGATTCATGCAGTTAGTCACAGGAGTCTGACGAGGTCAGTCTGTGAAAGGAGATCCCGGAGTGGGATGGAAGAAGGAAGTGCTGCAGCTGGCCTCAGTGACCTGGGTCTGCTGGCACAGGAAAGAAATATCGATAGAAAGCCTGACTCTCCATAAGAAGGAAAGGATTAGTACGGAACGTGAGGAGAAGAAGAGAACTAAGGATTAGGGTTAGAGGAGAACCCTTCCCAAGTTCTAAGCGCAAGGCCGGGGTCCGGTCCACGAGGTTGTATGGATACTAATGGTCATGCAGCAGACACCGGTGGAATAGAAGTTGTCACCACTTTATTCCCACACCAGACTTGGGGGCACAACAGCAACGATAGTGAGCCGGGACTAAGTAGCAAGGAGTCCCCGAAGCAGGCTACAGCTGTCTGCCGTACAAGTAGAGTTCATAAGAACATCTGACAGGAGGAACTCCAGTGTAACTCAGTACTGTGAGTACTTCACTAAAGGCGCTAAGAGGGAGACGTTCAGAACATTCAGGCACATATGTTGGCGGAGTGTTGGAAAGGACTGGAAGTTGGCTGAGCTCCTGACCCGGAGGACACGGCATGGATGCGGGCTCTTGTGCCACAACAGACTGTGAGTAAAGCTTTGGAACTGCAAGCCCTGGTGTCCTACACTTATTCCTGCGTCAACCTGCCCGGCACTGCTACATCCCCTGCGCCCGACACTACACCATCTACGTAAGTGTCACTTCACCTACTCTGCCCTGGGACTACAGCCCTGCCTGTGTAGGGCTATAACATCACTGCTGCACCACACCATCTGTCCCAGAGGATCTGTCTGCAGCGTCGGCTTAACATCATTCATTGCCGAACACCACAGGTGGCGTCACGACTCATTTAATCATCATAAGCACACTGAACATTCCCCCTTTTAACAATGGGTGCCCAGGGCCACGGGCCGGGTCCCAGCTGCCGTGACATCTCCCATTGAAGCCCATCGGGCCCGGTACCGAGTAACCCCACGGTCCTGGGAGGGTGACCCATTAGCTGCTCTGGTGATGTGGCAGCTCCGAATTGGCCCGCGGACGATGTCTCGACCGACTGGGCATAAGTGTTTTGGTTGGGCCAAGCATATAATAGGCTCTCAGCGGCGCACGCTGTTTTGTGTTTATGTTCTGGTGTGTGTGGGTGGATGCTCTACCACTCTTGTCTGCAAGGTGGTGTGTGTCTGTCTGTGCTCAAGGACTGTACACGTTAGGAGGCAGGTAGCACACTTACACCATTTCGTACCCGTGGCTCAACGCCTGAGTCTCTAGTCTGCTACATGTGTAGGGTGCCAGTCAGGCACAAGTTCAGTGGTGTCAGGACTGGGGTAACTGGCCGCTTGGCTTAGCATCTGTTTCGCTCTTGTGTGCGGTTAGCATAGTTCAGATACAAAGCAAGCTCAACTCTTATCCATCTATCTATCTATCTATCTATCTATCCCATATATATCTATCTATTGATCTAATATCTATTTATCTATCTATCTCTATCTATATCTATACTATCTATCTATCTATCTATCTCATATTTATCTATTATCTATCTATCATGTATCTATATCTATTTATCTATCTATCTACCCCATATCTATCTATCTATCTGTCTATCTATCTATCTATCTATCTATCTATCTATCTTTCTTTCTATCCTATCTATCTATCTATCTATCCCATATCTATCTATCTATCTATCTATCTATCTGTGGCACCCCAGGAGTCCAGTTGCCACAATGGCATTGCCTCCCTCACAGGGGGTGATGTCAGGCCTGAAGCAAGGAGGGATCCCCTGGCCAGGTATACACAGCATGCAACACAGTTCCTGCTTCGGGCCAGCAGGGGGACTTCTGAACCCAACTTCAGGGGAGCTGCTCTTTTTGGTCAGGGGGAGGAAGATAGTTAGAGTTTCAGTCAGTGAGTGCTGGGAACTGGACAAGTGAGGAGATTGTCCCCAGACTGGAGTGCATTCTGAGTCAGAGAGGAAGAGAAAAGTATAGGGAAGCTTGGGAAGAGGAGCTGTGACCACACTCATCCCAGAGGTCAGCACTTGAACTGGACACCGGAGTCCGTGGACGCAGCTAAATCCGGAGGGCAGAAGATTGCAGGGCTTCTGGCCCCATCACACACCTGAAGGCACAGCAGCAGGGTAGAGCCCGGAGACGCCATGAGGAGCGACACCTGTGAAAGGCTCAAGCTGCCTGCCATGCGGGTAACATTTTCTGATAGACAGTGAGAGGAACAGAGGACTGAGCAGAGCTTTAGGCAGCAAGGACCTCAAATAAACAGTGAAGTAAGGAGGCCTCCAACCCACCTGGCTGAGTGGATCCTGAGTTGCTTTGGGCTGCCCGGACCTCCATTGTCACCTGTAACCAGTGCTCAGGTCTGCGCCTCTATACATCCAGTAAAGGTAAAGGAAACTACAACCCCGCTGTGTCCTCAGATTTGTTTGCTATACCATCTGCCCTGCACTACAACCACCATCATCATCATCTCATCACTTACACATACAGTTGCCCTGGGGCCCAGCTCTACCTGTGGAGAGCTGTAACAACTCTGCTGCATCACCATCAGCCCCAGTGGACTCTGAAGCAGTGTCGGCTAACACCTTAGTTGCTGAATACCACAGGTGGTGCCACGAACTTATTCCCTTTTAAATCATCCCCTATAAACTTTATTGAACATTTTCATTGGATGCCCAAGGCCACGGACCGGGTCACCGCTGTTGTGACACTTCCCCTTTAAGAACTGCCCAGTATCGAGTACCCCACGGCCCTGGCGGGTGCTCCATATCTGTCTATCTATTGATCTAATGTCTATCTATCTATCCATCTATCATCATCATCTATGACATATCTATCTATCATCTGTCTATCTATATCTATCTATATCTATACTATATATCTAACTATCTATCTCATATTTATCTATATCTATCTATTATGTATCTATATCTATCTATATCTATTTATCTACCTATCTATTTATCTATCTATTGATCTAATATCTATCATCATCTATGACATATCTATCTATCTATCTATCTATCTCATATTTATCTATATCAAACTCATATCTATCTATTATCTATCAATTATGTATCTATATCTATATCTATCACATATCTATCCATCCTCTATCTATCTATATCTATCTATCATCATCATCTATGACCTATCTATCTAGGTATCTATCTATCTATCTAACTATAGATCTAATGTCTATTATCTATCAATATCTATACTATCTATCTCATATCTATTTATATCTATCTCTTATCTATCTCGTATCTATTTTCTGTCTATTATCTATCTATATCTATCTATGATGTATCTATATCTATCTATATCTCTCTATATTTATCTATGTATCTATCTATCTATCTATCTATTATATATTATCTATCTATATATCTATCTATCTTTCTATCTAGAGAATAATGGAACAGCACAAAAGTGTAAGTACTTCGGGTGCAGGGCCTTCCACACTTGGAATCCCTTCCTTGTAAAACAGTATAAAAGTAGAAAAAAGAGGTAGCACTCCAGTACTTATCCAAGAACAAAAAGGACTTTAACCCCCACGGGTATTATTGTTTCTGCATTTTCGTTTTTCGCTCCCCTTCTTACCAGAGACATAACTTTTTTATTTTTTGGTCAATATGGCCAAGTGAGGGCTTGTTCTTTTTGCGGGACGAGTTGTACTTTTGAACGACACAATTGATTTTACCATGTCATGTACTAGAAAATGGGAAAAAAATTCCAAGTGCGGTGAAATTTCAAAAAAGTGCAATCCCACTCTTATTTTTGGTATGGCTTTTTTACTAGGTTCACTAAGTGCTAAAACTGACCTGCCATTATGAATCCTCCAGGTCATTGGGAGTTCATAGACACCAAACATGTCTAGGTTCTTTTTTATATAAGTGGTGAAAAAAGTGCCCACCTGCCTGTCTAACAGCTGTGCCTGCCTGCCTTTCTGCCGTGCCAGCCTGCCAGTCTTTTAGCTGTGCCAACCAGCCTGTTCATCAGCCGTGTCTGCCTGTGCTTTCCAAGTCTGCCATTTCTGTCCGTTCTTGCCTCATGTCCCTTGGGGTTCAGCTGCCATCTATCCGAGGTCAGTCCTAGTGTAGCACCTGGTCCCGCCTTCCTCATTTCTCCTCCAATTGCGCCTTGAGAAAGGCACATTGCAGCTGAAACATTACCACACCACCAGAGCTATTAACCCTTATCCGACATCAGGCGTAATAGTACGCCGATGTCGGACTCCCTCCCTTTGATGCTGTGGCGGTGAGACAACATCTTTCCTGGGGCATGTCAGCTGTTTTGAACCAGTTAAATGCCACTGTCAAACACTGACAGCGGCATTTAACATGCACTTCCAGCAATCGTGCCGGAAATCCGCCCACTGGTGACCCCCGTCACATGATCGGTAGGTTGGCAGTAGGTTGGCATGACAACCAGAGGTCTCCAGGAGACCTCTATGGTTGTCAGTGCCAGATTGCTATGAGCGCCGCCTGGTGGTCGGTGCTCATAGCAAGTCAGTAAATCTACTGCATTCAGACGATCTGATCATTGCCTGTATGTAGCAGCACCGATCGGTTATGTCAGCTTCTAGTCGTCCATGGAGACTATTGAAGCATGCCAAAAGTAAAAAAAAAATGTTTTTAAAAATATAAAAAAATTAAAATTCAAATCACCCCCCTTTCGTCCCATTCAAAATAAAACAATAGAAAAATGAAACATATACATATTTGGTATCACCTCGTTCATAATTTCCCGATCTATCAATAAATAAAACGATTAACCTGATCGCTAAACAGCGTAGAGGAAAAAGTCAAAATGCCAGAATTGTGGTTTTTTTTGGTCACCGTGCGCCATGTTCTGATACCCATAGCGTCTCCATTTTTTGTGATCTGGGGCTGGTTGAGGGCTTATTTTTTGCATGCTGAGCTGATGTTTTTAATGATACCATTTTGGTGCAGATACGATATTTTGATCGCCCGTTATTGCATTTTAATGCAATGTCTCGTCGACCAAAAAGTTATTACGGCATTTTGACTTTTTTCTCGCTACACCGTTTAGCGATCAGGTTAATCCTTTTTTTATTGCTAGATCGGGTTCATGCTCACCTGTCACTCCATTCCTAAGAATAAACAACGCCTTTAAAGGGAATCCATAGGATTGAGTTATTATTATTATTATACATTTATATAGCGCCATTTATTCCATGGCGCTTTACATGTGAAAAGGGGAAATATAGACAAGTACAATAAACATGTGTAAGACACAGGACGCACAAGTACAGGAGGAGAGATGACACTGCCTGCAAGGGCTCACAGTCTACAGGGATGGGTGAGGATACACTAGGAGAGGGTAGAGCTGTTAGTGCGGTGGTTCAGTAGACTCTAATTACCTGAAATTCGTGATTCCATGCCATTTTTAAATACACTGTGATTTGATTCATGAGGATCTTCAAAAAAAAAAAAGAAATATGCACCCAGCATCATTTCACATACTGCTGAAGACTCAGAGGGCTAATGGCATCAGGCGTGGATGCGCTGGCTTCCCCATAATGACCTGCAGCAATCATTTCACATGGTTTAGTGCAGTTAATCAGGAGGAAATATGGAGTTGAATTTTATACAACCCAGCAGACAGAAAGTATTGAGTCAGTGTGAGGGTCAGCAATATCCCTAATTTTTGAGATGCTGAGGCAGGTCATGGTGACCTCTACAGCCAGGTAGGTGCAAATTGTTAATAAACCAATTTTGGGTGATTTGGGCATTACATGCAAGGTTATATAATTTGATGTCGGGGATGTCTACCTCTCCATTCAGTTTATGTTGCTGTAATCTGTCACAGCCTATGCAAAGCTTTTCGCCCTTCCATACGAAGGAGTGAAAAAATTATAAATATAGGAGAAAAGACTGAAACATAGAATGTAATCTTGGAAAATAAATCATCTTAAGAAGGTTTGCCCTTCCAATGAAAAACAAAGTAAAATTACTCCAAGGAAATATATCGGTTTGTAGTGAGGTGCAGAAAAAAAATAAATGAGTACAATAGCGCATAAGATAAGACAAGATAAGATAATCCTTTAATCGTCCCACCATGGGGAAATTCAGAGCATTACAGCAGCAAGGCAGGAACAAGTACAGATACAGATGCATAAAGGCATTACATTGACAGTAGTTAGGTACATACAGTGGGGAAAAAAAGTATTTAGTCAGTCAGCAATAGTGCAAGTTCCACCACTTAAAAAGATGAGAGGCGTCTGTAATTTACATCATAGGTAGACCTCAACTATGGGAGACAAACTGAGAAAAAAAAATCCAGAAAATCACATTGTCTGTTTTTTTTTCATTTTATTTGCATATTATGGTGGAAAATAAGTATTTGGTCAGAAACAAACAATCAAGATTTCTGGCTCTCACAGACCTGTTACTTTTTCTTTAAGAGTCTCCTCTTTCCTCCACTCATTACCTGTAGTAATGGCACCTGTTTAAACTTGTTATCAGTATAAAAAGACACCTGTGCACACCCTCAAACAGTCTGACTCCAAACTCCACTATGGTGAAGACCAAAGAGCTGTCAAAGGACACCAGAAACAAAATTGTAGCCCTGCACCAGGCTGGGAAGACTGAATCTGCAATAGCCAACCAGCTTGGAGTGAAGAAATCAACTGTGGGAGCAATAATTAGAAAATGGAAGACATACAAGACCACTGATAATCTCCCTAGATCTGGTGCTCCACGCAAAATCCCACCCCGTGGGGTCAGAATGATCACAAGAACGGTGAGCAAAAATCCCAGAACCACACGGGGGGACCTAGTGAATGAACTGCAGAGAGCTGGGACCAATGTAACAAGGCCAACCATAAGTAACACACTACGCCACCATGGACTCAGATCCTGCAGTGCCAGACGTGTCCCACTGCTTAAGCCTGTACATGTCCGGGCCCGTCTGAAGTTTGCTAGAGAGCATTTGGATGATCCAGAGGAGTTTTGGGAGAATGTCCTATGGTCTGATGAAACCAAACTGGAACTGTTTGGTAGAAACACAACTTGTCGTGTTTGGAGGAAAAAGAATACTGAGTTGCATCCATCAAACACCATACCTACTGTAAAGCATGGTGGTGGAAACATCATGCTTTGGGGCTGTTTCTCTGCAAAGGGGCCAGGACGACTGATCCGGGTACATGAAAGAATGAATGGGGCCATGTATCGTGAGATTTTGAGTGCAAACCTCCTTCCATCAGCAAGGGCATTGAAGATGAAACGTGGCTGGGTCTTTCAACATGACAATGATCCAAAGCACACCGCCAGGGCAACGAAGGAGTGGCTTCGTAAGAAGCATTTCAAGGTCCTGGAGTGGCCTAGCCAGTCTCCAGATCTCAACCCTATAGAAAACCTTTGGAGGGAGTTGAAAGTCCGTGTTGCCAAGCGAAAAGCCAAAAACATCACTGCTCTAGAGGAGATCTGCATGGAGGAATGGGCCAACATACCAACAACAGTGTGTGGCAACCTTGTGAAGACTTACAGAAAACGTTTGACCTCTGTCATTGCCAACAAAGGATATATCACAAAGTATTGAGATGAAATTTTGTTTCTGACCAAATACTTATTTTCCACCATAATATGCAAATAAAATGAAAAAAAAAACAGACAATGTGATTTTCTGGATTTTTTTTTCTAAGTTTGTCTCCCATAGTTGAGGTCTACCTATGATGTAAATTACAGACGCCTCTCATCTTTTTAAGTGGTGGAACTTGCACTATTGCTGACTGACTAAATACTTTTTTTCCCCACTGTATACAAAAAAAAAAAAAAAGAATATAAAAGGATATAACCGGACTATCACAACTTTGGATCTATCAGTTCACTGTTTGGGTCGTTCTCCGTTTTGGACAGTGCAGGTTATACAGCCTAACTGCAGCAGGAAGGAAGGACTTTCGATAGCGCTCCCTCTCACATTTAGGATGAAGTTGCCGGTCACTGACAGTACTGCACATCTTTGTCACGGTCTCATGCATGGGATGGGAATCATTCTGCACCATGTAGCTCACCTTGGCCAGTATCCTCCTGTCGCCTACTTCCTGAACTGGATCAAGGGGGCATCCCAGGACAGAGCTGGCCCTTCTAATCAGTTTGTCCAGCCTATTCCTGTCCCTGGTTGATATGCCACTACCCCAGCACGCCACACCAAAGAAGATGACTGATGCCACAACAGAGTTGAAGAAGGATGCAAGGAGTGCCCCCCCAACTCCGAAGGCTCTCAGCCTTCTGAGCAGATAAAGCCTACTGTGGCCCTTCCTGTACACTGCATCCAAGCGATGGGCCCAGTCAAGCTTATTATTGAGGATCACACCAAGGTACTTATAGGTGTCGACTATCTCAATGTCATTTCAATGAATGTTCACCACTACTGGTGTATTTTTTCCCTTGCGAAAGTCCACCACCAATTCATTGGTCTTCCCAGAATTAATCCTAAGGTGGTTCCTCTGACACCACTCCACAAAAGCTTGGTTAGTATCTCTGTACTCTCTTTCATCTCCTCCTGTGATGAGGCCTACTATTGCAGAGTCATCAGAATATTTCTGCAAGTAGCAGCTAGATGAGTTGCACTTAAAATCCGCAGTGTACAATGTGAAGAGAAAATGGGCAAGAACTGTTCCTTGCGGTGCCCCTGTATTGCAGATCACCGTGTCTGACACACTGTCCCAAACCTTTACAAACTGAGGTCGGTTCGTGAGGTAGTTAAGGATCCAGGTGGAGAGTTGGAGGTCCACGCCAACAAGGCCCAGCTTGTCTCTCAGTAGACCTGGCTGTATGGTATTAAAAGCACTAGAGAAATCGAAGAACATTATTCTCACAGTGTTCCCAGGTTTCTCCAGGTGAGAGAGAGTCCTATCTAGAAGGTGGATAATGGCATCATCCACACCAATGCCCGGCCTGTAGGCAAACTGGAGAGGGTCCATATCCGAGCTCACTATAGGACGGAGACATGTGAGAACCAATCTCTCTAGTACCTTCATCAGATGTGATGTCAATGCTACAGGTCTATAGTCATTAAGGTCTTTCGGATAAGGTTTCTTCGGAACTGGTACCACACAAGATAATTTCCACAGTTGTGGTACTATACCTATTCTCAGGCTCATATTGAACAGATGTGTAATGATCTCACTCAGCTGGTGCCCGCAGGTTTTGATTAGCCTTGCACTGATGCCGTCAGGACTTGCAGACTTCAAAACTTCGATCTTATCCAGTTCTTTTGCAACCTGGGTACTTGTGAAGAACAGACCCTGGCTCAGTTGACAAGTTGCAGCAGGGGGTGAGGCTATTGTAGCAGAGAGGTGTGAATGGTATGCAGGGGCAGCAGCAGCCAGTGTGTGATTAAATCTGTTAAAGAATAGATTAAGTTCATTAAGCCCCTCTTTATCTACAACCATCCTGGAGACAGTCTGTCTATGCCCAGATATAGACTTTAGACCCTCCCAGACTTCATGAATCCTTTTCTGTGACAATTTCAGTTCAATCTTTCTCTTATAATTAGCCTTTCCTTGCCTGATTAGATTCTTCAGATCTTTCTGCACCTCTCTTAGCCTGCCCTTGTCACCTGATCTGAAGGCCAACTTCTTCTCTTTGAGAAGAGCCTTTATTCCGGGGCTGATCCATGGTTTATTGTTAGAGAAGCACCTCACTACTTTTGTGGGTACCGTGTTGTCTACACAGAAATTAATGTAGTCCGTTATACAGTGTGTGAGACCATCCATGTCATCACCATAGGAATCTTGCAGCACATCCCAAGTGGTTGTTTCAAAGCAGTCTCTCAGTGCATCATCACTCTCCTCAGTCCATATCCTCACTGTGCGAGTGACAGCAGGTTCTCTCTGTACAAGTGGCTTGTACACGGGTTGGAGGTGCACTAGGTTGTGATCCGATCTTCCAAGGGGCGGTAGGGCTGACGAGGCATATGCCCCTCTCACATTGGCAAAGAACAAGTCCAATATTTTGTTGTCTCTAGTGAGGCAGGTAACATACTGTGTGCAACCGGGTAGTATGGATGCTGGAGACACATGATTGAAGTCTCCCGAAACCAGAAGGAGTGCTTGGGGGTGAAGGGACTGCATCATGATCACTGTGGATTGTACAACCTCAGTGGCGGCATCAGCTTTCGCAGAAGGGGGGACATATTCAGCTATCATGATTACATGCGATAGTTCCCTCGGTAAATAAAAAGGTCTCATGCCCACAGCTAATAGCTCAATGTCCTTACAGCATGTTTGCTCTTTGACCACGATGTGCCTAGAGTCACACCATCTATCATTCACAAATATCGCCAGCCCTCCGCCTTTCCTCTTACCGCTCTCCCTTGTCCTGTCCGCGCGAATAAGTTTAAAGCCATCCAACGAGACAACAGTGTCCGGAGTACCTTCGGTGAGCCAGGTCTCTGTAAACAGCAACATACTGCACTCCCTTAATTCCCGATGATGTCTGGTCAGCGCCTACAGTTCGTCCATCTTATTCCTGAGTGACCTCACATTGCCCATAATGACGGAGGGAAGAGCAGGTCTATAGCGCCTTCTTCTAGCTTTCCTGAGGGCTCCAGCTCTGCAACCTCTTCTCTTAGTCCTCCTTATTTCTGGTAGAATGTCCTCTGGTCTATTAGCAGCATGCCTTAAAAGGACTAAGAGTGATAAGTACACCTAAGTATGACCTTATGGCCTATCAGGTGAGTGGGGGGACATGAGACCATGTGGGGTCCCATCAGTAATAGAGCTTCTGGTTTGAGTATATTGATCTTAAGGCTAGAGTTGAGCGAAACGGGTCGAAAAAATTCAAAAGTCGCCGACTTTTGGCAAAGTCGGGTTTCATGAAACGAAACCCGACCCTAGGATGAGGTCGGCCACGAGGTCGGCGACTTACGCGCCAAAGTCGCGTTTCAAAAGTTTGTTTTGCGCTCTTTTTCAGCCAATCAGGATCCACGGACACTGTGGGCAACGTGATGACCTAGGCACGGGTCACCACCATCTTTCAGAAGGGCATGCAAGTGATTGGCTTGCTTTGGTGGGCGTCACAGGGGGTATAAAAGGGCGTGCTCGCCGACCGCCATCTTACTTCTGCCGATCTTAGTATAGGGAGAGGTTGCTGCTGATTCTGTAGGGAGAGCGTTAGGCAGGGAAGAAGACAAAAAAACTGCTTCTGCTGCTAGCGATTTGGCCTGCACAACACACAAGTCACTGTGTGTGCAGTGCAAGGGGAGGCTATATAGTGGTGTATCAGTGGTGTTGGTTGTTGGGCTGCCTTTTAAGGCTTCCTGACACGCTGGCATTGCTGTTTACCCACTGCTCCACAAACTGCTTTTTTAAAAGCAATCCAATCTCCCTTATCCTCTAGTCACTTTTGTCACAGCTGTGCCATCGAGCGTGTCACATAGCGCTCAGATATCAGTGGGCCTCACACAATCCACAAGTGTCCAGTGTCCAAAAGTGTGCGCAGAGATTCAAAATCTCCATTATCCTCTCGTCACTTTGGTCACAGGCAGCTGTGCCATCGAGCGTGTCACATAGCGCTCAGATATCAGTGGGCCTCACACAATCCACAAGTGTCCAGTGTCCAAAAGTGTGCGCAGAGATTCAAAATCTCCATTATCCTCTCGTCACTTTGGTCACAGGCAGCTGTGCCATCGAGCGTGTCACATAGCGCTCAGATATCAGTGGGCCTCACACAATCCACAAGTGTCCAGTGTCCAAAAGTGTGCGCAGAGATTCAAAATCTCCATTATCCTCTCGTCACTTTGGTCACAGGCAGCTGTGCCATCGAGCGTGTCACATAGCGCTCAGATATCAGTGGGCCTCACACAATCCACAAGTGTCCAGTGTCCAAAAGTGTGCGCAGAGATTCAAAATCTCCATTATCCTCTCGTCACTTTGGTCACAGGCAGCTGTGCCATCGAGCGTGTCACATAGCGCTCAGATATCAGTGGGCCTCACACAATCCACAAGTGTCCAGTGTCCAAAAGTGTGCGCAGAGATTCAAAATCTCCATTATCCTCTCGTCACTTTGGTCACAGGCAGCTGTGCCATCGAGCGTGTCACATAGTGCTCAGATATCAGTGGGCCTCACACAATCCACAAGTGTCCAGTGTCCAAAAGTGTGCGCAGAGATTCAAAATCTCCATTATCCTCTCGTCACTTTGGTCACAGGCAGCTGTGCCATCGAGCGTGTCACATAGCGCTCAGATATCAGTGGGCCTCACACAATCCACAAGTGTCCAGTGTCCAAAAGTGTGCGCAGAGATTCAAAATCTCCATTATCCTCTCGTCACTTTGGTCACAGGCAGCTGTGCCATCGAGCGTGTCACATAGTGCTCAGATATCAGTGGGCCTCACACAATCCACAAGTGTCCAGTGTCCAAAAGTGTGCGCAGAGATTCAAAATCTCCATTATCCTCTCGTCACTTTGGTCACAGGCAGCTGTGCCATCGAGCGTGTCACATAGCGCTCAGATATCAGTGGGCCTCACACAATCCACAAGTGTCCAGTGTCCAAAAGTGTGCGCAGAGATTCAAAATCTCCATTATCCTCTCGTCACTTTGGTCACAGGCAGCTGTGCCATCGAGCGTGTCACATAGCGCTCAGATATCAGTGGGCCTCACACAATCCAAAAGTGTCCACTGTCCACAAGTGTGTGCAGAAATTCTAAATCTCCCCTGTCCTATAGACACCTTGTACCTTGTTTTACATTACTATATAGTTTGTTGGATTTTGTCTACATTTCTACCAAAAATGAGGAAGGCTGGTGGAAGAGGCCGTGGAATTGGGCGGGGGTTGGCAGCTGGTAATGATGGTGTTGGTGGTGGATCTGATGGTAGTGGCAAGAGCAAAATAGGACCGAATGCAGGAGGTGCTGACCCTGCGTCATCGTCTGTCTACATAAGGCCTCGAACGCTTAGTTTTCTAGGAGTTGGCAAACCGCTTTTAAAGGCAGAGCATCAGGAAAAAGTTTTGTCTTACATTGCTGACTCAGCCTCCAGCTCTATCGCCTCCTCTTCTTCAGTTGTAAAAAGTAAAAGCACTGAGTCGTCATTGGAGGCTCATGTTCATGAACCACACCTTTCCTTGTGTCCTTCACCCCAACCAAGATTGAAGGATGACGCAGGCCATACTACTGATTACTCCATGGAGCTGTTTTCACATACCATGCCTGGATTATCAAGTCAAATGGTGAATTACCCAGGCCAAGATGAATCTGACATGGAGTGAACTGATGCACAGCCGCTGATGGATGATTCTGCTGGTACATTCACTCAGAGCACTACATTGTCCTCGCAGTGTACAGAGCCAGATTTTGACCCTGATGAGACTCAGGTGCCCCTTCCCGCACACTATACCACCATACACGGTGACACAGAGAAAGGTGCACATGACATAGAAGAGGAGGTGATGGATGACCCAGTTGTTGACCCAGATTGGCATCCATTGGGGGAAGAGGGTGCTGCTTCCAATAGCTCAGATGAGGAGCATCCACAGCAGACATCGACATCGCAACAGCTGTTATCTGGCAGGCCCGGAGCACTCCAAAGACAGGTTCCAAACATCAAAAGAGTTGCTGGACAGCTTGTCCAGAGGGTCAAAAGATCACAGCGTGCTAGGCCGCAAAATGTCTGCCAAAGTAGGAAGAGTGCAGTGTGGCACTTTTTTGAACAAAATCCTCATGATCAGGCCAAGGTTATCTGTAAGAAGTGCGCAAAGACCTTTAGCCGAGGGAAAAATCTGAAAAATTTGAATACCAGTTGCATGCTTAGACATTTAACCAGCATGCACTTGCAAGCGTGGACACAACACCAAACCTCAAGTGCCACATGTGCAACTGATCACAACGAAGGTAGTCAGCAACGCTACATTGTTTCCCCCACTGTAAGCCCACCGGTTAGCACAGCAGCAAATGTTGAGGTGTCGTTGCAAGGCCACAGCAGTCAGGGAATCCCACTGTTATATCAACGAAAGACTGATTCTAGGCCATCAGAAAGAACACCAACGCCATCACCATCATCAACCCTCTCTCAGTCCGCCCTGTCCACCGCTACTTCCACCATATGCAGCTCTCAAGTCCAGCTCACCCTCCCAGACACTATGAGTAGGTCAAGAAAGTACTCAGTCTCTCATCCGCGTACACTGGGTTTGAACGCCCACATTGCCAAACTAATCTCGTTTGAGATGATGCCCTTTCGGTTGGTGGAAAGCACAGCTTTCCGCGAACTCATGGCCTATGCAGTACCACGCTATGACCTACCCAGTCGCCACTTCTTCTCTCGCAAAGCCATCCCAGCCCTCCACCATCATGTGAAAGACCGCATTGTCCATGCACTCAAGCAGTCAGTGAGCGGAAAGGTGCACCTCACAACTGATGCATGGTCCAGTCGGCATGGCCAGGGCCGTTACGTGTCCATCACTGTGCACTGGGTTAATGTGGTGGATGCAGGGTCCACAGGGGACAGCGGTGGTGGGACAGTGCTGCCTAGCCCACGGTATAGGAAACAGTTGGCTGTAGGCGTTCGACCCTCCTCCTCCTCCTCCTCCTCCTCCAGAAGCGAAAGCTCGTCCACAGAGCGCAGTCGTATGAGCACTCCATCTGCAGCTGCCACTGTTGCACACGATGTGTCCCCCTATCGAGCAGCTAGTGGAAAGCGTCAGCAGGCTGTGTTGCAGATGATGTGTTTGGGCGACAGACACACCGCCGAGGTGCTGGCCGAGTACTTGAAGCGACAAACTGAGTCATGGCTGGGCAGTGTACATCTTGAGGCAGGCAAGGTAGTTAGTGATAACGGGCGTAATTTTGTGGCAGCCATAGCCCTTTCAAAACTCAGCCACATACCTTGCTTGGCTCACACCTTGAACCTGGTGGTGCAGTGCTTCCTCAAAAATTATCCGGAGTTAACAGCCCTGCTCCAGAAGGTGCGAAGACTGTGCGCGCACATCCGCCGGTCGCCTGTACACTCCGTTCGTATGCAGAAGCTGCAGCGATTGCTCCACCTTCCCAACCACCGCCTCATTATCAACATTGCAACAAGGTGGAACTCCACCCTGCACATGGTGGAGCGGCTGTGCGAGCAGAGGCAGGCCATAATGCATTTGTGGGAGGATACACGGCCAGGCACTTTGAGAGCAGACATGGAGTTGACAGGCGTGCAGTGGTCGAAGCTGAAAGACCTTTGTAAAGTCCTTCAGTGTTTTGAGGAATGCACACGGCTGGTAAGCGCAGACGACTCCATCCTAAGCATGAGCATCCCACTTATGCGTCTGCTCATGCAAACTTTGACGCACCTTAAGGAGCAGGCGTCTGCAGCCAATGTTGATGAGGAGGAAGAGGAGGAGGGAATCCTTGATGACATTCAGCCATTGTCTGCTCAGGGACCTCTCCTGGACGAGGTGGAGGAAGAAGAGGAGGAGGAGGAGGATGATGGGGATGATTACTTAGGGGAGGAGGATGCATCTCGTGGGGCAAGTGAAAATGTTGGCGTGGCAAGGTCTGGTACAGGGTTTGTGCGTGACTGGAGGGATGTGGATTTGCCAGAAAGTGCTCCTCCACCCAGCACTCGCAGTGCATCATTGACACCGGGAACATTGGCCCACATGTCAGATTATGCCTTGCGGATCCTAAAAAGGGACCCCCGCATTGCCAAAATGATGAACGATGACGACTACTGGTTGGCCAGCATCCTGGATCCACGCTATAAAGGCAAATTACAAAACATCATGCCACAGGAGAACCTTGACCTAATATTGGCTAATAAACAAGCAACTCTGGTAAATCGGTTGCTTGAGGCATTCCCAGCACACAGCAGCGGTGATGGTTCTCACACGAGCCGTACGGGCCGGGGGCAGCTTGGCAGAGGTGTTCGTGGTGCACACAGCAGAAGTGGCGTTGGAGACAGGGGTTTCATGACAATGTTGTGGACTGATTTTTCAAATACCGCTCACACAACTGGTAATACTGCATCGATGGAAAGTGACAGGAGACAGCAGTTGTCAACTATGGTTACAAACTACTTTTCCTCCCATATCGATGTTCTCCCACACAGGTCATTACCCTTTGACTATTGGGCCGCTAAACTGGACACCTGGCCTGAATTGGCCCAATATGCCTTACAGGAGCTCGCTTACCCAGCTGCAAGTGTGCTATCGGAAAGAGTCTTCAGTGCAGCTGGATCAATCCTGACAGAAAAAAGGACCCGTCTGTCAACCCAAAATGTGGATGATCTAATCTTCATTAAAATGAACCACGCATGGGTTTCCAAGGATTTTGTCCCACCTTCCCCTGATGACACATAGGGTGACAGAAAAATGGCTTGCTTTGGTCCACCTCTTCCTGGTACTTCACCTATTTCGCCTTTTGCATCAGCTGAATGTCCAACATCAACATATGCCACTTTCTAAAACTCCCTAACTGTGCTGCCTCCCCCCCATGGCCGGGGTCACCACCTAGCGCACGACACTGTGCGAGTGCCGTTGCCCTGGACAGGTGGGTAGGCCGACTCTTGGGCGCGGGCACTGGCACAGGGTCCCTCATAGTGCAATCAAGTGTCTCTGACGGTGGTGGTGCACACCCGCCGTCAGACACACCGCTGTACTATGAGGGGCCCAGTGCCAGTACCGACGCCCACGAGTGGGCCCCCCTTGCTTGGGCAGGGCCCCAGCATTTGCAATCTTTACCTCTCCCTGCTCCTCCGCTGTGTAATCTGGGCCGTCAAATCCATACTGTGCCTGACACCGTCTGAGCCTGCCTTCTGATGTATAGACATATATTTTGAATGTGTACGCTATCCATACATGTTATCTGGGGATACGGTACCCTTTCTAACCTTTGTGCAATCACGTGCAATCTATACTGGGCCTAACACCGTCTGAGCCTGCCTCCTGAGACATATATTTTGAATATGTACGCTATCCATACATGTTATCTGGGGATACGGTACCCTTTCTAACCTTTGTGCAATCACGTGCAATCCATACTGGGCCTAACACCGTCTGAGCCTGCCTCCTGAGACATATATTTTGAATGTGTACGCTATCCATACATGTTATCCGGGGATACGGTACCCTTTCTAACCTTTGTGCAATCACGTGCAATCCATACTGGGCCTAACAACGTCTGAGCCTGCCTCCTGAGACATATATTTTGAATGTGTACGCTATCCATACATGTTATCCGGGGATACGGTACCCTTTCTAACCTTTGTGCAATCACGTGCAATCCATACTGGGCCTAACACCGTCTGAGCCTGCCTCCTGAGACATATATTTTGAATGTGTACGCTATCCATACATGTTATCCGGGGATACGGTACCCTTTCTAACCTTTGTGCAATCACGTGCAATCCATACTGGGCCTAACACCGTCTGAGCCTGCCTCCTGAGACATATATTTTGAATGTGTACGCTATCCATACATGTTATCCGGGGATACGGTACCCTTTCTAACCTTTGTGCAATCACGTGCAATCCATACTGGGCCTAACACCGTCTGAGCCTGCCTCCTGAGACATATATTTTGAATGTGTACGCTATCCATACATGTTATCTGGGGATACGGTACCCTTTCTAACCTTTGTGCAATCACGTGCAATCCATACTGGGCGTGAG
Source organism: Dendrobates tinctorius (assembly GCF_039654945.1). Taxonomy (NCBI): domain Eukaryota; kingdom Metazoa; phylum Chordata; class Amphibia; order Anura; family Dendrobatidae; genus Dendrobates; species Dendrobates tinctorius. The sequence goes on along the minus strand of NW_027361708.1, from coordinate 15,636,097 downwards.
AACGGCTGGCGAGCTGTTAAGCAAGCTACAGCACCTGTCCAGACAAGTACAGGGATTCCCTAGCGAGGAGACTTATTTGATTGTTTTCAATGTTGGGACAGCAATTTTTGGGGAGCACTATACTCTGGAGAATGATAGATGGGGCCCACCATACACTGGAACATTCCAAAGGTGGACATCAGACACTGGAGCAGCATTTACAGGGCCCATTATACACTAGAGCATTAGAAATGGGGCCCATTATGTTTGGAGCATTATTTGGGCCCATAAGACAGTGGAGCTTCATCCATGGGGACCAACATATACTGTAGCATTATGTGGAGCTCATCATATACTGTTTCAAACATTATATGGGACCAATGATTCTGTATGGAGAAATAGATGGGCCTCGTCATGAGATGTAAAAAGTGAGGTATTTTTCATTGTACTATACCGCTATTTATCTGCCGTATCGTAGCATGATGAGTTGTGGTATGTGTTAAAGGGGCGCTCTTTTGCCCAGGGCTCATGAAAACCTGCAGCCAGCCCTCCCCCCCCACAACTTTAGCCAAATAACCCCCATTTTTCAGTGCGTAACTTATATTATGAAGTTAATTAAGGTTGACAAGCTTAAGTAAGAAGAATTGATGCTTTTGGCATTCAAATGGGCACTGTAGGTGTGTTTCCTGTCCTCCTCTCACTGCCGACTTTTATTCCCCATTGACTTACATTGGGTTTCGTGTTTCGGGACGACCCCGACTTTTCCCTATAATCGGACGATCTTGCTTGACCCGACTTTTGGAAAAGTCGGGTTTCACGAAACGAAACGCGACCCTAAAAAAAGAAAAGTCGCTCAACTCTACTTAAGGCCATTGGTGTGCCAACTTTTCCATCGATTTTTTCCAGGAGAGGCTGCAGAAATTGCTGTGGTAAAAAGTTAAAGAGAACTAGGTCATCTGCAAATGAGGAGAGTCTTAACTGTTCGCTACCATAGTGAATGCCCTTAAAACCTTGGCAAATGTTAATATAATTTAAAAATAGATCTGAGGCTATCTAAGCTTCTTAAATGAGTAAACCTGCAAAATGTTTGTGAAAACAAGCAACTTTACAATTTACCTCTTAGTAAACATTCCATCCAATCTCCAGAACGGAGGGATTTTTAATTTTATAGTTTACTGCATGTTGCCTAGGTTACCAGCCACCTCTGCAGTCTATCAGGGATGGCCAGTCTCCTAAGTAAGATGTACATCATTTACAAGCTCTTCTCTTCAGCATTTGCAGGTGCTGCTCTGAAAAATGGCAAAATCACTGCATCCGGACACCTTCAGTGCCATTGTGCTCCATGATTGCTGCAGCTGAGTGCACATTTTGTGGAGAGCGAAAAGTTCATACCTGTGGCTCAGGCTTGTCGCCATCCTATGGTATAAAACTTCATGAACAAGGAGGCAAGCAGAAAACTGGGAGGCAGAGGAGCAACGCGATCGAGAAGAAAGAAGTTTAGACAACCTTGTTAAGAGAAGTGAGGAAGGGTATATCCCATGTAGCATCCTAGAGCTATAGGCAGGGAGTTAATACCATGACTTTTTACAGCAGTGTTTAAGGTTCTTTATTATATAGCACTTTCTTTTTATGGCACTAAGAAATAAGGGAAAAGCTCCCACCGAGACGTGCGAGGATGCAACAGATGGCAGCCATATACTATACTATACCAATCGTGATCATGTAAACCCCAAAATGACACTATCAATAGTGACAGCATCATCTAGATGGCTTACAGAGAGAGGGAACTTCCTTTTTCATCTTACTGGCATCCCCGTGATGGTGGTTGCTTTAAAAAAATTTCAACAAAATTTGTAAAAATGTAAAAACTTATGTCACACATTGAACGGTATAAAGACAAGACAATTCGTGAACTGCTATTTTTTTGTTTTATTTTTATTCTGCCTCCCAATCAGAATAAAGCTCAGTTCACATTTATTCTGTGTGTTTACATCAAAGATTCCATCCAGATCTGCATAAAATGTGATCCAGACAGAAACCCCGATGGAACCATTCAATAAAGTGATGCAGATGGAATCACTTTGTACTCTGTTTGACCTCTTTTCTGGTGGTGTCCTGTCATTAAAGGCATGCACAAAAGAGTTCTTATCAACAGTTTTGTGCATGTCTAAAAATATGGGACACCATTGGACCAGAGGCCACTGAAGTGATTTGTTTTGTCTGAATTCCACTTTTTGGGGCATTTAGACAAAACTCCTAAGGCAAGTGCTCAGCAGAGAGCACAGAACAAATAGAAAAGTAGCCTTAAAAGCTATAAAAAATGTTTTGTACCTTAAAAAAATAAATTCATCCTACAAAAAACAAGCCCCACACAGGTCTAAAATCTGTCAATGTAAAACAGGGGGTTTTCACATTACTGGTAGCCTATAGTCTCTGCAAAATCTCCCAAAAATCAATCTCACACAAAATATGCGCTTCAAAAGTCAAATTATTTTCCTTCTGAGCCCAACCATAGTTTGTAGCCACCTGTATGGCAATTTGAAGTGGTTAGAGCCCACTTAACAATTTAGAGGGCACATGTCTCCAGAAGCACAAGCTGGGCACGATGTATTGGGTACTAAAATGTCAGTTTGCTATTTTCACTCTGTAACATTCCCTTTGTGCCTAGTTCTGTGGGGTCAAAATGGTGAATTGATCACTAGGGGTGTAATTTCTCAAAATGAGGTAAGTTTTGAAAGTTTCTGCTGTTCTACCATCTAAGAGGCTCTGCAAATGGCACCTACAAGCTATTCCATACAAATCTGTGCTCCATAAGTCAGATAGTGATTTTCAGTCTTGATTTTCCTGCCATGTGTCCAAACAGCAGTCTATGACCACATATGGGGTATGGCCACACTCAAGAGAAATTGTCTAACAAATTTTGGTGTCCATTTTCTACTTGTAGAAATGAAAAAAATGAGCCTAAAATCAAATTTTGTGAACCATTTTTGGGTTCAAAATGCTCACCACATCCCTAGATAAATTACTTGATATGTGTAGTTTCCAAAATGGGGCCACTTGTGAGGAATTTCTGCTATTTTGGCATCTCAGGATCTCTAAAAATATGACAAGTAGTGTTGAGCATTCTGATACCGCAAATATCGGGTATTGGCCGATATTAGCGGTATCGGAATTCCGATACTGACTTCCGATACTTTTGTCATATCGGATACCGGAATTGGAATCGGAAGTTCCCATCATGCTATGAGCCTGCTTGCTTTGATTAAGCCAATGGGAATCCTCCGAAGTGTGGGCACATCCTGTTAGGCATGTAGGCATGTTAACTATTGGCATGGCTGTGATTGGCTGCCGAAATGATGTCATGATGCACTATAAAAGCCACCGCAGCCGCCATTTCTGGTTCACTCTGCTGTGAATTCAGTTAGGGACAGGCTGCTGTAGAAGACTGTGAGGGACAGTTAGAAATAGCGATTCCACCAAACATCTAGTGCTTTACCCAGGCTACATAAACCACCACTGTAGCCTTCTTTGCCCTAGCAGCAGTGTTCACAGCTGTCTGCAAGGGCTGTGTGAGTGCAGCTCACGCTGTGGAGTGGGTCCTGCAGCCACGTCAGGTTGTAGGCTGCCCAGCGTGCCTCACTGCTGCCTCATACATCTTTTAATTTTTGAGCTGCATTTTTTACATAATTTCAATCTAGTGTGCTTCCATCCGTATCCATATACGTTGGTTGCAAACACTAGTAGTAGACAGCGGAGCCTTTCTGCAGCCTTTCAGTGCTAGTGTCCACTTTGCTGCACTGTTCACGGCTGTCTGAGAGGTCTTTGACTGTGTGTGAGTGCAGCTCACGCTGAGTAGTGTGTCCTGCAGCTACGTCTGGTTGTAGGACGCTCAGCGTGTCACTGCCTCACACATTTTTCTTTTATTGCAGCTCATTTTTTCTTCTATTAGTGTGCATCCATCCGTCTCCATCTACGGTGGTTGCAAACACTATATAGGAGTACACAGCGGAGCCTTTCTGCAGCCTGTCAGTGCCAGTGCCCACTTAGCTGCACTGTTCACGGCTGTCTGAGAGGTCTCTGACTGTGTGTGAGTGCAGCTCACGCAGAGTAGAGTGTCCTGCAGCTACGCCTGTTTGTAGGACGCTCAACGTGCGTCACTGCCTCACACATATTTGTCTTTGAGTGCAGCTCATTTTTTCTTCTCCTATTAGTGTGCATCCATCCGTATCCATCAACATTGGTTGGTTGCAAACACTATATAGGAGTAGATAGAGGAGCCTTTTTTTCTGGCTTGTGCCCTGCCGGCGCAGCCAGATTAGTATTACCCAATTTTTTTGGAGCCTCATCTTTTGCATTGTAGGTTACCTGCCTGCATTGTAATAGCTACAAAAAGTTGGTGATACTATCAGTTTCAATTCTTTGTTCACATACTTTGAGTTTGTTTCCAACAAAGAAACCACAAAAAAAGTTCACCAAACACTACATTTGGAACTTGTGTAGGCCACATCAGCTCCTATTAAAGTGTAGTCCACACACACACACTTCATAAAATTAGTGTTTCTTGTACCTGTAACCAGCTGTTCAGGAATAAGCACACTAAGGCCCCCCTTTGTACTTTTCTGCCTATCTTAAGCAGTCTGGCAAGATGAAGAAGGCAGGGAGTAAGGCGCGTGGGCGTGGGCGTGGGCGTGGAGTTTCAGCAGGGAGAGGACGTGGGGATTCTGCAGGGAGAGGACGTGGGGATTCTGCAGGTAGAGGACGTGGGGATTCTGGGCCTGCTGCGGGCACCAGTGGATCAGCATCCCCCAGTTTTAGCAGGCAACAGTCCTTTACGCGCAGCTTTGTAGGACCTCAACGTACCCCACTGCTGCGGGAGGAACAAATTGAAGCCGTTGTCGGATGGATGGCAGCTAACGCATCGACTTCAATTACTTCCACAGCCTCTCAGGACCAGAGCACCGAAGAGCAACCATCTGTCTCTTCACCACCTGCCAAAGTGCCCAGGCAGTCAGAGAGACATGGACAGGAGCCATCACAGTCTCTACTTCTGTTCTCGGAATCTGTTGGCTTGGAAAGAGGGGGCCAGCCAAGCAGCATTCCTGAATGTGAAGAAGAGGGAGTATGCAGTGATGCGCAACTTCTTTGTCCCTCTGAATCTGAAGAGGCGAGTGGGCCAGTGCCTATGGTCAGCACACCTCAGTACGCATCAGATGATGACGAGACTCAGTTGCCACTTTCTGGTGCGTACGGTGCTGGCGAGACAACCCCGGAGAATCAGCTGTTTGAAGAGGGGATGGAAGATGATGAGGTCCTTGACCCATCATGGCGTGAGGAACAGGAAGGTGGTGGGAGCAGCTCGGAGGAAGAGATTCCCCTACCGGCCAAAACAGGAGGCAGAGGGAGGGGGAAGACTTGGTTGCCTGTACCCTCCATTTCGGCACCCGTTAGGAGCATTCCTCATTCCAAAGGCAAAACGGGCGCTCCCAAGACTTGCAGTGCGTGGTCCTTTTTTGACACAGTTGCAGATGACATTTGCTTTGTCAAATGCAAGCTGTGTCATCAGAAAGTCAAAAGAGGGAGAAATGTCAGCAACCTCAATACCACAAATATGTGGAAACATGTGCGCACCAAGCACGAGTTGGAGTTGCAGAGACACCCTGAAGACGTAGGCCAACGTACAGCACCACCTACCACCTCTTCAGTTCGTGTTGGGGCCTCTTCCTCCAGCTCACACACTGCTGGTTCGGCTTCCTCACAGGATCGCCAAGGAAGAACCTCTGCCACTGTTGTCCGGAGACCCTGTCAGATTCCACCCATAGCAGCACGTTCCCATCCATCACAGCCATCGGTAGCACAGGCATGGGATAAAAGTCGCCCTTGCTCGGCAAACCATCCCCGAGCACAGTCTCTGAATACTGGCATTGCCAAACTTCTGGCAGTTGAAATGCTGTCATTCAGGCTGGTGGAAACTGACACCTTCCGGGACTTAATGGCATTGGCAGTCCCCCAATACAACGTGCCCAGCCGCTTTTATTTCAGCAGGCGAGCCGTCCCTGCCCTGCAGAAACATGTTGAGGGCAAAATAAAACATGCGCTACTAAACGCCGTTAGTAGCAAGGTCCACCTGACCACCGATGCGTGGACCAGTAACCATGGACAGGGACGATACCTTTCCCTCACTGCCCACTGGGTCAATGTTGTGGAGCCGGGTACAGATCTGGAGAGTGGCGCTGTACGTGTTCTTCCAACCCCACGGATTGCAGGACTCCAGTCTGTACACATAGACTCCTCCTCCTACTCAAGTTCCTCAGAAACAGCAGAGCAGTAGCCTGTTACGACCGATATGAGCACAGCCGTGGCCAAACGTCAACAGGCTGTACTCAAATTAATTTCTTTGGGGAATCGAAGCCACACAGCGCAGGAGCTCTGGAATGCTATCAAGCAGGAGAGCGATGTGTGGTTTGGGCCAGCGAATCTCCAGCCGGGCTTGGTAGTGTGTGACAATGGCCGAAATCTGGTGGCAGCTCTTGGCCTAGGCAACCTCACACACATCCCATGTCTGGCACATGTGCTTAACTTGGTCGTGCAGAGCTTTCTGAGGGACTATCCGGATCTTGATGCACTGTTGCACAAGGTCCGCATAGAGTGCGCTCACTTGCGGCGTTCCAGCACGGTAAGATCGCGCCTCGCTGCTCTGCAGCGACGATTTGGCCTTCCGGAATATCGCATCATATGTGACCTACCCACCCAGTGGAATTCAACGTTACATATGTTGGAGCGGTTGTGTGAGCAGCAGGCAGCAGTCATGGAGTACCAGCTGCATCAGGCGCAAACAAGTCGCACTGTGCGCCGTTCACACTTCAGCACCATTGAGTGGGCCTCTATGAAGGACATCTGCCTCGTTTTGCGTGCCTTCGATGAATCCACGCGGATGGCGAGTGCAGATGATGCACTAGTCAGCATGATTGTCCCCCTTATCTGCCTGCTTCAACAAACACTGCAAGCACTAAGGGATGAGGTTTCGGAAGAGGTGGAGGATGAGGAGTCCCAAATGCCATCTGCTTCTGGACAGTCTGCGCTACGTGTTTCCTCACAAAGGCCTAGGCAGGGGACACTTTGTGAGGAGGATGAGGAGGAGTCGATGGAGGAGGAAGACATCTCTCCAGAGGAGGGAGGTACACAAACCTCTACTCAGTATGTACAGCGAGGGTGGGGTGATGCAGAGCAGGCCGAGGTCACGCCTCAAACAGGGGACAGTGGTTCTTTGACAGTTGGGAGTCTGCAGCACATGGTTGATTTCATGCTGCAGTGCCTGAGAAACGACCGCCGCATCGCCCACATTCTCGTCTCGCTGATTATTGGGTGTACACCCTCCTAGATCCTCGCTACCGGGACAGCGTACAAAGGCTCATACCAACGTTGAACCGGGAGCGTAAACTGCGGGAGTACGAAGAGTCACTGGTGCAGTCCATAATGTTTTCCATTCCACCCGACAGCATTGTTGCTAGTGCTTTACAAAGCAGCTCTGTGCGTCGAGGCAGTGGAGGAAACTCTGCACAAAGAGGGAGCAGAGGCAGCGCCGCAGCACAAGGCAAGACCACTATGGCCCAAATGTGGCAAAGTTTTGTGTGTCCACCACAATTGTCTACACCATCAGCGACGCCTCGAGTCAGCAGGAGGCAACGCTTCCGTCAGATGGTGTCAGACTACATGTCTTGCCCTGTCACTGTACTCCCAGATGGCTCTTCCCCCTTCAAGTTTTGGGTCTCTAAGCTGGATACATGGCCAGAGCTTAGCCAGTATGCATTGGAGGTGCTGGCTTGCCCTGCTGCCAGTGTATTATCGGAACGTGTCTTTAGTGCCGCAGGTGGTGTACTAACAGACCGTCGCACGCGACTATCTTCCGATAATGTTGACCGGCTGACTTTTCTGAAAATGAACAAGGCCTGGATCTCCAAAGACTTTGCCATTCCTCTTACAGACTAAATTAGTGGTTGGCAACTGTATCCAGGTCTGCTGGTGTGTTCATTTTTCTACCACCTGAACTATAATCCCTGTGCTTCAACACAGCCAGTTGTCGCTCAGATGTGTCGTCTGCACAGAGAAACACACTAGCTCCTGTGTTAGTGGGGTTCAGTAACGCCAGCTGATCCCCTGCTGTGTGGACGGCAAAGTCACCAGCTCCATCAACATTCAAACCACTACTGATTTTTAACCGTGCCCAACTTAGGTCTCTGGCTCCACTGTCTCTACTATTTCCCCTGGCCTCCAACCCCGCCATCTACATCTCTGAAGTGGCATCAGCACAATCTACACTTGTTCCTGTGTTACTGTGGCTCAGTCCCATCAGTTTATCCCCTGATGTGTGTCTGGCAAGGTCTCCTGCTCTGTCCACATTCCCATAACCAGTAGTGGGAATGAGGACAGAGCTGGCGAACTTGCCGGACAAACATCAGGGGATCAACAGACGGGACTGAGCACCAGTAACACAGGAACAAGTGTAGATTGTGCTGACGCCACTTCAGAGATGTAGCTGGCGGGGTTGGAGGCCAGGGTAAATAGTAGAGACAGTGGAGCCAGAGGCCTAAGTGGAGCATGGTTAGAATCAGTAGTAGTCAACAACCTCCATAAAAACCGCTGCCCATTGGCCTCTGCATGCGGCATGCGTAATCCTGGGCTCCAACAGTGTCAGTTGGTGTTCAGAAGTGTCGTCTCCACAGAGCCAAACACATTCGTTCAAGTGTTAGTGGGGTTCAGCACTGCCAGCTGTTCCCCTGCTGTGGAGATGGCAAGTCTCCTGCTGCCTTCACCTGCCAAAAGCAACAGGCCCCAGCCTGCTCCTGGCCTAATCCTGGGCTCCAACAGCATCAGTTGGTGTTCAGAAGTGTCGTTTCCACAGAGCCAAACACATTCGTTCAAGTGTTAGTGGGGTTCAGCACTGCCAGCTGTTCCCCTGCTGTGGAGATGGCAAGTCTCCTGCTGCCTTCACCTGCCAAAAGCAACAGGCCCCAGGCTGCTCCTCGCCTAATCCTGGGCTCCAACAGCGTCAGTTGGTGTTCAGAAGTGTCGTCTCCACAGAGCCAAACACATTCGTTCAAGTGTTAGTGGGGTTCAGCACTGCCAGCTGTTCCCATGCTGTGGAGATGGCAAGTCTCCTGCTGCCTTCACCTGCCAAAAGCAACAGGCCCCAGCCTGCTCCTTGCCTAATCCTGGGCTCCAACAGCGTCAGTTGGTGTTCAGAAGTGTCGTCTCCACAGAGCCAAACACATTCGTTCAAGTGTTAGTGGGGTTCAGCACTGCCAGCTGTTCCCCTGCTGTGGAGATGGCAAGTCTCCTGCTACCTTCACCTGCCAAAAGCAACAGGCCCCAGCCTGCTCCTCGCCTAATCCTGGGCTCCAACAGCGTCAGTTGGTGTTCAGAAGTGTCGTCTCCACAGAGCCAAACACATTCGTTCAAGTGTTAGTGGGGTTCAGCACTGACAGCTGTTCCCCTGCTGTGGAGATGGCAGTCTCTCCTGCTGTCTCCGCATTCCAAAGACAGTAGGCCTCTGCCTACACCCTCCTATTTCCTGGGCTTCAACACAGCCAGTTGTAGCTCGGAAGTGCCGTCCACACGGAAAGAGACACTTGCTCCCGTGTCTCAGTGGGGTTCAGTAATGTCAGCTGATCCCCTGCTGTGTGGATGGCAGTCTCTCCTGCTGTCTCCACATTCCAAATACAGTAGGCCTCTGCCTACACCCTCCTATTTCCTGGGCTTCAACACAGCCAGTTGTAGCTCGGAAGTGCCGTCCACACGGAAAGAGACACTTGCTCCCGTGTCTCAGTGGGGTTCTGTAACGTCAGCTGATCCCCTGCTGTGTGGATGGCAGTCTCTCCTGCTGTCTCCACATTCCAAATACAGTAGGCCTCTGCCTACACCCTCCTATTTCCTGGGCTTCAACACAGCCAGTTGTAGCTCGGAAGTGCTGTCCACACGGAAAGAGACACTTGCTCCCGTGTCTCAGTGGGGTTCAGTAATGTCAGCTGATCCCCTGCTGTGTGGATGGCAGTCTCTCCTGCTGTCTCCACATTCCAAATACAGTAGGCCTCTGCCTACACCCTCCTATTTCCTGGGCTTCAACACAGCCAGTTGTAGCTCGGAAGTGCCGTCCACACGGAAAGAGACACTTGCTCCCGTGTCTCAGTGGGGTTCTGTAACGTCAGCTGATCCCCTGCTGTGTGGATGGCAGTCTCTCCTGCTGTCTCCACATTCCAAATACAGTAGGCCTCTGCCTAGACCCTCCTATTTCCTGGGCTTCAACACAGCCAGTTGTAGCTCGGAAGTGCTGTCCACACGGAAAGAGACACTTGCTCCCGTGTCTCAGTGGGGTTCAGTAACGTCAGCTGATCCCCTGCTGTGTGGATGGCAGTCTCTCCTGCTGTCTCCACATTCCAAATACAGTAGGCCTCTGCCTACACCCTCCTATTTCCTGGGCTTCAACACAGCCAGTTGTAGCTCGGAAGTGCTGTCCACACGGAAAGAGACACTTGCTCCCGTGTCTCAGTGGGGTTCAGTAACGTCAGCTGATCCCCTGCTGTGTGGATGGCAGTCTCTCCTGCTGTCTCCACATTCCAAATACAGTAGGCCTCTGCCTACACCCTCCTATTTCCTGGGCTTCAACACAGCCAGTTGTAGCTCGGAAGTGCCGTCCACACGGAAAGAGACACTTGCTCCCGTGTCTCAGTGGGGTTCAGTAACGTCAGCTGATCCCCTGCTGTGTGGATGGCAGTCTCTCTTGCTGTCACCACATTCCAAATACAGTAGGCCTCTGCCTACACCCTCCTATTTCCTGGGCTTCAACACAGCCAGTTGTAGCTCGGAAGTGCCGTCCACACGGAAAGAGACACTTGCTCCCGTGTCTCAGTGGGGTTCAGTAACGTCAGCTGATCCCCTGCTGTGTGGATGGCAGTCTCTCCAGCTCTCTCCAAATTCCAAATACAGTAGGCCTCTGCCTACACCCTCCTATTTCCTGGGCTTCAACACAGCCAGTTGTAGCTCGGAAGAGCCGTCCACACGGAAAGAGACACTTGCTCCCGTGTCTCAGTGGGGTTCAGTAACGTCAGCTGATCCCCTGCTGTGTGGATGGCAGTCTCTCCTGCTGTCTCCACATTCCAAATACAGTAGGCCTCTGCCTACACCCTCCTATTTCCTGGGCTTCAACACAGCCAGTTGTAGCTCGGAAGTGCCGTCTACACGGAAAGAGACACTTGCTCCCGTGTCTCAGTGGGGTTCAGTAACGTCAGCTGATCCCCTGCTGTGTGGATGGCAGTCTCTCCTGCTGTCTCCACATTCCAAATACAGTAGGCCTCTGCCTACACCCTCCTATTTCCTGGGCTTCAACACAGCCAGTTGTAGCTCGGAAGTGCCGTCCACACGGAAAGAGACACTTGCTCCCGTGTCTCAGTGGGGTTCAGTAACGTCAGCTGATCCCCTGCTGTGTGGATGGCAGTCTCTCTTGCTGTCACCACATTCCAAATACAGTAGGCCTCTGCCTACACCCTCCTATTTCCTGGGCTTCAACACAGCCAGTTGTAGCTCGGAAGTGCCGTCCACACGGAAAGAGACACTTGCTCCCGTGTCTCAGTGGGGTTCAGTAACGTCAGCTGATCCCCTGCTGTGTGGATGGCAGTCTCTCCAGCTCTCTCCAAATTCCAAATACAGTAGGCCTCTGCCTACACCCTCCTATTTCCTGGGCTTCAACACAGCCAGTTGTAGCTCGGAAGTGCCGTCCACACGGAAAGAGACACTTGCTCCCGTGTCTCAGTGGGGTTCAGTAACGTCAGCTGATCCCCTGCTGTGTGGATGGCAGTCTCTCCTGCTGTCTCCACATTCCAAATACAGTAGGCCTCTGCCTACACCCTCCTATTTCCTGGGCTTCAACACAGCCAGTTGTAGCTCGGAAGTGCCGTCCACACGGAAAGAGACACTTGCTCCCGTGTCTCAGTGGGGTTCAGTAACGTCAGCTGATCCCCTGCTGTGTGGATGGCAGTCTCTCCTGCTGTCTCCACATTCCAAATACAGTAGGCCTCTGCCTACACCCTCCTATTTCCTGGGCTTCAACACAGCCAGTTGTAGCTCGGAAGTGCCGTCCACACGGAAAGAGACACTTGCTCCCGTGTCTCAGTGGGGTTCAGTAACGTCAGCTGATCCCCTGCTGTGTGGATGGCAGTCTCTCCTGCTGTCACCACATTCCAAATACAGTAGGCCTCTGCCTACACCCTCCTATTTCCTGGGCTTCAACACAGCCAGTTGTAGCTCGGAAGTGCCGTCCACACGGAAAGAGACACTTGCTCCCGTGTCTCAGTGGGGTTCAGTAACATCAGCTGATCCCCTGCTGTGTGGATGGCAGTCTCTCCTGCTGTCTCCACATTCCAAATACAGTAGGCCTCTGCCTACACCCTCCTATTTCCTGGGCTAAAACACAGCCAGTTGTAGCTCGGAAGTGCCGTCCACACGGAAAGAGACACTTGCTCCCGTGTCTCAGTGGGGTTCAGTAACGTCAGCTGATCCCTTGCTGTGTGGATGGCAGTCTCTCCTGCTGTCTCCACATTCCAAATACAGTAGGCCTCTGCCTACACCCTCCTATTTCCTGGGCTTCAACACAGCCAGTTGTAGCTCGGAAGTGCCGTCCACACGGAAAGAGACACTTGCTCCCGTGTCTCAGTGGGGTTCAGTAACGTCAGCTGATCCCCTGCTGTGTGGATGGCAGTCTCTCTTGCTGTCACCACATTCCAAATACAGTAGGCCTCTGCCTACACCCTCCTATTTCCTGGGCTTCAACACAGCCAGTTGTAGCTCGGAAGTGCCGTCCACACGGAAAGAGACACTTGCTCCCGTGTCTCAGTGGGGTTTAGTAACGTCAGCTGATCCCCTGCTGTGTGGATGGCAGTCTCTCCTGCTGTCTCCACATTCCAAATACAGTAGGCCTCTGCCTACACCCTCCTATTTCCTGGGCTTCAACACAGCCAGTTGTAGCTCGGAAGTGCCATCCACACGGAAAGAGACACTTGCTCCCGTGTCTCAGTGGGGTTCAGTAACGTCAGCTGATCCCCTGCTGTGTGGATGGCAGTCTCTCCTGCTGTCTCCACATTCCAAATACAGTAGGCCTCTGCCTACACCCTCCTATTTCCTGGGCTTCAACACAGCCAGTTGTAGCTCGGAAGTGCCGTCCACACGGAAAGAGACACTTGCTCCCGTGTCTCAGTGGGGTTCAGTAACGTCAGCTGATCCCCTGCTGTGTGGATGGCAGTCTCTCCTGCTGTCTCCACATTCCAAATACAGTAGGCCTCTGCCTACACCCTCCTATTTCCTGGGCTTCAACACAGCCAGTTGTAGCTCGGAAGTGCCGTCCACACGGAAAGAGACACTTGCTCCCGTGTCTCAGTGGGGTTCAGTAACGTCAGCTGATCCCCTGCTGTGTGGATGGCAGTCTCTCCTGCTGTCACCACATTCCAAATACAGTAGGCCTCTGCCTACACCCTCCTATTTCCTGGGCTTCAACACAGCCAGTTGTAGCTCGGAAGTGCCGTCCACACGGAAAGAGACACTTGCTCCCGTGTCTCAGTGGGGTTCAGTAACTTCAGCTGATCCCCTGCTGTGTGGATGGCAGTCTCTCCTGCTGTCTCCACATTCCAAATACAGTAGGCCTCTGCCTACACCCTCCTATTTCCTGGGCTTCAACACAGCCAGTTGTAGCTCGGAAGTGCCGTCCACACGGAAAGAGACACTTGCTCCCGTGTCTCAGTGGGGTTCAGTAACGTCAGCTGGTCCCCTGCTGTGTGGATGGCAGTCTCTCCTACTGTCTCCACATTCCAAATACAGTAGGCCTCTGCCTACACCCTCCTATTTCCTGGGCTTCAACACAGCCAGTTGTAGCTCGGAAGTGCCGTCCACACGGAAAGAGACACTTGCTCCCGTGTCTCAGTGGGGTTCAGTAACGTCAGCTGATCCCCTGCTGTGTGGATGGCAGTCTCTCCTGCTGTCACCACATTCCAAATACAGTAGGCCTCTGCCTACACCCTCCTATTTCCTGGGCTTCAACACAGCCAGTTGTAGCTCGGAAGTGCCGTCCACACGGAAAGAGACACTTGCTCCCGTGTCTCAGTGGGGTTCAGTAACGTCAGCTGATCCCCTGCTGTGTGGATGGCTGTCTCTCCTGCTGTCACCACATTCCAAATACAGTAGGCCTCTGCCTACACCCTCCTATTTCCTGGGCTTCAACACAGCCAGTTGTAGCTCGGAAGTGCCGTCCACACGGAAAGAGACACTTGCTCCCGTGTCTCAGTGGGGTTCAGTAACGTCAGCTGATCCCCTGCTGTGTGGATGGCAGTCTCTCCTGCTGTCACCACATTCCAAATACAGTAGGCCTCTGCCTACACCCTCCTATTTCCTGGGCTTCAACACAGCCAGTTGTAGCTCGGAAGTGCCGTCCACACGGAAAGAGACACTTGCTCCCGTGTCTCAGTGGGGTTCAGTAACGTCAGCTGATCCCCTGCTGTGTGGATGGCTGTCTCTCCTGCTGTCACCACATTCCAAATACAGTAGGCCTCTGCCTACACCCTCCTATTTCCTGGGCTTCAACACAGCCAGTTGTAGCTCGGAAGTGCCGTCCACACGGAAAGAGACACTTGCTCCCGTGTCTCAGTGGGGTTCAGTAACGTCAGCTGATCCCCTGCTGTGTGGATGGCAGTCTCTCCTGCTGTCACCACATTCCAAATACAGTAGGCCTCTGCCTACACCCTCCTATTTCCTTGGCTTCAACACAGCCAGTTGTAGCTCGGAAGTGCCGTCCACACGGAAAGAGACACTTGCTCCCGTGTCTCAGTGGGGTTCAGTAACGTCAGCTGATCCCCTGCTGTGTGGATGGCTGTCTCTCCTGCTGTCACCACATTCCAAATACAGTAGGCCTCTGCCTACACCCTCCTATTTCCTGGGCTTCAACACAGCCAGTTGTAGCTCGGAAGTGCCGTCCACACGGAAAGAGACACTTGCTCCCGTGTCTCAGTGGGGTTCAGTAACGTCAGCTGATCCCCTGCTGTGTGGATGGCAGTCTCTCCTGCTGTCACCACATTCCAAATACAGTAGGCCTCTGCCTACACCCTCCTATTTCCTGGGCTTCAACACAGCCAGTTGTAGCTCGGAAGTGCCGTCCACACGGAAAGAGACACTTGCTCCCGTGTCTCAGTGGGGTTCAGTAACGTCAGCTGATCCCCTGCTGTGTGGATGGCTGTCTCTCCTGCTGTCACCACATTCCAAATACAGTAGGCCTCTGCCTACACCCTCCTATTTCCTGGGCTTCAACACAGCCAGTTGTAGCTCGGAAGTGCCGTCCACACGGAAAGAGACACTTGCTCCCGTGTCTCAGTGGGGTTCAGTAACGTCAGCTGATCCCCTGCTGTGTGGATGGCAGTCTCTCCTGCTGTCACCACATTCCAAATACAGTAGGCCTCTGCCTACACCCTCCTATTTCCTGGGCTTCAACACAGCCAGTTGTAGCTCGGAAGTGCCGTCCACACGGAAAGAGACACTTGCTCCCGTGTCTCAGTGGGGTTCAGTAACGTCAGCTGATCCCCTGCTGTGTGGATGGCAAAGTCTCCTGCTGCCTACACAGTCCTACTACTACTGATTTTTAACCGTGCTCCAATTAGGCCTGTGGCTCCACTGTCTCTCGTATTTCCCCTGTCCTCCAACCCTGCCAGTTACAGCTCCGAAGTGGCGTCTGCACAATCCACACTTGTTCCTGTGTTACAGGTGTTCAGTCCGGTCAGTTAATCCCCTGTTGTGTGTCCGGCAATGTCGCCTGCTCTGTCCACATTCCCATAACATAAATCAAATTCCTGCTATTCCATTTGATTGGGCTAAACCTCTATGGCTTTAATGTCTCCTCCATCTCCCACAATACATTCTACATTATTCTTAGTTGTTTTTCTTCATGTAGAATTAACCTACAAGGAAAGAAAGGTTTTTTTTTTAATTCCGATATTTTGGCCCCATTGACTTGCATTGGTTCCCGGTATCGGAATCGGCGATACCGATACTTTTTTTTAAGATCGGCCGATCCATTCCGATCCGATATTTTCAAGTATCGGCTGGTATCGCTCAACTCTAATGACAAGGTGTATGCAATCTATTCCAGTTAAATTTACACTCCAAGAATCAAACAGCTCTCCTTTTCTTCAGAGCCCTGTCATGTGCCCAATCAATAGTTCTTAATTACATATGAGGTATCTCCATGATTGGGAGCAATTACACAATAGATTGTGTGTTCATTTTCTCTTGTTACCCCTGTTGAGAATGAAAAATGTGGGGCTAATGCTACATTTTAGCTGAAAAATATGTAATTTTGTATTTATTTTATTCCATTTCGTGATAATTCATGTGACAAGCCTAAAAGGTTATCATTATCAAACGTCCTTTAATGCCTTGTGGGTGCAGCATTTAAATATGAATCAGTTTTTTTTCCAATATCTAGACCCCTATAAGTCTCTTTAAAAGAGAATAGTTCCTCAAAAACTTGTTTAAAGGATCTAGGAATGTTTAGATTGCAAATAGAAGGCTAAAAGGAGACTTAATAGCTGTCTACAAATATCTGAAGCGATGTCACAGTATAGAGGGATGATCATTATTCTCAATTGCACATGGAAGCACGAAAAACAAAGGAATGAAATTGAAAGTGAGAAGATACAGATTAGATAATAGAAAACACTTTTTGACAGAGTGATCAATGATTGGATCAGGCTGTCACGAGAGGTGAGTTCTCCTTCAATGGACGTCTTCACAACAGAGGCTAAACAAATTTCTGTCTGAGATGGTTTAAGGAATTCTGCATTGAGTAGGGGGTTGCACACCAACTCTAACATTCTATTATTCTATGAAGCCATCAAAAATCCTAACAAAATAAAGGATATTTGGAAAAAGATGCTGACATAGAGTAGACATATGTAAATATTATTTATTATCAAGGGGAGATTGTCCTTGAGAAAGCACATCCGCAAAACGCGCGTCAGGATGTCTGGTGTTGCAGACTGACAGTTTACAGCATCATTGGTAATCTACACTTTGCATCTTTTTTCATTAGGTCAGGTTAAATACAGTATGTTATCATTATATGCACTTGCTTTTTAACTCATATACTTCTGGTCACATGAATTTTCTTCACTATTATATTTACATATCTGCAGCCTGATTCTGACCCGCTTCACCACCCATGGTAACTTGATTACTCTCTCTATTTTTTGATTCCTCATACATGCATCATGGTTATTTTTGATTCATGTTCTCTTTTTAAATTTTAATGTGCATTTTGTTCAATAAAAATTAATTCATTTTATCTACATCTTTTTTTATTGTTCTTTTTGAGTGGTGTCATTGGATACTTGTGTAGGGGTGGCGAGGGAAGGCAAATTAGGAGGTGATGCTGCTGGTGATGATGCTGCTAGGTGGTGAAGGTGTGCTGTGCTTAGGTGGTGCTGATCCAACAGGCTGGGGGGGTGACCCACCTCTTGACGCAGACAGACTGGAGACTGAGACAGGAAAGCATATTCAACAGGTCCGTATTTTATTCACCAACTCCTTTAACAACCTCCACAGACCATGACAGGACTTTTGGGAATTGCTTCTCACACAGACCCGGGTACATTTACTTGTTCTGTGTGTCACCGTCGTGGTGTCCCCTGTGGTTCTCTTCGCTGTGGCTGCCCTAGGCACCTTCACCACAGCGCTTCAGCACCCAGAGTACACCATTGTCCTCACCCTCAGGGTGTCACTGTCTGCTGCTGCCGTCTATTGGGTCACCCCCCGTGACTGTCTTCACTGTAAGGCTCTCTCTGAGGGCTCTCTGCTGCCTCTCTCCTAACAGCAGACACTCCTTTCTTGCGAGCTCCCCTGGCTGACTGAAGCTTCTAGAAGCTTACCTCAGTCTTTATACTCACAGCCTAGGTAGCCCCGCCCACTGTCACCTGACAGTCACCTCTGACCAATGAGAGTGACCTTGACCTCTGACAGTTACATAACCTCTCTCATGGCAGTTATATAACTACCCTTTACAAGCTCCCCACTGCCCTCTAATGGTCACTCTCAATATGGCACCCTCTTTCTTGATCTGAGTGCCTCTGTCAGGTCAACCTCCCCACATTCTCCCTTCCTTTAACCATTGTCGTCCTCGACAATCTCATCCTGGGGTGAAAGTGGTGTCAGAGACCTGGTACTGTCATGGTCGGTGTCTGGGTCACACAGACCCTCTGTCACACAGACCCCTTTGTCACACAGACCCTCTGTCACACAGACCCCTTTGTCACACAGACCCTCAGTCACACAGACTCCTGGTCACACAGACTCCTGGTCACACAGACCCCTTTGTCACACAGACCCCTTTGTCACACAGACCCCTTACACATGTACCCAGTCTGTCTGTTCCCTTCTTGTCCCGTCATCCTTTCAACCTGGAAAAGTCGTGGTCGTCATACTCTTTGTACCCGGGGCCTGTTGAACACACCATTTTCTTTTTACAATAAATAACACTTTAACATTTCAAATGCACTACACACTTTTCATATTTGTTGCAATATGTTTTTATCAAAACAGAACGTCTTCTTTTTTTTTTCTTTTCTTTTTTTTTAATATAAAAACTGTCATACTGACATACTCCCCCTTCCTTTGACCTGAGCATCCCCCTTATGCGTTCCCACTGCGTCAGGAGATAAACATGAACAACAACAAAAACATTTCTATAAACGCGGACGTGAAACTGTCCAATGAATTGCACAACTGCCCATCAAACTCCCGGTAATCCGGGCCATCTCCTGAGGCCGATGTTTTGCCAAATCAGCAAGGGACTTAAAGTCCTGGGACTCTTGGGGTGTCTCTGGGAGTACCTTTTACGGTGGCACGTAACTTTCAGGGCAAGCAATTACTGCCACAGCGTAGTAGCCTCGGGGGCAGTACTCCTTATAGTTAGAGACCCAGTCTCCTTCTTGCAAAGCCCGGCCGTGCCAGATGGACGCCACATTTAAGTAAACTTTCTCTCCAGTGGTGCGATCTCGGATAAAGCCATACCCTTTCACCCAGTTTGCGTGCACCAGCCTCCCGATAGAACGTGGAGCCGCCATGCCCGCTTCTCCTTTTTCATGCAGCAGCCCCCAGATCTCCCGCTCTCTGGCCTTTTTTCTTTCAATGACCTCCGCAACCCAGGCGGAGGGTCCGGTATAGGCCGCAGAGTCCGGTGGGCGGGTCGAGGTTGGGGGCGAAACAGAAGCAGCCGCAGGCTCCGATAGGGAATAGGCTGCAGCCGGCTTTGACAGCGACATGGGCGCGGCCGCAGGGGAGGCCGCAGCTGGTACCAAGGCTTCCATGGGCTCCGGCAAAGCAATCTCAGGTAGGGCCACAGATGAAGCAGCGGCCGCACTTTCCGGTAAGTCAGACACTGCAGTTGATGGCCCGATTTCAGTAGTGGCCGGGAGTGAGACCGATGCATTGGAGGTCAGCTTGGCGTTGGCTACGTCGTCCCTCAGAGCGGGAGGCACCACAGCATATAGAGGTGGGCGGGGAGGCGGAGGACCAGTGTCAAGGCCCCATGGTCTGTCTGCTGCATGGTGCAAGGGGACGGGGCTGGCCTGGGGTGTCGCCGGGGGCCCGCTCACCTGCCCAGCCACCGCGGCTTCCAGGAGACTCTCCCACCGCTCCTTCATCGGCTGTAGATATTCACCCCGCCATCCGACAGGGCCGGCCTCCAGGCCCAACAGCTCTGTGGGGAAGCTCCCTGAGCCGGTCTCCCGATGTGTTTCCAATTCTTGGCACCATCGCCATTCCTGGCGTCCGATACCCCGACAGCTACATCGTCTCATGCCGTCCGAGGTCCAGTAGCTGAATGGCGCCAAACAGCCACAGGAGGGCTCTCCACCCGGGCCACTCCCATTCTTGGGGGGTGTGGCGGTGGGCTTCTCCACCCATTTTCCAGGGTCCAACATGAGGGAACAGTTCTCTTCAGACGAACACCACTCCCCCCAGGGGCGGATTTGATAAAGCCCCGGGTCACTCAGTGCAATCAGCAATGTCTGTTTCTCTTTCTTTGGGCGCCAAATCACAACAGCCATTTTATTGGCAGCCAGCAATACACAGTCCAGTTTTTTTTTATTTGTAATCCACAGGGTACAGCAACCAAACAATTCTTCACCCTACACAACTTGGGGCCTTTGCTACTTGGTGGCAGGCATGCCGCTGAAGATGTTGTATTGGCGGCAATTTATCCTGCCAACTACGCCAAAAGTAGGGGTGGCAAGGGAAGGCAAAGTAGGAGGTGATGCTGGTGATGTTGCTGCTAGGCGGGGAAGGTGTGCTGTGCTTAGGTGGTGCTGATCCAACAGGCTGGGGGGGTGACCCACCTCTTGACGCAGACAGACTGGAGACTGAGACAGGAAAGCATATTCAACAGGTCCGTATTTTATTCACCAACTCCTTTAGCAACCTCAACTGACCATGACAGGACTTTTGGGAATTGCTTCTCACACAGACCCGGGTACCTTTACTTGTTCTGTGTGTTACCGTCATGGTGTCCCCTGTGGTTCTCTTCGCTGTGGCTGCCCTAGGCACCTTCACCACAGCGCTTCACCACCTAAAGTACACCGTTGTCCTCACACTCAGGGTGTCACTGTCTGTTGCTGTGGTGGGGGGCCGGATTGGGAGGTGGGCCACTGCTTACCATGACCAGATGACACGGACACCAGGCGATGCAAGGACGAGGCGGAGACAGATTTCCGTTATAACAGTTTCAGATTTATTCGTCGTCCTCCTGACGACCACTGCCTCGCACTGCAGCCACTTTACAATTCTCCATTTCTAGGCCAGGGTATCTTTTCACCAGTCCTTTAGACGTGTCGGCATCCCTCGTGGATCTTTCACTGGGGCTGTCCTAGACCCATCTACCGCCAGCGCTTCACCTGCCCGAGGTCACCGTCCAGTCGGTACTCCCGGGGCCTCAGTTGTCCTGCGGTAAGTCACCTCACCTGTTCTGCGGTACGTCATGTCAGGGCCACCCCCCTGACTGTCCTCTCTGTCAGTTCCCTGGCCGAGCTTTCTCCATTCTCCATCTTCCGTCTTCTTCTGCTAAGCTCCTCCCAGGACTGAACACTCTGGAACCCCAGCCACTCCTACTTATCCCCTCTCTCACCGGGAATTCCCCTCCTGGGTTCCTATCTCCCCGCCCCCATGACTATGCGTTTTCTATAGCCGTAAGTTGCTGTTGAGTCCTGAACTACTCCCCCCTGCCATCTTGTGGTCAAATCTCGGTACTGCACTCCCTTTTCTGTCTTTTCCTGCTGCTACCCTTCTAACCTGTCAATCTCCGTCTCTAGTGCATGAACCGTCCCCTCCTACTGCCAGTCACGTCTGTCCGTCAAGTCACCTTCTCCACACTCCCCCTCCCTTTGTCCATTGTCATCCCGACAATCGTGTTCCCTACCTATGTCATTCTAAAGCTTACCCACAGTCTGTTGTCGGACCGGTTGTTGGGCCAAAACCTGCTGCCTACGGGGCCGTACTAAACCGGGAGCACTATGCTCCGAGCAGCCTACTGCTACTCGTCAGCGCGCACGCCACGTGACAACTCCTTTCAGGTTGGCAAGGTCCACCCGGACTACTCTATGGCGTGAACCTCCCACTACTCTCCCCTTCCACTACCTTCAGTTGTCTGCAACGCCATGACCGAGGCCTTTCGCCTACCAGGTCATCCACGCCCGCTCGTCCTTTTGGGGTGTCCGTGGTGTGGGGGACCTGACTGGCGGACCACTGTCTGGTTCAATGTTCTCCGTTTCTTCGTCCTTCACCTACAAGAGTCATGGTCGGCGTATTCGTCACTTCTACCTCGTACCCGGAACCTGTTACGCACATTTTTTTTTTTTAAACATATTATTCACTAAATCAACTCTTAACATACGGTTACTCTTATGTTAATAACAACAGGAGTTACTAAACTGGAGTAACCCTTTTTTCCTTTTCTTTAACTCCTTGCATGGGGTGGAGATGAGGCTACACGAGCCAGGCAAGTATAGTATTATACAGATGTTAAGGAAATCTCCTGTCAGCATGCAGCTTCACTTTTCTTTGGGATGCTTTCAAAGAGGGTGGCTAGTCTCATCCCCCACTACTACAGGGGCGGAGGGAGCTTTGGAAACACAGACTGATCTTGTGAAGGGGGAGCAGCCTGTGTGTGGAGACACTGCAGATTGCCTGACATACATTCTCTCATTCTAACTTCATCACATTCATGATTCTTAGTATTAAAACAGACCATCTCATTCAGAGGTTCTGATCCACGCTGCAACTTGCACACCCTAGTCATATTTTTCACATATTTAGACATCATTCAAATACAGAAGAGGGGAATTTGGAGCTGACCACTGGCCAAAAATATTCAACCACGTAGACAGATGATAACAATTAAAATGGTGTCATGAGTTACAGACTTGTTTTTCTGATATTTTTCTAGACTTTTGAGAACTAAGATTAACCATTTCTTTGACAGAGCTCATTCTCATCTCCCTCCCTCCCCTCTGGGCTCATTCTTATCTCCCTCCCCTCTGGGCTAATTCTCATCTCCCCCTCCCTCCCTCCTCTCTGGGCTAATTCTCATCTCCCCCCTCCCTCCCCTCTGGGCTCATTCTCATCTCCCTTCCTCCCCTCTGGGCTCATTCTCATCTCCCTTCCTCCCCTCTGGGCTCATTCTCATCTCCCCCCTCCCCTCTGGGCTCATTCTCATCTCCCCCTCCCTCCCCTCTGGGCTCATTCTCATCTCCTACCTCCAATCTGGGCTCATTCTCATCTCCCTCCTCCCCTCTGGGCTCATTCTCATCTCCCTCCTCCCCTCTGGGCTCACTCTCATCTCCCCCCTCCCTCTCCTCTGGGCTCATTCTCATCTCCCCCCTCCCTCTCCTCTGGGTTCATTCTCATCTCCCCCTCCCTCCCCTCTGGGCTCATTTTCATCTCCCCCCTCCCCTCTGGGCTCATTCTCATCTCCCCCCTCCCCTCTGGGCTCATTCTCATCTCCCCCCTCCCCTCTGGGCTCATTCTCATCTCCCCCCAATCATACTCATCTTCGCCCCCGCTCATACTCATCTTGCCGCCCGGGTCATACTCATCTCCCCCTCCCTGTATGCATGGCTGGGCTCACCTCGCGCGATCCCTGAATGTATCATGTTTACCACTCCAGGCGCCAGCATTCTTCCTGTGTGTGTGGTGAGCGGTCACACGATACCGTTCATTACGGTCATGAATATGGACGCCACGCCAAAGGAGTGGGGAGCGGAGGGGAGGGTCCGACCCTGACTTCTATTATAAAAAAACTTTGCCCAGGTGCTGCCCCCTGCATCATTCCGCCCTAGGCACGTGCCCTCGAGTGCCTAGTGGCAAATGCGGCCCTGCCTGTATGTGACCTAGGGTGGATTCACAGGAGTGTTTTGTTTGTTTTCCAAGAACTGCTCATAAAAGTCGATAGATGCAATATTACAACCAGGGCTGCCACCAGGAATTTCAGGGTCCCATTCTGGCAAAAGTTTGGGGCCTTCTTGAGATGCCACCCAAGCCCAGCTTTGCCTCCACTCCTCAAACCTTCCACGGTATCACCGTCCACTCTTGGAAATATTCCACTTCTGCGCCACACCAGATCACATACATAGCCATCTGCTTTTGTTTTGGCCCAAAGATTTTTTTAAGCCACCACCATGACAAGGTAGACTATTTTGGCTGGGCCCCACTGTGCTCTAACCTATTAAATATTTGTTAAAATATCTAATACTCTTTTTAGCTATATCTTTATTTTTCTTTAAGGGAGTGTGTCACATAATATTTTTAAAATGGCCAATAATACCACATATAAGGGACAAATACTGTCACACCATGGTAGGACCACATATTACCACCACATAGTGACCACATAATACCACATAAAAGAAACAAAAGAAACAAATACCACCACACCATGGCTAGGGCATATATTACCACCATAGAGTGACCTAATAATACTACATATATGGGACAAACACCACCACACCATGACACATCGTACCACCACATAGTTACCGAATAATACAACATGCAAGGAACATATATCGCCACAACATGACCAGATGGCATATTACCAGCACATAGTGACCGAATACTACAATACTGATCATTAATAAAAAAATACATACTAAATGACATTATACACAGGAACTTTGTATATAATGTCAGTGTACAGGTAATACAGTCATCATCAGTGACATTATACACAGGAGCTCTGTATATAGTGTCAGTGTATATATTGGGTAAGGAAAAATAAAAAGAGGAAA
This sequence comes from Dendrobates tinctorius, assembly GCF_039654945.1. Classification (NCBI taxonomy): domain Eukaryota; kingdom Metazoa; phylum Chordata; class Amphibia; order Anura; family Dendrobatidae; genus Dendrobates; species Dendrobates tinctorius. The sequence continues at coordinate 15,611,759 of NW_027361708.1, read as the reverse complement.
AGAACAAACTACTAGATATGATATGCAGTCAAGTAGGGAAATGATGGATGGATCCAAGGAGGATGGGGAAAACCAGATGGGGTCAATATAGATGACCCTGCAAGGAAAACATAAAGTATTAGTATACGGGGCCAAATGAGTGCCATACATATTAGAACATAATATTATAGCCCCCATACCTTATAAGCAGTCAAATGACGAAATAAAAGAATAACACATTAAATTTTGACATATTAAAATATGAAGATATAAATATATGAAGATATATTTATATATATACTGTATATTACAAATTTCACCATTATTCTATATACATATGTTGTTTACAATGGCACTTCATCACACTCTTCTTTAATTTGTTAAATGCTCTTCCTGCCTTGTGGATTGCTAAGCAAGACTTCTTCCTGCTTTTGGAACGCAGACTTTGACTGCTTCCTATTAATGGAATGCACAGCATTGCTCCTTCCTGCCTGTGGAATGCAGGACAGCGCTCCCCCTGACTTCTGGGACACGCTACGCTGTCCCCGCCACCAGGGCATATAAACTTCACATTCCTCCAGCTATTGTGGACAAGATGAGCGGTGGACACCGCGTCTTTATGATTCACCTTAACCCCTGATCACCATTGGTAAGTTTTCTGGATTCAGCGCCTCATACAATCATTCAGCAGTGAAGGCCTGGCAGAGCATCAAAAAGGAGGAAACACAGCATCTGGTGATGTCCATGAGTTGAAGACTTCAGGCAGTCATTGCCAACAAAGGGTTTTCAACCAAGTACTAGAAATGAACATTTTAGGCCTCTTTCACACTTCAGTTTTTTGTGTCAGTTAAAATCCGCCAAAAACGCGGAAAAGCGGATCCGTTCCTAACTGATGTGAACGGAAGCCACAGGATCCGTTTTTTGACGGATCCGCCGAATGAAGAATTTTAAAGGAACCGCTGTCCAGGAGGAGGAGAAAGAGAGAGATTTTTTTTCGTCCGCCAGAAAGGATTTCAGGGTTAAATTTCCGGCTGACTTCCTTTCTACGGGCATGCGCACTGTAAAATGCGGATCATACAACAAAAAAAACGTTGCAGGGTCCGTCCAGGCATGCCGGCGGACGCAAAAAAAAGTGGCGGATCCGCAAACAAGCGGATCCAACGGATGGCCATCCATCAAGATCCGCCGGTAGGTAATGCAACTCAATGGGGAAAAAAACGGATCCGCCAGAAAAATGGCGGATCCATTTTTTTCAAAACTTGGCGGATTTTGACTGATGGTCAAAAGCGGAAGTGTGAAAGAGGCCTTATTTACAATTATTTAATCTGTCCAATTACTTTTGGCCCCTTTAAACACAGGATGGCACATGTGAAGGAGCTGAAACTCCTAAACCCTTCATCCAATTTTAATGTGGATACCCTCAAATGAAAGCTGAAAGTCTGAACTTCAACTGCATCTGAATTGTTTTGTTTAAAATTCATTGTGGTAATGTCTAGAACCAAAATTAGAAAAATGTTGTCTCCGTCCAAAAATATATGAACCTAACTGTATATACCATTCGGTGTATTACAATCACTAAATATATACATATATACATATCTTTTATTCCAAAACTTATATATAACTCATATATAATCTCTTCTTTCTGTGACTAGCAGTAGGGTGGGTCTCCTTATTCCTCCTCCCGTTCCTCTTCCTCACTCCCTGATATTCAACCACTAATGTATATATAATTATGTCACGGGTTATTGATATTGTATATTAAGCTTTGCTATATATTTTCCTCTGTATGTATGAAGACCTGCATGTTGATTTTTGTCCTACATAAGGACTTGTATGTTGATTCTTTGTTTATACTTTACTGCAGACTGATGAAGGTCTAGGTTAGACTAAAACGTATACAGATTGCAAAAATAAAAATCCTTTGAAATGACATACTACTGTAAGTTGAGTGCCAAGTTTTCTATTACATTGTACATCACTGATGACATCATCACAGATGGCAGTTCTGATGCTCTGTGACATCACAGTGACATCACAATGCTGCTGACATCATCACAGCTGGCAGTTCTGATGCTCTGTGACATCACAATGCTGCGTTCAGTGTTCTATGCGCTGGAGGACACTGGAGTCTTTTGAGGGTTTGATGTTGGAGAGGATGGATGTGCGAAGAGTTGTTGTAGTGCTGTTCACAATTTTTTTCAATTGTGCAGAAGCGAGACCTACTGAACCGCCAGAAGGTAAGAGACACTGATAAATGAGTATTAAATTTTGTATTCTTCTTTATATGTTAATGGGTTTTGGCTATAGAACAGTTATTTATGATATTGCATTTTATCACCATTCAATTGAAAGTCATTGAAGTGCAATACCGGACACAGCCCATTGGCAGAAGTGGTGCTGTAGTACAAAGAACAAAGAAATTAGCAATTATTCTATAATTTAATCATTCCCTTTATAGAAAAAAAATGTGTCTGTCTGAAGCCACCACTAGGGGGAGCTCACTGAATACTGATTACTATTGAGTTGAGTATATCCATGTTTGTAGCAGTTCCCATATTCTCTAGTGGTGGCAGACAGAATTGAGTCATTTACCTCTATGGCTATGCAGGAGATTGTTAGCTCCGTATCAGAAAACTCAGCTCTGGCCGTTATAAAGGAATATGAGGATATTAATCAATGAGGCCCCTTGAACATATTTAGCTCCTGAATGTTATCTATGGGTGAACATTTACTCTCAGCTGATGATACAATGTATGTAATATCTCTATGGCTTTTCAGAAAGGTAAATGAAGGTAGAATCCCCCTGTACATATTATATTCCCATACACCGCCATCATTCAGGCCATCTCTGATGACATCAGCAGCCCCCAGACTACAGAATTCTGATGCTGTGTGACATCACAACCCTGGGACCAGTGTCCTATGTGTTATGGCGCGGAATCTTTAGAGGGGTAATTTTGGACAATATAGAAATGCAGAGAATTGTTCTCTATTTTTTGGTGATTTGCTCATGTTCAGGTGAGAACGTTCCAATGATATCAGCAGGTAATGGACGTTATCACTGGGGACTGTGTAAGCTTCTAGGGTTCAGTTAAAAGGCGTCTTCTATCCCCCTCATGTTACAGTATTGGGGTCACTTGCTGCTATCATGGGTTTCATGTCTTCATTTTCCTTCTTTCTCTTCTGGACAGCGGTTTCCCAGAGACCATGGACTGGGACGATTCCCAGACTGAACTTGGAAATCAGTGACGATAATAACAGTGAGTAGTCATTTCCTTAATCTCCTAGCTCAACTCCCATCATCCTATACCAAGTCCTGCCTGCAGCTATATATAATGTGGCGCCCCTTATCCTGACAATGTCTTCTAGAATATTCTGTCTCTGATAGGAATTAATAACCGCCATCTTGTTTCTTTATCTCTAGTCATGCGTCGCTATGTCCTGCCTATAGGGCTGATGATAACGGTTGCCTCTTTTGTTGGAACCTTGATCTTCTGGTGAGTTTCCATCTCCTCTGCATATCACATATCACATTATTCTCTTTCCAAATAAATGGGCAGCATGGTGGCTCAGTGGTTAGCATTGTGTCCTTGCAGCATTGGGGTCCTGGGTTCATATCCCGCCTGCCTGCTGTGCCCAGCACCATTTTCCACCGGAACATAGCGGTCACAGGCCTCTGCTGATGTCACTTGATGCCTTGTTGACAGGGTGAGACTACTGGTTAGCAACTACTTGCCTTTTTATTAATCCCAGATATCCACTTTGATATAATGGGACATGGCTTCATCACATGCCGGCTGATGAGTAAATAGGATGATGGAGCTCTGCAGTCTCCATTAACAGTTCAGGTCATATAATAATAATAATAATAATAATAGTAATCTTTATTTTTATATAGCGCTAACATATTCCGCAGTGCTTTACAGTTCGCACACATTCTCACCGCTGTCCCCGATGGGGCTCACAATCTAAGTTCCCTATCAGTATGTCTCTGGCAGTATGTTATATAAGTCACAAAGGCAGCACGGTGCCACCTCTCAGGGTAAAGACAATACAATGAAGTCTGCCAACATTTGTGGACGTCGGCTCAGACATTTTAAGCTATTAATGACTATTACAAGTAGACACAATTGTATCTGACAAAGGGATGAAAGTATTCTGAGTAGATCATCACCTATTGCATTAAAATATTATTTCAGTTACATTTTAAATTAAGTATTCAAAATGCACGATAGCAATATATATGGACAGTTACTATTCTGTGCATCAGCACGGTGGCTCAGTGGTTAGCACTGCAGCCTTGTACCACTGGGGTTCTGGGTTCGAATTTCACCAAGGACAACATCTGTCAGAGTTTGTATGAGTTTCCTCCGTGTTTGTGTGAGTTTGCTCCTGGTACGCCACTTTCATCCCACACTCCAAATACATAAGGATAGGGCATTTAGATTGTGAACCCCAATGGGTTCAGCAATGATGATGTCTATAAAGTCATGTGAAATTACTGGCGCTATATAAGTGAGTGTTTGACCTACAAGGGGCACAGTAACTACGGCAGATGGGCAATACTACAGGGCTGTGATATAATCTGTAGCTGCCTGTCCTGGTGCTGTATTATGGTGTAATATATTAGGACTGGTACCCTCTGTGGTGGGGCAGGGGCATATTCTGGTGGGTATCTGAATATTATCTTCTGTACCAGTTTACATAAAGATATTTCTCTATGTCACAGTTTCTTGTATGGGATCCGGAGATGTCGAGGCAAGCAGAAGGAGGCAGACCTGACTGAAGTTGTCGTCTTGAAGCCAGGTAACTATTATTATAAAATATGTCATCCATCATTACTGGTGATGTCACCATGGGTGGTCTGTCCACTACTCTAGAAACCAGCTTATGTCTTCTATGGGCTGCAGTGCTATATTGGGGCCACATTGCATTACACAGTAGTTTTATCGGAAAAGGTTTTGTGGAATCTGCTGTCTACTGGTTTGTAGAAATGACTGAATCACTTGAAATTAGAATTCTACAGCTTGCCCGAATTAATCCCCAAAATTGTTTAAGGATTTTTGTTTAGTAGGAAAATTAGAACAGAGGGGTATTCACCTGCCCTCCTTGTTTCAGTGTGTGACGAACAAAAAAAATGCTGCAATGATGCTGATGTTGCCATAGTACATCACAGATAAATCAATTCACACTCACACTGACTGTCACATGACTGTAGTTTGATATCCCGCGGCTCGGGGCTCCTTCCCTGTCTCTAAAGCTAGGGGCGACCTAGCTATCCCTGCTCCCCGGATTACTTCTATGGAGAAGATGCTGGGGCCATGTACCTTGCTGAGCTCTGGAATAAGCCCTTATCTGTCCACTCACTCACCACGCAGCTGTCAGCTTTACCTTCACTGGTTACCAAAAAAACAGGGGAACCCATGACATTTTAAAAAAATATCATTTATTTATTGCACAGGCACCGGATGGTGAATCCTTTCATCAGCCTTGCCTGCTTTCGCTGCTATTAGCGAGACCAGTCATATGGTGATGAGAGTAGTACTCTCATCAGCTGACGTCTGTGACCGGCGGTAACTTTTTACAGCCGGCCAGAGCTGCCCATTCACACGCTGTTATAAAAAGAGATTTATATTTTTTTGCTCCCGTAGATCAGAAAGTACCAACTTCAGATAAGGATTCTGACAATACTACCAGGTAAGACATACATTTTCTCCATTACTAGATACTTTATGGGGATTAGTGATTAGCGGTGGGCTCATATTTTGTTACATTTATTTCACAGATCAGATCACGGCATCACTATTATTAGTGATAATAAGGATAATGAACCATCTAATACTGAGGAGAGCCCAGACAAACAGGAGAGGTGAGTTGTTTTGTACATAAATATCTCTATATAAAACCATGAACTACGTAAGAAAAGTTTCCAGTGAATTTATAGATGATTCCTATTTTTTCCCAGTGTGCCAATGTGCAAAATCCCTGGTTGTTTCCTGGAAGAAATTGTATCACCGAGTTCCATCTACGTGACAAAGTTCCAGGAGAATAAAGAAGAGCTAGCGAAACGTCTGTATCGGCTGTATAATGAAACCATCTTCAGGAATCAGGTATCCTATCATCAGTATCTGGGTTATACATGACAGATCCATCCTCTCCCTCCTCCCTCTATTATTTTGAAGAAAAGCAGCTTTAGCTTTCTGGAGAGCACCCGAACACGTTTGTCAGTTTGGTAATTTGGCTACTGAAAATCCCAGGAAAGTCGTCATCTTATCTATTGAACGAGTGGAAACCTTACACGAGCGCAATAGACACAGAGATTCTCAAACTTTTGTAGACATTCAGACTTCTACATTTATTAATGAAACCATCTAGTTGACATTTGGACATTTTATAATCAGGTTATGTCTGTTGTTGCTCTCACAACTTGCCCCATAGACGGAGACCAGCAATGTACAGTACAGATCAACGTTGGGTACTTTGTTAGATTGGGATCGAAGAGTTTACAGATTAATGGAATTTGTTTCCTCTTTTTAGCTTCCTGAGGAAATGGAAATTGTGTGGGTAGAGATGCCTCCCCCAGTAGCCGGTATCACCTATACCTTGAGAAGGAGAAGACAACGTTGCTGCAGGATAGAACTTTCAGATAATGTCGTAACTTCTGTCGGTAAGTTTCTCATCACTTCCAGCAGCTTTATACGATAACGTGTATTCATGGGAACAAGCTGCTACCTGGGTTGTAATACATCTTATATACTTGTACATTTAATCATGAGAAGAACTAAGTACATCCTCTTTGAATTCTAGGGATTTACATATCAGGACAAAATTAAAAAAAGCATTTGGTCCTTAGAATTTCTTAAAATTAGCTAAATACAACCTTGAGAAACTACAATTCATGATAAATATCACTGTGTCATTACCTATTTGACAAAAACTAGGCCAACATGGAAAAGCAATGTGTGAAAAATTAAGTACACCTTTGCTGCTTTCATAGGAATTAACAGGGCAGTAGCAGCCATGTGCTGTTAATAATATGGACCTAAAAGAAGCCTGTCTGGTCAATAATGCCCTTAACCTGCAGATATAGGGTTAATGTGCAGGTTACTAGCGTTATGAAGGTGACCAGCCATAGTACTGAAAGCGCGGCACCCGAGAGAAAATAAACTTTATCCAGGAGCTGCCGGCTTTCAGTGATGCAGTTGTGGCCCAAGCAATTAGAGTCACCGGTCACTGAGAGTGGTGACTGTAAGCACTCCCCAGCACTGACTGACAGCCAGCTCGACAGTGCACAGTTCAGTGTGGCGCTCAGTCAGTTTCGGGGCATTTTTACAGCCACCGCTTTCAGTGTGCTAAATAGTGACTGTAATTGCTCCCATCATGCCTGTATTTCCCTTACTTGAAGACCTTCTAATGACCACATATTTTTTATTATGTCCTGATATGTAAAGCAAAAATATCCAAACAGGTTATACTAAGGTCATCTCATGCCTGTATAAATTATTTTATTTTCAGAGCGATTACGATCCACACTTGCACACGAGATGTGCCATGCTGCCTGCTGGTTAATCAATGCAGAGATAGTCAATCATGGACCGTTATGGCAGGCTTATGCAAAAGACGTCACTTCTATCCATGCTGAGCTTCCAGAGGTGAAGAAAAGGAACTATTATAGATCATGAAATAACTTCTACTATCGATGTACTTTATGGATAACAAGTAAGTAAATCTCATGACACAATGCCTCATGAAACACAATCAGTGTGGAATGACACCAGTGCGGTTCTGTTGGTATTATGGTTTTATATTTTAGTGCTATCAGAGTAGACTGACGTCTGGAAGCTGTAGGGTTATGGATGTTACATATTATATTTTGTCCTCTACAGACAGTTCTTCATATATTGGTTACAATTTGTTCTTTTTCATATAATCCATGGTACTAATCAACATTCATGCCAGTCTGTTAACCAATATTCCTTCTATCTTTGTAGATTCGGGCCTTTTAGAAAAGTAGCCAAGAATAAATGGTATTGCCCCTGGTGTGGAGGCCGATGACATCAACTGGCACCACGAAAGGATGTTACACCAACAAGAGCAACTCAGGGTGAAGAGCCAAGGCGGACAGCTCTCCACGCTACACACAGTACAAGGCTGAAGAAGCGATGGATGAATCTGCTGTAATAGAAACAACTTGTCTGATTTTAGTTTGGGGCAGCACGGCGGCTCAGTGGTTAGCACTGCAGCCTTGCAGCACTGGGGTCCTGGGCTCCAGTCCCAAGGACAACATCTGTAAGGAGTTTGTATGTTCTCCCCGTGTTTGCGTGGGTTTCCTCCGGGTTCTCCGGTTTCCTCCCACACTATAAAAACATATGGCTATTGAGTTTAGATTTTCAGCCACAACAATATCAATAATTAGATTGTGATCCATAGCAATAATTCAAAGATATAATAAAATTTAACTTCTGAGCTGAATAAAGCATTAAATTGCCTGATTTATTGCGTTCCCACCCATCTCATGATGAATAGAGCTCACCGGCTCCAGATAATAGGTGACAAGAAAACTTATCATTCACAAGTTTCCAAGAAATAAATTTTAATTTTTTTTCTGAAAAGGAGAAATGGCCAAAAATTGAAAAAAAAAAGCCCAGTGCTTTCAGACCTCAAATAATGCAAAGAAAACAAGGTCATAATCGTTTAGACATAACAATACTAATGTTTTAACTCAGGAAAAGTTCAGAAATTAATATTTTGTGGAATAACCATGATTTTTAAAAACAGCTTACATATGTCTTGGCATGCTTGCCATTACTCTTTCACACTGTTTCTAGCACACAAATTTAAGCAGTTCTTTGTTTGATGACTAGTGACTATCCATCATCCTCTTGATTACATTCCAGAGGTTTTCAATGGGGTTCAGGTCTGGAGAATGGGCTGCCCATGACAGGGTTGCCAATCCGGCTTTAAACTTCTCCACAACAGTATCACAGACCAGCCTGTTGTGTTCCTTGGACTTCATGATGCTCTCTGTGCTTCAAGCAGAACCCTGAGACTATCACTGAGCAGGTGCATTGATTACACACAGGTGGATTATAATTGTCATTTAGGACAACATTGGATCATTCAGAGTTCCACAATGAACTTCTGGAGTGAGTTTGCACGCCCCACTTTTAATTTTTTTTGCTTGCACAAAAATTTAAAATAACCAATACATTTCGTTCAACTTCACAATTGTGTCCCACTTGTTGATTCTTCACCAAATATTTACATTTGTATCTTTATGTTTGAAGCATGATATGTGGGAAAAGGTTGAAAAGTCCCGGGGGGGGTTGGGGGGGGGGTGAATACTTTCGCAAGGCACTGTATCTCCAAACTGTGGGCGATTGCCTCACTGATATTCAGCACATGTGAGTAAGGTCGCTTCGTACAGCTGAGAGAATACTAAGCAGGTACGGGAACGGACAGTGAACATGCAAGACTTCAGCACCTGTCAGAATGGTGGAAGCATCAGTCATGGACAAAGAGGATAAATTATAAAACCGCAAACAAGTTTGGTTTCAGATGGGACTAGTTACAGAAACTTTCTGCAGCAATACTGTATGTTATTAATCTATTGACCAGTCACAAAAAAGGGAAATGTTGGGACAAGAGGTTACAAATTGGCACTTTTCCTTCAAAAAAAGGTAATTTGTCACTGTACGTTCAGGAAAGTATCGCTTTGTACTTGTAGTCTTGAAGTGTTCTTTAGGAATTACTCCTTATATGAGGCTACCCTCAATAAATGATTATGATACCGGTCTCAAGGTGTCCTAGATCAATGAAATTTCTGTTATGTCTTCGGTTTTCTGCCTCAGCATTGGAAAAGAAGAAGAAGAATAAGAGCTTCCATGTCCTGTCTACTTCATGGGGAGAGCCTTTATACCCTTTACTCTTCATGGGTGGAACTGGCAAGATTCTCTCCTTGGGCATTTCGAGTTATTGTCTGAGACCAGGAAGATTAGATTTTTGTGTAGTCTAAAATCTGAAATCATTGAGCCAGGAAGAGATATCATGTGCTTGATAGCTGCCAATGGAAGGACATACCGTAATTTGCAGTGGAAGGGGTCACATCACACAGGAAAATTACTGCAATCATACTACAAGTCAGATTCCATCAGTAACATTGTGTTCTCACTGACTTCAGGCTTTAAGATAGCTACTAAACAGCTGAGCAGAATGGTATTATTTATTATTAAAGAGGACTTTTCCAGAGTTTCATAATAGCAGCTCTGCAGTCCACCTTTCCTAACCTTCTACTGCATGGTGGATGCTTCATTGCACTAGATATCGTACTCAAATACTTGTATTTAGTAAGATATAAATATTATATGAAAGTACAACCAGCAATTTCCCTTAATAATCTCCAATGTGTACTTAGTAGCATCTATGTTGTATAACATTCACTGCATACATCTCTACTAATTAGGGTAAGACTGCTCTAGATCATTGCTCCAGATATTAGCCCTTTTTCTCTTATATATGTACCACGTTCCAAGTGGAATATGGAATAGAACATGCAATATAATTTAAAATGAAGCTCAAGCTTTGGAACCATGGGCGGACATACCGCATGTGCAGCCTGTGCAGCTGCACAGAGGCCCAGAGGTAGAGGGGGGCCCCTGCAGGACAGGTAATAATGAGGGCAATCTGGCCACTTTATACAGCCCGAGGCTCCGGGAGGTCCCTGGCCAGATTGCTCTCATGTGCGGCGGGCAGGAATGGAGAGATCCTTGCAGCTCTGCTGCCTGCAAGAGAAAATGGCAGCGGAGCTACAGCGATCCGTCCTGCTCCCTGCCCCGTTTCCTGTCTCTCACACAGCAGCAGCTGGATGAGATCATCATTCAGCGCTGATACTGTGCCAGAGAGAAGAAGCTGATCACCGTGGAGAGGCTGGTGTGTGTGTGTGTCACTGTATCCATGGAGTGCAGAGGTCTTTCTGATTATGCAGTCTTGTTCCCCCCTGTGAGCTCCTCTTCCCCTCGCACTGTTCTGCAGCACAGGAAACACCCACAATTGCTGATTCCAGACTAAGATCTTTACTTCACTTCAACTCAGACAAAGCTCCTCATCTGCGTGTGCTGAAGCCAATCAAAGGACAGTGAAGTCACATTAGTAGCAGGAGAATGTGCTGGGGGGAGGGAGGTAAGGTAAAAAGGGTGTCTCTTCCTCGTGCATTCACTTTACTGAGCGTGCCATACCAAAGAACAGACAAATTGCTGCTGGAGAAAAACTTAACATCCAAACAAGCTTTGTAGCAGTCATATGCAGCGTGGCCAGGCTCCTTCTAGGAGATGCAGAAGCTGTGGAGGAGGCTGGCAGCAGGCCCACAAGGAAAGCTGTGTGCAGGGTCTCAAGTGCTGGAGGTGAAGCGATGGCCGGGGGGACCACCACAATGCAGGGAGACTACGGTACACAAGATGAGGTACAAGCAACAAAGGGTTAATTTATTTACAGACAAGGAATGCAGTGTTTAGGAAAATGCAGAAACAGGGGTATGCTATGGAAACAGACAATTTACAAGGATAATAATCTTTAGCTGGGCAGTCAAACAGCACGGAGCACCAACTATAAAAGCTCGGGCAGTCAAACAGCACGGAGCACCAAATATAACAGCTCAGTCTATCTATCCAACTGGCAAGACAACACAGTAAAGTCATGTATGATTCTACAGTAACTATAACCTATCTGGCCTTTGCTAACCAGGCCACATGGCTGCCGTGCTCTATCTATTGCAGCCTATCCTGAACCCTAGCTTATGCATAGAAGAGGTTAACACTCACAGTAGCGTTGGTATCTCAGTACATTCCCGGGAGCCTGCAGCTTTGCAAGATGGTGCGCACTTCTTCCTGGAAGCTCTGTGCAACTTGGTCTTGTGTGCAGGTCCAGTGATGCTCCTAGAAACGGTGGACTCCCTCCTCCGCATTCCTTTCTTGTCTTATCTTCGTGGCTCCTCACGGAAACACAAGAAAGCTACCTTGTTATCCCCAGAATAGTTGTTAGGCATCGGATTTCTGTCGCTGCACAGCGAGAATCCTGAACCTTACTCCCAGCGGTATCCCATTCCTCTCCAGCCACAGAGGAGGTTGCTCAGCAAACTCGTCGGTCCAGGCGCTCTGCCCAGACCAGCTCCGTGGGTTTGCTTGCTGATGCCAGCTCTGGCACATCCATGGCAATGCATGCTGCTCAGCAGCGAGATTCTCCAGGGACTAAGTCCCCATGTCGGGCCACTGAGCATGCCCATGGAGTGATCTCCCATTGGAGATCGAAGAACACGTGCTCAGGTCCTGCTCCTGTTCGGATTGGCCCATCCGAGAAGCCAGGAAGGTCCCGGATGCTCATGGCTATAAAAGGTTCGCATGGCTGCTCAGCCATGCGCAACGATAAGACTGTATTTACAGACAATGTGGAGTGAGTGATGTGTGCACGTATGAATGTCTCTGGTGAATGACTCATTAAGAAACCCCTACCCTTGGTACGCATGTGTTGGGCAGCCTAGCCTGCTAGTGCCAGGCTTAGGTGTAGGTAGGACAGAGGTTGAGTCAGGCATCAGTCCTCACCAGGGACTCGGCACGCCTCAGTGCACGTGCTCCACTTCATATCCAGCGTCTATAGCGGCGCTCGCGGTAGCGACGCCGCACGCTCAGTGGGCCTAGAAGGACTCTAACCCTGTGTCCTTGGGGTAAAGTTCTGTGGCCGTACACTGTGCGCTCTTTTGGCCGGGCTCTGTGAGCTAAACAGGCTCCGGCATCTACGTTCAGCGGTTGCTTGCATTAACAGCGGTGCTACATATAGCAGTGACCTGTGATGTTAACAGGTCTCACTTAAACGCCGGCTGGTGTGGACTCCGTGGAGTAACAGAGTCTGCCTCTGCAAGCACCGGGTCAGGGGTTACCCGCTGGTGTCCAGCTTTCTCATACTTTTTATCTCTCCGCATTGCTTAGCTGCAGGTTACCACCTCTGCACAGTGGACCCATGGCTGCGAACGCACCTCAAATCCTATTATCATCTTTATTATTGAGTGCGTTCCGCCAGCCCTTAACATAGTGGTTCTGAAGGAAACTTCATAGATTTCCTGGTAGCAAGGAATCTTGGCATACCACTACTAAGGCTTAATGCCCCCATTAAAACCACTGCGATTAATGGCACATCTATTGTCCAGGGTGGAGTGGAGTTTGTCACTGAGGAAGTATCAATGTCAGTGGGATCATTACATGCTGAACATGTGTCATTTTTTGCTATCGATAATTTATCATCCACAGTTATTCTGGGTATACCATGGTTACGCAAACATAATCTAGTCATTGACTGGCACTTGGGTGATATCGTGCGCTGGAGCCCAGAGTGTCAGGACAACTGTATATCGCTACCAGTGAACCAAGTTAAAGTCAAACCTCCCTTTGTACCTTATGCTTTCAGGGATTATGAGGATGTCTTTTCTATATTAGAATCAGAGAAATTACCCCCTCACAGAGGGTACGATTGCCCCATAGACTTGATATTGGATTCTCATCTCCCAAAGGGGAGAATATTTAATCTTTCTGGTCCAGAGCATCAGGCCATGAAAGACTACTTAGCAGACAGTTTACGAAAAGGATTTATTAGACCATCCACCTCACCAGTTGGGGCCGGGTTCTTTTTTGTGGAAAAGAAAGATGGTGGTCTCAGACTTGCATTGATTACCGTGAGTTAAACGCAATCACTGTGAAAAACCAGTATCTGCTTCTACTCATACCTGATCTTTTTAATCAGCTGTTGGGAGCCCATTGGTTTACTAAGCTTGACCTCCGAGGAGCATATAATCTTGTTCGTATAAGAAAGGGAGATGAGTGGAAGACCGTGTTTAACACATCCCTTGGCCACTTTGAGTACCTCGTAATGCTGTTTGGGCTCAGTAATGCACCTGCAGTGTTTCAGAATTTTGTGAACGATATCTTCAGAGACATCTGTGGTGTATATGTAGTCATTTATTTGGATGACATCCTGATTTATTCTGCTGACCTTATGACGCACATCCAACATGTCTGTTCTGTCCTCCAGAGAATTAGAGAGCATTCTTTATTCCCCAAACTAGAGAAATGTGTTTTCATGGCAGAGGAGGTACAGTTTCTGGGATACATTGTGTCAGCTAAAGGGTTTCGCATGGATCCTGCTAAGATCCAACCCATTAAGGAATGAGTACAACCCAAGTCTAAAGGCACTGCAGCGATTTCTAGGTTTCACCAACTATTATCGTAAATTCGTTAAAGGTTTTTCTGAGATAGCCAAACCACTCACTGATTTGACTCGGAAAGGGGTGGATGTGGTTAACTGGAAGCCTGAAGCACTTCATGCATTTTCTGTATTAAAGGAATGTTTCTATTCTAACCTGATATTGGTTCAGCCTGATCTGGACCACCCCTTTATTGTAGAGGTAGATGCCTCTGAAGTTGGAGTAGGAGCAGTGCTATCGCAAGGTACTGCATCCCTCATTCAACTTCGTCCATGTGCCTTCTTTTCCCGAATATTATTTTCCACCGAGAGGAATTATTATATAGGTAATCGGGAATTATTGGCAATCAAATGGGCCTTCGAAGAATGGCGCCACTTCCTGGAAGGTGCCAAACATAAGGTCACCGTAATTACCACAAGAACCTGACCTACTTGGAGTCAGCAAAAAGACTGAATCCTAGACAGGCAAAGTGGGCCTTGTTCTTCTCTAGATTTGATTTTGTGATCACTTTCCAACTAGGTACTAAGAATGTAAGGGTTGATGCCCTTTCTCGAAGTTTTTGCCCCTCACAGGTCGAGGACTCTGAACCGACTCCAATATTAGCTAATGGGATTGTTATTTTGGCTGTGTCTTTGGATCTTCTGGAAGAAATCCATAGATCCCCAGAACAATCCCCTGACACTACTCCTCCCCAAAAATTATTTGTCCTGGCCACACTCCGCCTTCAAGTTCTGAAGGAATTGAATGATTCTGTCCTTGCAGGGCATCCAGGTATCAATAACACCATCAGACTTGTAATTACTGACTTACCGCTCTCAGAAGGGAAGACGTGTATCTGGGTGGTGGTGGATAGATTCAACAAGCAGTGTCATTTTGTTCCTTTGTCTGGATTACCTAATTCTGAGATCCTGAGCAAACTGTTCATTACTCATGTTGTACGGCTGCATGGTGCTCCTGTGAATATTGTGTCTGACAGGGGTACCCAGTTCGTTTCGAAATTTTGGAGGGCATTCTGTAAACGGATTGGAATTGAATTGTCCGCTCCTCTGCCTATCACCCTGAAACCAATGGTCAAACCGAGCACACCAACCAAGCTCTTGAACAGTATCTCCGTTGTTATGTCTCTGAGCATCAGTTTGATTGGGTGGAACACCTGCTGTTAGCAGAGTTTGCCATGAATAATCAGTACCAGGAGTCCATCAAGACTACCCCTTTTTACTGTAATCATGGGCTGCACCAGCACTTTGGTTCATTCTCTTCTAAGATGTCAGAGCTCCCCGGGGTAGAAAGATCCATACATCAGTTAAAAACTATCGGGTCAGAAGTGTCAGGAGCCCCGCACTGCACTTGCTCACTGAGCCAGTGCGGGTGTCCTGAGTACAAAGACAGTGCTCAAAGCTACCTGTGTTTCAGGACCTGAAACACATGACTGCTGGGGGCGTGGCCTAAGCTCCACAGATCTAGGAGCTGCAGGGAAACTCCTAGAAAAGGTAACTACAGAACAATGTTAGCAAAGGGCATAGACAGAGACAGAAACCAGATGAAGCCAGGGTCAAAGCACAAGATAGCAATACAGTACCAAAGGGTTAGACAGAATGGATATTCAGGACGTAGCAATAGGTCAGAAAACCAGAAAGGGCAATAGACAGTACAATAGGGCCAAACTGTAACGGAGTAACGATAGCCAAGCCAGGAGGTCAGAACCGGAGAACACAATAGTACCAAAGTGAGAGATGGAGTATAGAGTGAGGGAACAGGCCGGGTCATACACGGGAAGCAAACAAGCAACGCAGAATACACACACACCAGGGGTCAGACACACCGGAGCAACAGTATAGCTGACAGAGAACCCTGGTAAAGAGTGAGTATAAATACCCCTCCCAGATCCAGAAAGAGGCCACGAACACTTAACCCTGTGAGTGCAGGGCAAGAACCCTGTTCAAACCATGACGGTACCCCCCTCTTAACAGGGGGCCACTGGACCCCCAGGCTTGTCTGGGTATCTGGCGTGGAAAGCCTGCACCAGGCGATCGGCATGCAACGAACTGGCCGGAACCCATGACCGATCCTCCAGAGAGTATCCCTTCCAGTGTATCAGATACTGGAGTCTCCAGCGCACCCACCGGGAGTCAACAATGTGCCCTACTTCATACTCCAGCTGCCCCTCTACAAGCACTGGCAGAGCATTTGATGAGGGATCCTCTCTCACCGTCCCCACAGGCTTTAACAGGGACCTGTGGAAGACATCAGAAATTTTAAAGGAAGTGGGCAGCTGCAGTCGGTAGGCTACTGGGTTAACAACCTCCACAACTTTGTATGGGCCAATAAACTTGGGGCCCAGCTTTATAGATGGTATCTTAAGCTTGATATTGTGGGTGGATAGCCACACCTTCTCCCCTTCTGCAAATGCTGGACCTGGCCACCTCCTCCTGTCAGCAAACAGCTTATAGTTTTCCTGGGCCTTGGAAATATTCCTCCGACACTCCCTCCAAAGAATTCTAAGACGTTGTGTCACATCCTCAGCACCAGGACAACCTGAATCCATGCGGGAAATCTCTCCAAAATGTGGGTTAAACCCATAGTTGACCTGAAAGGGAGACTTCTCAGTAGATTGACTCACACGACCGTTGAATGCAAACTCTGCCATGGGCAATACCTCACACCAGTCCTCCTGCCTGGAAGAGGCCAAGCATCTCAGAATCTGCTCAAATGATTGGTTCGTGCGCTCCTTCTGTCCATTAGACTCTGGGTGGTAGGCAGAGAAGGACAATGAAATCCCCAGCTTTTTGCAAAAAGCCCTCCAGAACCTGGCTACAAACTGTACCCCTCTGTCTGACACCACATTCATAGGCACTCCATGCAACCTAATTATATGTTGCATAAATAAGTGGGTCAAGGTATCAGCATATGGTAACACGGGGAGAGATACAAAGTGAGCTTGTTTTGAAAACCTATCCACCACCACCCATATCACCGAGATGCCCCTGGAAGGAGGAAGATTTGTGATAAAATCCATGGACAAATGTGTCCATGGTCTATCCGGAATTGGCAAAGGCACCAATTCCCCGGCCGGCCGGACCTGAGAACTTTTAGAACGAGCGCACACCCCACATGTAGTCACAAAATTTTTAATATCTGTTACCATAGAGGGCCACCAGAAATCCCTCGCAATTGCCCCCCGGGTAGCAAAAATCCCAGGATGAGCACTCAACACAGAATCATGAAATTTCTGCATAAGTCCGAGACGGAAACATTCCGGTACAAACAATTTAACCGGGGGTTTACCACCAGGAGCCCGAGCCTGGGCCTCCAAAATCCCTCTCTGTAACTGAGATGAGATTTCGGCCACCACTACTCCTGGCTGAAGAATGGAGGAGGGAGGTTCTGGAGGGGACACCGAATCAAAGCTTCGGGATAAGGCATCAGCCTTGATGTTTTTAGATCCCGGGAGGAATGTGATGGTAAACTGAAATCGAGAAAAAAAAAGCGCCCACCGAGCCTGTCTGGTGGTCAATCTCTTGGCAGACTCGATATAGGCCAAATTTTTGTGATCAGTGATGACTGTAATGGGGTGAACAGCCCCCTCCAGGAAATGCCTCCATTCTTCAAAAGCCAATTTTACCGCCAACAACTCTATTGCCGACATCGTAATTTCTCTCGGCAGAGGAAAATTTTTTAGAGAAGAGGGTGCAAGGCCTCAGATTAGTAAGGGTAGGAGGGCCCTGAGACAAAACTGCCGCCACCCCTACTTCCGATTCGTCAGCCTCCTCTACAAAAGGTCTTGACGGGTCGGGTTGTACCAATACAGGGGCTGAAGAAAAGCACTTTTCTAATGTCATGAAAGAATTTTTTGCAGCTACAGACCAATTTTTTACATCAGCTCCCTTGAGAGTGAGGTCCGTTAGAGGTTTTACCACCTGCGAGAAGCCCTTAATAAATTTCCTATAAAAGTTGGCAAAGCCAAAAAATCGCTGCAACCCTTTCGAGTCATGAGGCTGCACCCACTCCATAACAGCCTGGACCTTCTTAGGATCCATGCGGAACCCCTCCCCTGACACAATCAACCCCAGAAAGGATACTTCTTGCATGAAAAATGAGCATTTTTCCAACTTGGCATACCAATGATTCTCCCCCAGTCTCATGAGAACCATCCGCAAAAGGTGCAAGTGAGATTGACTGTCCACCGAGTACACCAGAATGTCATCCAAATACATAACCACAAAAAGACCAATTAAATCAGAGAAAATTGCATTAATAAAATTCTGAAAAACAGCAGGAGCGTTGGTGAGACCAAAGGGCATAACCAAGTTTTTGAACAGCTCTTCAGTCGTCAGGAATGCTGTTTTCCATTCGTTCCCTTCCCGGACTCTTATAAGGTTATATGCCCCACATAAATCCAGTTTAGAGAACCACTTGGCCCCGGTGAGTTGGTTACATAGATCAGGAATTAGGGGGAGAGGGTATTTTTCTCAGTAATTTTGTTTAATTCCCGAATGTCGAGGCACGGCCGCAAACCACCATCTTTTTTCTTAACAAAAAAGAAGCCCGCTGCCACAGGTGAAACAAAAGGCCTAATATGCCCTTTGTGGAGACTCTCAGTAATGTACTCCTTCATGGCTAGACGTTCGGGCCTTGACAAATTGAACAGGCGAGCCTTGGCTCCAGGGACTAGATTAATGGCACAATCAAAGGGTCTATGTGGTGGTAGCGCCTCAGCCTCACTTTCAGAAAATACGTCTTCAAAATCTTTCAGGTACTCCGGAATACCTTCCAGATCGACAGACGACACTGACACAGATTTTACTGGGGTGACAAGAGTTGTCAAGTTACAACATAGATCGTTAGCCATACAACCCCACTGAATGATCTCCCCGTGACCCAGTCAATAGTAGGATTGTGACGTTGAAGCCAAGGCATACCCAGTACCAGTCCAGCCGGCAGATTATTTATAACAAAACACCTTAATTTTTCCACGTGAGTGGAACCCACTTTCAGAGAAAAGGTATCAGTCATGAAACAAATTCCCTCCTGGGTGATAGGAGAAGAATTAATTGCCACGATTTTAACAGGATCTTTTAACCTGACTGTCCCTATCTTATGAAAAGTCACAACTTTGGCATCGATCAGATTAATAGAAGAACCAGAGTCAACAAAGGCGGTAGTCCCAACTGGACCGCCTGTAAGTTCCAGTTCCACCGGAAGCAGAATTTTAGTAAGTGAGGAAAAGGGTACCTGGGAGTCTGGGCAACCTCCTCGATTGTTACCCAGACTCAGTCGTTTTCCTGACGGCTTCACTGAAGAAGGGCAAGATGGACAGTTCCTTCTCCAATGTCCAGCGCATCCACAGTAAAAGCACAATTGGTTGTTTCTACGGTGTCTCCTCTCTTTTTCCTTCAATGACGTGGCACCAACCTCCATGGGCTCAGGACTAGATGCAGAGTCTCTCAGATTGGAGAATAAAGGGGTCTCCTGCAGCATGACCCCTCTTGCCCGCAGCCTATGGTCCATGCGGACAGCCTGGATCATAGCGTCCTCCAAAGAATCCGGTGGAGGATGAAGGGCTAGGGCATCTTTCAAACGTTTGGACAGGCCTCTACAGAACAAACCCCGGAGGGCAGCATCATCCCAGGAGACCTCCGCTGCCCAGCGTCTGAACTCAGAGCAGAACCATTCAGTAGAGTTCCTCCCCTGTGTCACACTCATCACCATATCCTCTGCTAGACGTACTCTATCAGGTTCATCATAAATGTGCCCCAGAGCCTCAAAGAACAAATTCACAGACATACGTTCAAGAGCAGAGGAAGAGAGAGAGAAAGCCCATGCCTGTGGAGCCCCCCGAAGTAGGGAAATGACAACCCCCACCCTCTGGAACTCATCCCCGGAGGAGCGGGGCCTCAGAGAAAAAAAAGCTTGCATCCTTCTCTGAAAGACCTGAACTCCTTTTTATCCCCTGAGAAAAGGTCTGGCAATTTGACTGGAGATTCAGGGAATGCCAATGACACATCTCTATCCCCAGCACTAGGAGCCCCTGCAGTGACAGCCTCCTGCACAGTATCCACCATCTGTTGCTGGGTCTGGGCCATCGTGCGCTGTTCCACATTAAGTTTGTGGAACATTTGGGTCAGGTGCTTGACCTAATCAGCCAAAGCTTGTATGGGGTCCATGAGGATAACACTTTTTTTTTTTTTTTCTTCAGAGGAAAAAAAAACTGAAATGGTCAGCTATAATGTCAGGAGTCCCGCACTGCACTTGCTCACTGAGCCAGTGCGGGTGTCCTGAGTACAAAGACAGTGCTCAAAGCTACCTGTGGAGCAGGGCAGCAGCGGAGACGATGCGTGCTTCAGAGTATCAGGACCTGAAGCACATGACTGCTGGGGGCGTGGCCTAAGCTCCACAGATTTAGGAGCTGCAGGGAAACTCCTAGAAAGGTAAATACAGGACAATGTTACCAAGGGGCATAGACAGAGACAGAAACCAGATGAAGCCAGGGTCAAAGCACAAGATAGCAATACAGTACCAAAGGGTTAGACAGAATGGATATTCAGGACTCTGTTCAAACCATGACAAGAAGTCAACATAAACTAAAAAGGGGCACAGACTAGACAAGCTTCTTCTGCTAATAGACGGCGCTCCAAGGGCCCGCACCTGGGAGTTGGAGACAAAGTCTGTCTTTCTACCAGGAATACTAAGCTTAAAGTGCCAAGCTGGGTCCCAGGTTTATTGGTCCATATGAAATTATTGAGCTAATTAGCCCAGTAGCCTTTCGTCTGAAACTTCCTCAGTCATTTAAACTGCCTAATGTATTCCATAAGTCCCTTCTCAAATTGTACCGCTCTCCGATTCATCCTGTCCAGTCCCCTCCTCCTCCAGTTTTGGTCGGGGGTGCCTTGGAATACGAAGTCAAAAGAATCCTTGACTCCCGCTTAGTGAGAGGATCCATGCAGTATCTGGTGCACTGGAAGGGCTATGGTCCAGAGGGAAGGTCCTGGGTGACTGCCAGTAACGTTCATGCCAAGGGTTTAATCAGAAAGTTTTATCTCCTTCATCCCAACAAACCGGGTTTTGAGGGTCCGGAGGCCCCTCTTAGAAGGGGGGTACTGTCACGTCACCATCGGACTCGGGGGCTGGTGTTGCTGCCTCGGCCGCTAGCAGGCGCCGGACTCCTTCGACTGGTGGTGCGGCGATAGGAGGGCTATGTCCTCATGTGATCTCACTCCTTTGACGCATGCCTCTGTCATTGGGCATCACCGTGTTTCTCCTGTGTTTGATGGTGGTGACAGAGAAGGGGCCCCCGCACAGGTGTCTGGTGGGCGCAGGATTCGCTCTTCTGTCAGAGGTGAAGGGACTGGTGCATCGCCATCTGGCCTGGTTCTGGGGGCGGTCCAGATTAGGTCATCAGGCCTGTGAGGGATAGCCGTATCCTTCAAATACTTTGGAGCCTGTCCTGCAGACCGCCAGATGTAGTCTTGGTTTCCCCAGTGATCTAGTGTTTAAATTGCTACTTTTGACTCTGACCTTTGCCTGGATTTTGGACTCTACTACAGCCTGCCGATTTTGTACCTCTGCTGCTCGCCCAGTTTTTGACTCTGACCTTAGCCTGGATTTTGACTCTGCTTTAGCCTGCCGATTTTTGTACCTCTGCAGCTTGCCCGGTTTCTGACGTTTGACTCCTGACTACGCTTTTGGTCCCGGTTTTTAGTCCCTTCCTGGTGACCGTCCTGCTCCGGTCCAGTGCTCTCATAGGCAGCTACCTCTTGGGCTCCGCTGTAATTCCAGATCCCTGTATGGGGGTAAAGGGTCTCGGGGCTTCTCGGGGTGCTGTCTTATGTGCAGCTCAGACTCGCAACTGACGGACGTTACAATTGGGTCATTCACTTCCAAATAGACCATTAATTATGGCAAAAAGATCGGACAATTTGAAAGATCTACTGGTGAGAAGCCATTATTCACCACGGACCAAACAGGTACATCGGACTGGAGAATTTATGAGGGTTTTTTTCCTTTCTCATTTTGTCTAGCTCGTAAAAATTTAGACAAAACCAAGGAATTCAAAAATTCTGATGGGTCTAGGACATAAGATTTTACATCATCTGACATGCGCATCCAAGGGGGTCATTTATCGTGCTACGTGCCCGTGCAATAAAATTTACGTAGGTATGACCACCGGTGAATTAAAAATTTGAGTGAGAAAGCATGTAAGAGATATAGAAATAAACTAAAAATTCTCAAAGTGATGAAAATCTCAAAACTATACCTAGACACTTCAGAAATTTTCATAATTGTGACACCTCTAAATTACGTATTATTGCCATTGACACAAGTTACGATGGGTCCTAGGGGTGGTGACTTATCCAAAATTTTTGCTCAGGTGGAGAGCCGTTGGATTTACCGTCTCAATGAAAATTTCAGGTTTAGTTCTTTTTTTGTAATTTCAAGTATCCTATTATTTGTTAGGGGTGGGATGGTTTTATGTTAATTCTTTGTTAATCAGCATTGTTTTAATGGTTATATTTTATATTTGTTAGGTCCTGTAACAATGTTCTTCTATCTGTGGTTAATTATTGAGATGAATGGCTTGCCAACGTGATATGACTTCATCTATGAAGCAATGAACATATATATAATTTTTCTGAACAGACGTGTCAGAGGAAGCATAACCGATTCTATTCATCTATGGTCCAATATAAATGAAGAAACTTTGCATGGGACTTTGTCAAATATTTATATACTGTACATATTTTAATTGATATGTCGTATCAGTCTTGTTCCGCATGTGGCTAAATTTATTATACTATTTTGCACTTTATTCACTTTGCACTTGAAAATTTCAGGTTTAGTTCTTTTTTTGTAATTTCAAGTATCCTATTATTTGTTAGGGGTGGGATGGTTTTATGTTAATTCTTTGTTAATCAGCATTGTTTTAATGGTTATATTTTATATTTGTTAGGTCCTGTAACAATGTTCTTCTATCTGTGGTTAATTATTGAGATGAATGGCTTGCCAACGTGATATGACTTCATCTATGAAGCAATGAACATATATATAATTTTTCTGAACAGACGTGTCAGAGGAAGCATAACCGATTCTATTCATCTATGGTCCAATATAAATGAAGAAACTTTGCATGGGACTTTGTCAAATATTTATATACTGTACATATTTTAATTGATATGTCGTATCAGTCTTGTTCCGCATGTGGCTAAATTTATTATACTATTTTGCACTTTATTCACTTTGCACTTTACATAGCATTTAAACACTTCCCTTATTAATTTATTAATTATTTATTATTTGTTATACAGGATAGTTATATTCCGATTTGCACTATGCACTTCAATATTATATCTGGTTATAATTATATAATAATCATTTATGTCCAGTTTTTCTGCTCTTGTAGGCGCTTGTTTTCACTGCAGCCTGCTTTTCCCGTTGTGCATGCGCGGCTGGGGCTTCCCTGGTTCACCATGACACGGACAAGGGAGCACATTGCACAGACGCCATCTCCATGATGGCGATCTCTGCTTGCGTTCAAGGCCGCGCCGAATTGTGGATCTAGTTCTGGCGGCTGCTGACTGTGCATGCACCAAACATGGGAAAGCAATGCTCATATTATGCGTTCAGCGCTCTTCAGCCAATCATTTCAAAAGTAAACACTTCATTAGCTAATTTGACAGACAGACTGATACTATTCAAGCTGTTCCATCCTTTTCCCAGCACACGCCTCCTGATGAAGTAATATACGAAACATGCGTTGGGGCGAAGGGGAGCACTGGTGTCTGCTAAATGTGTAAGTACTATATTGTCATCTTCATTTTGCCTTTCTATTGACTGATGGTATTATGCAGTTACTAGGGAAGTTCTGTTGATAATATATTAACTGTCTAGTGGATGCATGATAAAGCTTTTTAGCTTCATGCATTTTTTGCACAAGTAATTGATGTATGATCTTTGGACAAGCAATTTTTTCACCTATCATATGTTACATATATATATATGTGTTATATATATATATGTTACAAATTTCACCATTATTCTATATACATATATTGTTTACAATATTTGTTTATACTTTACTGCAGACTGATGAAGGTCTAGATTAGACCGAAACGTTTACAGACTGCAACAATAAGAATCCTTTGAAATGACATACTAAGTTGAGTGCCAAGTTTTCTATTTCACTGTACATCACTGATGACATCATCACAGATGGCAGTTCTGACGCTCTGTGACATCACAGTGACATCACAATGCTGCTGACATCATCACAGCTGGCAGTTCTGACACTCTGTGACATCACAATGCTGCGTTCAGTGTTCTATGCACTTTAAACACATTATTTCAAGCATGAAATGGAAATACCCCCCCTCCCTTTAACATTAGCACTTTTTCCCACATCCCCGCTGTATCAGGAGAAAACAATAAAACCTTTTCCTCAACTTTGGACACGTAATTGTCCTCCTTAGGCCTGCACAACGGTGCAGCGAAATCCTGACAGTCCGGGCCATTATCACAGCTGACTCCTGGCACTATGTGCCAAGGCGGTCACGGACCACCCCCGGCAGATTGACCCCTGGCACACTGCAATCAAACGTGATCGCAGTGTACTGGGGGCGCAGGGAAGAATCGCTCAGGGAGGGGGCTCCCTGCATGCTTCCCTGAGACTCTCGGAGCAGCACAATGTGCTTGCGCTGCTCCGAGGGTCTCCTCCCTGCCGGCCTCCGGATGCAATATGGCCATGGGGGCCTTTGAGGTCCTGCAGGGAGACAGCTTCCTCAGTGCCTGCTGAGTGCAGGCACTGAGAAAACCTCTGCAGCGCCTGTCAGATTGCTGATCTGACACAGCGCTGTGCAAAGTGTCAGATCAACGATTTGACACTAGAGTGATGTCCCCGCCCTGGGACAATAAAATAAAGTAAAAACACGTGTAAAAAATAATTTATAAAAAATCCCTAAATAAATTAAACAAAATATATTCCCTAATAAATTCTTTTTTTTTGTAAATAAAAACACCCAATAAAAGTAAACTTATTTAGTATCACCGCGTCTGTAACAACCCACCTTATTAAACTGTCCCACTAGTTAACCCCTTTAGTGAACCCCTTAAAAAAAAACAGAGCAAAAAACAATGTTTTATCATCATGCCACCAAACAAAAAGTGTAATAACACGTGATCAAAAAGACAGATATGAATAAACATGGTACCGCTGAAAATGTCATCTTGTCCCACAAAAAACGAGCCACCATACAGCGTCATCAGTGAAAAAATTAAAAATTTATAGCTCGCAGAATAAAGTTATGCAAAAATAATTATTTTTTATATGAAATTGTTTTTATTGTATAAAAGCATCAAAACATAAAAAAATATATATGAGGAATAGCTGTAATCATACTGACCCGAAGAATAAAACCCCTTTATCAATTTTACCACACCCAGAACAGTATAAACGCCCCCCCAAAAGAAGCTCATGAAATGCTGGTTATTTTTCATTCTGCCTCCCAAAAATTGGAATCAAAAGCGATCAAAAACTGTCATGTGCCTGAAAATGGTACCAATAAAAACGTCAACTCATCCCGCAAAAAATAAGACCTCAAATTACTTGGTGGGTCAAAATACGGAAAAATTATAGCTGTCAAAATGTGGTGATGTAAAAACTATTTTTACAATAAAAAGCGTCTTTTAGCGTATGACAGCTACCAAACATAAAAACCCACTATAAATAAAAATGCATTTATTTCCATTTTCCCATTAGGGTTAGGGTTAGGGATAGGGTTAGGGTTAGGGCTAGGGTTAGGGCTAGGGTTATGACTGAGATTAGGGTTAGGGGTGTGTTGATGTTAGGATGGGAGTTAGAATTGGGGGAGTTTCCACTGTTTAGGCACATCAGGTGCTCTCCAAACGCAACATGGCATCTGATCTCAATTCCAGCCAATTCTGCGTTGAAAAAGTCAAACTGCGCTCCTTCCCTTCCAAGCTCTGCCATGCACCCAAACAGTGGTTTACCCCCACGTATGGGGTATCAGCCTTCTCAGGACAAATTGCATAATAACTTTTGCAGTCCAATTTCTCCTGATACCCTTGGTAAAATAAAAATAATTGGACCTGAATTAATTTTTTCTTTGTGAAAAAAAGTTAAATGTTCATTTCATTTAAACATTCAAACAATTCCTGTGAAGCACCTGAAGAGTTAATAAACTTCTTGAATATGGTTTTGAGCACGATGAGGGGTGCAGTTTTTAGAATGGTGTCACTTTTGGATATTTTCTATCATATAGACCCCTCAAAGTGATTTCAAATGTGATGTGGTCCCTAAAAATAAAATGGTGTTGTAAAAATGAGAAATTGCTGGTCAACTTTCAACCCTTATAACGTCCTAACAAAAAAAAATGTTGGTTCCAAAATTGTGCTGAAGTAAAGTAAACATGTGGGAAATGTTACTTATTAAGTTTTTGTATGCCATATCTCTGTTATTTAAGGGCATAAAAATTAAAATTTGGAAAATTGCGAAATTTTCAAAATTTTTGCCAAATTTCCTTTTTTTCCACAAATAAACACAAGTTATACTAATTAAATTTTACCACTAACATGAAGTCATAGAATCATAGAATCATAGAATCATAGAATCGTAGAGTTGGACGGGACCTCCTGGGCCATCTGGTCCAACCCCCTGCTTAAAGCAGGATTCGCTAAATCATCCCAGTCAGATGTCTGTCCAGCCTCTGTTTGAAGACTTCCATTGAAGGAGAACTCACCACTTCTCGTGGCAGCCTGTTCCACTCATTGATCACTCTAACTGTCAAAAAGTTTTTTCTAATATCTAATCTGTGTCTCCTCCCATTCAGTTTCATCCCATTGCTTCTAGTCTTTCCTTGTGCAAATGAGAATAAAGTTGATCCTTCTACAATGTGACAGCCCTTTAGATATTTGTAGACAGCAATTAAGTCTCCTCTCAGTCTTCTCTTTTGCAAACTAAACATTCCCAAATCCTGCAACCTTTCCTCATAAGACAGGGTTTGCAGACCGGTCACCATTCTGGTCGCTCTTTTCTGAACTTGCTCCAGTTTGTTGATGTCTTTTTTAAAATGTGGTGCCCAAAACTGGACACAATATTCCAGATGAGGTCTGACCAAAGAGGAGTAGAGGGAAATAATGACTTCACGTGATCTAGACTGTATGCTTCTGTTAATACATCCTAGAATTGCATTTGCCTTTTTTGCTGCTGCATCACACTGTTGACTCATATTCAGTCTGTGATCTATTAGTATACCCAAGTCTTTTTCACATGTGCTGTCACTTAGCCCTATTCCTCCCATTCTATATATGCTTTTTTCATTTTTATTGCCCAGATGTAGTACTTTGCATTTCTCCCTGTTAAAAACCATTCTGTTAGTTACTGCCCACTTCTCCAGTTTATTTAAATCTTTTTGAATCCTCTCTCTCTTCTCTAGTATTAGCTATCCCTCCTAGCTTTGTGTCATCAGCAAATTTAATCAGTTTACCCTCAATTCCTTCATCTAAATCGTTGATAAAGATGTTGAACAATACAGGGCCCAGGACAGAGCCCTGTGGTACCCCACTTGAGACATTCTTCCAACTGGATGTGCAGCCATTTACGACCACTCTTTGGGTCCGATCACTAAGCCAGCTATGAATCCACCTAACAGTTGCCTTGTCCATTCCATACTTAGTCATTTTTTCAATAAGGATTGTATGAGAGACTTTGTCAAATGCTTTGCTGAAGTCAAGATATACTATATCTACAGCATTTCCTTGATCCACCCAATCAGTGATACCGTCATAGAAGGAAATTAAGTTAGTCTGACATGACTTATTAGTTACAAACCCATGCTGACTCTGTTTGATCACTTCATTCTTATCCAGGTATTGACTTACATGTTGTTTAATAATTTGTTCAAAGATCTTTCCTGGTATAGAAGTCAGACTCACCGGCCTATAGTTGCCTGGGTCCACCTTCTTCCCCTTTTTGAAGATAGGAACAACATTTGCTCTTCTCCAGTCTTCTGGCACTTCTCCTGTTCTCCAAGAATTTTCAAAGATTATGGAGAGTGGTTCAGAAATTTCTTCTGCTATCTCCTTCAGTACTCTGGGGTGTAATTCATCTGGACCTGGAGACTTGAATTCATTTAGGTTAGCTAAGTGTTTCCTCACTATCTTTCTGTTTATAGATATCCTGGATTCTTCTATTCCCTTAATAGGACAGTGAATAACAGTTGGTGTTACATTTCCTTTCTGAGAGAAAACAGATGCAAAATAGGAATTTAAAAGTTCAGCCTTCTCAACATCCTGTCTTACCATTTCATCATTTTCATCCTGTAAAAATCCTATAGCATCTTTGACTTTTCTTTTACTTTTGACATATCCCCAAAATCCTTTATTATTGCTTTTGACATCTCTTGCAAGCCTCAATTCATTTTCAGCTTTAGCTAATCTGATTTGTGCCCTGCAGATTCTGCAGACAGCATTATATTCTTCTTTAGATATGCCTCCCTCTTTCCATTTTATAAACATTTTTTTCTTCCTTTTTAGCATGTGCTTAAGTTCTGTGTTCACCCATCCTGGTTTCCTTAAATGCTTCCTATTCTTCCCTCTTTTCGGAATTGTTAACAACTGTGCTTTGAGAATTTCATTTTTCAAGATTTCCCATCCTTCCTGGACATTTTTGTCTTTAAGGATATCCAGCCATTGGATCCCTCCAATTATCTTTCTGAATCCCTTAAAATCTGCCTTTCTGAAATCTAACCTTGACGTCTGAGTCTTCACAGGTCTTCCGCCTCTAGTTATCCAAAATTCTAAAATAGCATGGTCGCTACCTCCTAGGGTTCCAGCCACTTTTACCTCCTCAACCATTTCCTCCCTGTTTATAAGGATTAGATCCAAGGTAGCAGTTCCCCTTGTTTTCTCCCCTACCTTTTGGAAGATAAAGTTGTCAGCAAGAGAGGATAAGAATTTCCTTGACCTGTTAGTTTTGCCTGAGAGAGATTCCCAACAAATGTCTGGATAGTTGAAATCTCCCATGACAACTATGTCATATTTTTTGGAGAACTTGGCCATTTGATGCATAAAGAGTTCATCCATATCTTCAGCTTGCACAGGCGGCCTGTAGTAAATGCCTACAATGGTGTCCTTTCCATTGTTCTGTCCTTGTATTCTTACCCAAACAGTTTCCACAGAACTCCCAGTCTCTGAAGCTTCAATCTCTGTGCAGATATACGCGTTTCTAACATACAATGCAACACCTCCTCCTCGTTTATCAAGTCTGTTTCTTGCAAATAAGTTGTATCCTTCTAGTCTTGTATTCCAATCATGTGTATCGTCCCACCAAGTTTCAGTGATTCCAATGACATCATATTTCTTTTCCTGTGTTAGTAGTTCCAATTCTCCTTGTTTGTTGCCCATGCTTTGTGCATTAGTATAGAAACATTTTAGTTTGTGATTGGTTTCTCTTTCTCCAATATTTTTATTAATTAGATTCTTTCGTCTTTGTTCTTCCTTTCCACTTCTATTAGCAGAGTTCTCAATAGCATTTGTCAGGTGTACGGCTTTTTCTGGTCTTTTGCTTCCCTTCCCATGTTGTTCTAGTTTAAAGCTCTCCTTACAAGTGTAGCAAGGCGACTTCCAAATACATGCTTTCCAGTCTTCGTAAGGTGCACCCCATCTCTAGCAAGTAGTCCATCGTATAGGTAATTCACTCCGTGATCCAGAAATCCAAATCGTTGCTGACGGCACCATCGACGTAGCCAGTTGTTCACCTGCAGAATCTTATTCCACCTCCTTGTTCCATGGCCATCCACTGGGAGGATGGAAGAGAAGACCACCTGTGCTCCCAGTTCTTTCACTTTCTTGCCTAAGTCTTCAAAGTCTCTGCAGATGGTTTCCAGGTTGTTTCTTGCGGTGTCATTTGTCCCCACATGTAGTAGCAGGAATGGGTAGTCATCTGTAGGTCTGAAGAGTCCTGATATCCTGTCAGACACATCTTTAATTTTTGCACCTGGAAGACAGCACATTTCTCTTGAAGTTATATCCGGTCTGCAGATAGCGGCCTCTGTTCCTCTCAACAGGGAATCCCCCATGACCACCACTCTCCGTTTCTTCTTCACAACATTTTTCTTTCTCTATCCAGGAGGACTCTGAAGGCGTACAAGGTTGCTGTTTGTTGGCAAAGTCTTATCCTGATGTATTTCTTCATCATTTTCCTGCGTGAGAGCCTGGTACTGGTTTCTGAGCAGTATGGGTGCTGACTGCCTCCTGATCCTCCTGCTTCTCTGGGTCACATGTCTCCATTCCTCTGTTTCTTCAGGTGCACTTCGAATTTCTTCTCTTTCTGTAACATGAAGAGATAATTCTGCTCTGTCCAAGAACTCTTCACCTTCCTTAATGATCTTCAACGTAGCCAACCTCTCTTCGAGATTTTGCAACTTTTCCTCCAACAGGGACACAAGCTTGCATTTGTGGCATGTGAAGTTTGGCTTTTCCACTGGTAAATCTATGAACATGTAGCAAGAAATGCAGCTCACCAAATGGCTCCTGGCCTCTTCCATCTTGAGATTTCTTAAAAACGATGAAAGATGAGCCAAAATTCTTTTTTCCGATTTCCTCTTTTCAGCTGCAACGGCCAAAACCCAGTGATCGTAGAGCTCGCGGAGACTCTTCACTTATCCCAGAAGGCACTGGGAATATGCAAATGATCTCCTCAAGACTCTTCCCCTGGTTTTCCGATTTCCTCTTTTCAGCTGCAACGGCCAAAACCCAGTGATCGTAGAGCTCGCGGAGACTCTTCACTTATCCCAGAAGGCACTGGGAATATGCAAATGATCTCCTCAAGACTCTTCCCCTGGTTTTCCGATTTCCTCTTTTCAGCTGCAACGGCCAAAACCCAGTGATCGTAGAGCTCGCGGAGACTCTTCACTTATCCCAGAAGGCACTGGGAATATGCAAATGATCTCCTCAAGACTCTTCCCCTGGTTTTCCGATTTCCTCTTTTCAGCTGCAACGGCCAAAACCCAGTGATCGTAGAGCTCGCGGAGACTCTTCACTTATCCCAGAAGGCACTGGGAATATGCAAATGATCTCCTCAAGACTCTTCCCCTGGTTTTCCGATTTCCTCTTTTCAGCTGCAACGGCCAAAACCCAGTGATCGTAGAGCTCGCGGAGACTCTTCACTTATCCCAGAAGGCACTGGGAATATGCAAATGATCTCCTCAAGACTCTTCCCCTGGTTTTTTCAATATGTCACAAGAAAACATTGTCAGAATCACCGGGATCCAAGGAAGCGTTCCAGAGTTATGACCTCATTAATGGACAGTGGTCAGAATTGTAAAAATTGGCCCGGTTATTAACGTGTAAACCACCCTTGAGAGTAAAGAGGTTAATAAAGAGGTTAGAAAGAACAAGATCTTGCAAAGATCCATGCGGCACCCCACTGCAGACTATATATCATTTGGAGAATGTACCATTTCTGACAACTCTTTGTTTCCTGTCATTTAGCCAATTCCATATCCATCTGTATATAGTTTACCCCAGTGTCATGATCCAGGCTGGATATGACAAGGTAAATGGATAAGTGAACTTTTTTTCCTTTGGCTAGGTGCCAAAGTGGGTTGATTGCCCCCGGTGGCCATTAGAATTATTACACGTGGTGTCGTTCATTCTAAGTTGCCCCGGTGGTGGTGAGCGGTAGTGCACTTTAGTTTCTTTGGTTTAATATGCACTTAATTACAAATCAGGTGTTAGGCTCTATAAAAGGGAGCCAGGTGGGTTCAATCACTGTTGGTGATATTGTGTGTTCATTTGGCAAGTAAGCCTTGGGGGCTGACGCCAAATCTTCTATACCACTGAAGAGGCCGCCCCCTCCTGGTCGTGTGGAGGAAGACGACCAGCGAGTGTATATTTCCTCCATATCCCGGTCCCTTCTCCTCCAGGTGTGAGCAGCTCTGTTGCTAGGAGCGTACGCAACAGAGCAAAGCTAAGTGGTGTTTCCCCTGTATTGTCATTTTTCCTCATGTGTGTTTTAGTGCAGTGGTGGGATTAGTTTCTGCACCGACCAATTCCCTAGTGAGGGTTTAGGTCAGGACGAGCTAGGGTTTTTAGGTTCCTGTTGCGCGCCTGGTGCGGAACCAGCATAGGGAACGTTAGGAGTGCAGGGACACTGGCTCAGGGGAGCTCAGGAGGTCTCCACTTCCCTATTCCCTATCGCAGGGCCCACCATTGTTAATGTTTCCCAGGTTTCCCTTATTGTTTAAACTCGCCTTACTGGAGGCGGGGTTTCCAGACTTGTATATACGTGTAATGTCTAAATTCGCCAGTTGGAGGCGGTGTATCCAGCTGCACGTGTTTATTATTTAAATTCGCCCCACTGGACGCGGTGTATCCAGGGTCACGTGTGTCATATGGGTTCGCCTTGCGGTACTCGCTGTGTCCAGACACACGTGACCGTGACACCCAGTCCTTGCTTCTGTAGCTTCAGTATAAGGCTGTTATGATGTTCAGTATCAAATGCCTTGGCAAAGTCCAGATAAATCACATCAGCCGCATTACGAATATCCAGATTTGCACTTACCTCCTCATAGAAACCCAACATGTCAGTTAGATACGACTTATTCTTCATGAATCCATGCTGGTTGTCAGTTATTATATTATTATCTACAATGTATTTCTGAAGGTCATCTCTTATAATTCCCTCAAAAATTTTGCCCACTACTGATGTCATACTTACTGGATGCTAGTTGCCTGGATCCACCTTCTTACCTTCCTAAATATTGGTACTACGTGAGCCATTCTCCAATTCTGTAGCACCACCCCTGTTACAAAAGAGTCTAAGAATATGAAATACAGTGGCCTGTCAATTATTGAGCTCAAGTCCCTCAGTATCTGTGGATGAATGACATCTGGGCTGGGGGATTTGTCAATGTTTAAATTGCTCAGAAATGTGCACTTCTTTTTATGTTGAGCTAGTTATTTCAAGCTGTGAACTTCGATTTTTACCTTGTTGAATGTTCCCTGTAACGGACTGTTCATTGGTGAACACGGATGAAAAGTGCCTGTTTAATATCTCAGCCATTTTTCTTTGTCCTCTATAACTCTCTTGTTATTGTCATCTTTTAAGGGGCCAATACCATCTGTTTTTTTTTTTTGGCATTGATGTATTTCTAAAAATTTTGAGGATTTATTTTAATGTCGTTGGCGATTTGTTTCTCTGCAGATAACTTTGTTGGCTTGATTTCTTTTTTACATTTCTTATTTAGATCTTTAGACTCCTGAAATACTATTTCAATATTCTCAACTTTTGTTAAACATTGTACTGTATTATTTATCCATAATGGTGTCTTTTATTTCTGGAAATTTTATTACCAGAGGGTATAAGTTTTCTGCAGGATTGCAGTAGTATTTCCTTTAAAAATGCCCCATTTATATTCAGTATCCCCATGTACCACGACGTGGTCACAGTTAACATGATTAACCTCTTACCTTAATTTGTTGAAATCAGATTTCCTAAAGTTTCAGGTTTTGGCATTTCATCTTTTGAATGTCTGATTGAAAATTACATTGAGACTTATGATGTTATGATCACTGCATCCCAAATGCTCCCTAACCTGTAGATCTGAAATTGTGTCTGGTCTATTTGACAGAACTAGATCCAGCAGATTACCTCACCTGGTTTGTTTATCTACCAGCTGATAGACGTACCGTATATACTCGTGTTTAAGCCAAGTTTTTAGCACATTTTTTGTGCTGAAAACGCCCCTCTCGGCTTATATATGAGTCAATTATCTAGAAAGCCGGCAGGGGTGGGGAAGTGGCCAAGCAGCGGGTCACAGGAGTCAGAAACTGGCAGCTGCGACTGTAATTGTGCCCGCTGCTAAAGAGAAATGAATAATCATTTCTCTTATAGCTATGCACAGTGACAGCTGCCGGCTTCCAGACGACAACCTATTCACCCTCCAGCGTGCCCTTGCAGCATCTCAGTGGTTCCGGCGCTTTCGCAGCATCTCGATGGTTCTGGTTTCCAGCAGCTCTTCCAGCGCGATCACGTGGCGCTGCTCATTAAGGTAATGAGAATGCATGTGTCTCCACTCCCATGGGCCGTTATCTACCTGACTTTCTTGCTGAACATGTATCATTATTGTTATTCTACTATTTGTTTTATATACTTGATTGCAAATATCTATGTAATAAATTTGTATCGTTTTATTACTTTTTGGACCACTTTTTTTTGTTTATAATTTTCAGATTCGGAGTGTTCTTTTGTCAATTATCTACTTATTACTTCCTGACATGGTGTAGAGCATGCATGGGAACTTTACATTAATTTTTCCTGGCTTGGTCTGTATTTATCTGAGTACAGTGTGTGTGCAGCTTATTTAATTAATAAATGAATGGTTTTCTGAAAAAATGGTGTGTCCTTCATGATTCTTCAGTGCCTTGGACACTGCACACTTGGCCCGACATTTCCTTGTACGCCTTGTAGGTGCAGCCATGCCCTGCCACGAGTGTGTTGTCTAAGTGGGTTTTTAGTTTGGCAGGTGCAATCATAACGGATAGATTGAACAAAGGCTGGATTTCCTCTGACTTTGTAAGCTCTACAGATGACAGCAAAATTATGTCAATGCTGTCCAAATGTTTTTCTGGAAGTTGTCTTAATGTCTATCCCTTACCATCCATAGTGTTAGGGACGGCAGAATGCACTAAATATAAAATAACGTGAAGTGCGTTCGCCGCCCGGGGTCCACCATGCAGAAGGTGTTAACACTGCTGCTAGATAATGGCGGACATACAATATGGCAGTATAATGCACGCGGGTTGAACATCACCTGGGTGAAACTCACTGTTATATTAACAGAGATGCCAAAATGATAACACAAAAGGCTGAACCTGTTAACGTTACAGGTCAGAGAAGTGCACGCACGGTATATGGTCTCAGGAGCTGGGCTCTAGGCAGAGGGTTAGCATCTGTCTAGACTTACCGTGCGTGCGGCGTCGCTACTGCGGATGCCAAGAGGAGCTGCAGACTGCAGCGCGGCGAGAAACACTGCCGCTAATCGACAATGCCCAGTTGCCGGCGCACTGTCGGATGCTAGCACTGTGGAGGATGCTAATGTGGCTTGTAGCTTGCCACTGGCTGGCACTGACTCTAAAGCTAAGTCCCTATACACACTCATAATATCAGAGAGAGGGGGATCTTAATGAGTCATTTGCAGGCACATGCATCCATCATCATTCACACAGTTAGCAACTAGAGACTATACTAGCGCATGGCCAAGCGGCCATGCGAATCTTTTATAGCCGGGACCTTCCGGAAGCTTCCAGATCCCTGAGATGGACCAATCAGATCACGAGAAGGACCTGGGCATGTGACTCCCGATCTCCAATGGGAGATCGTCTCGTGAGCATGCCCAGTAGAGCGACGGGAGGACTTAGCCTCTGGAGTGGCTTGCTGCTGAGCAGCCTGCGCTGCTATTGCTGGCCCAGAGGTGGCAGCCACAGCCAAACTCGCAGAGCTGATCTGAGCCGAGCGGCTGGAATGCCGGGATTGCTCTGCAGGCTCCTGAGCGGTCGGTGGAGAATGGGAGACTACTTAATGCAAGGCCCTGGATTCCTGCTGTGCAGTTGCAGGAACCCGATGCCTAACACATAGATAGGTGAAAAGCCGGCAATTCAGCAGCCACATACTGTAAAATCACAGCAGGAGCCGACCGGATAGAACAGATGGATTACATACAGTATATTCACATAAAATGGATATATAGCTGTCAGTGACATATACAATTAATACAGTGAGTGTGCAGCTTACTGTACATGTATTTAATTATTAAAAGATTATTTTTCTAAAAAACATTTCATGGGCTCCCGCGTAATTTTCATAACCAGCAGAGGGAAAGCCAACAGCTGGGGGCTGATGTTTATAGCCTGGGAAGGGGATAATACCCATGGTGCTTCCCAGTCTATTAATATCAGTTCACAACTGTATACTTAGCCTTTACTGGCTATTAAAATGGAGGATCCTCCAAGAAAAGACATTGGGTCCCTCTATAACTATTAACCAGCAAAGGGTACGCAGACAGATGTGGGCTGATATTAATAGCCTAGGAAGGGGCCATGGATACTGGCCCCCCAGGCTAAAAACATCAGCTCTCAGCCACCCCAGAAAAGGTTCATCTTTAAGAGGTGCCAATTCTTGCACTTAGCCTCGCTCTTCCCACTTACCCTGTAGCGGTGGCAAATGGGGTGATAGTTGGGGGGGTTGATGTCACCTTTGTATTGTCAGGTGACATCAAGCCCAGAGGTTAGTAATGGAGAGGCGTCAATAAGATGCCCCCATTGCTAACCCCATAGTCACATTGTAAGAAAGCACAGACACCCAGAAAAAAGTCACCACGGTTCACTGAGGCTGCGCTCGCAGCAGCAAATTCACCAAGTGGTTCTCAGCCTGGACAGTTGCATCTTGGCACCATCCAGGTTGAAAACTACTAATCTCCCAGACATGGATTACGGCCTGGGACAGAACGACAGACAGGTATGGTATATTGTTTTTTTTTAGTTTAGCTTTATTACAGGAGAAAGGTCTTCGTTGGAATTAGGCATTAGGTGAGTATAACTGTGTTTGTTATTTTTAAATAAAATGAAAAACTGTGTTTAGTCTTTTTTCTAATAAAAGACTTTATTCTTGCGGTGTCTTTATTTACCATACAACTACAGGATTAATAATGGATAGGTGCCTTATAGACATCTATTCATTAGTAAGTCGTGGGCTTGATGTCATCTGACAATACAAAGGTGACATCAACCCCCAAATATGAACCCCACTTGCCACCACTACAGGGCAAGTGAGAAGAGCTGGGCAAAGCATCAGAATTGTTGCATCTAATAGATATGTCTTTTCTGGGCAGTTCTTTAGGCTTGGGGGGCCAATATACATGTCCTCTTACCAGTCTGAGAGTACCAGCCCCCAGCTGTCTGCTTCAGCAAGGCTGGTTGTCAAACTTGGGGGGGGGGGTTCCACGTGGTTTTTTAAAATCATTTATTTAAATAATTAAAAGTACAGCATGGGGACCCCTCTATTCTTCATACTCAACCTTGCTGAACCTGACAGCTGAGATTTTCAGCCCCCAACTGTGACTTTTGCCTGTCCTACTCGCACTGTTATTAGCAGCAACAGGTGTCAGCTGATGGGAGCTGTGGTCCCATCAGCTGACACCAGTAACCGGAGGTAAGCTTTATACCTTCGATCACAGCTAAGTGCTCACGCTGTCTTTTGACAGCGTGGGAACCGCAGATCTCTGACTGACAGGCATGAATTCACTGCCGATCAGAAGCGCTATGACAGTGTTTTCCACGCTGTCGCACAGCATGGGAAACACAAACTTTTGTGCTTTGTATGTTTGGCTATATTCAGCAATTTAATCGACTAGTAAATCAGCGAATATTGCAAATTCAGCAATCATGAGCTGAACCGAACATTGAAATACTTGCTTATCTCTAGATAACATATTTATTAGTGACCTTGTAACAAACACTGAGAAGCATAGTGTATTGCTACAGAGGGATATGGGAAGATGTAGATTTTGGTCAAGAAATGGAAATTTAATGCATTATTGTGGATAATTGTAAGGTCATGCATTTGGGTCCAGGAGAGAAATATATAATAATATCAGCTAAATGGAAACAGAGCAGTGAGGCTATGGAGCTCTCTGACATGACGTTGTAATGGTGAATTCACTACAAAAGTACAAGGAGGCCTGAGTGCGTTTCTTAAAAAATATAATATTCCTGGTTATGGGTATTAGATTCTGTGATGGGGTGTGAATCCAGGGAACTAGTCTGATTGCCACATAAGAAGTTGGTAAAACATTTTCCCCTAATATGGAGTGATTGGTACCTGTCCCATGGGGTTCCTCTAGAACAATATGTTAGGTTAAATCTTAAACTTGATGGCCTTGTGTCTTCTTTCGACCTTGAAGCTATGAATATGAGAGTTGTGTGAGTCTGACATAGACACATGGCACCGCCACCAATGAATGGTACTCAGCACTCTTGCCAGTCCAACAAAGCAGTTGAAAAACTAAACAGCATAGCTCTGATTACTTTTAACTTCCCACTAATGGATACTGCAGATCCTCTCCTGATAACAGATGACTGATCAGTAGTGGTGCCAGTGTTGGACCTTCACTGATTTGAGGTTATCAATAGAGTTTAACAGATCAGGTCAGTAGTGTCTACCCACTGGACAGGAGACTTGTGAATCATTTACCATCCAGGATCCCCAGTGCGATGCTTTTGATTATTACAGATGATGTCATGCTAGCCCCGCTAATCAAAAGCCGCAATGCGAATCTTAGAAGGTAAGAGATTTGTAAGTCTCCCATCCAGCAGTTATAGAGCACTGACCGGTGGACCAGAGTCTCGTGAAATGGTCTGCTCCACTCTAGTTATCAATATCATTGTACAGGGAACAACCCTCTAAATAAAAAAAAAATCATTGATGATGCAGTACAGGCATGATAAATAGGAATGTAACAGTAGAGATAAAATATGTACTGGTATTTTCTTATGTGGTAGAGAGATCATTTGGCCCCTAAGTACTACAGTAACCCAAAACCTAAACTATGCACCCCCTATAGTTACGCTCTTGCCCATGACTTCATAGTATACAACTGAAGTGACTGCCTAGAACAGAGCTGCAGAGACCCTGTGTGCCTTGGTACAGCTTCCCTGTGTCACGGACGTGAAACCACTGTGCCTCGGACCGTTGAAAGCCTGGAGGAGCGTGACTAAGCAAGCACTGGACTGTTCACTAGAGCCTCTTATGGTGAGGTTAGACTTGGCTCCCAATGAATGCCAGGTGCCACTCCAGTACAGAACAATGGACGCTGTTATAAATAGGTCACCAAGGAGGATGGCAGGACTAAACTAGGCCACCAGGAAACCAGAAAGGTTGGTAACTTAGCAGATTGCAGACCCCTAATCCTACCAACACAACTAGCAATAGCCGTGGGGCGTACCTACGATGCCCTAGATGCCTCGGCACAGCCGGAGAACTAACTAAGCTTAAACCAAGAAAGGTGAAATCTAAATTGCCCCGGAGTAGAACCCCATAGAAATTGATAGCCCCCAAACATATATTGTCGGTGAGACAAGATAAGACACAAACACAGGCAGAAATTAGACTGAGCAAATGATGGGGCCCAAACTGTCTAGATAGGATAGGAAAGGAAAGACTCTGTCTGCAATCACACAAAAACCCTAAAAAAATCCAACACTTCTGATGTACAAAAGACAGTGAGGTCTCACGACCTCTCCCCCACTATATCAGCATTCTGGTGTGAACTGGCAGCAAAGCAAAAGAGACTAATATAATAGGGGACTGTTATGAATGAGTCACCGAAGGAGGAAAAAACAAAAATACAAGCTAAGTCCAGAAAACCGGAGAGGTTTGTTGCTATCGGATTGCAGACCCCTGATCCTATCCACAACAACTAACAGTAGCCGTGGGGGGTTCCTACGATGCCCTAGACCCCTCGATAACAGCCGGAGAACTAAATAGGCCTAAAGAAAGAAAGGGGAAATCTAAACTGCCCCAGAGCAGACCCCAAAGCAATAGGCAGCCCCCAACATATAATGACGGTGAAGCAAGATGAAAACACTAACACAGATAGAAAGATAGGTTGAGCAAACGATGGGGCCCAAGCTAACTAAAAAGGACAGGATAGAAAAGCTGCTGTCTGCAATCCGTAAAAAACCCTACCAAAAAATGTCCCAACCGTCTGATAGGAAAAACAGGCCCTGAAGTCGCTAGGACTTCAAAATGACTATATCAGCACTCAGGTAAATTCTGAAGACAGAGCAAAAAGACAAACTGATCAGAGACAAAAATGGAACTCAGCACACCCCCGACCGGGGATGGCTGAACTCCAAAAAACAAGGTAAACAAAACAAAACTAATAAGTTCAATAGCAGAGCAAAAACTTATCTTTGGGAAGCAGGAATCAGACTGGTCTCCAAGAATCCAGCAGAGAAATCACCAGCGACTCAGAAGGGCGTCGGCTGCCTTATATCCAGTCAGAAGTTCCTGTTACCCAGTCATCATCTACCAGATCAGGTGTTTGGTAATCAGCCTCACTACCTTCCTTCACCAGAAGAGGGAGTTCATCAGACATCGACGGTGAAGGGGAAAATGAACTCACAACAGGGGACTGAACAAACTGACACAAGCTGTAACATATAGAGCGGGGTCCAGCACTGCCCCAGCAGGGAGCACACTGAACCCTCACAGCAAAGCAGAAAGAGGAAAACCAGATCAGATGCAAAGACTAGCAGATGAACAACTTAACTGAAAAACGCAGGATCAGGCTGGAGACAGCAGACCTCAAAATGCACAGGAAGAAACCAATTACCAGCAGCAACTGAGGGAAACCTGCTCACTTATATCCTCCCAGTCAGTAACCCCTGACTTCAAATCATCATCGTCAGGTGGCAGACTTCTGTCAACCCTGCCAGCTCTACTACCTGCAGTAACCACCAGAGGGAGCCCCGACTCAGAAGTAATATCAAGAGAATTCACAACAGGACGCTCAGCAGCTGGACCCAGAATGCAATACTGTATGGTGCAGCTGGCAGGATCTGCACCAGAGTGCAGCAGGCAGGATCTGCACCAGAGTGCAGCAGGCAGGAACTACACCAGAGTGATGCAGGCTGGCAGCCTCTGCACCAGTGTGCAGCAAGGATTGGTACGCAACCTTACACAACTTAGACTGCAGAACAGAAAGGTTGCTCAGGCACCGCCCCAGTGAGGAGGAAACAATTTATACATAATGACCCACAGCCAGTGCATGCGCTGGCCTTTTAAGAGGGTGGGAGCGAGCACCCATGCTCTAAGGACATGGCTGGAGGCCCGGCTGCAAGCTCTGCTGGAAGCATGCGGAGCATGGCGAAGGGAAGAACTGACTGCAGTGCGGGTGAGTGAAGTGACACGCCGGAGACCCTGCCTGTCAGAGCAGGGATCCAGTGTGATGCTAACACCCTGCACATCTATGCCATGGTTATAAGACCATTAAAAAGGTTGGCTACTATTTTTTTCTGATGACCTATCAATATTTGATCTGGGGGTGACACCGGGTAGCACTGCCAATAAGTTCTTAGTGGCGCTGATGGCAGTTTTGAGATCCTTTTAGAACACAGCAAATCCATCAAACCTATAGTGACTAGGTGGTGGATCTACAGTACCTGGATGGAGCCATAATGACGTTCTGTGTTCTGGAACCATCCAAGAACTTCATGCTGCCGCTAGAACCAGCTGATTGGTGGGGGTGCCCAGTGTCGCACCTCCACCGATCAGATATTGATGACCTATCCTAAGGATAGGTCATCATTAAAAAAGTAGTCATAGTAGTAGTAGTCCCTTTTAATAGTCATTCTAAATAAAGCTTTAGTTGGATTTAAGATGTGAGGGTTAAATTTTTGGTGAAGTAATGTTGTCCCTGATCCCCGCAATGTGACTGTATCGTGCATTGATTAGTCTGGTTTCAACACTTTAAAATTAGGTTGTTTAATATTAAAATCTTACGTTCCGATATAACTCTGCTATTTGGTCTCTGACTGCAGATTAATGTTATACAATGGAATAGCTGAGTAAGTGCATCGGCTTCTTGGCTGTAACTTTATGAAGCACTTTATCTGATTAAAATATCTCTTTTAATCAGAGTTATGGCAATTTCCTCTTTCTTAAATGGAACTGGGCTGGGTCATGTCTGGAAATTGCTGGAGTAGTTTTTCTTGTTCTTGTCTCTGGGGAGCCAGATGTCATTTGTTACAGTTAAAGCTGAGCTGAATTATGCCTGTAAAATATTGCTAAATTAATTTAGGTGCTTCAATAAATCAAGAAATTGATCAGCTTATGCTGAAAGTCTGCGTCACTGCGGGGTCAGACTGTGCATAGACAGAACGGGCCATGCTTCTGGACTCTATAATTAGGGCCTGCTACTTCATTCCATCAATGAGGGTTTTTTATTTAACAGGAGTTGTAAAGGTTGTAGGAAGGTTTAATGGATACATTAATAATGAAGGCAAAATGTTCCAGATTCTTCTTTGTTGCGCAGACATTATTTTGTGACTCTTGGAAGTTTATTAATATACAGTATTTAATGTTGATACAAATATGACAAGAATATATTAATTAAAAAAGCATTAAAGGGGTTGTCCAGGACTTACATATTGGTGACCTATTCATGGTATGGGATATCAATATCAGATTAATATCACCTGGCACCTCCACCAATCAGCTATTATCTGCTCTGGAGGCAAGATGCAAACAATGTACAGAGCTGGTTCGGCACGGCTCCATACACCGCATAGTGGCTGCGTCTAGGTACTGCAGATCAGCACTTATCTGAATATTGCGACCCCATCCATACAACAGGCCACAGCCAGAGCAGATAACAGTTGATCGACGGTGAAGTGTGTGTCGGACTATCACTGATCTGATATTCATAACCAATTGCAGAGAACGACCATCAATATGTTAATCCTGCACATTCCCTTTAACCCCCTGTTGCCTTATGAAGGCCTTATTTTGCAGGGCAAGTAATAGTTTTAAGTGACATCAACTGAAATAAAGAAAAAAAAATCCAATTGGGATGGAACTATATATATATATACACTGCTCAAAAAAATAAAGGGAACACTTAAACAACATAATATAACTCCAAGTAAATCGAACTTCTGTGAAATCAAACTGTCCACTTAGGAAGCAACACTGATTGACAATCAATTTCACATGCTGTTGTGCAAATGAAATAGATAATAGATGGAAATTATTGGCAATTATCAAGACACACTCAATAAAGGAGTGGTTCTGCAGGTGGGGACCACAGACCACATCTCAGTACCAATGCTTTCTGGCTGATGTTTTGGTCACTTTTGAATGTTGGTTGTCCTTTCACACTCATGGTAGCATGAGATGGACTCTACAACACATAGAAATGGCTCATCCAGGATGGCACATCAATGCGAGCTGTGGCAATGAGGTTTGCTGTGTCTGTCAGCATACTGTCCAGAGGCTGGAGGCGCTACAAGGAGACAGGCCAGAACACCAGGAGATGTGGAGGGGGCCATAGGAGGGCAACAACCCAGCAGCAGGGCCGCTACCTCCGCCTTTGTGCAAGGAGGAACAGGAGGAGCACTGCCACAGCCGTGCAAAATGACCTCCAGCAGGCCACAAATGTGCATGTATCTGCACAAACGGTTAGAAACCGACTCCATGAGGATGGTCTGAGGGCCCAACGTCCACAGATGGGGGTTGTGCTCACAGCCCAACACTGTGCAGGAAGCTTGGCATTTGCCACAGAAAACCAGGATTGGCAAATTCACCACTGGCACCCTGTGCTCTTCACAGATGAAAGCAGGTTCATACTGAGCAGATGTGAAAGACGTGACAGAGTCTGGAGACGCCAAGGAGAGCGATCTGCTGTCTGCAACATCCTTCAGCATGACCGGTTTGGCAGTGGGTCAGTAATGGTGTGGGGTGGCATTTCTTTGGAGGGCCGCACAGCCCTCCATGTGCTCGCCAGAGGTATCCTGACTGCCATTAGGTACCGAGATGAGATCCTCAGGCCCCTTGTGAGACCATATGCTGGTGCGGTTGTCCCTGGGTTCCTCCTAATGCAGGACAATGCCAGACCTCATGTGGCTGGAGTGTGTCAGCAGTTCCTGCAAGATGAAGGCATTGAAGCTATGGACTGGCCCGCCCGTTTCCCAGAC
This sequence comes from Dendrobates tinctorius, assembly GCF_039654945.1. Taxonomy (NCBI): domain Eukaryota; kingdom Metazoa; phylum Chordata; class Amphibia; order Anura; family Dendrobatidae; genus Dendrobates; species Dendrobates tinctorius. The sequence goes on along the minus strand of NW_027361708.1, from coordinate 15,567,766 downwards.
CTGAATCTGATTGAGCACATCTGGGACATCATGTTTCGGTCCATCCACCAATGTTACATTGCACCACAGACTGTCCAGGAGTTGGAGGATGCTTTAGTCCAGTCCAGGAGAACATACGCCACCTCATCAGTACCATAGAACAATTAGAGAAAAAGATCCATGCACAAAAAAGCTCACACCCATGAGTAAAAATATGTATAGACCATGATATGTAAGAAAGTGTATATACAGTTTTTATTAGTAGACAAAACAAACCACAATAAAATCAATTAAAAAAGACAAGACACATCACATAGGTCCCATTAATCAGCAATATAGCACACTAAAATATAATATAATATGGGTAAAACAAGAAACCCCAAGACAAAGTAGTATATATATGAATCCTGAATACTTGCAGAAATAGTGCCAATCTGGGCATCCCCAGAAGGCAAAAAAAGAGAGACAGAGCCCTGTATGAGATCATAGTATTTGCATGAGATACCTGTAAAGATGGTGCCCCTATGAAAAAGGGAGTACCCCCTAAAATGAGAATAGCCTGCATAGAAGAAAGCACCAAGGTAAGGCTTAGGGCTAAAATGGCCAGCAAGTTACCAACCAGGAGAGCACATGTCAGGGCATCGGGGATAACAAGGCTGTAATACTATTGTAGGAACTCGAGGATTCTGATAGCGTGGGGCAATGATCAGACAGAAGCGGGTTACTTTAGTGCAAATTGTGTATTTTTATAACAGCAGTGACACCCAAAAACAATATGCTGATAACCTGTAATGAGACAAGTCCTAAAGCTATATAGCCATTCAGTAAAGTTCTTAAGACAGAGTCCTCATAAACATGTGATCCAAAGGTGAGTGTAACACTCAGGTGACGTGGCGCAGTTCACACAGTAGTGATGCAGAGAGAGTCCAATCCAGGTATGTAGCAAGCACAGGGAAGTCCAGAACAAGTCTATAGGTAAGTCCCAGATGAGCAAAAGCACAGGACAGTCCAAAAGCTGATTTACAAGTTGATCCCAGGAGCGGCGTGAACACAGGTGAGTCCAGGAACAGGTTCACATTAAAGCATACGGTTGGTGACAGTTCCGACTGCTCTCACTGGGGAGAGTGAAGGGTTAAGAATAACACATAGTTCAGGAACATAGTTCTTACCAGATAAAGTGAACCAAGGGTTAAGTTCCAAAGATGAGTGCAGCTTTCCCTACAGAGAACAGGAAATGTCCAGAGCCACAGCAGAAGCACACTAAGAAGCAAACAGCACAGCTGAAGGAAGCAGAATACTCCAGCAAGGAAAGGCAGCACCTGAGCCGGTTTTATACACATGAACAGGAAGTAGGGCAAACAAGAACAGCAACCTCCATCTTGACAAAGGGCAAATTCATTCACAAAGTGATTTAGAAAACCCGGAATACTGACAAAGGCAAATGGGACAGTGGTCACGGGACCAAAGGTGATGTGGGGAGCCCCACACATATCGTGCTGACCGCAGCTTCCGCACTTCCCCTGACGAAGCTGTGGTCACACAGTCTCCAGCGCGGGACTCTATCCCACCATGGAGAAGGTAGCTGCTGTACAAAAATTGCCCACAACATTGAGAGCTGAGAACATTCCTTTAACTGTCCAGGTGCTATGGAAGGTTCATCAAGGATTTCACAAAGACTGAAGCTCTATTACATAAGCTATTAACCCCTTTCTGTCATGTGACGTACTATCCCGTCCATGTGCCCTGGGACTTAATTCCCAGGGACGGGATAGTACGTCACAGCGATCAGTGGCGCCCACGTGGTAAGCCGCTGATCGCGGCCGGGTGTCAGCTGATTATCACAGCTGACACCTGGCACAATGTGTCAGGGGCGGTCACGGACCGCCCCCGACGCATTAACCCCTTGCACACTGCGATCAAACACGATCGTGGTGTACTGGGGGGTTAAAGGGAAGCATCGGCAGTGAGGGGGCTCCCTCCGTGCTTCCCTGAGCCCCCCACAGCAGCGCAATGTGCAGCGCTGCTGCGGGGGGCTCCATCCCTGCAGGTCCCCAGATCCAAGATGGCGACGGGGACCTTCGAGGGCCTGCTGGGAGCTGGCTTCCTCATGCCTGCAAAGCGCAGGCAAGGAGGAAGCCTTGTGCAGTGCCTGTCACAGATCGCTGATCTGTGATGTGACAGATCAGCGATCTGTCACAGAACAGTGATGTCCCACCTGGGACAATGTAATAAAGTTAAAAAAAAGTGTAAAAATAATTTTAAAAAAATCGCTAAATAAATTGAAAAAAAAAATTCCCTAATAAATTCATTTTTTGGAAATAAAAAAAACAATAAAAGTACACATATTTGGTATCTCCGCGTCCGTAATGACCTGTCCTATAAAACTGTCCCATTGGTTAACCCCTTTAGCCAACCTCTTAGAAAATAAAAATAAAAAAGCAAAGCAAAAAATAATGATTTATTATCAAACCGCCGAACAAAAAGTGCAATAACACGCGAGACTCATATAAATATCCATGGTACCGCTGAAAATGTCATCTTGTCCCGCAAAAAGAGCCACCATACATCATCATCAGCAAAAAAATAAAAAAGTTATAGCTCGCAGAATAAAGCGATGCAAAAATAATTATTTTTTATATAAAATTGTTTTCATTGCATAAAAGCGCCAAAACATAAAAAATGATCTAAATGAGGTATCGCTGTAACCGTACTGACCTGAAGAATAAAAGCGCTTTATCAATTTTACCGCAGGTGGAACGGTGTAAACGCACTCCCCAAAAGAAATTCATGAAACGCTGGTTTTTGTTCATTCTGCGTCCCAAAAATTGGAATAAAAAGCGATCCAAAGATTTCACGTGCCTGAAAATTATACTAATAAAAACGCCAACTCGTCCCGCAAAAAATAAGACCTTACATGACTCTGTGCGTCAAAATATGGAAAAATTATAGCTCTCAATATGTGGTGATGCAAAAACTATTTTCACAATAAAAAGCGTCTTTTAGCGTGCGACAGCTGCCAAACATAAAACCGCCATAAATAGTAAATCAAACCCCTCGTTATCACCCCCTTAGTTAGGGAAAAATAATAAAAATAAAAGAAAATGTATTTATTTCCATTTTCCCATTAGGGTTAGGGCTACGGTTAGGGCTAGGGTTAGGGCTAGGGTTAGGGTTAGGGTTAGGGCTGAGATTAGGGTTTGGGGTCTGTTGGGGTTGGGGTTGGAGTTAGAATTGGGGGGTTTCCACTGTTTAGGCACATCAGGTGGTCTCAAAATGCAACATGGCGTCTGATCTCAACTCCAGCCAATTCTGCGTTGAAAAAGTCAAATGGTGCTCCTTCCCTTCCAAGCTCTGCCATGCGCCCAAACAGTGTTTTACCCCCACATATAGGGTATCAGCCTACTCAGGACAAATTGCAAAACAACTTTTAGGGGTCCAATTTCTCCTGTTACCCTTAGGAAAATAAAAAATTGGGGCAAAAATATCATTTTTGTGGAAAAAAAATGATTTTTTTTATTTTCACGCCGGGGCGTTATAAACTTCTGTGAAGCACTTGGAGGTTCAAAGTGCTCACCACACATCTAGATAAGTTCCATAGGGGGTCTAGTTTCCAAAATGGTGTCATTTGTGGGTGGTTTCCACTGTTTAGGTACATTAGGGGCTCTCCAAAGGCAACATGACTCCCACAGAGCATTCCATCAAAGTCTGCATTCCAAAACGTCACTACTTCCCTTCTGAGCCCCGATGTGTGCCCATACAGTATTTTTCTCCCACATATAGGGTATCAGCGTACTCAGGACAACTTGGACAACAACTTTTGGGGTCCAATTTCTCCTGGTAACCTTTGGAAAATAAAAAATTGGTGACTAAAAGATCATGTTTGTGGAAAAAATATGATTTTTTTTATTTTCACGCCCGGGCGTTGTAAACTTCTGTGAAGCACTGGGGGGGTTCAAAGTGCTCACCACACATCTAGATAAGTTTCTTGGGGGGTCTAGTTTCCAAAATGGTGTCATTTGTGGGGGGTTTTCACTGTTTTAGTACATCAGGGGCTTTCCAAACGCGACATGGTGTCCGATCTCAATTCCAGCCAAAAACGTCAAATGGCGCTGCTTCCCTTCCGAGCTCTGCCATTCGCCCAGATAGTGGTTTACCCCCACATGTGGGGTATCAACATACTCAGGACAAATTGCACAATAAGTTTTAGGGTCCTGTTACCCTTGAAAAAATAAGAATTCAGGGTGAAAAGATCATTTTTGTGGAAAAAATATGATTTTTTAATTGTATGGCCGTACGTTATAAACTTCTGTGAAGCCCTTGGGGGTTCAAAGTTCTCACCACACATCTAGATAAGTTCCTTTGGGGGTCTAGTTTCCAAAATGGTGTCATTTGTTGGGGGTTTCCACTGTTTTGGTACATCAGGGGTTTTCCAATCGTGACATGGTGTCCGATCTCAATTCCAGCCAAAAAAGTCAAATGGCGCTGCTTCCCTTCTGAGCTCTGCCATGCACCCAAATAGTCGTTTACACCCACATATGGGGTATCAGCGTACTCAGGACAAATTGCACAATAACTTTTAGGGTCCTGTTACCCTTGGGAAAATAAAAATTGGGGGTGAAAAGATCATTTTTGTGGAAAAAATATGATTTTTTAATTGTATAGCCGTATGTTATAAACTTCTGTGAAGCCCTTGTGGGTTCAAAGTTCTCACCACATATCTAGATAAGTTCCTTGGGGGGTGTAGTTTCCAAAATGTGGTCACTTGTTGGGGGGTTGCCACTGTTTAGGTACATCAGGGGCTCTCCAAACGTGACATGGCGTCCAATCTGAATTCTAGCCAATTTTGCATTGAAAAAGTCAAACGGCGCTCCTTCCCTTCTGAGCTCTGCCATGCGCCGAAACAGTGGTTCCCCCCACATATCAGGTATCAGCGTACTCAGGACAAACTGCATCTCCTTTTACCCTTGGTAAAGTAAAAAAAATTGAACCTGAAGTATTTTTTTTGTGAAAAAAAGTTAAATGTTCATTTTTTTAAAATATTCAAAAAAATTCCTGTGAACCACCTGAAGGGTTAATAAACTTCTTGAATGTGGTTTTGAGCACCTTAAGGGGTGCAGTTTTTAGAATGGTGTCACTTTTGGGTATTTTCTATCATATAGACTCCTGAAAGTGGCTTCAAATGTGATGTGGTCCGTAAAAATAAAATGGTTTTGCAAAAATGAGAAATCGCTGGTCAACTTTTAACCCTTATAACTTCCTAAAAAAAAAAATTTTGGTTCCAAAATTGTGCTGATGTAAAGTAAACATGTGGGAAATATTACTTATTAAGTTTTTTGTGTGCCGTATCTCTGTGATTTAAGGGCATAAAAATTCAAAGTTGGAAAATTGTGAAATTTTCAAAATTTTTGCCAAATTTCCGTTTTTTTCACAAATAAACGCAAATTATATTAATGAAATTTTACCACTGGCATGAAGTACAATATGTCACGAGAAAACAATGTCAGAATCACCGGGATCCATGGAAGCGTTTCAGAGTTATTACCTCATAAAGGGACAGTGGTCAGAATTGTAATAATCGGACAGGTCATGAACGTGCAAACCACCCTTTGGGGGTTAAGGGGTTAAGAGGGGCAACCAGAGGGACTAAGTAACATTCAATTCAGTGGGGCCCAATACAAGAAGAAGACTTCCAAGCCCTTAAGCTTACACTAACCAATGCACCCATCCTGGCATATGCAAACTTTTCCCAACCCTTTGTGTTGCATGTAGATAGAATTTTCTACAGTCTAGGAGCGATGTTGGCTCAAATTCAAGAAGGATGTGAACGGGATATCGCATGTGCCAGCCGGTCCTTGAAGGAGTCAGAGAAGATTCCCAGCAACTACAGTTTATTCAGGCTGGAGATTGTGAAACCTGAGGGAGCTGGAATAAAGGTGGGTTGCAAGAATGTCCAAACACTAGTATAAGATATGCTACAGACCAAAAGCTGAGAATATGCGTGAATGGGTACCAGGACCGTAGTCATGGCTCGCAAAGATGGCTGCTTAGGCACACCATGGCCACCCACCACATACACACAAAGTCTCTCTGACTCACTTGACTGGCCCTGAGGGTCGTCCCTGAGCCGGTGAGGGTTCCTTTCTTTGGTTACTTGTCAAAGACAAGCAGAGTTCAGGTCCAACTTTAAACAATTAACTTTACTCAGCGCTTGACACAGCTCATCCAGTTCCCACACGGATACAGTACACAGTTCCTTACACAGTGTGACACTCTGTCCCTGTGCTGTCCCTTGCCTCCATTGGAATGCTGCCGGGTTGCACCGTACTTCCCAGCACCGCAGCTATTCATCTGACCAGCTTTAGGAGTTCCCGGTCCGTTTCACCCCAGACATTCATGCGTCTGTCTGTATAGCCGACAGTCTTCATGACATAGCTGTTCTGCATTCCTTCTCTTTTCCGTTGTTTCACTACTCTTAAGCCCTGGACGAGCTGGGCTCCTTGATTAAGGTTACGGGGTCCACTAGCCCTGTCTGGGCTCTCAAGCCCTACTGATTAAAATGCCAGGAACTTGCTGACTTACCCATGGTTGTCCCCTCCTATTCTAACTATTTACTCTACCATTTATACTAATGTGTCCCCATCTAGTGGACTTACTTACAGACTGCACTTTCCCTAGCTAATCATACATTATGCATATGTACAATTCACTACCTAATAGTATACATATAACAGACATTATAATACCAACATGAGAACTGGGAGTGGAGCATCATGTAATCTTGGTGCACACCTTACACTTTCTCCTCCTTTAAGATTGGTCGCCCCAACCAAATAAAGAATAAAATTTTAATATTTACAAGAAAGTACTCCACGCAGGGAGGCAAATGTGTTATGAATGGGTCACCGAGGAGGAAAACAAGACCAAGCCAAGTCACAGAAAACCAGAGAGGTTGGTACCTATGCTGATTGCAGACCCCTGATCCTAACCACACAACTAACAGCAGCCGTGGAGCGTACCTACAATGATTCTAGACACCTCGTCACAGCCGGAGGACTAAATAAGCATAAAGCAAGAAAAAGGGAAATCTAAAACTGCCCCAGAGCAGACCCCAAAGTAATAGACATCCCCCACATGTATTGACAGGGAGACAAGATGAAAACACGAACACAGGTAGGAACATAGGCTGAGCAAACGATGGGGCCCACACTAGCTAGAAAGGACAGGAAAGGAAAGATACTGTCTGCAATCATGCAAAAAACCCTGCAAAAATGTCCAACACTTCTGATAGCAAAAAATACCCTGAAGTCACTAGACTTCTCCCACTATATCAGCACCCTGGCATATTCTGAGAACAGAGCAAAAAGAGGCCAATCTAATAAGGGACAAAAAGCAAACTGGCACATACAGTGACATAAGAGTGGAAATTCAGCACAGCCCAAGCCGGGGCTGGCTGACCACACAAAAAACTGAATAGACCAAACCAAATCAAATGTGAACATTAGCAAAGATAACTTAGCTTGAGAAGGCAGGAACTGAGCTGGAAACTAAGACCTCAGGAGGCAGGAAAAAATCACCAGCATGGGAATAGGGAGTCGGGTGTCTTAAATCCTGTCTGAGACTCCAGAAGTCCACTCCTCTTCCTCATTATCAGGTGGCAGGTCTCTGTTAATTAGATCAGCTTCACTACCCCCTGCCACCACCAGAGGGAGCCCAGAAAGAGACCTCACAACTCCTCTGTCAGCACAACCAGCTCCATCACCAGAAACCAGAGGCAGATCAGAAAATGAGATCACAACACAAATGCTCATATGAGGTAGTCCATTGCTAAAACTGAGAAAAAGAAAAAAATTATTTGTGGTCATAGTGAGTCTCTTTTCCACAACAAATTCTGTTTTGTCTTTAATAAAACACAGTGTTATGAATGAGTCACCGAAGGAGGAGAAAACAAAAATACAAGCTAAGTCCAGAAAACCGGAGAGGTTGGTAGCTATCGGATTGCAGACCCCTGGTCCTATACACCACAACTAACAGTAGCCGTGGGGGGTTCCTACGGTGCCCTAGACCCCTCGTCACAGCCGGAGAACTACATAAGCCTAAAGGAGGAAAGGGGAAATCTAAACTGCCCCAGAGCAGACCCCAAAGCAATAGACAGCCCCCAACATGTATTGTCGGTGAAATACAGATGAAAACACAAACACAGACAGAAAGACAAGCTGAGCAAACGATGGGGCCCAACTAACTAGATAGGACAGGACAGAAAAGATGCTGGCTGCAATCCGCAAAAAACCCTACCAAAAATGTCCCAACCGTCTGATAGGGAAAAAGGCCCTGAAGTCGCTAGACTTCAAAATCACTATATCAGCACTCAGGTATATTCTGAAAATAGAGCAAAGAGATCAACTGATCAGAGACAAAAATGGAATTCAGCCAGTCCCAACCAGGACTGGCTCAATACAAACACTAAGGAAACCAGACAAAATCTCATGGAATAATAGCAGGGCAAAAACTTAGCTTTTAGTAGACAGGAACTAAACTGGATGCAAGAGCTCAGAGCAGAAAGGATCACCAGCAGCCCTGCAGGGTGTCGGCTGCCTTATATCCACTCAGAAATTCCAGATGTCCAATCACACTCCGCCTGTTCAGATGACAGGTTCTTCCCATCCCAATCAATTTCACTCCCTCTCTTCACCAGCAGAGGGAGTTCATCAGACATCAAAGGTGAAGGGGAGAATGAACTCACAACAACACAGGTGCCTTGGCAATAGTCCTCCCAGAATCACCTTTCAATCCTTAGTCCTGGGGGTTTCCACCCTCCTTTGTGCAGAGTACGGTCCCCTTCCCTGTATTTGCGCTACCTGCACCTGAAACACAGTCTGTTGCCACATCCGCACACGGTCCGTTCCTTGGTCAAAGGACCCATAACTCCGCAAGTGCAAAGTCCTGCCTCTCAGCAGGAGGGGCGCAACAGAACTGGGATAGGGAATGAAACATTGTTCAACTATGGCCCATTTCGGTCTCACTGCACCCAACTTTGGAGGTGCTCCAGGGCTCCCTTGCCCACAGGGACGCAGAACTGTCCCGTACATTTTTAAATTGTGCAACGAGCACTATTCTTTTAAGTTCAATGTTAAGGATTTTACCAGAAATTTACAGTTCAACGGCACGAGTCCCATCACTCTTTATTCCCTTTTGGGTTCCATGCCGTATTCGGGCCGACGACAACCCTGCAGCCGCAGGCGTCGTATTCTGTAGAGACATGGCAGCGGCAGAGTTTGGCCGTGCAGTGGCCAAGGAACAGGGGACTGACTAAGCCAGTTCTGGGCCCGCATAAAGTTCTAGATCATCCTCCTGGCACACTGTGACTGCCACCGAAAAATACCCCCGAGGACTATCCTCCTTATAAAAGTTGACCCAATCTCCCTTCCTCAAGGGCCTGCCAAATTTTACTGAGGCAGCAATTACATAAACCTTGGCACTTGTATCCACCTCTTGTATAAAGCCGTAGCCATGGTCCACATCAGTGCACACCAGCTGCCTATTGGTGTGACATACGGCCATAGTGCCCCCTCCTGGTCAGCGCAGCTCTGCCCACACCTCCTTCTCCTGCTGTTTCTTATGGTTTGATAACTCCTGCAAACCAGGTGGCCTGCCCAGGGGATGGAAATGGGCTCTGTTGTGAATTCGCTTTCTGGCCTAGCTCTGGTTACTACTGAAGGTAGTGGAGCTGGTCAAATTGACAGAGGGGTTGCGAGTACTCTTTCTGGGCTCCCTCTGGTGGTTACTGGAGGTAATGGAGCTGATCTGATTAACAGAGGCTTGCCACCTGATAATGATGACGACGATTGGAGATCTGGGGTTTCAGACTGGATTTAAGACAGCCGACTCCCTCTATCCCTGCTGGTGATTTTTTCCTGCCTCCTAAGGTCTTAGTTTCCAGCTCAGTCCCTGCATGTTCAGCTAAGTGTTCTTTTGCTATTCTGTTCACATTTGATCTGGTTTTGTCTATTTCAGTGTTGTGTGGGTCAGCCAGCTCTGGCTGGGGCTGTGCTGAATCACCATCCATATGTTACTGCTTGTGCCAGTTTGTTTTTGTCCCTTATTAGATTGGCCTCTTTTTGCTCTGCTTTCAGAATATACCAGAGTGCTGATATAGTGGGTGAAGTCGTGCGACTTCAGTATTTTTGCATCAGACGTGTTGGACCTTTTTTGCAGGGTTTTTTGTGTGATTGCAGACAGTGTCTTTCCTTTCCTGTCCTGTCTAGTCAGTGTGGGCCCCATCGTTTGTTCAGTCTATTTTCCTATCTGCGTTTGTGTTGTCATCTTGTCTCACCGACAATATATGTTTGGGGGCTGTCTATTCCTTTGGGGTCTGCTCTAGGGCAGTTTAGATTTCCCCTTTCATGCTTTAGGCTTAGTTAGCTCTCCGGCTGTATAGGATCAGGGGTCTGCAATCCGCTTAGTTACCAACCTCTCTGGTTTTCTGTGGCTTAGCTTGGGCTTGCTCTCCTCCTCGGTGTCCCAATCACAACAGGGCTCTCTGTCTCCTGATGGAAATGAGATGGGTGTCGCTATGCATGGGCCTGCTCTCCAGAGTCTGGGGCCGAGGTAGAGTCCAGCCTTCCGGGGTCAAGGGCGGAGGACCACTCACCACCACCAGTTCCAGCATCCTGGCCGCAACCATCCCATGACCATCGGATCCTTCTGCTGATGCAGCTGCGCACTCCGGCTTGAACTCCATTTCTGGCACAGGCTCCTACAGGGCAGTTGCTGTTTCCAGTTCTCTGGCCTCCAATTTTCAACGATGATGTTCCGGCTCTGGCAGCCACCTGCACCGCTCCTCTGCAGGTATGGGGAATCGTTGGGTCCAGAACTCATCAGAGACTCCTCTCAGTCTTCCGGGTTGGGCCTTCTCTTCCTCCTGTCGCCACTTTCACTAGATGCGGCCTATGTTGCCGCAGCTCCGTGAGCATGATTGGTTCATTGCTGCCAGAGCCGTATCTTGTAATGACACCACACAGCTGCAGATGGGGTTTTCTTCTGGGCCCAACCCGTTCCAAGGTGGGGTCGCTTCCGGCCACTCCACCCATTTCTCTGTAATCTGTTGTAAATGGCGAGGTTTTATTCTTCTCAAACACGCCCACCATGGGCGAGCACCTTTCACCAGGGCCTGCATCTCCAGTTTAGGCTGCCGACTCTGCCAGGCAGATTTTCGTGCCATCTCTGAGTCAGGACACCTACGAGGGGTGGGATCAAAGTTGTCATCCTCTATCTGCACGCCATTTTCTGCCATCTTCAGAGCCGCCGTTTTTGTCACAATCCAAGTGTCAGTCACATCCAGATTATCATTCACATCCAGGGTATCAGTCACAACCAAAGTATCAGTTAAAGCAAAGTATCAGTAACAGCATCTTCATCCTTCTTTAATGCATCCATGGCATTCCCACATTGCAAGACTGCGGAATTTTGCCGCACTACACCAAGTGTGAGGGGTGCCAGGACCATAGTCATGGCCAGCAATGAAGGCTGCTTAGGCACACCCTGGCCACCTGCCACATACACACAAAGTCTCTCTGACTCACTTGACTGTCCCTCAGGGTCCTCCCTGAGCCGGCGAGGGTTCCTTGCTTCGGTTACTTGACAAACACAAGCAGAGAACTTGCTGGCTTACCCATGGTTGGCCCCTCCTATTCTAACTATTTACTCTACCCTCTATACTAATGTGTCCCCATTTAGTGGACTTACTTACTTTCCCTAGCTAATCATGCATTATAGATATATACAATTTGTTACCCAATAGTATACATGTAACAGACATTATAATAACAACATGAGAAAGAGTAGTGGAGCATAACGTAATCTTGGTACACCCTTTACATGCGCATACAGATACACTGTCTAGAGTAACCCAAGAACACCCAATGCGTGATACAGATGAAGAATTGGAGTGAGATAAAACAACAAACTTCAAGCATTTTGCGACAGCTGTCGTAGCCACTTGGGTACTGGGACTTCCAAGAGATGAATGGGAGCAGTTACAGCCGTTTCATTCCAAGTTGGCCAGTCTAAGAAAGTGGGTCACCCTAGGTCAGAAAACAAGCAGGGAAGAGATAGCAGCTTTATCAATCAATGCCCTATAAATACTAGGACAGTTTGAGAGACTCTGCATGAAGGATGGATTATTTTACCAAAGGATACAGCAGCCCCGAGTGTTCGGTGCCACTTGAGAGGTGGTATTACCAGAAAGAATGGCACTGAGCTTGGCAAAAGAAACCTATGAAAGGGGTGGCACTTTATGGCATAAAGTATCTTCTGGTGGCTGCAGTGGCTTGAGTATAGGCCTGAACTACGCTCAAGCAGTGGAGAAAGTGGTCCGAAGGTGGCGGTATTGTTAGCTGACCAAGCATCCAGAGCAGAGAGCCCTTATCTAAGTGATCCACACCAGTAGAAGAACTGATGGTTGACTACCTAATAATTGGTTCATCCCATAATGGCTATGAGTACTGCCTGGTCATGACTGATCACTTTACCAACTTCTCTTGAAGGAGATGCCAGGTCAGGTGGTAGCTGTGGTGCAGTTATCAAATATAAAAGGCCGGATTAGTACAGTAGGAAGATCGAGAGAGTGGCTGGAGACCAAGACAAGTGGGACAGCGATGGTCAAGCTCTAAAGCCCAGACTTTGTAGGTCAAGTCCTGAGGCAGAGACTCCATTGATCAAGACTCAAATCCCAGTCTTCACTAGTCAGGACCAGATATCTAGGTCAGCACCAAAGGCTGGAAGCTAATCATTTTACTAGTCTGAATGTCTGCCGTGGTGTCAAGGAGACCCGAGTTAACCAAACCATTACTTCTAGCGTTGGCAAACAGCACAGAATATAGGTCGGGGCTGTGCTTCAGAAGGGAACGAGGGCGGGCAGTGTGACAAACACGCACGGGGTACTAAGTGACTAATTTCTGAAGGACTTGCAGCTTAGCTAGAAATATCGGTACGTTGCTACCAGTATAATAATCTGAGTCATGTGAAGAGAATATCACAGTAAAGGATTTGTCGCAGGATGTGACTCTCGTTAAGCTAAGACAGGAAAACATTAATAGCCGTTTAACCAAGAGATAACTAGATAGCACATAGAATAAGATATTGCTAATATTGTGTGATTTGTTATGCTATACCCAAGTCCTTAGTTAAATATTCATTTTGTGATAGGAAAATAAATAGGTTTAGTTGACTTCTGCATCATCGTTAACTGTGTTGTTGCATCCCAGTAACCTGTTCACACTTGCACATAACTATATTAAGAATTTATATCCGGCTGAGTCCTGAAAATGGTACCCTGTGGCTCCATATTTTACCTTTGTGTGTCTCTATCTGTGGTTGTCATAGCTGGATTGCTATGAGCGCTGCCCAGCAGTTGGAGCTCATAGCAAATGAGCATTTCTTCTACATAGAGCAAGACTGTAGCCCTGCTGTGTGTAGCACAGGCGATCAGATGATTGTAGCTTCTAGACTTCCATGGAGACTATTGAAACTACTAAAAAGTGAAAAAAAAATGTTTTTAAAAATATATAAGAAATTTAAAAAATATAAAATTTTAAATCATCTGCCTTACTCAAAACAAAACAATAAAATAAAAACAAAAAATACACATATTTGCTATCATGGCATTCAGAATTGCCTGATCAATATTTAAAAAGAATTATTCAGATTAGTATACAGCGTAACACGAAAAAATCAAAATGCCTGAATTATGTTTATTTTGGTCACTGCAACATTGCATTAAAATACAATAATGGGCAATCAAAAGATTGTATCTACACCAAATTGGTAGCAATAAAAATGTCAGCTTGGCATGCAAAAAATAAGCCCTCACCTAGAGCCATATCATGAAAAATGGAGACGGTATGGGTCTCTGAAAATGGCAACTTTTTTTTTGACAAATTTGGATTTTTTTTCACCACTTAAATAAAAAAGAACCTATACATGGTTGGTATCTACAAACTTGTAATAACCTGGAGACTCATAATGGCAGGCCAGTTTTAGCATTTAGTGAACTGCTGGCGATCAGTGCGAGAAGGGGAGAATAATGAGAGTTATATTCAAGTGATAACAATGACAGCAGGAGGCGGCTGATGGGACTATGACTCTGATCAGCCTACATCCTCACCCGCCGCCTGCACTATAAATAAATAAATAAAAAATCCAGAGTGGGTTCCCCTGTATTTTCTATAGCCAGCCAAGCTAAACTCACAGCTGGGGGCTGCAACCCTCAGCTGTCAGCTTCAGCAAGGCTGGTTATCAAGAACAGAGAGGTCCCTTAACTGTTTTTGGTTGAATTATTTAACCCCTTCCCGACATGCGCCATAATAGAACTGCTATGCGGGAATTAGAATTTGTAAAAATATTTTTTTGAAAATCCCTAAATAAAGCAAAAAAGACATAAATATTTTTCCAATACATTTATTTATGTAAATAAAAAAAACAATAAAACTACTCATATTTGGTATCCCCACTCTATAAAACTGTCTCACTAGTTAACCCCTTCAGTGAACACCGTAAAAAATGAAGGCAAAAAATGAGGCAAAAAAAATGCTTTATCATCATACTGCCAAAGAAAAAGTGCAATAAAATGTGATCACAAAGACGTATGTGAATAAAAATGGTACAGCTGAAAACGTCATTTTGTCCCGCAAAAATCAAGCTGCTATACGGCTCCATCAGCAGAAAAATAAAAAAGTTATAGCGCTCAGAATAAAGCAATGCAAAAATAATTATTTTTTCTATAAAATAGTTTTTATTGTGTAAAAGCGCCAAAACATGAAAAAAAACTATATAAATTGGGCATCGCTGTAATCGTACTGACCTGAACAATAAAACTGTCTTACTAATTTTACTACACGTGGAACGGTATAAAAAAAAACAAAAAGCAATTCCTGAATTGCTGGTTTTTGTTCATTCTGTCTCTCAAAAAACAGAATAGAAAGCGATCAAAAAATGTCATGTGCCCGTAAGTGGTACCAATAAAAACGTCAGCTCGTGCCGCAAAAAACAAGCCTTTGTATGACTTTGTTTCCTTAAATATAAAAAAATTATAGTTCTCAAAATATGGTGATGCAAAAAATAGTTTTTGCAATAAAAATCATCTTTTAGTGTGTGACAGCAGCCAAACATAAAAACCCAATATAAATCTGGTATCGCTGTAATCGCACCAACCCGAATGAAAAAAGGCGCCTAATCACATATACCGCACAAGGAACAGCGTAAAAAATAAATAAAACCAATTCTTCACCTACTGTTGATTTTTTTCATTTTGCCTCCCAGAGATCGCAGTAAGGCTTGGTGCACATTTATCCTGCTTTCTGCGCTGAGTGCTTACACCGGGGTTTCCGTGAAAATCTTTGAAATATGTGATTCAGAGAGAACCCCCGGTGTAAAATTCCCTATAATGAGGCAGATGGAATCACTGTGGATGCGATAGGACCTGTGATCCGACGGTGTTCGTCTTTTTAGGATTGCATAAAAGTGCAGTCGGCAACAGCTTTGTGCACTTCTGAATAGGACACCACTGAACAGAAGCAAGATGGAGTCCAGAGTAAATCCCCCGGCGGGGGAGCTGCAGCTAGCCGGATGACTACCGGTGTGGTCCGGCATCTCGACCAAACCTGTGGAAGTGGGTTCATTCAGGAGCTGGAGACTGGAATGAAAGTCTATGTGAATGCCAGGTCCATGACTTTCAACAGTCCTCTGCGGATTGGAGATGATGTAGCATTTATAACAGAACAGGGACCCTGAGGGCCCTATGCAGTGGCCGTAAGAATGGCCTCTGATTGGGAGGCCCCTCAGTCACTTTAAATGTGAAGTGGTCCCCAAGAAAAAGATTTTACAAATTTTGTTGTAAAAATGAGAAATCGCTGGTCAACTTTTACCCTTATAACTTCCTAAGAAAAAAAAATTTTGTTTCCAAAATTGTGCTGATGTAAAGTAGGAAATGTTTTTTATTAACTATTTTGTGGGATATGACTCTCTGATTTAAGGGCATAAAAATTAAAAGTTTGAAAATTGTGAAATTTTCAACATTTTCGCCAAATTTCCTTTTTTTCACAAATAAACGCAACTCATTTCAAAGAAATTTTACCACTTTCATAAAGTACAATATGTCATGATAAATCATTCTCAGAAACACCAAAATCCATTGAAGCGATCCAGAGTTAAGACCTCATAAATTGACAGTGGTCAGAATTGTAAAAATTGGCCTGGTTAGGAATGTGGATAAAGGCTTCGGGTCAAAGAGGTTAAATAAATAATATAAAAAAACAGCGTGGAGTCTCCCCCATTTTTTACAACCAGTATTGCTAAAGCTTACAGCTTGGTTTTGGTATTTTCAGGTTGGTAAGGGGCCATTGATATTGATTGAACCCCCCAGTGTACAAATAGCAGCCCGCAGCCACCCAGAAAATGTACATCTTTTAGATGCACCAATTTTGGCTCTTTGCCCTGCTCTTCCCACTTGCCCTGTAGCAGTGGCAAGTGGGGTTCATATTTGTGGGGTTGATGTCACTTTTGTATTGTCAGGTGACATCAAGCCCACGGCTTAGTAATAAAGAGGCGTCTATAAGACACACATCCATTACTAATCCTATATTTGTATGGTAAATAAATAGACAGCTAGAATAAAGTATTTTATTAGAAATAAAGCAAAACACAGTTTTCCATTTTTATTTAAAAATAATAAACACCTTGTCACCTGTAATAAAACTAAATTAAAAACAACAATATCCCTCACCTGTCTATCGTTGTGTCCCATCCTGTAATCCATGTCTGGGGGATGAATAGATTTCAACCTGGACATTGCCAAGATGCAACCGTCCAGGCTGAGAACCACTGGTGAATGAGCTCCTTGAGAATTTCTCACCGTGATCTGCAATGAAGCCACTGAACTGATCCACAGTGACCTCAGTACTGCCTTTTCCCCATGGTGCTGAGGTCACCGCAGTTCATCCCTGGTGGGAACGCAGCCTCAATAACCGGCAGTAATCATGATGATGTCACCGCTGGTCAATGATGCTGCTCATTCACCAGTGGTTCTCAGCCTGGACAGTCACATCTTGGCACAATCCAGGTTGAAAGCTATTCATCGACAAGCTTAACATACTCTAAGTATATTACTCACAATGTAGCACTGAGCTCAGAGAGTTCACCACAGCTCACTGTAGTGAGACTTTAAAAAAATAAATAATTTTAAAAAATGAGGTTTGGTAATGAAGAAGTGTCAGTCAGACACCCTCCTTACAAAACCTGTTAGTAAAGAGTTAAATAAATACACACACACCGAGAATTTAGAATCATAGGATGCTGCGATTGTCCTCGTCAAAAATCGCACATCATTTGAATCATGCTAGTGTTATCTGATTTTACACACCCATGAACTTAAAAATCCAACATTTCATCTGCCACATACAGCAAAATCACAGCATGAACAGACAGAGTAGAATAGATGGATTACATACAGTATATACACATAGAATAGATAGATATAAAAATGTCAGTCACATATATAATTAGTACAATGCATGTGCAGCTTACTGTACATGTACTTAATTAATAAATTATAATTGTTCTGAAGAAAATGGCATGGGCTTTTAACCAGCAGAGGGAAAACATACAGCTGGGGGCAGATAATAATAGCCTGGGAAGTGGGTAATATCCATGGAGATTCCCAACCTGTTTGTATCAGTTCCCAGCTGTATACTAAGCCTTTCCTGGCTATTAAAATGGGGGACCCACAAAATAATTACATAGGATACACCAATATTTAATGACCAGCAAAGGCTAAGCAGACAGATGCTGGCTGATATTAATAGACTGGGACGGGGCCATGGATATTGGCCCCATCCCAGACTAAAAACAGCTGCCCCAGAAAAGGCGCATCCATTAGATGCGACAATTCTGGAACTTAGCCTCGTTCTCCCCACTTGCACTGCTGTGGTGACAAGTGGGGTGTTAGTATTGGGGTTGATGTCACCTTTGTATTGTCAGGTGACATCAAGCACAGAGGTTATTAATAGAGAGGTGTCTATAAGATGCCCCCATTACTAATCCCATAGTGACATTACAAAAACACACATCCAGAATAAAGTATTTAAATTCAAATAATGATTCCTTTATTGAATCTAAATTAAACCATACTCATGTCATCACCCGTTCCACTAAAGCCAATGTCTCCTGTAAATAAATTAAAATAATAGACAACATTATTCCTCATCTATCTGAAGTGAAGAATTAATCCATAGTGCTCCATGATGATCCTGATGACTTTGAGAGCAGTCACTGAAGGAAGGCCAGCTACACACTGACATAGGAAGTTATAGCCCCTGCAGTGTGCAGCACTGAACTATGGTGGGAAAGTTCAACGGAGTTCATCAGCAGATGATCTCCAGTGATTTTACTTACGGCATCTCTGCAGCATGAGAACTTAAAGTGAGTATATGGTGTTTTTTTGTTTTTGATTTTTTTTACAGGACACAAAGTCTTGGAGAACTAAACAAATGTCAACCATCCATGCTCACTCTTCAGCTGTTATGTTCGAAGGCTGACCAGAAAACTGATGGGCCTGTTGGAGCTGATACTCAACCACTTGCCTGTTCTGCTCGCAAAGCCTTGCCAGCATGTGCATTGTGGAGTTCCAATGCGTGGTGATATTGCACACCAGTCTGTGAGCTGGCAATTGCATGCACTGCTGAAGCACTGCCAGAGTGGTAGCAGCTTTACCCAACTTGCGGAAATGGGTGCTGACATGGCGTACCTCTCCTCTTCAGTACTGCTGGCCTTGCTATGGATTTCAGCTTCCCAGGTTGGGTCGTGGACTTCATCATCCACCACCTCTTCTTCCATCAACGCACCTTGATCGTCCTGACTTAGTGATTTAAAAACAACAAGGTTTAGC
Organism: Dendrobates tinctorius; assembly: GCF_039654945.1. Classification (NCBI taxonomy): domain Eukaryota; kingdom Metazoa; phylum Chordata; class Amphibia; order Anura; family Dendrobatidae; genus Dendrobates; species Dendrobates tinctorius. Next base: position 15,548,850 of record NW_027361708.1, on the reverse strand, counting down.
GGCAACTGAGGCTATTCATCATCATCTACATAAAGAAGGATTTTTCCAGCGTCTCCAGGAGATAAAATAATAATTGCTTTATTGAGAATATAAAATCTTCATACCATCAGGTAAAAACGACATAAAGAGGCGTATGGAGGGGAGCTGAATACTTCTTGTTTGTGTATTCATCATCATCTGCCTCCTTATCCCAAATTTGCTGTTCTTCTCTGGCATGTTCTTGTGGACATGGCTGCTCTAAGTTTTGTGCATCACTAAACAGCATGTCTCCCTGTCCCTCTTGGAGCATAAGAGGCCGCAAACAAGAATTGTTGTGGTAAAGAGCTTCTCGGAGTGTCCTAGTGTGGGATCATTAGTCTCCTGAGATTAAACATGGAGGGAAAAAAAAGGATCAGGGTGAGGATTAAGTGATCCAGACTTTATGCTGGATCGTGTAGAAGACTGGGTGGTGCCACCAAGTCTGCTGGAAGCATTATCTGCTATCCAACCGACCATCTGTTTGCACTGCACTGGCTTCAGAAGTGGTGTCATAAATGGGCTTGTTTCTTGTGCTCCAGCAACAGGTGTAGTCTCACCTGGCCCACATTCTTGGCATCTGCGTGCACCATCATCAGCATCTTCGCTTCCTAGTCTCTTAATGCACGCCTTATAAATTTTATAATTGCTAGGTCTCTTGCATCCAAGATTATTTTTAAAAAAAGTTAAAAATTTATCACTTGCAGCAATCATAGTTTGCTACACTATAATGTAACAGAAAGAATGCAAAAGTGTATGGATGACAATTAAATTCAATCCAGAAAAATGTTTCAATGTTTTTTTCTCAGTTTTAAAGATCACAGAAATGTTCACAGACCATGTAACACTGTTTGTATGAGAAATTGAAGCTTACAAAATTTTGGAAAGCTTTTGCTCACTTTTAGAGATCACTGAAATATTCACAGGCAAAGTAAAACTGAAAGTCTGAGAAATGGAGGGCTACAAATTTTTAAAATACCTTTTAACAGTTTAAGAGATGACTGAAATTTGCTCCACACTATGGACTAGCGTGTGGCTGAGAAATGTAGCCCTGGAAAATGTTTCAACAATTTTTGAGCGTGTTGTTCAGCACAAAAAACGACTTCAAAGCTTGTAATACTTGATGGATCAAAATATGTTCCATTTTTTAAGCCCCAACAAAAAAATGCAGCTATATATTTGCCAACGGACTGCACAGGCCTAATCCCTGTTTACAGACTGGATTCAGTCACTCTTCCTGTTTCTGCGACTCTCTCAGTTTGCCCTTAAAAGGGCTGATAGTATGATGACTCAGCTTCAGCACCAATATCAACACTACAGGCCTTTTGATTCGTTATACTGGGCCTTGACAAGCACTCTCACCCTCCAATATAAAGTGTCACAGAGCTGTGCAGTGGTATGAGTGTGTCGAGCCCAGAGGTGCCTGTCATTTCATAACCTCTGATGATGTCACAAGGCCAGCCACTCAACGTAATGCCACAACCAAGATGGCTACGACATTACAGTGACTCACAGGCAATCCCCACATGCGTATTAGCTGCGTAAGAAGCGCCAAAAATGCAGGGCGGGGATTCGAGTTTTATATCGAGCAACCCCATTGCTCACCGTGTAACGAGCACATTCGAGCACCGTGATACTCAAGTGAAAACCAAGTATCACAAAGCATGTTCACTCATCCCTAATCATTATCCATTTGTAGAAGCCATCCTCTTTACAACTGCAGATTTTTTACAGATAGTGTTATTCTTGCATCAAGAATTTGTTGAAATTTCATTGAATCCATTCTTCTCTCTGCCCGTCAAATGTTACCAGTGCCATTGGCTGCAACACAACCCTCGAAACCATGATTGATACACCCCCATGCTTAATGGTTGGTGAGATGTTCTTTTCCTGAAATTCTGTTCCCTTTGGTTATGGTGGCCAAAGAGTTCTATTTTAACCTCATCTGTCCACAGGACTTGTTTCCAAAATACATCAGGCTTGTTTAGATGTTCTTTTGCAAACTTCTGATGCTGAATTTTATGGTGAGAAAGCAGGAGAGGTTTTCTTATTATGACTTCCATCAAACCCATATTTGTGCATGTGTCTCTGAACAGTAGAACAATGTACCACAACTCCAGAATCTGCTAAATTTTTCTGAAGGTATTTTGCAGTCAAGCAGGGATTCTGATTTGCCTCTATAGCAATCCAATGAACAGCTCTCACTGAAATTTTTCTTGGTCTTCCAGACCTTATCTTGACTTCCACCCTGGGCGAAAGAGTCTCAGTGGGATCCTTTAACACATACCTTGATTCATGATGCATAGATATGGCAGAGACATATAGGTATAGTACAATGTCAAAGATTTCACTGACTTCTTACATTACATGAGTGAAATCTATTGTAAATTCTGCAATAGCTAAGAAACCAGACAGTATAGTCTTCCATATAGTATTATGGTCATCACATAGTTATCCATACAGAATAATAAGCCACATATATTACTCCATACAGAATAATTAGCCCCATTTAATGCTCCATACAGTATAATGAGCCACATATATTGCTCCATTCATTATAATGGACCCAATATATTGTTCCATACAGAATGATGAGCCCCATAAATTTCTCCATTCATAATGGGCCCCATATAATGCTCCATACAGTATATGATAGGCCCCATATATTGCTCCATATATAGTGCACCCCATATAATGCTCTGTACATTATATGAAAGCCCCATATATTGGTCTATATAATGGGCCCAATATAATGTTCCATACAATATATGATGAGCATTATGTATTGACGCATATATTATGGGACCCATAAAATTCTCTATACATAATAGGCCTCATATAATGCTCCATACAGTATTTAATGGGCCCCATATAATGCTCCAGTATATGATGAGTCCATATATTGCTCCATATATAATAGGCCCCATATAATGCTCCAGTATATGCTGGTCCCCATATAATCTTCCAGCATATATAATGCTCCAGTATATGCTGGGCCTCATATAATGCTTTAGTATATGCTGGACCCCTTATAATGCTCCAGTATATGAGGGGCTCCATATAATGTTCCAGTATATCATGGGCCCCATTTAATGCTCCAGTATATGTTGGACCCCATATAATGCTCCAGTATGTGATGGGCCCCATATAATGCTCCAGTATATGATGAGCCCCATGTAATGCTCCAGTATATGCTGGACCCCATAAAATGCTCCAGTATATGATGGGCCCCATATAATGCTCCAGTATATGATGGACCCTATATCATGCTCCATACTGTATATGATGGGCATCAAATAATGCTCCAGTATATGATGAACCTCATAAAATGCTCCAGTATATGATGAGCCCTATATAGAATCATAGAATGATAGAGTTGGAAGATACCTCCTGGGTCATCTGATCCAACCCCCTGCTCAAAGCAGGATTCACTAAATCATCCCAGACAGATGTCTGTCCAGCCTCTGTTTGAAGACTTCCATTGAAATCACCACCTCTCGTGGCAGCCTGTTCCACTCATTGATCACCCTCACCCTCTAATATCTAATCTGTGTCTCCTCCCATTCAGTTTCATCCCATTGCTTCTAGACTTTCCTTGTGCAAATTAGAATAAAGTTGATCCTTCTACAATGTGACAGCCTTTCAGATAATTGTAGACAGCTATTAAGTCTCCTCTCAGTTTTCTTTTTTGCAAGCTAAACATTCCCAAATCCTGGAACCATTCCTCATAGGACATGGTTTGCAGACTGGTCACTCTTCTCTGAACTTGCTCCAGTTTGTTGATGTCTTTTTTAAAATGTGGTGCCCAAAACTGGACACAGTATTCCAGATGAGGTCTGACCAAAGAGGAGTATAGGGGGATAATGACTTCACATGATCTAGACTGTATGCTTCTGTTAATATATCCCAGAATTGTATTTGCCATTTTTGCTGCTGCATCACACTGTTGACTCATGTTTAGTTTATGCTCTATTAGTATATCCAAGTCTTTTTCACATGTGTTGTTAATTATCCCTATTTCTCCCATTCTGTGTATGCTTTTTTCATTTTTATTGCCCGGAAGTAGTACTTTGCATTTTTCCCTGTTAAAAACATTCTGTTAGTTGCTGCCCACTGCTCCAGTCTATTTATATCCTTTTGAATCCTCTCTCTCTCTTTTCTAGTATTAGCTATCCCTCCTAACTTTGTGTCATCAGCAAATTTAATCAGTGTACCCTCAATTCCTTCATCTAAATCATTGATAAAGATGTTGAACAATACAGGACCCATAGCAGAACCCTGTGATACCCCACTTGAGACATTATTCCAACTGAATGTGCAGCCATTTACGACCACTCTTTGGGTCCGATCACTAAGCCAGTTATGAATCCACCTAACAGTTGCCTTGTTCACTCCATACTTAGTCATTTTTTTAAATCAGTATGGTGTGAGATACTTTGTCAAATGCTTTGCTGAAGTTAAGATATGCCATAACTAAAGCATTTCCCTCATCCACCCAGTCAGTGATTCTGACATAGAAGGAAATTAAGTTAGTCTGACATGACTTATTAGTTACAAACCCATGCTGATTCTGGTTAATCACTTCATTCTTATCCAGGTACATACATACATGTTGTTTAATAATTTGTTGAAAAATCTTTTCTGGTATAGAAGTCAGACTCACCGGTCTATAGTTCCCTAGGTCCACCTTCTTCCCCTTTTTCAAGATAGGAACAACATTTGCTCTTCTCCAGTCTTCTGGGACTTCTCCTGATCTCCAAGCATTTTCAAAGATTATGGAGAGTGGTTCAAAAATTTCTTCTGCTATCTCCTTCAGTACTCTGGGGTGTAATTCATCTGGACCTGGAGACTTGAATTCATGTATGTTAGCTAATATTCCCTCACTATCTTTCTGTTTATAGATAGTCTGGATTCTTCTATTCCTTTAATAGGACTGTGAAGATCACTTGATGTTACATTTCCTTTCTGAGAGAAAACAGATTCAAAATAGGAGTAAGTTCGGCCTTCTCAACATCCTTTCTTACCATTTCATCATTTTGATCTTGTAAAAATCCTATAGCATCTTTGACTTTTGTTTTACTTTTGACATATCCCCCAAATCCTTTTTTATTGCTTTTGACGTCTTTTGCAAGCCTTAATTCATTGTCAGCTTTAGCTAATCTGATCCATCCCCTGAAGGTTCTGTAGACAAAATTATACTCTTCTTTAGCTATGCCTCCCTCTTTCCATTTGATAAACATTTCTTTCTTCCTTTTTAGCACGTGTTTAAGTTCTGTGTTCATTGATCCTGGTTTCCTTAAATGCTTCCTATTATCACCTCTTTTTGGAATTGTTAACGATTGTGCTTTGAGAATCTCATTTTTCAAAATTTCCCATCCTTCCTGGACATTTTTGTCCTTAAGGATATCCAGCCATTAGATCCCTCAGATTCTCTTTCTGAGTCCCTTAAAATCTGGCTTTCTGAAATCTAACATTGAAATTTGAGTTTTCACAGGTCTTCCTTCTCTAGTTATCCATAATTCTAAAATAGCATGGTCGCTACTTCCTAGGGTCCCAGCCACTCTTATCTTCTCAACCATTTTCTCTCTGTTTATAAGGATTAGATCCAAGGTAGCAGATCCCCTTGTTTTCTCCCTTACCTTTTGGAAGATAAAGTTGTCAGCAAGAGAGGATAAGAATTTGCTTGACCTGTTAGTTTTGCCTAAGAGAGAATCCCAACAAATGTCTGGATAGTTGAAATCTCCCATGACCACTATGTCATATTTTTTAGAGAACTTAGCCATTTTTTGCATAAAGAGTTCATCCATATCTTCAGCTTGCACAGGTGGCCTGTAGTAAATGCCTACAATGGTATCTTTTCCATTGTTCTCTCCTTGTATTCTTACCCAAACAGTTTCCAAAGAACCTCCAGTCTCTGAAGCTTGGATCTCTGTGCATATATTTGTTTTTCTAGCATACAATGTGACACCTCCTCCTCGTTTATCAAGTCTGTTTCTCGCAAATAAGTTGTATCCTTGTAGCCTTGTATTCCAATCATGTGTATGGTCCCACCAAGTTTCAGTGATTCCATTGACATCATATTTCTTTTCATGCATTAGTAGCTCCAGTTCTCCTTGTTTGTTGACTTTGCTTTGTGCAATTGTATAGAAACATTTCAATTTGCGATTGGTTTCTTTTTCTCCAATATTTTTATTATTTAGATTTTTTGTCTTTGTTCTTACTTTCCACTTCTAATAGCAGAGTTCTCAATAGTATTTGTCAGGTGTATGACTTTTTCTGGCCCTTTGCTTCCCTTCCCACATTGTTCTAGTTTAAAGCTCTCCTGATGAGTGTAGGAAGGCGACTTCCAAATAGATGCTTTCCAGTCTTCGTAAGGTGCACCCCACCTCTAGCAAGCAGTCCATCAAATAGGTAATTCACTCCATGATCCACAAATCCAAATCCTTGCTCACAGCACCATCGACGTAGCCAGTTGCTCAACTGCAGAATCTTATTCCACCTCCTTGTTCCATGGCCATCCACTGGGGGGATGGATGAGAAGACCAGCTATGCTCCCAGTTCTTTCACTTTGTTACCGAAGTTTTAAAAGTCACTACAGACTGTTTCCAGGTCTTTTCTTGCGGTGTCATTTGTCCCCACATGTATTAGCAGGAATGGGTGGTCATCTGTAGGTCTGAAGAGTTCTGATATCTTGTCAGACACATCTTTAATTTTTGCACCTGGAAGACAGCACATTTTCCTTGAGGTTATATCCGGTATGCAGATAGCGGCCTCTGTTCCTCTTAACAGGGAATACTCCATGACCACAACCCTCCATTTCTTCTTCACAAGATTTTTCTTTCTCCATCCAGGAGGACTCTGAGGGTGTACAAGGTTGTTCTTTGTGGGCAATGTCTTTTCTTGATGTATTTCTTCATCATTCTCCTGCGTGAGAGCCAGGTACTGATTCCTGAGCAGTATGGGTGCTGACTGCCTCCCGATCATCCTGCTTCTCTGGGTCACATGCTTCCATTCCTCTGTTTCTTCAGGTGCACTTCGAAATTCTTCTCTTTCTGTAGCATGAAGAGATAATTCTGCTCTAAGAACTCTTCACCTTCCTTAACGATTTTAAGTGTAGCCACTCTTCTAGATTTTTCAACTTTTCCTCCAATAAGGACACAAGCTTGCATTTCTGGCATGTGAAGTTTGTTTTTTCCACTGGTAAGGCTGTGAACTTGTAGCAAGAAATGCAGCTCACCAAATGGCTCCTGGCCTCTTCCATATTCTTATTGTTAATGATATATGAAAGCAGTGAAAAATGCTGCAACGGCCCAAATCCAGTGTTCTTTGAGCTCGTGGAGACTCTTCACTTATCCCAGAATGCACTGGTAATATGCAAATTATCTCCTCAGGACTCCTCCCCTGGTTCCACTGTGACTGTTCAGGCAGAGAGTGCGCACTGTAGTGACGTCATCGTGTCCTCTGACCTGAAACACCACGGAGTCGGGAAATGCGGAAGACGCCACAGCGGAGGAATGGGGAGATGTAAGTATTGCAAGTACCGGGGCCCTGAGCTAATTGGCGGGGTCATAGGCACATTTGGGGGGGCAGATGGGGCATGTGCCCCGGGCGCAGTTGGGCCACCTAATGCGACGGTCGGAAGTGTCTCCCCCCGGCGGCTGCGTTCTGCCGCGCCCCGGACTGGGAGTCGGCTGTTCTTTCTGCCGACTGTCAAGCTGACAGCCGGCACACAGAAGCTGCAGCGCGCCGGCTCCCAGTGATCAAGTGATCAATTGTACTTGCATCTTACAGACACGAGTACAATTGAAGCTCTGACCGCCGGGTCAAAGCGACGCCAGCAGCGTGATCATGTCATGTGATCACGCTGCTGACGTCACTCACCGGCACTGCAGAGATGCAGATGGGTGGTAAGAGCGCCAGTGAAGCTGAAGACACCGAAGATTAATTGCATGGGTGAGGAAAGATTTAATGTGTGGGTGGAGATTTGGGGGAGGTGGATTTGGATTGGAGATCTGGGATTTATTGTGCATGTGGAGATTTGGCTGGTGATGGTGGATTTAATGTGTGTGTGGAGATTTGGAGGTGGATAGGGGATTTAATGTGTGTGGGGAGATTTGGAGGAGGATGGTGGATTTAATGTGGGTGGGGAGATTTGGAGGGGGATCGTGGATTTAATGTGTGTGTAGATTTGGAGGAGGATAGTGGATTTAGTGTGGGTGGTGAGATGTGGAGGGGATGGTGGATTTAATGTGTGTGTGGAGATTTGGAGGGGGATGGTGGGTTTAATGTGGGTGAGGAGATTTGGAAGGGGATGGTGGATTTAATGTGCGTGGTGAGATTTGGAGGAGGATGGTGGATCTAATGTGTGTGAGGAGATTTGGAGGGGATGGTGGATTTAATGTGTGTGTGTAGATTTGGAGGGGGATGGTGGATTTAATGTGGGTGGGGAGATTTGGAGGGGGAAAAGGGATTTAATGTTTGTGTGTGTACATTTGGAGGAGGATTTTGGATTTAATGTGGGTGGGTAGATTCGAAGGGGGATTGTGGATTTAATGTGGGTGGAGAGATTTGGAGGGGGATGGTGGATTAAATGTGTGTGGGGAGATTTGGAGGGGGATGGTGGATTTAATGTGGGTGGGAAGATTTGGAGGAAGATGAGGAATTTAATGTGGGTGGGGAGATTTGGAGGGGGATGGGGGTTTTAATGTGGGAGGGAGATTTGGAGGGGGATGGGGGATTTGATGTGTGTGGGGAGATTTGAAGGGGGATGGTGAATTTAATATGGGCACTCCACGGTGCGGCATCCCCCTACATCTCCTCCCTCATTTCTGTCTATCGGCCTAGCTGATCACTGCGCTCTGCAAACCACTTTTGACTAACCTCTGCACTAATCCGTACCTCCCACTCCCGACTCCAAGACTTCTCCCATGCTGCTCCTATCCTCTGGAATGCTCTACCCCAAGAAATTAGGAATAACCACAATTTGCATAGTTTTAAGCGCTCCCTCAAAACACATTTGTTCAGAGCGGCTTATCACGTTCACTATTCAAAGTCATTCTATATGCAAGTGTCCGTATATAGCCCATTCACTATCTCCATCCATCCTTCACTCCCTCAAGATAGCTGGACCGTCATTGTAAATATACAATTGTAAATACACACCTGTACTTTGTATCTCCCTCACCTCATTGTAGATTGTAAGCTCTCACGAGTAGGGTCGTCTTATTTCGTCTTATTTTGCTTTAATTATTGTATTGTTAACATTGTTACTTATGAATTGTGTTTTGAAACTGTTAGGCTGAGTTCACACGTGGCGTTTTTTTCGCGTTTCCGCGGCGGTTTTAATCGCGCGATTTTGCAGCGAAAACGCGAAAAATAAGCATCCCATGCATTCCTATGGGATTCCGCAATGCTGTGCTAATGCTGCGGTTTTTACCGCGGCGGAATCGCTTCGTGGTAAAAACCGCAGCATGCTCATTAATTTGCGGAATCGTGGCGATCCCGCACCCATAGGAATGCATTGTCCCGCTTACTTCCCGCATGTGTCTGTGCACACCATGCGGAAAGTAAGCAGAACAATTGCGGATGGTACCCACGGTCCGGAGGAGAGGAGACTGTCCTCCGGGCTTTGGGTACCATATCCCTGTAAAAAAAAGAATTTAAAAATAAAAAATATTGTTATTCTCACCCTCCGACGTCCCGCACAGCCTTCCCGCCTCTCTACACGCTCCCGTTCCCAGTAATCCTTTGCGAAAATACCCGCGATGGCGTCCGTTCTCTCGGGATCGCGAAGTCTCGCGGTCATTCGCGCGACGTCATCGCGAATTACCGCGAGACATCGCGATCCCGCGAGAACGGACGTCATCGCGGGCATTTTCGCAAAGGATTACTGGGAACGGATGCGCGGGACATCGGAGGGTGAGAATAACAATATTTTTTATTTTTTTTTGCATTTTTTCTTTTACTACTGATGCTGCATAGGCGGCCTCAGTAGTAAAAAGTTGGTCACACTCGTCAAACACTATGTTTGACGAGTGTGACCAACCTGTCAATCAGTTCTCCAAGCGATGCTACAGATCGCTTGGAAAACGCTAGCATTTTGCAAGCTAAATACGCTTGCAAAATGCTAGTTTTTCCGCGGGAAAATCGCGGGAATTTAAAATGCGATTTTCCCGCGGACTGGAATTCCGGAATTCTCTCGGTAATTTCCGCGAGAGTTCCGGTACGTGTGCACTTAGCCTTAAACTGTAAAGCGCTGCGGAATATGTTGGTGCTATATAAATAAAGATTATTATTATTAATATATGTGGACACAATATGAGTAGCAATGTGAAAAGTGTATGTGGACAGAGTACAGGGAGTGAGGATGATTGGATGTGTGCAGACACAGTGGGGTATGTGTGAGCAGGCAGTATAGAAAGTGAGGGGGTAAATATATGAGGGGACAGTATGGTGAACAGGGGGATGTTAGAGGAGACAGTATAAGGAGTGAGGGGAATAGTGTGAGGAGACAGTATGGGGGAAGTAAAGTGAGTGGGCACAGAATAGAATCTGAGTGGTGGGGGCATAGCATGGGGAGACAGTGTAAGGGTACATCCAGGAGGGGACAGTATACCAAGGAGGGGGAGTGTAATGACAAAGTACAGTATAAAGACTGGGCTCTATAGGGGGACACAGTGTGAGAGGATGGTGTGAAGGGGGGCTGGTAGAAAAAAGGAGAGGTCAGTGTGAAGAGCATGTACCATAAGAGAGACAGTGTGGGGGTCATATTTTGTGCAGACAATATAGTGAGGATAATTTTTTATTCAGGAGCATTATAATGACACTTCTATATTTAACCCCTTTACCCCCAAGGGTGGTTTGCATGTTAATGACCAGGCCAATTTTTACAATTCTGACCACTGTCCTTTTATGAGGTAATAAGTATGGAACACTTCCATGGATAACAGTGATTCTGACACTGATTTCTTGTGACATATTGTACTTCATGATAGTGGTAAAATTTCTTTGACATGACTTGCGTTTATTTGTGAAAAAAATGGAAATTTGGCAAAAATGTAAATTTCGCAATTTTTCAAATTTGAATTTTCATGCCCTTATCACAGAGATATATCACATAAAATACTTAATAAATAACATTTCCCACATGTTTACTTTACATCAGGAAAATTTTGGAGCCAAATTTGTTTTTGTTAGGAAGTTATAAGGGTAAAAATTTAAACAGTGATTTCTTATTTTTACACCATTTTTTAGGGACCATATCACATTTGAAGTCACTTTGAGGGGTCTATATGATAGAAAATACCCAGAAGTGACAACATTCTAAAAACTGCACCACTCAAGGTGCTCAAAAACACATTCAAGAAGCTTATTAACCCTTCAGGTGCTTCATATGAAATTTTGGAATGTTTAAAAAAATGAACATTTAACTTTTTTTTCACAAAAAATTTACATCAGATCAATTTTTTTATTTTCCCAAGGGTATCAGGAAAAATTGGACCCCAATATTTGTTCTAAAGTTTGTCCTGGGTATGCTGATACCCCATATATGCAGTTAAACCACTGTTTGGGCACATGGCAGAGCTCGGAAGGGAAGGAGCGCCGTTTGACTTTTCAATGCAAAATTAGCTGTAATTGAGATTGGATGCCATGTTGCATTTGGATAGCCCCTGATAACCATAAACAATGGAAACCATTGACACCATTATGAAAATTTTACCCCCTAAAGAACTTATCTAGATGTGTGGTGAGCACTTTGAATCCCCAAGTGCATCACAGTTTATAACGTAGAGCCGCAAAAATAAAAAAATCATATTTTTGTCACAAAAATGATTTTTTCACCCCCAATTTTTTATTTTCCCAAGGGCAGCATGAGAAATTGGACTCCAAAAGTTGTTGTGCAATTTGCCCTGAGTATGGAGATACCCCATATGTGGGGGTAAACCACTTTTTGGGCGCATGGCAGAGCTCGAAAGGGAAGGAGCACCGTTTGAATTTTTCAACGCAGAATTGGCTGAAATTGAGATCAGACGCTATGTCGCATTTGAAGAGCCCCTGATGTGCCTAAACAGTGGAAACCCCCAATTCTAACTCCAATCCTAACCCCAACATACCCCTAACCCTAATCCTAATGCTAACCGTAACCCTAACCACAAACCTAACCCTAACACACCCCTAACCCTAATCCCATCCGTTACCTTAATCCCAACCCTAACCCTTATCTCAACCGTAACCGGAATCCAAACCCTAACCCCAACTCTAGCTCCAACCCTAATTCTAACTTTAGCCCCAACCCTAACTCTAACTTTACCTCCAACCCTAACTCTAACTTTTGACCCAACCCTAACCCTAACATAAGCCCCAACCCAAACCATAACTTTAGCCCCAGCCATAATCCAAACTTTAGCCCATCTCTAACGATAATGGGAAACCCTAACCCTAATCCCAACCGTAACCATAATCCCAACCCTAACCCCAACTCTAGCCCCAACCATAACTCTAACTTTAGCCCCAACCCTCACTCTAACTTTACCCCAACCCTAACCCTAACTTTAGCCCCAACCCTAACTTTAGCTCCATCCCAAACCATAACTTTAGCCCCTCACTTTAGCCCAACTCTAGCCCTAATGGGAAAAAGGAAATAAAAACTTTTTTTATTTTATTATTTTTCCCTAACTAAGGGGGTGATAAAAGGGGGTTTGATTTACTATTTTTTTATTTTGATCACTGTGATAGAGTCTATCACAGTGATCAAAATGAACCAACAGGAAAAAATCTATTGTTGCCGGGTGCCAGCCGGCAGATCTCAATGGGCGCACAGCGCATACGCCCACCACTTTCTCCCAGAAGAAGGAGGTATCGGGGGGTGATAGGATGACCGGAGGACCCTATTTCTCTCTCCTCTGATGTGCGATCAAATGGAAATGGAAAATCTGACTTTTTTTTTGCGGTTGCCGTTATACCATTAATAACGGCATTCACAACACCAGGGTCAGTAAAAACCAACCCGAATCATGTTCTATGGGGTCTCGGCTACCCCCGGCAGCCGAGACCCCAGAGAAATTCCGATGCTGGGGGACGCTATAACCTTAAACCTCAGCGTTATTAAAAAGTGGCACTGTGGTTTAAGTACCCTTAACTGCCACCATTAAAAGGCATATTGGTGGTTGTTAAGGGGTTAAATGTAACTCTCATCATTCTCCCCTGCTTGCGCTGATTGCCGGCAGAGCAGGGGAGAATGATGAGAGCTGTGTTCAACACCCGGCACTGGGGAACAGCACTTTCTGTAACGCTTCTTTCCTGGCACCCGTCCGTGTGGTACTAATGTGACACACACATGCCACACGTGTGCCGCCAGTATTACACACATGGACACTGATATCTCCAGTACCAGAAATATCAGGACTTATGAAAGAGGTGCTATAGCGGGTTTTTATGCTTGGGAGCTGTCACATGCAAAAAGACGCTTTTTATTGCAAAAAATAATTTTGCATCACCACATTTTGAGAGATATAATTTTTCTATGTTTTGGCCTACAGAGTCATGTGAGGTCTTGTTTTTTGCGGGACGAGTTGACATTTTTATTTGTGCCATTTTTGGGGACATGAAATTTTTTGATCACTTTCTATTACGAATTTTGTGAGACAAAATTAGCAAAAACCAGCAATTCATGAATTTCTTTGGGGGGGGGCATTTACAAAATTCTGCGTGTGGTAAAATTGGTAAGGCAGTTTTATTCTTTGGGTCAGTACAATTACAGCGATACCTCATTTATATATTTTTTCATGTTTTGGCACTTTTATAAAATAAAAACTATTTTATAGAAAAAATAATTGTTTTTGCATCACTTTATTCTGACAGCTATAACTTTTTTATTTTTTCGATTTTTGTGGAACAAGATGATGTTTTCAGCGGTACCATGTTTATTCATATCCGTTTTTATTCCACTGTTTGTTCAGCGGAATGATGATAAAGCATTGCTTTTTGCCTTGTTTTTTTATGGTGTTCAGTAAAGGGGTTAACTAATGGGACAATTTTATAGGTCGGGTTGATACAGATGATGTGATGCCATATATGTGTACTTTTATTATTTAGAGGTTTTTTCAAATATTTATGTAGTGATCAAATAAATATTGTTTTTAATTATTATTTCTATTATTTTTAAATAATATTTTTACAACTATTTACATTTTTTTTTGCTTAATTGTAATTTTTACACTTAGTCCCACTATGGGACACTCATTTTTTGCACGCTGATCGCTTCTATAGCATGCAGCTGAAGCAGCATCTGCATGCTACAGAAGCTGTTAGCGCTGCACTCTGTGCACACTGACCTGAGAGACTTCCTGAAATGCACTGTGCATGACAGGAAGTTTCTCAGCTCTGGTAACCCGGATGTGACCATGACGACATTGGGTTACCATAGCAGCGATCGAGACCCTGCATCGCGCCGTGAAGTCTCAGATCCAAAGGCAGAGGGGCTGTCAGCCCTCTGCCTGCTCCCGGAATGCTGAGATCGCAGTATTCTGGGGGTTAAAGTGTCGGGAGCGGCCTTAGTGCCGGGTGTCAGCCGTGAGAATCAGCTGACACCTAGCCGCATGTGCACGGCCGACTGCTGAGACGTGTTACCCCGTCCATGGTCATAGGGGCCCAGGGCACGTGGACGGGTTAGTACATCTGTCAGAAAGGGCATCATGTGGAGATTTGCTGCAGAAGACCGGAAAACATGGAAGTCTGCAGAGATGAGCTGAGGATGAGAAAATTCATCATGGGGTCTGGACAAGATAAAGAAAAGAAGCAGAACGAATCCAGAGACGACGACATCTGTAAGGTACCTGGATGTAAATGTTATTTGTGAAACTGACTAATTCTTATGTTTTTATATATGTTAGGAGCATTAAAGGGGTTGTCCAGGTTTGTGATGAGTCTGCAGACATTTTATGTGACTGCAGACTTCTGAATTCTCATAGTTCTCACTGACCGCTGTTAGGGTTCTCTGGTGTTTGCGATTTACATACATACGGTCACATGCTAACTAAACATGTGTGGCGTCACTCAATGAAAATGAACTGAGCGAGGCCGGGCACGTCTAGTTGGAATGAGGCCAGAAGTATACAAATCACATACTTGTGTTGACATGACTGTCCATCGGCAAAGGAGAATCCTAAAAGTGTGCAGTGCATTCGTTGTGAGAACTCAGAAGCCTGCAATGTCAGGATTCAGCTCTGCAGGTTCCAGTAGTCATCACATGGACACTTCACGCATATGCGATTTTCATACTTATAGTTCTGTGAGTGACAACGAGCTTCTCTTCCTGCTACTCTTTCATTGATCATTGACACCATAAGGGAGAGCATCTTATTGGTACATGACTAAGGCCTGTTTCACACTTTAGTTTTTTTACGTCAGTCAAAATCCGCCATTTTGCAAAAAAACCGGATCCGCCATTTGTTTTGGTGGATCCGTTTTTCTTCCCATTGACTTGCATTGTGGTGGATTTTGACGGACAGTCATCCGTTGCATCCGTTTTTTGACGGATCCGTCAGAATTTTGGCGTCCGCTGTCTTGAGTGGATGGACAACGAAAAGTATTTTGTATGCGTTAAAACAGCGGATGGCAATGGATCCGTCGCTGACCGCCATGCGTTATAATGGACACCTATGGGCCCCAGATCCGTTGCCTACCGTTAATTGACGAAATCTGCAAACGGATCCGCCTTTTTATACTGAGCATGTCCGGAAGAATTTCCTTTCATGATATTTAACCCCAAATCCCTTTCTGGCAACAAAATATCTCTTTCTCTGTTTCTCTCTCTCCAAATCGCATGTGTGCTGATGGGTGGGGGTGGGGGGCGCCAAACTGAATTCTTGCCCCGGGTGCCAGAAAACCTAGATACACCTCTAGGCCCATTAGCAGGTGCTGGCACCTAGCCCCCATAGTGCACCAATGTCCCTGATGGCGAGTGGGCCCACACCTACTCAGGGCCTTGGCACTTGCCCTGGGGCGCTGACGCTGGCTCTGCACTATGTGGATGACCATTTAATTTATACAGAAATGTTTTCTTGAATGTAGAAGCTTCTGTTTTTGCTTCATCAGCGCCTGATCTTGTAAAACTCTAACTAATCCTGTAGTATACAAGTAGCAAATGTTCTATTTCAACTGCCTTTTAATAGTGTGCTTTGAAGACAGTTCATACTCTGACTATTATACCCACTTTCTGGATTTATAATTTGTCAGTCTAATGATTTAGATTCTACAGATTTTTACATTTTTGACAATAATGATGATCTTTGTGTAAAGAGACAGACTTTAATTTTGTAAAAATTGCGTCTTGCTGGTACATTATGAAGTCCTGCGCTATGTTAAGATGCTCTCTTCATTGTCAGAGCTGAATGAGGACACTTGCTAGCAAGGTGTATTAAGCATTGAAAACATCTTGATTGGTTTTAATGCATTACTTCTCTAAATGCTTCCATAGAATTTGCTGAATTTTTTTCTCCTTTTTTATTAATGCCAAAGAGCCCTTCATAACTTTTAGGACTATTTTCACTTTAGGATGAGTGCACACACGTGCAAATGAATAGAGAAGTTTAATCAGAGGGGTAGAAAATGAATAATTTGCTGTAAATATCGGCTCACCTTAATACGTAAAGCTAACGACGTTCAGTGTCAGTGAATAAGGAATGGATCAAGTGCACACCTGGAATATAAGGTCTCTCATAAATGACCTTGTGTATAACTTGCTTTCATTTGAGCATATTTCATTATAGGATTTTTGTGGTGCAAAGGAAATGGTAATTCATTCTTTCTCAATAGTAGACTTTTCTGAAGTGTCATTGCTGGGAATCAAGTAGCTGACAACCTTCATGAGCAGACACACATTTAGGCTGAAGTCACCCACAACGTATAAAAATACAGTCCGTATTTTACGGCCATAATACGCAGAAATGGGCCCTAAATAGTGCTCCGTATGTCATCCGTTGTCAGGGTGTGGCCACGTATTTTGCCCATGTAAGCATCCATATGCAATCCGTATGGCATCTGTATGCTGAGAATTCTATGTAGGGTCGGTGGGCCAGACTGGGGGGTGGTCCCTCTGTATACCACGCAGTAACGTACAGACACAAGATGGAGGCAGGTTTCGGGTGCAACAGGCCCAAGTTTATTTTCCGCCATCTGACTGACGGCTCTGACAACACACCGGAATTCCTTCACGGCCCTCCGTTTCCAGGCCCCAGTACACACACCGTACTTTCACTTGGGACGTCGATACACACACCGTCCCTTTCTCAGCTTAGTGACGTTCCTGCCAGTTTGGTCACTGTGGCCGCCTTAGGCCTGTACACCAACAGTAATTTTACTGGTCAGCTGTCGTCAAATTCGGTATGCTTTCCCTCGGGACCTCGTCTGTACTGCGGTACTTCGTGTCAGGACCACCCCCTGACTTCTTCTCTCCTCAGTCCCCTGGTTGAGCTTTCCTCACAACACCCACTTTGCCACAGGCTCCTCTCCTCTTGAGCTCCTCCCGGGGACTGGAACGTTCTGGAACCCTCCTGTCAAATGTATAACTTTCCCGGTTCCCTGTAACTCCGCCCCCATGACCAACGGTTTCTAAAGACCTAAGCTGCTGTCAAGTCCTGAACTCACACTCCTCCCTGCCATCTTGTGGTCAACCCCAGGTACTGCACGTCACCTACACTTTCCTAGCTGTTTCCCCACTGTCATAACTGCTCTCTGCCTAAAATGCACAAACCCTCCTTCCTACTTGCTGACAAGTCCATCCGTCAGGTCACCTTCCCTACATCTACATAGTAGAATAGCCACAAAATCCATTGCCGGCTTTTGTAAAATCATTCCCCAACCCGACATGAATTGACACATGGTTTGCATACAGTAAACTGTTGTGAGTTCATTTTCCCCTTCACCATTGAGGTCTGATGAACTCCCTCTTCTGATGAAGGAAGGTAGTGAGGCTGATTACAAAGCACCTGAGCAGAATGATGATGACTGGGTGACTGGAATTGCTGACTGGATATAAGGCAGCCGACGCCCTTCTGCCTTGCGGGTGATTTCTCTGAGGGATTCTTGGAGACAAGTCTGATTCCTACTCCTCAAAAGCTAAGTTTTCTGCTCTGCTTTTTGCATTTGTGTTTTGGTTTTGTTTTGCCTTGTTTTTCTGGATTTCTGCCTTTCCCTGCTGGGTGAGCTGAATTCCTTTTTGCTCTGTCTTCAGAAAATACCTGAGTACTGATATAGTTTTTTGAAGCCTAGCGTCTTCAGGGCTTTTTTCCCTATCAGTCTGTTGGCTCTTGTTTTGAGAGAGTTTTGGCGGATTGCAGACAGCAGCTTTTCTATCCTGTCCTATTTAGTTAGCTTGGGCCCCATCATTTGCTCAGCCTATCTTTCTATCTGTGTGAGTGTTTTTTGATCTTGCTTCACCGTCATTATATGTTGGGGGCTGCCTATTGCTTTGGGGTCTGCTCTGGGGCAGTTTAGATTTCCCTTTCTGTCTTTAGGCTATGTAGTTCTCCGGCTGTGATCGAGGGGTCTAGGGCACCGTAGGAACCCCCACGGCTACTGCTAGTTGTTGTTGTTAGGTTCAGGGGTCTGCAATCTGATAGCTGCCAACTTCTCTGGTTTTCTGGACTTAGCTAGTATTTCTGCTTTTGCCTCCTACGGTGACTCATTCATAACAGTAAACCATTTCATTTCATGTATTTTTTTTATATGTCCCTGACTAATAATTAAAGTAGAGTTTGTGTGTAAAATTTGAGACGTCTAGGTGTTAAATTTTGGGGTTAATTAGTTGGAAAAAAAATGCGTGGGCTCCCGTGGCAAAATCGCAACCAGAGAGGTAAAGCAGGTGAGTGAGGGCAGATTTTAATAGCCTTGAGAGAGACCATTGTTTTTGCACCTCCCTGGCTACAAAAATCTGCCCCCCCGACACCCCAGAAAAGGTGCACTATAAGATGCGCCTTTTCTGGCACTTATCCTCTCTATTCCCATTGCCCTGTAGCGGTGGCTAATGGGTTAATAACAAAGGGTTAATGTCACCATTTGATTGGAAGGTGACATTAAGCCGATTAATAATAGAGAGGTGTCAATAAGACACCGATCCATTATTAACCCTAGACTATGAAAGGGTTAAAAAACACACGCAGACATTAATTAAAAAGTCTTTTAATGAAATAAAGACACCAAGTTTTTGACCAATTTTTATTACTTTGCTATTCCAAAATAAAACCATGACCTGCAAAAAAAATATAAAAAAATCAACAATATCCTTACCTCTCCGCCGTTCAGTCATGTCCCACGCTATAATCTTTCACAAGGGGTTAAATAATTTACAATGAGGACCGGTGCTAATGCGACCAGCCCTACTGTAAACTACTTCAGAATGAATTAGTTCAGCTCTGCGCTTCCTCACTGGCTGCCTAGAGATGAACTAATTAGTGTGGGAAAGTTTCTGACTTTTTTCCCACGCTCATCAGTTTACCTCAGGTCAGCCGGGGACTCCCGCTGACGTCACTGAGGCTGCGCGGAGTTCCCTGGCTGACCTGAGCTGAACTAATGAGCGTGGCAAAAAATGCAGAAACTTTCCCAAGGTAATTAGTTCATCTCCAGGCAGCCAGGGAGCCAGCGCAGAGATGAAATAATTAATTATGGCAGTGGTTTACATGGGGCTGGTCGCATTAGCACCAGTCCCTGTGTAAACCACTTAACCCCTTCTGATGGATTGCAGCGGGGGACCTGACTCAGTAGCGGAAAGAAACCAAATGACCTGTTTACCAGCAATACCACAAAGAAACGGTAGAAAATTAAAGAATATAACAGAAATCATTTAAGGTTCCTATTTCCAACGTTTAAAAGTGGATGCTAATGGAAGAATGGTAGACCATTCGAGGGAAACTTACATACCGAACCACAAGGAAAAACCCGAATTTATGGTCAATAATAAAAATATTTAAAATAATTAAAATATTTAAACATAAATGAGATTTAGAATACCTTTATTATATAATAGTGGTACATATATGTAGAAAAGCAATGTGTGCTCTGATTGATTAAAATATATACCTATATAGGTTTAATAGACAACATACACAACGGTCCACATATATGAAAAAATGTAATTACACCTTTTTTTTAAATATACTTGTCCTATGGAAAAGTGACATAAAATATAAAGAGCCAAGCCTAGTATATCTAGGCTCAAACAAAGTGTCAGTGTATTCAAGGCAAAAGTGCAAGAGTGCAATGTAAGCCAACAACGGTGGAATATTCATCCAAATGTGCAAAGTAAAAGTGCTGAGTGCAAAAAAATAGCAATGAGAGTGAACAAGGACAAATGAGGGTGTATACCTTTAAGGACCGCTGGTAAACGAGCAACACAGCCCCAACTCTCATTGCTATTTTTTGCCTTGAATACACTGACACTTTGTTTGAGCCTAGATATACTAGGCTTGGCTCTTTATATTTTATGTCACTTTTCCATAGGACAAGTATATTTTAAAAAAAGGTGTAATTACATTTTTTCATATATGTGGACCGTTGTGTATGTTGTCTATTAAACCTATATAGGTATATATTTTAATCAATCAGAGAACACATTGCTTTTCTATATATATGTACCACTATTA
The DNA here is from genome assembly GCF_039654945.1 of Dendrobates tinctorius. Taxonomy (NCBI): domain Eukaryota; kingdom Metazoa; phylum Chordata; class Amphibia; order Anura; family Dendrobatidae; genus Dendrobates; species Dendrobates tinctorius. The sequence goes on along the minus strand of NW_027361708.1, from coordinate 15,528,196 downwards.
TATAATAAAGGTATTTTAAATCTCATTTATGTTTAAATATTTTAATTATTTTAAATATTTTTATTATTGACCATAAATTCGGGTTTTTCCTTGTGGTTCGGTATGTGAGTAGCGGAAAGGTAAGGATATGGTTGCTTTTTTGTTTTCTTTTTGTTACAGGGCGATGGTTTATTAATGGATTACCAGAGCAATAAATCTTGTCAAAAGCAAGGTGTTTTTATTTCATTAAAATAACTTTTTTCTTATAGATGCGCCTTTTCTGGGGTGTCTGGGGCCAGATTTGTGTTGCCAAGGTGGGGCCAAAAACAATGGTCTCTCTCAAGGCTATTAAAATCTGCCCTCACTCTCCTGCTTTACCTCTCTGGTTGCGAATTTGTCGCAGGAGCCCATGCATTTTATTTCAAATAATTAACCCCTTAATTTAACACCTAGACGTCCCAAATTTTACATTACACACAAACCCTACTTTAATTATTAGTCAGGGACATATAAAAAAATACATGAAATGAAATGGTTTACTGTATGTAAACCATGTGTCATTTCATGTCGGTCCGGGGAATGATTTTATGATTTTACAGAAGCCGGCAATTGATTTTGCGGCTATTCTGATATGTAGAACTGTATGAAATATATATATATATATATATATATATATATGAAAAAAATAGGCAGCACTCAAATTAAATGACAAAGACGGGTCACCGTTGACACGTTGCCATCTGAGGATCAGTAAAGTATCCACTTTTTTCACATTTAATTTGAGTGCTGCCTATTTTTTATCTTTTGTCATTTTGGCTGTTTGGACACTGCTGAATAGGTTTTGCACCTGCTTTATTATTTTGGCAGTGCTGCCCTTTTTTCTTGATTTATATATATATATATATGTCTCAATGACATATACAGTTGTGGCCAAAAGTATTGACACCCCTGCAAAATTGTCACATAATACTTAGTTTCTTCCTGGAAATGATTGCAAACACAAATTCTTTAGTATTATTATCTTCATTTAATTTGTCTTAAATGAAAAAACACAAAAAGAATTGTCCTAAAGCCAAATTGGATATAATTCCACACCAAACATAAAAAAGAGGGTGGACAAAAGTATTGGCACTATTCGAAAAATCATGTGATGCTTCTCTAATGTGTGTAATTAACAGCACCTGTAACTTACCTGTGGCACCTAACAGGTGTTGGCAATAGCTAAATCGCACTTGAAGCCAGTTGACATGGATTAAAGTTGACTCAACCTCTGTCCTGTGTCCTTGTGTGTAACACATCGAGCATGGAGAAAAGAAAGAAGATCAAAGAACTGTCTGAGGACTTGAGAAACCAAATTGTGAGGAAGCATGAGCAATCTCAAGGCTACAAGTCCATCTCCAAAGACCTGAATGTTCCTGTGTCTACCGTGCGCAGTGTCATCAAGAAGTTTAAAGCCCATGGCACTGTGGCTAACCTCCCTAGATGTGGATGGAAAAGAAAAATTGACAAGAGATTTCAACGCAAGATTGTGCGGATGTTGGATAAAGAACCTCGACTAACATCCAAACAAGTTCAAGCTGCCCTGCAGTCCGAAGGTACAACAGTGTCAACCCGTACTATCCGTCGGTGTCTGAATGAAAAGGGACTGTATGGTAGGAGACCCAGGAAGACCCCACTTCTTACCCAAGACATAAAAAAGCCAGGCTGGAGTTTGCCAAAACTTACCTGAAAAGGCCTAAAACATTTTGGAAGAATGTTCTCTGGTCAGATGAGACAAAAGTAGAGCTTTTTGGGCAAAGGCATCAACCTAGAGTTTACAGGAGAAAAAAAGAAGCATTCAAAGAAAAAAAAGGTCCCTACAGTCAAACATGGCGGAGGTTCCCTGATGTTTTGGGGTTGCTTTGCTGCCTCTGGCACTGGACTGCTTGACCGTGTGCATGGCATTATAAAGTCAGAAGACTACCAACAAAGTTTGCAGCATAATGTAGGGCCCAGTGTGAGAAAGCTGGGTCTCCCTCAGAGGTCATGGGTCTTCCAGCAGGACAATGACCCAAAACACACTTCAAAAAGCACTAGAAAATGGTTTGAGAGAAAGCACTGGAGACTTCTAAGGTGGCCAGCAATGAGTCCAGACCTGAATCCCATAGAACATCTGTGGAGAGATCTAACAATGGCAGTTTGGAGAAGGCATCCTTCTAATATCAGGGACCTGGAGCAGTTTGCCAAAGAAGAATGGTCTAAAATTCCAGCAGAGCATTGTAAGAAACTCATTGGTCGCAGTTATTTTGGCTAAAGGCTGTGCAACCAAGTATTAGGCTGAGGGTGCCAATACTTTTGTCTGGCTCATTTTTGGAGTTTTGTGTGAAATGATCAATGTTTTGCTT